>NC_140072.1:74498452-75110862 GCF_964194135.1 Talpa europaea | reverse complement strand
GCAGAAAAGCCTGACATTTTTCCTTACCCTACACATTCATAAGGCAAAAAGTACAGAAAAAATAAAGTGTTTTAACCCATCCTACAAGTTATTCTTCAGCCCAGGTTCTTTTGCTAAACACGACAACCCTGCAGAAGAGAGAGGCCTGACGACACATGTGGGCTCCAGGGAACCTCACCTGCTGTTTGGAGGGCCTTGTGTGCCCATGCTGTTCTGAGCACTCACCACAGAGACTGTACAGAGACTGTACAGTGACCACTAGAGATGGACTCCAGTTGTTTCAGAGGAAACTGCCATTTTTTTGTACATCAAGCAGGTGACTTGTGCTCGCCCTTCCCCCAGCTCTTATTGACCTATAACTCCAGAGGGTGTTGGATGGACATGCATGTTGCACACATGGAGGAAAGAGTTTAGTTCTTCCTTCGTGGCTCTGGGAATTGTCTTTACTTGCAGCATGTGTTTCTTGCTGACCTCATTATGAACTGCTGTGGGTTTTAGTTGCATGTTTCCTGATGTCCGCCCTTTCCATCTAGGGGATTCTTTCTTTCTGCTCTCTCATGTCCAGTGGGCACCCACGTGCTCAGCCTCCCCCTCCCACACACCCATGCCAGCCTGCCAGCTCTGTGGGCTGACCGTCCTCCATGGGCACTGCTTCTGGAGTCTCACTTGTGCCCATAGCGTGACTTTTTCCCATCACACTTTACCCTTGCTTATTTTGGGGCTCTTTTAACATATCATTTTATTGGCTAGTAATGATATTCTCTATCTTTCCTACTCTGGATTGAGACATCTGCTGTGAATTAACTCAAATCCTGATTCTTACCTGGATATGAGTTGTTCCTATAGGAATCTTCATAGATAGTCTTCATTTCTAACTCACAGGGTGCCTGGTGCTCTCGGCCTGTGTTCCTGCTGCCCTTGTCATACCGTCTGCTGTATGCAGCTCTTCTTGAGGCTTGTACTGGGGTGTCCTGTGTGCACAGAAGGCCTCTCACTCCTCATCCAAGGATGTGCTCATGGCATTTGCTGAAGTGGTGATAGCTGTGATGCAGAAGTTCTGTAGAGATGATTTCATGTATGATTTCACACAAAAAACCCTTCACCTGAATCATTAGAAACACAGCTTTGTCTCATGGTAGCTTGGTTAGCTAGAACAATACGCATAGTCAGGAAAGCTCTAGAGAATGAGCCCTCCCTACCTTGCTAACAAGATCCTGCCTCAGGATTATTCAGCTGTAACATAGGTATTTTGCTAATGAAAAGGATAAAGGGAATTTAACCTTCTTGCTTCCTCTTGAAGGGGAACTACTTTTCTGTATGCTTACTCAATACCTAGTCCTGCCACAAAATATTAATAAAAGGAGGAGGAAGAAAGAAACGCTGCAGTTCAGGAATGTCAGTAATGTAACAGGAAATTGTATTACAATGGCTTTTGGGTGTAGCAGTTCCTTGCCTTCTCCCCTTCTTCTTTCTTTTCTTTTTTTTTTTTTTTTGTTTTGACTTTTAACTTAAATTTAACCCTGCCTGAAGATAAACTGTGGACCTTTTAAAAGTAGAATTTAAAATTACTTTGACATGACACACACAAACCATACCTTTGTGTCATATTCCTCACTATAGCCTTCCCCCTAGTTATTAAAGTAGCATGTGTTCATTGTATACGGTTGGAAAATATAAGGGAAAATAGAAATTGTCTACAGTTCTGTCAGTTCAGATAACCCCCTCAGTGGGTACAAAAATGGCCCTATTTTTTTTCTGACTAAAGGAAATGAAGTGAGGAGGGAAGTGCCAAGGATAACAGGTGAGAAAATGTTGATCACAAAACAATATGTAAAACAGGACCCCTATTCTTCTGTCACAAAAAATATAAGTGCATATATGTATATATTCAATACATCCTTCCTCACTTTCCTTACCTATTGCCAAACCCACTCATTTTCTTCCATAGTGTACCCCACCACCAGGCCTCCATCCTTGCTTACCAAGAAATACAGCAGCTCTCGGCTATTCCTCTTACACCATTCTAGTCCCTGTTCCTCTGAGTGACCCTTCCAGAAAGGAAAAGATTCTGTCATTTTCCTCGGATGAAGTTCTTGGCCTGATGGGCAGCGCCTCCTGTTGTTAGCGTACAGGATGAAGGTCATCGTGGGACCCCCAGACCTGCACACTCTAAATGGGTTATGCCAGCCACTACACAAAGACAAAGCATACTCCTAGTGTGAAAGAACTTTAATAGGATTTGTGTGTGTGCGTGTGTGTGTGTGTGTGTTGACGAGGGGGTGGGGCGCGGAGAGAGAGAGAAGAGAGAAGAACGGATAATAGTTTCCCAGTGAAACAAGTTACCCATCCCTTCCTTGGTAAATTCCCAGTCAAACAGGGTTGGCCTAAACAGGGGCAGCTGAGCCCCAAAAGCTTGCCACAAGTCTAAGGCATCTTCTGGTAAAAGGGGCAAAGAGGGCCTCCCCTGGTGGCGCAGCGGTTGTGAGCTGGGCTGCAAAGCTGCCTGCAGCCTCTGCAAAGGCCGGTTTGATCCCCGGCCACCGGCGAGGGTCCCACATGGCACGGCAGACCTCTCCTGCCGCCCGCTGCTCCCCTCAGCAGTGTACATTGGTCCTTCTGCCTGTTCTGCTCCCCGCTCTGGCTCTGGTGAATTCTCTCACCCTCCCGTGCTTCTGACTGTACCCAGTACTTGAATAAATAAATCTTAAAAAAAAGGGGGGGGGGGGCAAAGAAGCCAGGCAAGTCTGGAAGGAAGAGAACAAAATCAAAACCCAAGCCAACATAAAGGCTGCCATTGTCAGCCTTCCACATGTCTCTCACCCACATCTCTTCCAAGTGTCTCTACGTGTCTCAAATTCATGTATCTCCTTCCATGTCCCACAAGTCCCTGGTGCAAGTCCAGAGCTGAGAAGCAAGCGGCCCTTCTTCACATGGATCCCTGCACCGTGTTCCCCCTCCTCCAGGTCGCCTTCCCAGCCTTCCTCTGTGTTTCTCCAAGTCGTCTTCTTGCCCCTCAGCACCACCCTTCCTTAGGTGGTGCAAGAACATGGAATCTCACCTTTTTATGGAAATTACGCTGTGACATTGTGCCTCAGGTCACCCCCTTACCCTGTGGTTGGTGCACCATCCTTCAGCTTTTGTGACTTCTCTGACTTTCCAACACTGGCCCTGCTAGCCTGGGTGGTGCCTGCTTCTCCCTGAAGGTCTGTCTGACTCTCCAATCTAAGTTAGATCTCTCTTTCTCATACTGTAATTCCCCTTCATAGCACTTACCAGAATTTGTTACTAATTAGTTGTATAATTTGTTTAATATCCATGGCACCCTTTAGATTTTAAGCCCCACGAGCCAGTGGCTTTGTTCTAATCACCGTTCTCTAGTATCTAAAGCTGTGCAGGCTCAAAAATATCTGACAAATAACTGAAGGACTAAACACTTCATTATATACACTTTCATTTTTAATGTCTATATTGTAATCGAATGTTCAATTAGGTAATTCCATAACTGATGTTAAAAGGTAAACTGACACATGTTAATATTTCAAAGAGTTTATTTGAACAAAGCTCAAAAATCAGAAAGTGCCAAAATCCAAGTGGCTAGGAACTTCACTCAGGTGTTGGGGGAGAGACTTTTTTAAAGAGGTAGAAGCAAAGCAAGGAAATGATTTGATTGGTTATAGCTGAAGCAGCGGCTGTGTTTTTATGATCTCTTTGATCATCTTTGGTTGGTTGTCTTTAGGTCTTGATTAATCTTGAAGCATTATATAGGCTTAGGTTTGGGTTTACTTATGTAGGCTGCTAAGGTCTTAGCGCCACCTCAAGCTAATGGACTCCTTGTTCAATTGCTTTAACACTGATAATGAATGTTCTTCCACATAAATGTTTAGGAGGATCACTTATTTCCTTCAAATAAATGCTAGCTATGAAACTACCATGGCAAATAAGAACATTTCTATAGTTTTTATTCCTATCACCAAGTTTATTTTTAAAAATTATTAAATTGCATTTATATTTCCAACCCTGCAAGCAATGAACACTATTACTACTACTACTAAAAAGGCAACAAAAACCTCAGTTTAATAGTTTTGTATTCTAATTTTGGCATTAGGTGTATGATAACAAGAAAGTGGAATGGTAGCAGAAAACTCATAAGGTATGTGGGATACTCTTATTAGATGTCTGAGATTGGATCCATTTTCCTGGTAAAATGGGATACAAAGTCATCTAGCATGTTGAGACCAAAATACATCTTTTGGGAAGCATATCTTTTCTCTCCTCCGAGTTACTTAGATTTGTTCATGGTGTAAGTCCTGGGTTAATGTAGCAATCTGTAGTCCTGGAGCATTTGCAGGAGAGCCAGTAGCTGGCAGACAAGCAGACAAGTCCTAGTCTGGGAAGGAGGACAAGTCATGAGTACCCTAGGAGTAGCACTTGGCTCTGAACATTGAGCTTTGTTTTGCTACAGCAATATGTTTGTGTGCAGAGCAGAGCTTCCTGGCTGATGCTTAGGAAAAATGGGCTGCAGGTTTGCTGAAGTGTTGACTCCTACTTCCTTCAGGGAACTATGTTGTACCCCCTACTTTGAATGACCTACTCCCTTTATCCTAGCGTGCAGCTGTGTGTGCCACAGTATGAAAAATGTTGAGGGTCACAAACATCATTTCTATCACACTGTTAGGTCTCACTAAGCAGTGTCCTACACAGAAGATGATTTACTGTTACATGGTTGTAGGCCATTTGATGGCATGAGCTAGTAGGTAATTAATGATCATTTTACATATTCTATAGCACAGTGCTGTATCCCTATCGCATGCTGCGTAGGCAGGTATTATAATGGTGCTGTAAGAAGACTTGCAGTAATTAGTTGATCCTCCTTTCCCCTGTATCCACATTTTTTTCCCAACCTGGGAGTGTTGAATAAATACTGTTGTCCAAGCCTCAGCTCCAAAGATTGAATTTATTTGGCGAGCAGTGGGGCCTGGGTACAAGTCCTTCTTAGTGGGGTCCCAGATTGTGACTGATGTGTAGTCAACATTGAGAAACATGACTGCCTGAAACCTTGGCTCTGCATCTGACTTGATGGATTAGGTCCTGAGAGAACAACTTGGAGTTCTGGGCCTCATGTCTGCATCCAGTGTGTTTGGCGGTCCTTAAACTGTTTCTGTCATTGTCAACCCATTTATAGATGTAGAGAGAAAGGAAAACCCATTGAGGAAATTGAATTTTTTATGTTCTTTAACAATAAACTCTTTTAGAGCTATTTTTAATAGGGTTATTATGAATTTCAAACTTACCAAGAAAAGCCCCATCCATTACTATGGTTACTACCCAGCTTCTCTTTAGTTTCATTTTAAAATTTAGTTACCAGAAGCTTGTAGTTCTTAAGTTTAAAGCAAAATGCATTTACTGTCTAATTTTTATATATTGTTTTACCCATTTTGGATTTATTTTCTTTAGTAGAATATTTGGAAAGGAAGTTTTTTATAATTTTATTTTTACAATTTTTAATTTTATATAATTAACTTATTTTTCAGTGCAACAATTTGAATTTTCATGAGTATTCGTGCTCTCTTTCCTGTAGTTATAGGAAACAATAGGAAATTACTATTCTCTTTGTACCATTTACCCATCTTCTCCCCATTACCCCCAGCATCTAGCATAGCCCTGGATAGATAGTAAGTACTCAACAGATATCTCTAGGTGTTAGAGTATGACAGACCATATTTAAATGCTGACTGAGCTTGCTGAGTGTCATTGGGGAATTGAATTAAGCTGCTGATATCAGGTCCCTAGCTCTAGAGCTTGATACCCATAGATAGAATAAAAAGGAAGGCCAGAAGCTGGCAGGATATGGCAGTTCTGTAGTGCCCTCAAGGACACAGCTCCTCTTTCTTCTTGGCCATCCCTGTAGGAGACTCCCATCTTCCAGTGCACCACATGTCGCCTCTCCAGTCACATGTCACATAAGAAGCAGGGGAGGGGCAGTAGACACAGGCGGATTTAGCTCTTCCTCTTTCTCAAGGAGTATTCCCCCCACATCACTGACCAGAACTATGGTCATTTGATCACAGGAAGCCAAAGCAGCCTTGGAAACTGTAGTCGGGCTACCCCTAACAAAAGTTGGCTTCTGTTAGTGAGGAAGAAAGGGCAGATGGGGCTTAGCTGGGAAACTATAGCATAACCAGGTGTGATGCTGGCTGTGTTCCCATGGGCTGGCAGTTTATCTTTCTGAGCTGATGCACTTGGGACAGTAATCACTCCTACCTCATGGGTTGTCCTGCAGAGATGAAGAAATGTGTATAAAGTGCAGGGCACCTGGTGGGCACAAAAGGCATGATAGCCAAACGACGGTGCAGTGTGTTGTCAGTGCTTGGAGATTAGTGAGTGGGTGGAGAGCTGAGTTTTAGGGCTCTGCACAGTGAAAGTTTCACCCCCTTGGCAGCCTTGGTGTTGCAGGTCCTCTGTTCCCCAATAATCACATGGAAGACATTTGCCATAAGTTTGCCCTTGTGGTTTTGATATATGTGTGATTGGTTATGGTATTAGAACTCTTAATCATGTGTCAAAAATAAAGTTGGTTTTATCCAAAAGTATTTGATTAACAGTGACAAAATTTCACCAGCCAACAAGTTAGCATTCAATAAAAATTTAAGCAATTTCATGTGATTTATAAAAACTTTTATTTAACAGAGAACTAGTGTAAAGCATTTTGCATCCAGGGCACCCACGATTGGCCAAGACACTAGAGCAGATCAGCCGCTGTGCTGAGGTCAGCCCCAGGTGACTTAAAGGCAGCCTTAGCATCATACATGTACCTATGTCACCTTCCTTCTCTGTTTCCACACCAGATGATTTCATTCAACTCTACTGTCTTGGTGTTTCCAATAGTCTGGTATTTTGACTGGAAATGTGAGCATAAGAGGCTCCAATCGTAACTGGAGACCTATCAGTAAATCTTGATGTGTTTCCCGTCTGCCATATTTACATCTCCACCTTTCTGGTCAAGGTTTTTAAATTCCCAGTAGAAAAGGGACTTAGGTCAGCAGACATCCAGCCTGTCCTTTCAGGATTTCTTTGGTAGATTTAGAAGTCTTTCTCCTACAACATGAAGGTGTGTGATTACTCTTTCTCATGCTCTTTCACTCTCTCCTAAAAAAAAAGTTGAGATCTCTTTTAGACTTGTCTTTCACTATAGAGTCTACTTCAATCATTACGTTAATTAATATTTTCTCCAATACCTGCTGTTTTTTTCTCTTAAATAGCTTTCACATTTATTACTTTTCAATGTGGACACCCTGCCCTGCACCTGGATTCTTCTAAATAGTCTCCCTGACTCAGTATTTCTTCCAGTCAACTTTCCTAAAACAAAACAATCAGCCACGCCCTTGGTAACCACTGCCCTCCTTAGCCTACCTTTTGACTTCCATTTACTTATCACACTTATTATTTCTCCCATTACCAGTCCAGTCTACCTGTCCCAGCTGTGTCTACCTCTTTACACACCATCTGCCACCAAACTATGTAACTTTCTCCCACATCGGTTTTTCTCATGGTGTTTACCCCACCTGGAATGCAGCTCCCCTCCCAGGCACAGCCATATGCCACCCACTCAAGTCCCACTTCTTCCATGATTCACACTTGTGGCCTTCTCCAGCTATTCATTCCAGCACAAGCTGAGTTCTCTCTTTTCTAAACTCCCATTTTTATCAGAACTTGGTGGTTCCACACAGGGCCGTATGAATTATGTAGCCCATCTGTCTCTTCACTATTGAATTGACTGAGACCCTGAGAGGTGATGTGATCCATTCAAGATTATACAGAAGGAGAGAGGCAGCTGATCTAGACACTTTTCTTTTTGACCATGAGACTTAAAAGAGAAAGAACTACACCCTTCTATTTATAAGGATAATATGTTCCTATTTGAGCCCTATGTGTCTTTCACTTTTGGTTAACTTTATATTGGAAAATTTGAAAAACAGATAGCATAGTGAGATTCTATGTGTTAATCAACTATTAGTACTGTTCAGTATTCATCAGCATTTTCCTTTCTTATTTCTTGTATCTCTGGAGTATTATTTAAGCAAACATGTAATTGAAATATAATACTTAGGGTATTTTTAGAAACAAATCCCAGGTTGGGCCTCCCCGGTGGCGCAGCGGTTGAGCGCTGGGTTGCAATGCTGCCCACAGCCTCTGCAGCACTGGTTCGATCCCCGACTGCTGGGCGAGGGTCCCACATGGCACGTAGACCTCTCCTGCCTCCTGCTGCTCCCCTCAGCAGTGTACTTCGTCAGTGTGCCTGCTCTGCTCTCCCCTCTGGCTCTGGTGAATTCTCTCACCCTCCCGCGCTTCTGACTGTACCAGTGCTTGTATAAATAAATAAATTAATCTTTGAGAAAAAAAAAAAAGAAATCCCAGGTATCATATCATTTATCATCAATATAGCCTTAAATATATTTCTGAAAGACAAAAAACCCACAAAAGACTAAGTGAAAAGATAATCACCATACTGTTGTCTCATTCAACAAAATAAATATATTTTCAGTTTTAACATAATTTTTATGACCACTTGATTAACATTTTACAACTATTAAATTTATAAGTAAAATTGTACTTGTTGAACAACTAATATGTGAATAACACAATAATCCTCCCAGCAAACCCATAAAGAAGGTTCCATCATTGTCATCATTTTACAGATAAAAAAAGTTGGACCATGGGTTAACTTACGCAAAGTAAATAATATAACTACTAACTAATAGAACTAGAATCAAGTGCAGACGTGGCTACTTCTGGTTTTGCATCCTGAATTCTCTTCCCTCAACACTTCTATAAAGCATTTCTTCACACCAAAAAAAAAAAAAATCACTCTAAAATGTTTTAAATGGCATCATAGCAATCTGTTATCTGCTAGAATCTAACAGTGCCTCTGTTTTTGCATTGAAATTCTTTCCAGTATTTTACTATTAGGGGTAACACTGTAGCGAACATGTTTGATCATAAATTTTGGAAGATGACTGCTATTTTTCCTAGATTAGATTTTTGAAAGTGAAATTACTCTAGGAACCTTGTTCTGTAATTGTTTCAAGCAAGTTAGTTTTGCCTGGAGGTTGAGAAATGTTCAGTCATAGATTATACACTATTAAGTGATTGGCAGAACCAAAAGTCAGCCCAAGCCATGTATTCAGTCATTCTGTCAGCACATGTTTATTGAGTACCTGTTTCTAGGTGACTTGACCACTGAGCATCGAGGATTCAGAGGTGGCTCAGACCTGAGATCCCTTCTCTTAAGGCTTGGTTGGCTCTGGGCTCTCTCATCAGTTAAAAGCTGGTGGAGTTATTTCCACTAGTGTGGAAGAGGTAAATGGTGGCAGGAACCCTCATTCTATAATAATTATAAAACTAGATTTAAAAATAATTATTTAAAGACATCGGAGAGTGTGAAAACAGACACTTTACAGGAGAGGCTTAATCTCAAAAACAGCTAATGAGAATTGGTAAAAATTGGAAATTGTGACTTTCTAGCCCAAGGGCCTCATCTGAATCCCATAGCTACAGAAAGTCAGGTGTGGAGAGGGAGAAAAACCTTATTAGCCAGAACTGACTAAAAATGACTAAAATGCCAGAACTAGAGTGTGTATAAGGGAAATCTAGGTGGTGAAAAATTCTAGACGTGAAGCACAAATTTGAGGGTAAATAAACCCTTCTAGGTCCCTGGCAGCAGTGCATGTGTGGGGAGACCATGGGGGGCTCAAAGTCAGGAAATCGCAGAAAGGCCCAGCTTTCTATATCCTTGACTGATGACAAAATTACATAGACACAGGGAAAGTCAGCAGAAAGGTGACATGTGAAGCCATAAGAACAGAGCAGAGAGGGATCACTTTCTGTGTTACTGCACTTTGACTCCAGTCAAGTTACTGCCTGTTACAACAAAATTGCTAACCTTAGAACCTGTCAGATGCAGTGTTGCTGTAATGTATTATCTACAGTGCAGTTTTTAACTCATATTTCTTGCAAAGAAAACATGCAGAGTAAAAGGAAAGTGAGACCCTTACTCAGAAAATAAGGCAGTCTATATAAATTGAAAAATCTGAATCATTTTATATTATTCATTGTCTATTAAATTCATATTAAAATCTTTCCTACAAAGAAAACTACAGACTCAGATGCTGCACTGGTAAATTTTATCAAACAATGAAGAAATAGTAATTCTAGATCATCTTTTTCAGAAAGTAGAGGAGGGAGTAGTTCCCAACTAATCTTATGAGGTATTCTTTGATGTCAAGACTTGACAAAACCACAATAATAAAAACGATAGACCAACACTCCAGTGTCTTATAAGCTCAATGTAAAAATGCAAACGGGGCAAACGGGGCCTTCCTGGTGGCGCAGGTGGTTGAGCGCAGCGCTGTGGAGCTGTCCGCAGCCTCTGCAGTGCCAATTCGATCCCCAACGGCCAGGGTGATACCCATATGGCACGGCAGACCTCTCCTGACTCGCCCACTGCTCCTCTCAGCAGTGTATTTCATCGGTCTGCCTGTTCTGTTCCCCGCTCTGTCTCTGGTGAATCCTGTCACCTTCCCACGCATCTGGTCTCGGCTGTACCCCAGTTCTTGTATAAAAATAAAAATAAATCTTTAATTAAAAAAATAAAAATAAAAATGCAAACAACCTAAAAAAATATTAGCAAATGGCATACTTAGATACACAAAATTGGTTTAACATTACACCGTCAATGTTATTCACCCACCGTTTCAACAGAAAAAAAGACTGATGATTCTCTCAATAGATGAGAAGAACCTTTCACAGAACCCAACCATTTGTAACAGAAAGTCTCATCAAACTGGATCTAGAAGGGAATGTTCTCATTGTTGTGGTTTTTTTTAAAGATTTATTTATTTATGCATATGAGAGCTGGGGTACAGGCCAGAGGTGCAGGGGGTGAGAGGATTCACCAGAGACAGAGTGGAGAACAGAACAAGCAGATGACCGAAGTAAACTGCTGAGGGGAGCAGCAGGCGAGTCAGGAGAGGTCTGCTGCGCCATGTTGGTTGCTCTCTGGCCGGCCATGGATCGAACTCATCCTGCAGTGACTGTGGACAGCTTCACAGGCTGCATCTTAAACCCTTGTGCCACCAGGGAGGCCCTGTTCTCAATTTGCCAAAGGGAATCGCTATAAAATTTATAGCCAATATCACATTTAATGGTGAAAACTGGATAAGATTTTCCTTGCTTCTAAGATTGAGAATAAAGCACAGATATTGCTTTAATCATCTGTGGCACTCTGGGTAGGGCAATAAGAAGAGTAAAAGATTGGAAAAGAGTTAAAACTGACATGATCATTTTTGTAAAAAATCCTAAGGAATCTATTAAAAGGTTAACAGAACCAATCATTTCCCTTTAAACTACAGGAAAGTACCAAATGAATTATAGATCTAAATAAAGGCTACATCATGTTCATGGATTGGAAAACAATATTGTTAAGATGACAGTTACCTCCAAGCTTATAGATTCGGCACAATCCCACTAAAGCCACAGCAGGCTCTTCTAAATTGACATTGACAAGCCAATTCTAAATTCATATATTACTACAAATCACCTAAAGTATTAGAAGAAATTTTTTAAAAAGCGCATAGGTAGAGTACTTAAACCACCTAATCTCAAGACAGTGTGATATTGGCATAAGGTTGAATGCAGATAGTAGAACAGAATACAACCCAGAAATGGCCCACATTTATATAGCCAATTGATTTTCAGCTAAAATAATTTGGAAATTCATTGACAAGGAAAAGAGTTTCTGTTTTTTGTTTTATCAGCAAATGGTGCTGTGATAGCTAGATATCCTAATGAACAAAAACTGACATTTCCTCTTACACCATTCACAACAATTAAATAAAAATGATTTGAAGTCCTAACTATAAAGCTATAAATCTTTAAAAAAAAAAATGAAACAAGTTTTGGAGAGAATCTTTGTGATCTTGAAAAGGCAAAGGCTTCTTAGATTTAATGCAAAAGCATGTATCATACAAGGAAAATTGATAAATTTGACTTTTCCAAAGTTAAAAGTCTTCAAAAGACATCATAAAATAATAAAAAGTTACCCACGGGGTAAGAGAAAATATTCCCAGTATATCTGTTGACAACAGATTTATTTCTGGAGTGTACTGTGCATTACAATTCAGTAATAAAAAGATAAACCCTTAAAAATGGGCAAAAATTTTGAGTACTTCAACAGAAGAATGCACAGGAATGGTAATAAGCATATGAAAACATACTCAACATTATTAGCCACCAGGGAAATGCAAATTAAAGCAGCAGTAAGATATTACTACAGTACTCACTGGAAAGAATAAACACCTTACTTAAAGTCCAGTGTTGATAAGGATGTGGTTTTTTTTTAATTTAAATTTTATATTCCCCATACAATTACAACCCCCTTATTTTGACTCCAATCCCTCATTGCCCCGCCCCCAACCCCCATAGAGTATCTCTGGTTCATAGTTGTTTGTTGATTTTGATATTTTCTTTCTCATAGTTACTCTTTTTCCTGGTCCCTTATTTAAGTTTTCTAGATTCCTGCTATGAGTGAGACCATCCGGTATTTTTCTTTTTCTTTCTGGCTTATTTCGCTGAGCATGATCCCTTCCAGCTCCATCCATGTTGCTGCAAACTGCATGTGTTTATCTTTTTTGATTGCTGAGTAATATTTCACTGTGTGTATATACCACATCTTCTTGATCCAGTCATCTATTTTTGGGCATTTGGGTTGTTTCCATAGCTTAGCTATTGTAAATAGTGCTGCTATAAACATAGGGGTGCAGGTGCTCTTTGGAATTGATGTTTCTGTGTCCTTTGGGTAAATACCTAGGAGTGGAATTGCTGGATCATATGGAAGCTCTGTTTAGTAGGTCATGAAATCTCCACACAGCTCTCCATAGTAGTTGGACCAATTTACACTCCCACCAACAGTACAGGAGAGTTCCTTTTTCTCCACAACCTCACCAGCATTTGTTGTTGCTAGTTTTTTTAACATGTGCCATTGTCACTGGTGTAAGATGGTATCTCATTGTAGTTTTGATTTGCATTTCCCTGATTACAAGTGATGTTGAACATTTTTTCATATGCCTGTTGGCCATTTGCATTTCCTCTTCAGAGAAGGTTCTTTTTAGCTTTTCTGCCCATTTTTGACAGGATTATTTTCTTTGTTTTTGTTGAGTCTCATCAGCTCTTTGTAGATTTTTGTGATCAGTCCTTTATCATTAGTGTTGTGTGCAAAAATGTTCTCCTGTCAGTGGGGTGAGAAATGGAAAGACATCGCCTGCTCATGGATTGGAAGAATAAACATTATTAAAATGGCCATCCTACCAAAAGCAACATACAGATTCAATGCTATTCCAATCAAAATCTCAATGGCATTCTTCAAAGAAATAGAACAATTATTGATTAAATTCCTATGGAATCACCAAAAGCCCCGAATAGCCAAAGCTCTTCTGAAAAAAAAAGAAGGGAATGGAGGCATCACACGCCCAGACTTCAAACTACACTACAAAGCGATAATCATCAAAACTGCATGGTATTGGAACAAGAACAAACACACAGACCAATGGAATCGAATAGAAAATCCAGAAATAAACCCACAGATTTATGGTTAACTAATCTTTGACAAAGGAGCAAAGACTATGCATTGGAGCAAAGAAAGTTTGTTCAATAAATGGTGCTGGGAAAACTGGGTCGCTACATGCAAAATAATGAAACTTGACTACCACCTAACACCATGCACAAAAACCAACTCAAAATGGATTAAAGAACTAGACATAAGACCTGAAACCATAAAATACATAGAAGGAAATATAGGCGAAACACTACATGATATGCACATCAAAGACATCTTTACAGACACATCACCCAAAGCAGTGATAGTGAAGGCAAAGAAAAACAGCTGGGACTACATCAAATTAAAGAGCTTCTGCACAGCAAAAGAGACAATAACAAAGATAAGGATGTGTTTTAATTAGAATTTAAACTTTGGGTCAAAGTGTTAAGTAGTTTCTTTTTCTTTTTTTTTAAGAAGATTTATTTATTTATTTATTTATACAAGCACTGGGTACAGTCAGAAGCGCAGGAGGGTGAGAGAATTCACCAGAGCCAGAGCGGGGAACAGAACAGGCAAACTGACAAAATACACTGCTGAGGGGAGCAGTGGGTGTGACAGGAGAGGTCTGCTCACCATGTGGGACCCTCGCCGGTGGCTGGGGATCAAATCAGCGCTACAGGGGCTGCGGGCAGCTTTGCAGCCCAGCGCTCAACCACTGCGCCACCAGGGGAGTCCCTAAACAGTTTCTTAAGTTTAACATATACTTACCATACACCAGTAATTCCTCGCAAAAATATTTATGAAAGAGAAATGAAAACATATGTCTGCAAGAAGATTATGCATAAATGTTCACAACAAGTTAATTTTCAATCATCAAAAAATATGAACAGCTCATATATCCATCAGCAGGTGAATGAATAAATAATTCTTGGCACATCCATATGATGGAATACTACTCACCAATTAAAAGAAACCCGTGAGGTTACTAGTGGGCAGGGAGCTGGTGGAGAGCACAGTGTAGAGGGGGCCCAGTGGACTATAGTGGAGGACTGTAGGTGCCTTGTTGGGTGTGGTGTGGTGAGTGCATCTGAAGGGTGTGATCCTCTCCCTCTGAATTATATATAGTGTGATAAACCAATGCTACCTCTATAAAAATAAATAAACATGTGAGACCCCTTTTGCATTCAGCAACATGAATGAATTTCAAAATCGTGGTACATGAAATAGGTTAAGCGCAAAGCAGAGGTATATAGGATTTTCTTTGTATAATATTTTAGAAAATGTAAATATATAGTGACTATAGCAAGGGGTGAAGAAGGAAATCCTTCAAAGGGGCACTGAGAAAATTCTGGGAGTAATGAAAATATTCTGTGTGTTTGTTGTGCTGGTGGTTTTACTAGTGCATACATCTGTCACACTTGAGTGGTCCAACTAAAATGGATGCAAATGATAGCTTCCTTCACCTACTTCCTACAACCTAGAGGAGGGTAAGGTGTAAGATGGAAGTACTAGGAACTATTATTAATCTTGTGGGCAATGCTGTTTGTGTCAGCATTTTCTGAGGTGGAATAAGGAAGATGAGACCAACTCTTAGGTGGAAAGTGGTGGGTAGGAGATGGAGAGTCTGTTTCAAAACATCAGGCAAAACCGACCTAAAGCAAACGTAGCTTTCAAAAGCATAGTAGCTGAACTCTGGTCTAGTCCTAGCCAGAGAATTAAGGCTGGTGGAAAAAAAACAATACAGACCTACAGGGGTTGCTTTGCTACCAGTAGCTTGTTCCACACTCTTCATCCCTCTAGCGTGGAGCATTATGTGAGGGTCATTATAATAACTGCCCTCCCCCCTCTATTAATGAGTTTATGACTAGCTTCAGTTTATGACTAGCACAAGTTTAGTGCCACTCTCGATGACCACGTGAACAATAACAAGACCTGAGTCTGTCTGGGTCAATTATTTTGCATCCAGAGCTGATGAATAGCAGTTTCATATGCCACATATATATCACAAACATCACATAAATAGTCCCATATTGAGGAAGAAACAAAAGTAGAGTCATCGATCAAGATACGTCCACTAATCCTGGCACCTTTGCTCTGAGACCGCCCCCGGATGTTCCTGCAGTGAGCTTGCCTGATTGCCCACAGCCACCTCCACAAACTGTTCTTCACCGGTCTGCACACATTATGCTTCATTAAATGTACACAACACACTGGGAGTAGTAAATAATTAGGTTAGACATATATGCTGATATAATTTAATTCATGAAAATCCATGAATCAAAAAATCAGAATAAGTTCTCTGGGAAGCCCTGGTCTGGTGGATTCTATATAAAGGTGAGTAGTTCAGGAGACATGGCTGGCACTTTCTAGGCTGTGCTGCCCAGTCTGAACCTGAGCTACCTGTGACTATGGAGCCGCAGATATGTGTCTCATCTGAAGCTGAGGAAATGCACTGAGTTTGTCATTTACACCTGACTTAGAAGAGTTAGTGTGAAAAAGAAAATGTGAAATAGCTCAGCATTTTAAATTTTTTTTTAAAGTTTTATTTATTTATACAAGAACCCGGGTACAGGCCAGATGTGCAGGAGGGTGAGAGGATTCACCAGCGACAGAGTGGGGAACAGAAAAGGCAGACTGACCGAAATACACTGCTGAGGGGAGCAGCGGGCGAGACAGGAGAGGTCTGCCGTGCCATGTGGGTATCTCCCTGGCCAGCCAGGATAGAACCTGCACTGCAGAGGCTGCAGACAGCTTCACAGCACTGCGCTCAACCCCCCTGAGCCACCAGGGAGGCCCCTCAGCATTTTAAATTTTGATTACATGTATTGGGTTAAATAATATATATTAATGTTAATTCCACATTTAATTTTTTCCTAAATGTGGCTACAAAAAAAAAAAAAATTACTGTGACTCATTGGTATTTCTCTTTGACAGTGCTTTTCTAATCAGTGGTAACAGTGAAGGTGCAACCTCAGTCCTCTGTTGTTCAGGCAAAGCTCCACACTATGGTGTTTCTTTATACATTCCTGCTCAGACCTCTTGAATTAAAATTTCTCATGAAAAGTTCAACTGACTCAGAGAAAGTAAGTTTTATAGTTTTATTGTTATGTTATTATTTTTAAAATAGCAGTATATATTCACTGTAGAAAATTTTAGGCACTGCAGATGAAGAAAAAAGCAGTTGAGGGCCTCCCCAGTGGCGCAGCGGTTGAGCGCTGGGTTGCGAGGCTGCCCGCAGCCTCTACAGCGCTGGTTGGATTCCCGGCTGCTCCCCGGCCACCGGAGGAGGGTCCCACATGGCTCACAGACCTCTCCTGCCGCCCGCTGCTCCCCTCAGCAGTGTACTTTGGTCCTTCTGCCTGCTCTGCTCCCCGCTCTGGCTCTGGTGAATTCTCTCACCCTCCCTTGCTTCTGACTGTACCCAGTGCTTGTATAAATAAATAAATAAATAAATAAATATATATATATATATCAAAAAAAAAAAGAAAAGAAAAAAGCAGTTGAATATCTTGCTACTGAAAGACCACCCTGGTAAGGGTAAATTTTGACATTAATAGTTTGACATCTATATATCTTCAGTCTTTTTTGTCTGCATACATTTTATAGGAAAACATAGAATCACATTGTTTTTTATACTTGCCAGCTTATTGATGTTTGTGTAAAGGCTTTAGGTTTATCATTTTGTTACAGAGCAACCCGGATAGAAAACAGGTTGCCTGACTGTGGGTCCTCACCTGCATGCTTAGAGGGAACGTATTAATGTTAAACTGCAGACACACACAAAAGGTTGATAAAAGGTTTATTTACAAGGGAAGGGGAAATGGGGAAATGAATAACTCAGGGAGAAAAAGAGGTAGATAAGTTCATAAATGTGTCCTACCTGTTGAACTGACCTGGAATCTCAATGACCCTCTAAGCTGGCGAAAAACCGAGTATGCCCATGGGCAAGAGAGACCAGCCCCCCCCCCCCCCACACACACACACACACACGGCCAGGTAAATATTCAAACAGAGAACATAGTTTCTTAACTCCGCCCTCAAGTTCTTGCAACCCTCCCTTTGGTGATCATGGGATTTGTAGTTCCCAGTGTCTTGCTGTATGGAGTTTGCTCAGGACATCCTTTCCCCCTAGCAATTTCATGACATATTGCTTCTTTGCATAATTCACTTTTTCTTCTTGTGCGTAAGCCCATTCATATTATTTTTCAAACTTACATCTTATTTCTCTCAGTTAAATATTCTCTTTCTGAGAGCTGGTACACTACGTGGGGGCCTCTCCCTCATGGGATGCCTGGATGCCGCTTTTGTTCCAAAGTTCCCTGATTTTGCCGGATTTGTTGTACCTCCCTCCTATCTTTTTGAAATTTTGAGATCTTGTTTCACTATTGAGCCTCAATTTCAGAAGACTGAGGAACCAAATGTTCTGAGAATGTCAGCCGACTGCCTCGTGTACATTGGTCTTATGCACGACTGGGGCTACTACGTGCCGCCGCTTCTCAGGTTCTAGTCTGTGGAGCAGAGGTGCAGATGGGATGCGTAAGGGTGCATTAAATAGTTTTGTAGTTTTGCTTTTTCTACTCCACCATGTCTTAAAATTTTATTTTAAAGACAATGTTTCCAAAGTTTAAAAACCAGGAACTTTGATGTTAAAATTTGGGTTATCCTTTGAAAAGTAGAAGCCGATACTTGTCCCTCACATGGAAGCTGCTTCCAGGATTTTGAGTAACACCTGAGCCTTCTCTTACAGCTCTGGCTCAGTGCTAGGGATGGGAAAGTGCAGTCCTAAACACCTGAGCAGCCGCTCACCTGAGGCAGCTGTGAGGGAGCGCTGGTGGGGCACTGACTGCCTGCTGGTCCCACTGTGTGCTTCCTTACCTCAGAACAGAGTCCAGGGATCACAGCGCTGTGGGAGGAGCTTCAGAGCTATTTTCCTTTCCAGAAAAACTCACTTTCTCCTCTCAGTGGTTAGGAGCACATGACCTGGTGCCCACCACTGCCTGCCTTTGCTATAGAAAGAGAAGATATAAAATACCAGCCAGGGCCTCCCCTGGTAGCACAGGCGGTTGAGCGCAGTGCTGTGAAGCTGTCCCCATCCTCTGCAGCGCAGGTTCGATCCTGGCTGGCCAGTGAGGGCTCCAGCACGGCTCAGCAGACCTCTTCTGTCGTGCCCACTGCTCCCCTCAGCAGTGTATTTCATCAGTCTCCTGCTCTGTTCCCTGCTCTGTCTCTGGTGAATCCTCTCACCCTCCCACAGATATGGCCTGTACCCTGGTTCTTGTATAAATAAAATAAATAAATCTTTAAAAAATAAAATAAAACACCAGCCACTGGCAAAACTGAGGCAAAAAGTAGAGAGGGGAATTTTTATTATTTATTTACATGCAATCAAGAAAATAGATGTGTCTCCGAAGGTGGTGATTATTTTTAAAATAGGGCATTGTGACTATTTCCCTTTGGAAGAAGCATCTGGAAAATCCCCTTGTGAACATAATGAGGATCAATTATAGTCTATCAGGGTGAATGACTTTATATCAACTTCAATTTTTCAAAAACCCATAAACGAAACCCCCAATTTCATATCCAGATTGACTTTGGTTTGTTTCTGTAAAATCCCCCATCTATGTTCTCCTCTTAATGAGCGTTCAGTTTCCCTGACTCAGGAAGCAACATAGAACTCCTTGGCCATTAAGTGAAAGTTCTTACCCTGACTTTGGTGTAGCTCACTTGGTCTCCTCAAACCCTTGGAAAGAAGGCAAAGACTCTTTGAAAAGGTGAGCTCAGCTTCTTGCTGAGCTATCTGAAGCTGCTAAAAGGGCAGGTTTGCACAGCCAGTAGGAGTAAAAGTGAGGGATTGTGTTTGCGGACGTCTAGAGCATCAAGGTAAATTCATGAGCTGAGCTACAGTTCTCAACCCCGACCACATGTCACACTCAGCGGGAGCTCTGAAAATGCACACACTCACTCACTGACTTGAACATATGCTTGCACACATTCACCTATAGAGGCTGTGGTGTGGCAGAGCTGATGGTGTCTGTCCTGGTTACAGAAAAGCAGGGTGGGCATGTCTTTAGAAAGCCAGCTAGTATGAAGGGGTGTCTGCTCCATCCTGGGCAGGTTATCTTCCATTTTCATGGCAAGGTGGAAACAACGGTCTATGAAAACACTCTTCCTCATGGCATTGCTCTTGAGAGAGGTTCTCCAAGTAGAGTGAGGCAGACGACTGGCCCTTTGTTTCCTGTTGTCTGTCTGGAGAACTCTTATTTGCATGGTAAGTCTAGGTGTGCCTTCCTTTTGCACAGGACAGTATTTGTGACTCTCTAGCTGTTTTTGAGAGAAATTTGTGGTCCTTTTTTGCCCTTTAATATTTTGTAGTAAACGGGAGTCAGGGCTTATGAATTAAAAATACAGTTTTCTTTGTGGGGGTTTTCTTGCATAACTTCTCTGACCCTGTGGCTAAAAGCAGTGCAGTGCATTTTGCTTCCCTTTTGCTCGCAGAGCTCCAGTGACAATGCTGAAACAAGGCAGCCACTTGCAGATGTTCTTTTAGCTGATATAGTGGGAAGCTGGAGTGCTTATTCCAGAAATTCCTCGCTGCTTTCACGAAAAATCTTGCCAGGCTTACCTATGTCACAGGGGAATTTATTATGCTTTCAGGTAAATCATGTAAACTGATTTTATGGTCTGTATGAAAGGGAAAATAGGTACATCCACCTTCCCTTTGCCACTTTAGTAGAGCAAAAAGCTGTTAACAAGAAAATCCGAGTTTTCTTTTCTCTAGACAAATGTATCAATGGAAAAACAAATTAAACTATGGGCAGGGGATTGGGGTAGGCAAACAGGCGAAGAGGGTAAAATGCAAACTTTCAGTTATAAAATAAATCAAGGGGACATAATGTACAGCTGGGCAGCTACAGTCAGTGATATTATAGCACATACTTGAAAGTTGCCAAACTTTACAAGCGAGTAAATCCTAAAACATAGAACTCCTTGGCTATTAAATGAAAGTTCTTCCCCTGACTTTGGTATAGCTCACTTGGTCTCTTCAAACCCTTGGAAAGGGGGCAAAGGCTTATTTGCAACATAAGTCCTGGTGTGTGGTGACAGATGATAACTATACTTACTATAGTAATGGTCTTACAATGTTTACAAATAACCAAATCATTGTATACCTGAAACCAATATGTTACTTGTCAGTTACGCTCAACAGATTTTTGTAATCCATAATGAACAAAATATCAGAGCTTAAGAGTGGGAGCAATAAAAAAAACAATAAACGTAGGATTTTACTTTTGATAAATTAAAAATATTTTAACAGAAACATAAAGCATTTCCCTAGATGTACTGTTAATGTAAAGCAGCCTTTTTACTTCATGTTGTCTGTCACACTATACAGCTAACATTAACTGTGTGCCTACTGTATGCCAGGGACCATTGGAAGTGCTTAAATATTAAGAAGTAGGTGTGATCATCACATCTACTTTCACAGAGGAGGAAGTGTACACAATGATTAAGGAAAGTCCCTTAGACCACACTGGTAGACTGAGGCTGATCCAGGGTTCATACTCACCACATCTGGCTCCCTCCTACTTCCTTGGACTACTTCCAGGAGTGGGTGAGTAAGAGGGTGGCTGGAAGAGGACTAGGAAGGAAAAGTAGTCCAATAGTGGGACTCAGCTTTCTGAGGGTGTTGGTGTGGGCACATGGGTGATAGATATCAGAAGGGTGACCTCTCCCCACCACCCCAAGCAGGGTGTGGTCTGCTGAAGTGATTCCTGCCCTTCTTTCGTCAAGGCCTTGATGACCTTGCTGAACCCTTGGTTCTCTCATATAGTACTCATATAGTACTCTTCTCTGCCCTTTGGCCTGACTTTGCTTTTCAGTGTCAAATCCCTTATCACCTCATAGTTGTAAATTCCTTCACAGACCTCACCCAACACCCCACACTTTAGTGCTAAGGACAGAATAAGCCATTCCAACACAGGAGGAAACGTGCCTTCATTTATTCCATAAAAGGTAATTTTAAAATAATAAGTATTATTGAAGTCTACATATTTTACACATGCTTGAGGTTTTAGACACCTTTTGACCTGTCAATTTATATATCTGTTAACCTTAGCTGATCTATGTTTAAGTATAATTGATTCAGAAAAGTGAAACTAGATCAGCGTAAATAAAATGTATCACTTCTACATGGTCCTTGAAGTTTAGAGGATATAAAGAGCACCACCTAATTGAATGGATCACATTTTCAAAAGTTTCACATTATTAGTTATCTTTTTAGGGGAAGGTATTGGTTACTGACAGCTCCCAAGCACTTTTAGCAAAGTTTTCAAACTGCAGAGTAAGATCTTTGAAGAGATAAAATAATATGAATTGTGAAAAAAAAAAATGCAAAGAACTGCATCACCCGCACATAAGGGAAAGTGTTTTTATGAAATTGTCAGTCATAATAAAAACTAAATAGTAAAATGTAGCGCTAGAGAGAATGCTGATTTTTTCTTCTTGGAAGGATATAGGGAGATGGGCTCTGTCTTTTACTCTGTTATGCTAACTACCCTTCACATGCCAGGCACTTTGCTAAGGTTTTGTTGATAATGTGTTGCCATCTAACTACTTGGTCTCTTTAAATTGCCTTAGAAATCTGGGAGAGAAGCACTTTTATAATGAAGATGAATTTGTTTCTGGTTTTGCCATATTTTCCTCTGCAGCACATTTTTTTCATGTGAGTTGTTTGGTGCCCTGATTAGTCTTATGTCTGAGAACAAATGTATGGCCCAGGGTCATCCACTATATTATCTTTTCTCCTGTTTTCCTTCCTTATAATAGAACTGGACTTAACAGTTAAGGAAGGCAGTTACAGATTCTGCTTTTGGTATGGAGAGTTACTTATATGGAGTTTTCTCAAAGAGAGGTTTTCTGAGTAAGTTCTCACAGTGAAATTAACATAGTAGCTGGTTGCTGCTGGTGTAGACAGCATTTGGTTTTTGCTGGAATTCACTGAAAGAGGGTATATTTAGTGCCTTAGTATTTGTAGCAGAGTTATGATATTTCCTAGATGTAGGATGAGGATAAAAGGTGAAGTTTTTTTTCTGACATTTTTAAACAATATACTATAATAAAAAAGGAAAATACTGGTTATCAAAAATTAATTTTTCACAATCCCTTCAATTCTATTTATAACACCGATCTAGGAAAAATTTCAAAGTTGACTATTGATAAGGCTAAAGATATTTTGTTGTCTTACAGAAGTTTGTGAGTAAGTTTTATTCAGGTTTTAGGTGAGAGCATGTGTGTGATATGGATTTTTATATGGTTTTCACTATTCATAGCTATGTGTGGATGTTTCTTTCAGCACATCTCAAAAATTGTGCACAAGTGGCTGAGTGTCCGGGTCCTGTTCCTTGCTGTGTCTGAATCATGGGACTTTTTTCAGGGCAGGACAGTAATAACAAAAGAGCACAAAATGAACCCCACCAACAAAAGAAGCTGCTTCTGCCTCTCAGTCAATCCTATAGCTGGTTTCCCTTTATCTGTACAAGTAATCTGGACTTAACACTGCCGATAACTGATGTCTAAACCCTTCAGAGTGAGACCTGATGATGGAAGGAACGTGAAAAAATGTCACTAAACCATTCTTGCTGAAATGCAGTATAACTCATTGCAGTAGTACTCCAAATATTACTGGGCCAGAAAAGTTTAGTTTTATCTAGAACACTAGGTAAATTTGATACTCAAAAGGAATTTGAAATCTCATTGATTCAACATGTATTATGGGGTACCTACTCTGTGCTAGGCACTGTGTTGGGCCCATGGGGGTACAATAATGAACATAATAGAGTTCTGATGTAACCTTTTGGAGTTTATAGTTAACCAGAAAATACATTTTCAGTACCTTTGTAAAAACTAACTTGTCATAAAACAGACAAGATCTTGGAATAGGTTAGCTCCTCCAGCTGGAAAAAGAATTTTCTGTGAATTTCTGAGAAAGGAGTTTTTATTGGGTTGAATCTATAAACTTAAGCCAATTAACTTTTTTCCAAAGTATTTTATTCCTTCTTTCCTTGGCCCTGTGATGTTTATTCTGTTGCTCAAAATGGACTTTAAGCCAGTCGCAGCAGTATTAGCTACAGAAACATATTTTACCAGTTCTGTGAAATCAACAGAACTTGTGCTAGCTCGGCCTTTCTGACTGTCATGTGCATTACTGGCGAAGGGTGGCTTTACTGCATTGTCTTAACATTTCCATACTACCCAAGAGAAATGTCATAAAACCTGTGTCCATAAATATCAACATATGGGGGTATATAGTTCATGGGTAGAACGTATGACTACATAAAAATCAACATATACTTTTCTTGAGAAATACTTCCTTCAGCAGTTCCTTAGCAAAGGTGTGCTTTGTTTATATTTTCAGTATTTATTTAGCTAAACCAAACCAGATGGAGGGAAGATAGCTTTTTTGGTTTTTAACCTGCCTGCATTGATTAAGCCAATGGCTGGTGTGTTTCAATATTGGACTTTGTTTCAGATAGATCGTTTGACCTGAGAGAATGGTCATTTTTGTCACTTTATTTTTCCAGCCATAATTTGAACACACAGAAAAGAAAGCTTTCAAAAGCCCACAGAGAGCTCTTCATTTTCTTGGAGAAATACATGTAATGCAAAGAACGGTGGAGCAGTGGACGCTGGCCTCCTTGTGATTCACACACATCCTGCCCAGGGCCTGTGTTCTAATCAAGGCTGACAGCTGGAGACAGGATGCCCTGAAAACACTGTTTTCCACTTTGTTTGCAAAGAACTCCTGGAAGCTTTCTCTTTAGGGAATAAAATGCTGCAGGAAACTCTGTTAAAGAATGTGGACTTCAGAATCCTCATACTACCAAGAGAGCGCTGTTTCAGGCTTTATTCCTTGCCCAGTCACCTTTCCACTGGGAGCCCTTCAGAAACTCTGCTCGCTAAGCTCTTAATTTTTCCTTGTGCTCTTGAAGAAACCTTGTCTTTTGGATCAGATTTCTTTTCAAGGTAAAGAAGAGGGAAAGTGCCTAGTTTAGAAATTGGTTGTGCTCTCATCTTTTTCCTTGAGTGGCCAAGGAAGCTTTATTCAGAGAGTGGGTGGGATGTCTGAGGCCCTCAGAAGGTGCAGTATTCATGTGGCTTTTGGGTCTGAGTTTATTAAGGAAGCTGTGGCCAGAGCCTCACTCTTCCTCCAATATGAACTTTGAACTGAGATTGGTACTGCATCTGACGAAGACTGAGAGACAGTAGATAGGAGAACCAGAGACCCAACAAGACCAAAGTTTGTGGGGTTTTTTAAGGCAAAAGTTATTTTTGGAATATAAAATGTTGAGGTATGGTTCAGCTAGCATTTGAAAAATGCTTCCTAACCAGCAAGAGGGAGGAGGGGGGATGTCCACAGGAGATCTATGTAGAAGATTCCTTCCTTCCTACTTAATAACTTTTCACTGAATTTAAATTACTTTGAGGCTTGTGAGGATTCCCATAAAATATTTGAGATGTTTAGGATATGTGAGCCCAACTGTGTCTTCCCATGACTTACGAGTCATAAATTTTTGTAGGAATATAATGCGGTTTGCCATATCTCTTCCCCATGGACACTGTCAGAGAAAATGCATCCATTCCCAGGTTACAGGTCAGGAGAGTAAAGACCAGCAGGCACACATCTGGCCAGGGCTCTGTGTCTGCCTGTCCCAGGAGCCAGAGAATAGCAGGGCTGGTGGCTGGTCCTCCATTGTGGGCTGGCCAACTTCTGGCTAAAAGTGGACTGCAAGGTTTGTGGGGCCAGACTTTGTGGACCTGTGACAGCCAGTCTTAATCAGAGCTGGCAGGCAGGAGGCCCCAAGGGGCAGGAGCCACACTGGGCAGAGGGCACGTTAAGATGGTGATACAGCTGCAACAGAGACAGTGGCTTATCCTGTGGGAAGCTCTGGAACTGAGATTCTGCCAGGTTGGCTCAATTACGTGACCCACACCTCACCTACATTGTTACCCTTTTGTCTCACTGTGTCGTTAGAGTCCTTTTCATATTAGACAGGATATGGACAAATAACATTCTCCAGAATTTCCAGAATTTATTATGACTGAACCAGGCTTATCAAGTGTTTGTTAATAAAATGTTAAAAGGAGAAATTGCTTGGTAGAAATACCTAAAGAGGAATACTGTTGCCTTAAAAGGATCCAGAATCTTCTGCCACTGTCATCTAGGAAAAGTTGAGGCCCTAAATTGCTTCTGGGTTGGATTTGAGATGTGAAGGAAATCTCAAGAGCAGATGCTTCTCTCAAGGTTGCGAGCATCGGATTGTCACTTACTGAGATGCAAAGACTGAAGGAAGCAGATGGGTGAGGTTAGGAGTTTAGTTTTGTATGTGTTGAATTACCTTAATTTAACCATTGCGGTCAGCGGCTTGTAGTTGTGACTAGCAGCTGCCTGGAGCAGTGGAGGAGTATTGTCCCAACTGCAACACACCTCATGTGGTGCTTCTGCTCTCCAGCATGGTTATTTTCTGTAACCTGAGTTGAAGAAAGGACTGACTCATGGACCTGGTGACTGAGTTTCTAATGGATCAGTATAACTTTTGTTTTTTTTTTTTTTTTTTTTTTTTTAGAGGCATGCTTTATTTATTTATTTGTTTGTTTGTTTATACATGCACTGGGTACAGTCAGAAGCACGGGAGGGCGAGAGAATTCACCAGAGCCAGAGCAGGGAGCAGAGCAGGCAGAAGGACCGAAGTACACTGCTGAGGGGAGCAGCGGGCGGCAGGAGAGGTCTGCGCACCATGCGGGACCCTCCTCCGGTGGCCGGGGAGCAGCCGGGGATCGAACCGGCGCCGCAGAGGCTGCGGGCAGCTTCGCAACCCAGCGCTCAACCGCTGCGCCACCGGGGAGGCCCTGGATCAGTATAACTTTTGAATGAGAAATTAGGCAATCCTAAATGAAGCTTAATAGAGTACTTGAGGAGAATTTTTAAAATTGATTAATTTATTTTCTTGCATCATTGTTCATTTTTGTACAATATTTGATTTCTCCCTTCAGGTGTAGTTCTCCCACCACCTGAGCACCCATGATCCATACCCATAGTACTTGAGGAGAATTTAGGTGTGTGTGTGAGTTTATTGGTGCATGTTGATTGGTGACAGTTTTCAAAGTCTTGTTAACCCACTGTGTTGCTCAGTTTTAGACTATTGATAATTAGTAAGTGGTATGCCATGCATAAGATACAACTGAACATTTAAGGTTTTGTGAACTCCTGAGGGAGAGACTTTCCTGAAGAATGACCCAGGAATACTAATTAGATGATAGAAAAATATGTACTTGGGGAAATAGTTTGATTTGGGGGTTGGTTTTTTTTGTTTTTTTGTTTTTTTTTTTTTTTTGCATTTCCCCCCCAACATTTGTTTTAAGTTAGCTTAGTCCATGTTTTGGTGCATCCATCATTTGCTCTCTGTCGACATCTTCCCATACACTGTGGGCAGCCCCCCCAACCCCAGGAGAACCAGCAGCATCCTTTCTCTCACTCCCTGCTTCTGGCTCTTTCTTCCTTTTATTGATACCCAGGTCAGAGTCAGATTCTTTCACATTCACTGAACAGATATCTCTAGTCACTTTTTAGTGTAGGAAACTGAAACATCTGATTGTCCTTTCCCTCATACTTTGACAATACCCTTGATTTGGGGTTGGGCTGCCTGACCTTTTCACATTTCAGCACCCATATTTACATGGCAGCCTGAGATAAACTGGAAGAGATTGGAGGTATCTGTTTGAGTCTTGGTAAGAAGAACTCATTACAACTTTTTATAAATATGGTAGTAAGGATGAAATATACCACATTCAATATTAAGTACTGAATCTGTATAAAATCTATAAATACAATCTTGACATTCTTCACCAGAAACACGATCCTTCTGTGAACTGAAAGATCCAACCCTTAAATGGTTTGTTTTGAAACAGCATTTTGATCTATAGAGCAGCCCTGTTAGCCTTCTTTCACAAATGATGAAATAAATGCATAAATTGGGTCAAATAACTGGCTGGAAGTTGCACAGCTTCTAAGTGGCAAAGGGGCGATGTGAGCCCAGGCAGTTTATCCTCACGTCCAGGCTCGCTGCCATTATGTCCTCGTGCTGCTGTTCTGGATCAGGTATTGTGCTTGGAATGGCAAGTTCTGCATTGAGACTTAAATGAGACCTCAATACATTCTTGAGAAAGAGGTGTACGGAGCTCCTCAATTTGGCTGCACGGCCCCCATGCAAGATTCAGCCTCATCTTCTAACTTCTTCCTACACCAGCCTCTTGCCATCCCCTGACTGTGCACTTGTCTTTGTGCCTCTGCATGCCCTCCTTGCTTACCCAGAGGGTACTTACCTGTCTTCTCAGCCCTCTGTGCCCTGCCGTGCTTCCTGCCACCTGCTTGCCTGTACCTGGCACATGGTGTTCAGCTCCCTGCTGTCGTCAGCGAGCCAGGGTGAGGCTTCTTTTGTGTCATCTCCCATTCACAAGTTTTCCAGGAGAGGTGCCCCACATTGCTGTTATCACTCCATGTTGCTGAATGTTTGGGGGACTCTGGGCAAACCTTGTTCAGTGTTTCCAGGGCCTTTTGTGGGACCTTTTCTCTGCATGAGTCCATTTGGTATCTGTCACCCTGCAGTCCTCTCTGCCTCTCAGGTAGTAAGGAAATAATGTGCTTCACAGCTGAGCATCTCACTCTTGTGACCTTCCTGCGGCACAGCGTAGACAGAGGAGTCTGGGCTCCTCTGGAAGGCAGGTGGCAGGACAACTTCTGTAATTTGCATAAGCTCCTCCCATGTGTCATCATTCACTCTAGGTTTAGTTAGAAATTAGTTTCCAGTAGTTTCTATTGTTACTTTTATTTTCATCAAAATCCGTTCATTTCCATGTAAATTCTGTAGTGACCATTGGATTCGTGATCAACTTTCGATATAGCAAGTTCTGCCTATTTTACCTTCCATGTTTAAATGTTGGGTGGCCACTATCTCTGCAATGTCTAAATCTCTGAGTCTCAGGTGTGAATTTTGTTTAGAAGAGTCTCCCTCTGTCAAGCTTAGTCATTGACAATCCCTCTGTTACATACATTTAGCTGTTGTTAGCTATTCCCTATGTTGCCTTTTTCCTTCCACTACTTTTCATTATGGAGTTGATAACAGATTAGTGAGTAGTTTTTGTTTTTTCATTGGTCATTGGAAATTCACGGGCAGCTTTGTGAAATGGATAGTCAAGATGAAACCAACAGGGAGTGGAGAAGGGAAGAGGCATTCAGAGCAACAGAAGTGAAGAAGTGAGGGTTACCTATGCTCTACAGTAAGTCCAGACATACTTGAGGTACAGAGGTGGATGTGGTCTGGTCTGGGCGTCTCAGGAATCTTGTTGCAGACATCTTGCTCTGAGAAAAATCCTCTTGTCTGGGTGCAAAGAACAGCTCAGCTCCAGCTCCCGTGGTAGCTACCCTGGGTGGGGCTGCCTCTAGCTTGCTCAGGGCCCATCTGTTGCCCTCACTTGTTTCTGTCTGACCTTAGTGGAAGCCATTTTCCTCAGCAAAGGAGTGTGGGAAGGATAGGGGCCCAGGTTCTCCCAGATCGTCCCTGATTGGCTTCAGTGATAGATATTCACCAAAAAAGAAGGTGTGGGGGAAATAGTGACGTTGGCAGTTTCTGGTGATGGTTAGACGATGCTGCGTCTTTCTTTTCATGGCAGATGTGAGTGAGGTAGTCTTCGCAGGTGGGGCCTGGCTGCTGCCTTGTCACTACTTGGATCCCAGAATTGCCGCCACATCACTTTACCTGTGGCTTCATTAGTCACCCTCCTACTCCTTCAGTATTTTGTTATTCTTTTCACTATAACAGATGTTGTAACCCATTTCAGTTTGATTCAAAACATACTACTGACGGTCCTAGGAAATCAAAATTAGGAGGATGCTGCCCCTGTACGTTCTGGGCCCTTATTCATGTAGGAGACTAAATGCCCTGGGACAGTTCGGTGAAGGTACAGGAGGCTCAGGGAGGAGGGGAGGAGCAAGGATAAAGGGGCGAGGCATGTAAAGCGCTGGAGGTGTGGAACCCCTGCCACACCTGTATTCGAACACATGCCATCCAGGAGAGTTACCTATGCTCTGAGGCAGAGTTGGGACATTCTTAGAAAGACTGTTGTATGTTTGTGCCCTCAGACCCCCACCATCATCTCTGACCTGGGCCGTGAGGGACAGCTGACCTTTTGTGTAGAGTCTCAAGCCTACCCCCCCCTGGGGGCCAAGCTCAGAGTGGTACACCATGTGGAGATCATGGGGGGTAGGGGTGCAGGAGGCAGAGGCTCCCGGCTCTCGGCACCTCTCCTTAGCAGGGTGGAGTCACTTTCTGCAGTGACACTCCAAGCCCTACAGGAGCATGCTGTGCTGTGAATGTGCTTAGCACTCTCGGATGTCTCCTGGAGGCTGTTGACAGTAGCAGCAGGCAGGTGGTGGGTCTGGGTGACAGAGGGTGCATATTCCTGATGGATTAAAAGTGATTTTGTATTTCCTTCAGCCTCTAAAACACAGCTCTATGTGTGTGTAGACTAGTATCTTCTGAGGGTTCATCATATTGTTATATGAAGGCTGATGAACAGACAAGGGCAGGATTTGACTGATTTGGCTTATATGAAGGTATTATTTCATTAAAAGACTGGCTCATCAGTGTGGTTACATTTCATGAGTCATTATTAGTGCTCTCCTTCATCGCTTTTCCGTGGTTTAGTTCCTACTCCAAGTACAATAACCATACAAATCTTGAAGTTGAGGGTGGATAGTGGATGGTGAACAGGAGTTTCAATGTGCACATGTCAACTGGCCGACCCTGGAGTTGGCCCTTCTTGACACTGAGCAGGCACTGAAGTAACGAACACATCTGGTGTTCACTCTGTGGGGACAGGAGCTGGCTGTCCCATTATAGACAAAGGTTGGTACTGACCGAGGGCTGTGGTCAGGGCTTCTGGCTCCATTGGCCCACTTTTCATGTGGGTACCCAAAGCCCCAGGGGGATCCTGATCAGATGAGTCTGATACCACATCTTGTCCAAGCTGCCGGGAGTTGTCTGCAGACGTGATCTCACTCACATAGCAAAGCTGTGAAGTAGGAGGCTGAAGCACTACCTTCCTTCCACAGGTGAGGTGTTGAAATACTCACATCTGAACCTCTGACATCTCTCCCAGCAGCTCTTCGAATCTACAAACACTTGCCCTTTCTGTCCACTCAAGCACAACTTGTAAAAACAGCTCTCTTCTTATTACCACTTCCCAGTCTGCCTTGCAAGATGTAACTTCACCTTCCTCCATTCTAAATGTGACGTTTTCACAACTCTTCGTGACCCACTGCTCCCCTCTTGGTGTCACCCCCAGCCTCCATCTGAGGCTATCTCCTGGCTGCTTTTCTCCTGCATCGTCTCACACTGGCATGGCTGACAACATGAGCAGAACTTTCAGCCAAGCACAGAAACATGTTCTGACTTACCACTCAGCTGGAACATGGCCAGTGATGGAAAACCTGGTTTTAATATTATACAGTCCATTGGATATTAAGCACTCAAGTTGTTCTAGCCACAGTGTTAGGACATATGAGTGACTATTAATGTGACAGACATACAAAAGAGTCTGATAAAGGTCACAGGTGTGTGGTGCCACCTATCCTGGCAACAGAAGGAACACAGTGGGGCCTGGTCAGTTCTGAGTCCACCTTGGGAAGCTTAGAGAGTTAGGAAGTCAGGAGAATAATTCATTGTCAGCATCTGGGACAACTGCCATGTTCTCCATATGGTGGCTCTTTGCTCAGGTCTCAACCGCTGTCCTGTGGCGGAATCCTGTACTTCTGTCGTGTCACCCTTTCTTCCCTCCGGAAATAAGGGAGTCTCCTTCTCAGAGGCTTCCTCTCCCACTGCCCTCAGACCACTCATTTCCTGGTAATACCCCTTTTGTTACATATTTTCAATTTCTATCTCCCCATTTGCCTGCCCTTTAAATACTTCAAAATACTCCTGTTCCCTTCTGTAGAATACCCCGTAACTGACTCTCTGTCCTGCCTTCGTCTCAGCAGGCCAGTGTCTGGTCCTTTCCCCTCTCTTGGCCTTTCCCTTTGGAGACAGCTGTACCACAGCCTGCACAGCCCTGTCTCTTTCTGCCTCCCTGTCAGCTCCTACTTTTTCTTTCCTGTAGACAACTCCACCAGCTCTGCTTATTGTCTCTCTGCTCCTATTGGTCTTCTTATTCCACATCCCTGTGGGAAAGCTCCTGAGACTGTCTTCAAATAAGACAGAACCCTGGATGGTCTGGGCCCATCTGTGGGTCCCTCCCCACCAGCACCTCATGCCTCAATGGGGCTGCCTGGCATTCAGCCATCTCCCCTCAGGCCTCTGCTCTGACCATTCCACCTGCCAGGTTGACTCTCCACCTGCCCAGATTCTGTTTGTTCTTGAAGAGCTGCCATCTTCTGGGAATGGTCCCAGGTGTGCCCTCTCCTCTGATTCTCTCATATGTTGCCTGGATCTCCCCTGTAGTGGTCCAGTTACTGTCCATTACTCATCCCACAGGCATTTTGGGGGCCTATCTTGTGCTGGGCATTGTTCCAAGGGCTCCTCCACTGCCTGTCTCTGCTTTCTCCCACTAGAGTAGGGCCCTTAGCCCCAGTGTGGTGATGTAACCAGCACAGGTATTGTAAATTGTTGGCATTCAGGAAGCTTTCCATAAATGATTGTTTGGCATCCCTCCTCCCCTGGGGGCAAGTTGCTAGGTCCTGACCTCAGCGTTGCAGAGGCTCCATCTTGCAGAGTTAGCCTGGAGGAGGGGAAAACTGGGTTCAGGCCAGCTTCTCTGACATTAAACTTTTTCAGTCTGAGGTTTATCCACGAACCAGAATTCATTAGTTCAATCATAAAAGTTTTCTAAGAAGAAGCAGAACTTGGGATTCTTTCAGATCCACTATCAAAATGCCTGTATATTTTTGACATACACTAAACAGTCTGTGGTTTATATGTGTTAGACTTTGGTTGTTAGGTACTTTACAACACATCACCAACTGTGCTTTTTCTGATACTGGTCCACAGCAGGCTGCAGGACCCCAGCTGTCACAGCAATGTCACATCCGTCAGGCTGTAGGATGTCGTGCACTTACGCATCCAATTGAAGTATCTGTGCTCTCCCCCCAGGAGATGGCGGGACGCGCTCTCAAGCAGACCGGCAGCAGGAGCATTGAGGCAGCCCTGGAGTACATCAGTAAGATGGGCTACCTAGACCCGCGGAACGAGCAGATTGTGCGAGTCATTAAGCAGACCTCCCCAGGTAAGCTCACAGCCACAGCCTTGTCCGTGAAGATGATTGTGGTTTAAAACCATGCAGAAGTTTGCCAGAAGGGAGGTCCAAAGTGGCCGCGGGGGCAGACAGTCCTGTGGCACTTTGCCTTTTTCCAGTGATGGGTGAGTTGAACCTGCTCTGCTCTGACACTCGGGCCTGGAGGGGGTCATGGGATTTAACTGCGTTTCTACCCCTGCCTGAAATAACCTGTGGTACATCCTACCTAGAAGATTTTGTGTACTTGCTTTGTCCTATGAAACATTAAAAAAATTCACGGATATTAAAATTAGGCAACTCAGCACAGTGAAGTAAAATGTTTTTTTCACTTTTCTCTCAGGCTTATGGGGGGTCTTTGAAAAGACTCAGAATGGAGCGGGTACCTGAGATCCCTGGGTATTTTAAGAGATTCATGATAGTTAACAAAGGAGTTTATCCTGTTTTACAGAAGACCTTAGAAAAAGCGGCTTTATCCCTGAGTGAGCCAGTCGCACAGTTTTATAAATTGTGTCTTATTAAGGGGACACAAATTTTTAATTTCTTCTTGACAGAAAGAATTTTCTTACAGAGTCCCCTGTTAGCCATCCATGTCCAGATTCTTAAGAGTTCTAGGTGTGTCTTAGAACACACCTCCCCAGGGAAACAGCAGGCCCACATTCCATAATGATCATTACCTACATTTGCCTTGGATGTGTAGTCACGATGCAGCCAGTAGCCCAGGGAACAAGGCTTATTGTGGCTGTGACATCTGCTTGTTGCAGTGAGTGTAGATTTTCCTTTTCTGAGTGTCTTTGTGAGGGTCTTAGGTAAGCAGGGCAGAAAGTAGTCTGGACCTGCCCAGATAGGCAATAGTCCGGACACAGCAGAATTCAGCTGTGTCCAAGGGTCTTTAGTCATAGAAGAAATTGTGCTGCAGCAACATCTGCTCCAAGGACTTTGCAACAGTGAGGAACTGGCCTGCAAGTGCCAGGACCAACTGAGCAGGCACCTTCTGATGCCATCTTCCATTCTTCCTTCTGCAGGAAAGGGCGTCGCACCAACCACTGTGCCACGGAGGCCGAGCTTTGATGGGACGGGAGACCCTTTCCCGTCTTACCATCAGCTGAGCGGGGCCGCCTACGAGGGTGCCGGCACGCTGGAGGAAGTGCCTCGTCAGTACATGGACTTTCTTTTCGCAGGAGTCAGTCCTCACAGCGTGCCTGGCAGCCATCAGCACCCACCCAAAGGCTTTGCTGCAAACTTGGAAGCTGCAGGGATGAACTTCCCTGTGCCCAATCAGGGAGGCCAAGTCCTCTCACTGCAAGGCCCACACTATAGGCCACATCTGCTGGTGCCAGGGGAGCCACTGGGCTACAGCATCCAGCGTAGCTCCTCCTTCCAGAGCAAAACACAGGAGGCAGGAGGATACTCAAACCTTGCTACCAAGGGCCCGGCTGTGCCACCAGGGTCTGGCCATGCCTTTCAGCCCCAGGGGCCAGTGGCAGGTTTGTACGTGTCACATCCACACCATAAACAGGCCCACCCAGTGCACATGATGGGCTCTCGGGGCCAGATGTTTGTGAGTGACAGCCCCCCCCCAAATCTGCTCAGCCCTTCTAGAAATAGTCTCAACATGGATCTGTATGACATGAACAATGCTCCTGGCCAGCAGTGGCAGTCCTCCACCCTGTCCCGTCGAGACTCTCTTCAGAAGCCAGGCCTGGAAGCACCTAGCCGCCAGCATGTAGCATTCCTGCAGGAAGGCCCTGTCCCTAGCAGAACCAACTCCTTCAACAACCACCAGCAACAAGTAGTCGTGCCCATCAGGGCAGGAGTGCCCAGCAAAACGGAGCCTTCTGTGTCCTCTCCCAACACCATCACAGCCGTGACAGCTGCCCACATCCTGCACCCGGTCAAGAGCGTGAGGGTGATGAGGCCAGAGCCCCAGACAGCTGTGGGGCCCTCCCACCCAGCCTGGGTACCAGCACCTACCCCAGGAGTGGAAAGTCTGGATTCCAAGGAGGAGCATCCTGTACCCTTGGGGGGCACCAGCACGTACCCACTCGACATTGAGTATGGCAGCCCGGAGATGAGGTGCCCGCCCCCACCATACCCCAAGCATTTGTTGCTTCAGGGGAAGTCGGAGCAATTCAATGTCGATAGCCTGTGTGTGGGGATGGAGCAGAGCCTCCGAGGGAGCCAGGCTGCAGACCCTGCAGAAGGGAGTGACAAGAGCCACAAAAACACCAAAGGGGAGAAGATGGGGAAGGACAAAAAGCAGATCCAGACTTCTCCTGTTCCTGTACGGAAAAACAGCAGAGATGAAGAGAAGAGAGAGTCTCGCATCAAGAGCTACTCACCATATGCATTTAAATTCTTCATGGAGCAGCACGTGGAAAATGTCATAAAAACCTACCAGCAGAAAGTCAACCGGAGGCTACAGCTGGAACAAGAGATGGCAAAAGTAATTTCTCATTTCACTCTACCTTCTGACCTTGGCCATGTCTTAAATTGGTGGCAGGAATCACAGCAGATCCCTCCTTTGTTTCTGCTTTGTCTTTATTACAAGCAGTGGCCTCATGGGGTGATAGTCAGGTTGTGGGGTGAATATTTTGGAGGAGTGACACATGTAGAACCTCTCTTTCCCTTCCCCCTGATCCTTTAGGGGATCAACCATAGCCATGCATGGTCTGGCTGACAGGTGGATCGCCAAATTGATTTTTATGGTGCGTCCTTGTTCAATACATTCATCGTTTTACTAGTAATAAAAACCTTGAGAGTAGAAAGGAAGTTTGAAGTTTTATAAATTGAAATTGTGGGATATATAAAGAAAAATAGATCTAATAGTGATCCATTTACCCTTCCATTAAATTTATAATTACCAGGTAATGTTTTAAATTTACCATAGTTTACTGTAAGCTGTTGGAGAAGGTAATTATTAATGAAATTGTTTAAATTAAAATGTAAATTAAATCATATGCAGCCAGTAATTTCTGATTCTAAAAAGTCAAATTTGTGCTCCCTCTGCCATCTCATTTTTGTTGACTTTTTTCCGTTTTCTCTGAGCTACTATAATACTGGATTCCTATTTCAGGTGCAGGGGTTTTGTATCCCCTTTTCCACAGATTTTCTCTTTATTTTTCTTTGAGGTAATCACCAGAAGTCTAGTTTTCCACAGGTTTTTAGTAGAGGTTTCCTTTAGTTTTTAGAGCCTAAAGTCACCTAGAGAAAGAACTCTATTTTGTCTTCCCTTTGACTTCCAGATCTGTGTCTATATATGCCTATAAACAGGACAAAGCTGGTGATTATATTGCTTATGGTATTTTGGACCCAATTCTTCTGTATTCTCAGAAGCATTCTCTCAGCTCTAAGGCATCACCCATCCCTGCCATTTCCTGTCACAGGGTTACCTCTATGACTCTTCCTTGTTTCCTTCTACTCAGGCTGGACTTTGTGAAGCTGAGCAAGAACAGATGAGGAAGATCCTTTACCAGAAGGAGTCTAATTACAACAGGCTCAAGAGGGCCAAGATGGACAAGTCCATGTTTGTAAAAATCAAAACCCTGGGTATTGGTGCCTTTGGAGAAGTGTGCCTTGCTTGTAAAGTGGACACTCATGCCCTGTATGCCATGAAGACCCTGCGGAAGAAGGATGTCCTGAACCGAAATCAGGTGGCCCATGTCAAGGCTGAGAGGGACATCCTGGCAGAGGCGGACAATGAGTGGGTGGTCAAGCTTTACTACTCCTTCCAAGACAAGGACAGCCTATACTTTGTGATGGACTACATTCCGGGGGGGGATATGATGAGCCTGCTGATCCGGATGGAGGTCTTCCCTGAGCACCTGGCCCGGTTCTACATCGCAGAGTTGACCCTGGCCATTGAGAGTGTCCACAAGATGGGCTTTATCCACCGAGACATCAAGCCAGACAATATTTTGATAGATCTTGATGGTCACATCAAACTGACAGATTTTGGCCTCTGCACTGGATTTAGGTGGACACACAATTCCAAATACTACCAGAAAGGTATTGTCGCAGGCATACTGCAAACACTTGCTACATGCAGATATAACTAAGCAAGCTAAGGGAACTGTTTCCTCCCCGCCAACCCCCGTGGTTCCTAATTATTTTGAAATTATTTGTCACTTCATTATTTTATAATTTGGTGTGACATCTTTTTCTCCCTAAAGGAGGAATAGTATCATGTGTGAGATTTATTTTTTTTTAAGTTAGTAGATTTTAGTTTTACTATAATTTTTTTAGGGAAAAAGCTATGGGATAGCATGAAGTTTTGTGAGGAACCATTGCTTTGCCCTGTTGAATTGAGACTTAAGATGTAAGTCTCCAAACAACCTTCCAAGGAGCCCTCTCTTACAGCTCACCTGAATGCATAGGTATTTATAGGTATAGATATAGATGTAGTGTAACTCCATCTCCTCTAGTTCTGCTCTTTGCAGAAGTCAGAAACACCTGATCATTACTTAACTTATGACTTAGATTCTAGAAATAGTTATTTAATACAGTTCAGGCTCCTGCTTTTGTTTTTTTAACTCAAAATCCATCTTAAATCATTCAATTCCTGTTTTCTAGTAGTGAAGTTATTTTTGTTCACATTTTTAAAATCCTCATGCTTTTCCATGCACATCTTAAAACTTGTCTTGTCAGATGGATGGTTCACCTTTGGCCTGAGAGGTGCCATGTCTGACACTCCCTGGGCCTTTCTTGTTCAGTATTGCACTGCCCCTCAGCAAAGTTGTCCTCACCACACCCTTTGTTTTTGTGTCTTGGTGCTTCTCTCTGGCTCATGGCTTGTGTCTCAGACCCATACCAGGCCAGCCAATGGAACAGTTGATGGGGATTCTTTCTGTGAGTGCATCAGGGATCACTGAATTGGATCACTTTTCTGTTTGAAGCTATTGTTGAATAGTGAACCTTACTTTGTTTTTTATTCTTGTCTTTCCCTACCTTGATTCCTGCATGAAAGGAAGCCACATCAGGCAGGACAGTATGGAGCCCAGTGATCTCTGGGACGATGTATCCAACTGTCGGTGTGGAGACAGGCTGAAGACCCTGGAGCAGAGAGTCAAGAAGCAACATCAGCGGTGTCTGGCGCATTCTCTGGTTGGGACCCCAAATTATATTGCACCGGAAGTGCTCCTCAGAAAAGGTGTGTGCTTCCTCCTGCCTTTGAGCTCTTGCTAAACCTCACCAGTGGTGATCTGGACTTCAGACGTGTGCAACGAGGTCAACACTGAGTACCACTTCAGCCCCTGTTTTCTGACACTCTGCATATCCCCATTCTATCTTTTTACTCATAGATGCCTGTAAGATAAATTACTTCCTTAACAAACATCTCCAGCATCCCTCACTTTTGTTCTGGAATTCCCCTCTCTCCCAGGTGATAGAACATGCACCTTTGGGCCAGTCTCCACTTGCCCCTTCCTTTGGCTGGGAAGTGAGATTGAGTGAAGGGTGCAGACTTTCTGCCTGGGACTCGGAGTCAGTATAGACTGAGTCTGATGGAGTTATGTGATGGCACAACTCTGAGGGTCACACCACTGTGTCTGCTGAAGCCAAACGCCCAGGGCTTCTAGCTGGGTCATACCGTCTCCATCTGGTTACTGAATATGACAGAATACAATTTTTTGCCCCTCCATTTCTCTCCTAGTAGTCCAGAAGCACCTTGAAGTTAAGATTTGGGGAAAGGAGTGTGTTTAAAATCCCAAGTGCTCAGAAAAATTGGCCTCCTGGATAAGTGCTGTGTTTAACAAATTTAACTGTAATGGGGTGCAAGAGGAATCACTCTGTGATCAGTTCGGTGGCCACAGCAACAGTAGTTTCTTGATCTGATTGTATGTAATGAATCCAGAGATCAGTGACCTATTTTTTCACATTATTTCAAATCTTTATTACCAACCAGACTAGGATCAAGTCTGAATTTTCTTTGTCAACTACGGTAATCCAAGGCAGAGCCCCCCATATAACAGTAACCACCCTGAGAGGCTGTGTTGTCAACCTCCTTGCCCAAAGTGGGAGGTGTTGGCAGTGGGGAAGACACCCCCATTCCCTCCCACATCTTGTGCAATAGTCCAGAGGAGCTGGTGGATGAGGTTACTCTGCAGCCTTGTGCCGGTCTGGACAGGAGGAGAGAAAGGAAGCAGGAAGAGCGAGGAATCAGTGACATGAAGACTAGAGCATGGCTTGGACTGGGATATGGGGTCTGAAGGAAAAGTGGGAGAAAATCAGAGAAAAGGGAACCTGCTTCACAGCTTTGAGGCTGGTCCCAACTCTGCTACCCGATGTCCTACCTTGACTTCCACACCTGGGAGCACTGTGAGGAAAGGTGTGGCTCCTTGAGAGCCTCCCACAAAAAACAGATCTTCGGTTATGGTTCCCTTTACTCAAGTGCCCCCTTTCTTCCCCTCCTCCACAGTCCTCAGCATCTTCTGAAACTGGCTTAGAAAGCCACCTCAGGCCCCCGCATGGCTGACCACACCTGACCGTCTCAAGTCAAGGCACTTTCTAATTTTCAGTTAGTCCTGTTCTAATTAGTACCTATATTTTATTAATAACTTGAAAATCTAGTTGCTATTGTTACTAACACTAATAGCAATCCTTTTAAAGTCTTTTCTTAGCCCTCACATGCAGATTTTAAAGCCTGACAAATGCCCTTTCCCACATTCCACACCAGCCACACGTACCAGGAGACACATTTGTTCTAGGTCGATTTTCATGTTTATACATGTGTGCCGCTTCCACATAGTTCCTCACTTAACAGCAAGTTAGGGTTTCCAGACTTTCATAAAGCTCTCTGAAGAGTACACGTGCTGTGCTGGAATTGAGTGGGACTTTGTCTTCCAGGATACACTCAGCTCTGTGACTGGTGGAGTGTTGGAGTGATTCTCTTCGAGATGCTGGTGGGGCAGCCGCCCTTTTTGGCCCCTACTCCCACGGAAACTCAACTGAAGGTAACTAAGTAGGACAGGGTATCAGCTAGTCACAGACAATGGCTTTAGATGAAGCCGCAGGTCTCTCACCAACATTTGACCTTTTATTAGTTGTACATAATGGAATTTTTTTAAGTATTAATATTATCACCTATTTAATTTTTTTTTTAGTTTTATTAATAAAGGCAGAGTTAGACATGGTTTTTAATGTATATGGGTCTCTGAAATTGTACTGGACTCCTTGGTCACCTGCTGTCATGGTATTTCCAGATGAGAACTGTGGACAGTGAGAAACAATAAAGTAGGCTGCAGATCTGTTTTCTACTGCTGCTGTACCCACCATTCAAACACAAATAAAAAACCTCATGAAGTATACCTGAAGAGATCAGCTTTTTTATTTAGGTGTTACAGCGTTAAGTTATGTGGTCGTTGTGTATTTTCCTAATACTCAAAAGTAATTAATTATTCAATTAGTCATTCAGTACTAAGTAACCAGTTTTAGAATGATAACCATTCACTTAAGAAAGATCTGATTACTTTAAAAAAAAAAAAATTTGATTACTTAAGAAAGATTGAATGGAAACACAGCTGAAATCTGCAACTCCCTAGAACAGTGCACTTCCCAGCTGACACACATTTACTAACAATTCCAGGAAGTATTCTTATACCCCATAGTCCATAGTATACCCTAAATTAATAATACCTTCATTAGAAAAAAAACTAAATTAAGTCTTAGCTTCACTTTAGTATTAAGAAAATTGGGATTTGGCATTTGAAAAAATATATAGTCGTCTATGTTTTCACATTTTTTAAAAGATTTTATTTATTTATACATACAAGAACTGGGGTACAGGCCAGAGTTGTGGGGGGTGAGAGGGTTCACCAGAGACAGAGTGGGGATCAGAACAGGCAGATCAACTGAAATACACTGCTGAGGGGAGCAGCGGGCAAGGCAGGAGAGGTCTGCTGCACCATGTGGATTGCTCCCTGGCCTGTGATCGAACTTGTGCTGCAGTGGCTGTGATGAGCTTCATAGGTTGTGTCTTAACCCCTTGCACCACCAGGGAGGCCCTATGTTTAACTTTTTTAAGGAACTACCATTTCACATGGCGGTTGTACCTTTTCACATTTCCACCAACAGTGTACAAGGGTTCTAATTTCTCCACATCCTCATAGACACTTCTTTTCCTTTTTTTAAAATAGAAGCCATCCTAGTGAGTATGAAGTGGTATTGCATTGTGGTTTTGATTTGTATTTCCCTAATGACTAGTGATGTTGATCTTTTTTTTTATTTACATGTTTACCGGACATTTGTATATTTTCTTTAGAGAAATGTCTATTCAAGTCCTTTGCCCTTTTTTAATTAGGGCTTTGTTGTGTCATTGTAGGAATTCTTTGTAGATTCTGGATATTAATCTTTTATCAGATATATACTTTGCAAATATAGTCTCTCATTCCATGAGTTGCCTTTTCCCTCTGTTGATAGTGTCTTTTGATTCACAAAAGTTGTAAAGTTTTGTGAAGTCCAGTTGATACATATTTGCTTTTGTTGCTGTTGCTTTTGATATTATATCCAAGAAATCATTGTCAGTCTAGCATCTAGTTGAGGTTGGGTTTCTCCTGTGTTGTCTTATATGAGTTTTATAGTTTCAGTTCTACTAAAACAAAGCTAACCCTCCCACCCATATACCCACCGACATCCAGGCCCAGCCACCCCAGGCAATAGCCAGTTATATTGACCTTATTTTATTCTAAGCATAAGCAATGGAGTAGTCCTTTGGATGTCCTCTTCACTGTATGTCTCTGTGACAAATGTATTTATTGAACATCCTGATGACAGGTTTGTGAGGTTGGGTTGACGCCAAGGCCATGGCCAGTCAACTTTATTCTCCATTTCTTTCGTTGTTTTGGCAAAATCCCTATAGACCACCTCTCAGTCACAGTAAGTATTGCATGAGACCATGGTAGATGATGAGAAATTTGTTGCCGTAGCTAAAGATGTGACTCAGATGATCAGTGTCTTCATTTTTGTGGAAAGTAAAAAATATTTGCTAAACAGTATTTCTGATAGAAAAATAAATCCACCTCTTTCTGTCTGTGTTTGGCTTCATCATCTCTTGCCTCAGGTCGTGAGCCCTCTACTAAATCATACTGGTTTTCGTAGCTGTTCAGATCTGCAACTGCTACTTCTCTGTCTGTTCTGACTGTCCTTTGTCATGAAACTATAGTTATTTAAAATTCACAGCATCACGTACTGTCTCAAAAGTGCCTCAGATTGGTATGGAGGTGAAGGAGAAACTAAAATTTTGGTTCTGGTGTCTCATCAGGTGATAAACTGGGAGAACACACTCCATATTCCAGCCCAGGTGAAGCTGAGCCCTGAGGCCCGGGACCTCATCACTAAACTGTGTTGTGCCGCCGACCACCGGCTGGGGAGGGATGGGGCTGATGATTTGAAGGCTCACCCGTTCTTCAGTGCCATAGACTTCTCTAATGACATCCGGAAGCAGCCAGCCCCCTACGTTCCCAAAATCAGCCACCCCATGGACACCTCAAACTTTGACCCTGTCGATGAAGAAAACCCATGGAATGATGGTAGCGAAGACAGCACTAAGGCCTGGGACACTCTCACTTCCCCAAATAACAAGCACCCTGAGCACGCATTTTACGAATTCACTTTCCGAAGGTTCTTCGATGACAATGGCTATCCCTTTCGGTGCCCAAAGCCTTCAGGAGCAGAAGCTTCCCAGGCTGAGAACTCTGATTTGGAAAATTCTGATCTGGTGGATCAGACTGAAGGCTGCCAACCAGTGTATGTGTAGACCGTGAGTTGGCATGTCCAAGAGCCTCAGCTTCCTCAAAGGCTCAGGGGCCCATAGCTAGTTCCTTAACAAACCTGCTGGAAAGTTGAGGTCAGCTTTTAAGTTAGTTCATTGATGACTTCAGTTGAAATTCTGGCGTTCTCAAAAAACACCCCAAACCAAACAAAAAAACTTTTAAAAAAGGACTGCAGTTTAGTAGATCTGTGTTTCTAGATTCTGGTTCATATGAGGTAGGGATCAGCGTTGCTTTAAATTGGCTTTCAAGAACATTAACTGCATTAAAACCATATTTTTAAAAATTCAGTACAGTTTAAAAAGAGCATTTATTTTGTTTATAGCCATTTTTCTTACTAAATTATAGGGAATAACTTTGACAAATCATGCTGCTGTTATTTTCTACATTTGTATTTTTCCATAGCACTTATTCACATTTAGGAAAAGACATAAAAACTGAAGAACATGTGATAAGAAATCTCTGTGCAATAATGTAAAAAAAGAAAACACTGTTCTGATGTTACTGATAACCATTTTATTCACACAGTGGTTTTGTCTTATTTTTCCCCACATTTCAAAATTGTGATAAAATGTTAAAAGCTGCTTTTTTTTTTTTGCTTTTGCATATTATAGTATAATAGAAAGTGTGAGCAAGGTGACTCTGTGGGTGTGATTTCAGATGTCTGGTGTGTAGAGAGTACTGCATGAGCAGGGTTTTCTATTATAAAATTCCCGTATCTTGCCCTTCACAGCCGGTTCTGTGAATATGTTTTTACCGAGTATCTTTAAATGAGATGTGCTAGACAGTGTGCTGGTAATGTATTGTGTGGGTGACTTCTTCCTTATGATTGTATCTCCTGCTGGGTTAAAGATATGCAGATGTGTAACTGAGAAGTGATTTTTGTGTGTGTGTATTGGGTATGATTGGATTCTTTTGAGAGTAAATTCAAACATTTGTCATATACTAAACTTGTATACGTCAAAAGGGATTAGGTTAGCTACGCCAAAAATAGTTTAAATTACTTATGGAACTGTGTCCAATTTGATAGTCAAGCATGCTCTTTTGTTCTTGGCATTGCTGATTCGTGGAATCCAAGAGCTGAGCCCTGCTGCCAACAGACTCCCCACACTGAAGGGTTTGTGTGACATCGCTCCTCCTCTTAGACAACTGAAGTGTTACCATATTGAAATTTAGTAATCTTAGGGCTTTCACATTTTTTTGGTATGCTTTGAAGTATCAATCTTAACTTGATTTTGAAAGTATATTAATTTTCTACTCTTTGTAAAAAAGCAAGGATTATTTGAAAGTGACATTGGAATAAAAAAATAATTAAGCCATACATATTTTCGTAGAAGTGTAGATGTATATATAACTACATAGATAAGCACACAAAATATTCCTTATTTCAAATTAGTATGATTCCTATTTAAAGTGATTTATATTTGAGTAAAAAGGTCAATTCTTTTTTGCTTTTTAAAAATCTGATGCATCTTTTTCATTGTATTATTCCACATATTTTTCCTTGAAGTTTTTAGCATAATGTATCCATTATTTAGTATATATCTAGGCAACAACACTTTTAAGTTTATCAATGCCTAAACTTAAAAAAAAAAATGATTCCTGTGTACTGGTTTACATTTGTATGAATGGCAAACTCTGAAGTCTGCTGTGCTTGTATCGTGACTGTCAGTATTTTTGCTATTTTATAGTAATGCCATGTTGTTATTTACATCGCTCTGACATACTTTCATGTGGTAGGTTCTTTCTCAGGAACTCAATTTAACTGTTATTTATTGATATATCATTGCCTTTGAAAAGCTTTTACTGGCACAATTTATTATTAAAATTTTGAATCCAAGTCCTGTCATTGGTGTCATGCTTTATTGGCATTCGTGAGTCCTTGCTTTGATCAGTATGCTGGCACCACCCCACACTTCCCCGTGATTCACACACAGCACGGCTGCCAACTGCTGATAGAACTGCTGCTTTGCACAGTGAGGGAGGGAGCCTCCCCAGGCAAGTTTCTGTTTCGAGAACAGTCTGGGATCTGGGAGGAAAAGAGTCACACAAAAAATCCACTAGATCATGAATAGGAGTTTATTTCCCTGCATGAGACATTTATTTTGTGTGTGTGTGTGTGTGTGTGTTTTATTTATTTTATTTTATCTCATAGCTGGCATTTTATTTTTTAATGTATTTATTACATCATCCTTCATTTTTGTACAATGTATGATTTCCTGTGAAATTCCCACCACCAGTTCACTCAAGCACCATCCCCATAGTCTCTTGTGCTCTTCCGTCCCCTGTCCTGATCCCTCTCCCTCCTCCTCCCCTACAGAATGTCTCTGGTCTATGGTTGCCTTTGATTTTGATTTTTACTTTATTATAGTTACTTTTTCCCCCTGATCTCTTATTTGATTCCTTTGCATTCCTCCTATAATGAAACCATCCATTATTTTTCTTTTTCTTTCTGACTTATTTTGCTGAGCATAATTCCAGCCCCATCCATGTTGCCCTGCATGAGACATTTAAACAGGACAATCGTTAACACCCTGACCTTTGGTTTAAGTGGTTGGTGGTATTAAGAAATTCAGAAAATTCAATGATTTACTTCAGGTTCATCTTTTGAATAGGTACAATCACATGGTTTAAAAGTTAAAACATAAAAAGATATGCACAAAAGTCTACTCCTTTTCCCAGTCTTTCATTTCGCTTCCCCACAAACAATAAAGGATACTAATTTATTTTTGTGTATCCTTAGAGAAATGAAATTTTATGCTTACATGAGTACAAGAAAATATGTATGTGTATACATTGTTGCCTCTTTTAAACAAAAGGGGAAATGTGCATATTTTTCTGCATCTATTTTGTTGGCAATCGAAATTAGCACACGAAGAAAGCCTTTATGCTTTGTTATGACTTTTGGTATTCCATCATGAGTCCCAGTCAGTCCCATCGCAATGAACATTTCAGTATCTGATCTTTTTCTATATAAACAGCTGGAATAAATGTCCTACAAGCCATCATTTTGTGCATGTTCAAGTAAAAATGTAGGACAGATTCCTAGAGGTGGAACAGTTAACTGTATTTGCTATTTTTATTCCCAAGTTGCCCTTCAAAGATCTCAGAAGAAACACTTCCATGATTCTCCTACACATCTTGCTCTGTATGCCAAGAATGCAAGGCCCTGAGAGCTCTTTACATGAGCCATTTCTCAAGTAACAAGTTTGCAATGAGCAACTTAAGGAATGAGTGATATCTCCCTTCAAGATAAAAGAGCCAGCTTGCTTACTGCTTGCTATAAAAGGGGCAGACTCCCCCAAATTGGCAGTCCTCGACAGAATCTGTCTGGATCTCTTGTGCTTCCCCTATGGGACTTAGGGACAAGGCAAACCTGTGCAAACATGCTGACACTCATGCCACTTACTGTACTGTGAGTAGTAAAGAGGGGCATGGCGCCTCATTATTCCCTTGTAAAGGTACAAGTCTCCACTGATCCCCTCTTGACATACAGAGTCAGAGATGTATCTTTGTTACTGCTGAGTAGGGTGGAAGTACATGCTCTCCAAGTTGTGTCATCTGACTACAGTGCCACTGGGCAGTACTCAACTGTCCACAAGGCTTCCTCTGACACCGTGCTAGCAGGAAGGGAGAGAGATGCCTCGGTACTGACAGGTGGATTGTGAGTCCAAGTTTCCTGTGTTTTCTACTTGGACTGCCAGGAAGAAAGCATTGCCAGCCAATGGGGATAAAAATCCAGTTTTCACTTGGAGTTCTCTGAAATGACTCCAGCAGGAATGTTGAGGGGGCTCATTGCAGCCTTGCAAGGATGTAATTACAGGCTCTCCATTCCACTTTGGTTGCAGTGGGTGGGGGTGGCTGCACAGTTTCTTCTGTGTTGATTGGTTGGACTAAAGCAGTTATTGTCTAAAAGTTATCTTGCTAGTTTATCCCTTTACTCCTCTTTTGGATAGAGCAGGCTTTTTGTTGGTATTTTTTGGTGCTTATTGGCATTTTCTGGTCACCAGCTCCTTTAGTTCCAAGTCTAGTCTATTGAGGCAAAAAGAAAATCCAGAGAATTCACTACTATGTCATTCCTTGGCTGTGGGCATCCCAAGCTGCTTTAGTTTTTCCTCTCTACCTTTCAGAATCTTGTTTGTTGTCTATATAATATTCAGGAGCTTTAGTTGTAGTTAGCAGGAGGAATAGAAAAAAACTACTTCATCTTTCTGGAAGTAGATGTGGGTTATTATTTCAATTTTAACTAAAATTCAAAATTCAATTAGTTAGATTTCACATGATCAATACCCAGGCGTTTAATGGCTACCCTATTGAATAGCGCACATCAGAGAAAATAGTTCTCTCATTTTGCATTAATCCTTGCATTGAAAAACATCTTGCTGTATTTTGGGACCAATAAACAGTTAGTCCTCATCTCTTTCTTCTGTGTCACTTTGATTTGGGCAATAGAGAAACCACACTATTTCTCAGGTAACAGTCTACCGAAGATCCACAGTCCATCCAATACTGCCTTTGAGTCAGTAGCAGCCTAATTCCTTTCATGCTTTGCTATCTGACTACCTGTTATTTCCTAAAATCACTCATTTTCTGACTGTCTCTTTAAGTTGTTGACTAATATCTGCAAGGAGCAGGATAGCTTATAGGCAGAAGAATAAGATAATAGTATGTATAACACACCTCCTTCTCTCTGTTTTCTATACAGCACTATTTAAGCAAGGCACACATCTGGCTGAATCCAGACTCAACCTCAAAATCCAACTCAGCACTTGGAGCAGTCTTATCCATTGATCAAAGTGGGCGTTTTAGACATACCTGCCACTCTTGGCATAAAAATCACCAATCTCTTAACTTCCTCTCTTCTTCTTTTGGTCCTATGACCTCTGAACTCTTTGAGCACCTCAATTTTAATTTATTCCTTTTTCACCTTCCTCAACTCATACACCACTATGATCAAAGAAATGCACATTTTTCCTGTTCCTAAAAATTAATTGATTATAATTGGTTCCATTAATTGATTTAATTGACAGAAGAATCAGTTCAAACAGGACTATAACAAAAGAATCATGGGTAAGGAATCAGGGGCCTTGATTCTAAAACCAACTGTGTATAACTTTTGAAAGTTAGAACTTCTGTCAGATTTACTACTTATATTTATTAGTTGTTATTGATTTATGAGTCATTTATATATTGCAGATACAAATGCCTTATCAGAAGTCAGGTTTGCAAATATCTTCCATTCTTGAAAGTATATATTTTTCCATGTTTTGATTGTGTTATTTGAAGCACAACAAGTTATAGTCTTGATGAAGTATAATTCCTCTTTTTTGTCCTTTGTCATTTTTTTTTAAAGATTTATTTATTTTATTTATACATGCACTGGGTAGAGTCAGAAGCACGGGAGGGTGAGAGAATTCACCAGAGCCAGAGCTGGGAGCAGAACAGGCAGACAGATGGAGGACATTGCTGAGGGGAGCAGCAGGCATGGCAGAAGAGGTCTGCGCACCATGTGGGACCCTCACCGGGGTCCGGGGATCGAACTGGCGCTGCAGAGGCTGCGGGAAGCTTTGCAGCCCAGTGCTCAACTGCTGCGCCACCAGGGAGGCCCTGTCATTTGCATTTTTGTTGCTGCATCTAAGATGACTTTCCCTAACCCAAGTCATGAAAAATTACATTTTCTTCTAAGTATTGTATACTTTACAATATACATTACATGATCCATTTAAAGTTTGAGGTTATTTTCTGGTCTTTCTCTTCTGTTCCATTCATCTGTGAGTCTATTTTTATTCCAATACCAACCTGCTTTAATTACTATTGTCTTGTAGTATAGATTGAGGTCAGGGACTATGATATGTCCATTTCTGCTCTTTTTTCTCAGGAGTGTTTTTGCTATTCCAGGTCTTTTGTACTTCCAAATAAATGTCATGCTTGTTTTCATTCTTTTTCCATGAAGAATGGCCTTTGGAATTTGATAGGGGTTGCACTGAATTTTGCCATAAGTAATAGCCATTTAAAGACGTTGACTCTTTCAATCCACAAGCATGGGATACCTCCCACCTCTTTGTGTTTTCTATTTCTTTTAAAAATGTCTTATTGTTTTAAGTGCATAGATCTACTACTTTGGGTAAATTTATTCCAAGATATTTAATTATTCTGATGCAGTTGGAAGGGAAATTGTTTTTTTCTGACTTCTCAGTTCATTGTTCACATATAGAAACAACACAGATTTTTTTATATTAATTTTGTAGCCTGGCATTTTACTGTATTCATATATTATTTCTAACAGCTTTTACTGGAGTCTCTATATTTTCAATTTTCAATATATATTTTCATATTATCTGCAAATAGTGATACTTGTACTTCTTCCTTTCCAATTTGGATTCCTTTTATATCCTTTTCTTTTCTAATTACTCTTACCAGGACTTCCAACAGTATATTGACTAGTAGTGGTCAGAGAGGACATCCTTGTCTTGTTACTGTTCTTCGAGGAAAAGCTTTCAGTTTTCACTGTACAGTATGATGTTAACTGTAGTTTTGTCTTACATAGCCTTTGTTATGTTATAGGTTCTTTTTATACCCATTATATTGAGGATTTTTATCATAAAAGGATTTTGAATACTGTCAATTGCTTGTCTCTTGAGATGATATAATTTTTGTCTTTCATTGATGTGGTAGATCCTATTTATTGATTTGCATATGTTGAATAATCCTTCCATCCCTGGAATAAATCACACTTGATTATAATGAATGATTCTTTCATAGTAATGTTGAATTTGGTTTGCTAGTATTTTGTTGAGGATTTTTGCATCATTTTCATCAGAGATATTATTCTGCAGTTTTTTCTTTTTTGTGTGATGTTCTTGACTAGTTTTGTTATCAGGATTGAGTTCATAGGATGTATTTGGGAGTTTTCCCTCCTTTTTAATTTTACAGATGAATTTAGAAGGACAGGTATTAATTTTTCTTTGAAGTTTTGGTAGAATTTTCTAGTGAAGTCATCTGGTCTTGGAGTTTTGTTTTTTGAGAGGCTTATGCTTACTGTTTCAATTTCCTAACTCAAGGACCTATTCAGGTTTTGTTTTCTTTTCATCCTGGTTCTTTTCATCCTGATTCAGTTCTGGAAGTTGTATGTTTCTAAGAATATGCCTATTTCTCCTCGGTTGCCCAATTTGTTGCCATATAATTGTTCATAATACTCTTATGATCCTTTGTGTTTTTATAGTAACTGCTATAACTTCTCTTTCATTTCTGATTTTATTTATATGTGCTTTCTCTCTCTTCTTCGTGAGTCTGGATAAAGGTTTGTCTGCTTTGTTAATCTTTCCAGACAACCAATTTTTGGTTTCATGGATCTTTTGTATTATCTTTTTTATTTCTAATTCATTAATTTCTGCTCTAATTTTTATTATTTCCTTCCATCTATTGACTTTTGTTCATTTATTTTCTTTTTTTTTAAGATTTATTTATTTACGCATACAAGAGCTGGGGTGCAGGCCAGAGATGCAGGGTTGAAAGGATTCACCAGACACAGACTGGGAACAGAACAGGCAGACTGACTGAAATATACTGCTGAGAGGAGCAGCGGGCGAGTTAGGAAAGGTCTGCTGCCAGCTCCTTGGCTGGGGATAGAACCAATGCAGTGGCTGCAGACAGCCTCATAGGTTGCGTCTTAACCCCTTGAGCCACCTGGGAGGCCGTGGAATTGCTGTAATTTTTTTTTAGAAGTGGGGTACAGGGCAGAGTTGTGGAGGGTGAGAAGATTTGCCAGCGAGAGCGGGAGCAGAAAAGGCAGATTGACTGAAATACACTGCTGAGGGGAGCAGCAGGAGAGACAGGAGAGGCTTGCTGCGCCATGTGGGTTACTCCCGGCCAGCCTGGGATCAAACCCTCACTACAAAGGCACAGACAGCTTCACAGTGCTGCGCTCAACCCCCTGCACCACAGGGAGGCCCGGAATGGCTGTAATTTTTAACTGTCCACAGAATAATTGTTGTTACTATATATATTTTGGGGGGGTTTTGTTTTGTTTTGTTTTGTTTTTCCACTGTCAAATGATCCTTTATCGTGATTTTCCTCGATTTTTCTTAACTGGCAGGGCACTCCACCCCACCGCTATTGATGTCATCGATGATGTCTTAAGGGTGGCGGCCATCAACACTGCAGCCCACAGACTGGGCGGTACCGAGGATCTCTTTAATGGTGCCAGAGAGTTCTCTAGCTAAAGATGGGTGCCCCATCTGCCGGGCTATGCTGACAGTCTCGTCGAACGTAGTATTCCCACTGTGCTTAATGTTTTTCTGCTTCTTCCGGTCCCTTTGTGGTCCTTGAGGGCTTTGATGATGAGGACAGAGGCTGAAGGTACCACCTCAATCTGGGCCTGTCTGTTATGAATGGTGAGTTTCACTGTTATCCTCAGCCCCTTCCAATCACTAGTTGCCTTGGAAATGTCATCGCTGACTTTTTTTTGGAGACAGACCCAGGGGTCCAATCTTGGAGGCCAGGGCAGACATGGCACCGATTTCCCCACTGGTGCACCGCAGGTATAAGACTTTGACTTCATTGGGATCGAACTTAGGCAGCATGGTGGGGCCAGCTGGTGTCGGATGAACCTGGATTCAGGATGACAGAAGAAAGTTGCATCTTGGCCTCCTCCAAGCCCAAGGCTGAAAGTGTTTTTATTATATTTTTCTTTCATATTAGTTACTAAATGTTACTAAAATGTTTCCTTTATTGTAACTTTTTTTTACACTTAGGTTTTTATGTTTTCTCTTTTATGTGTTTTCAAGAACTCTTTTTTTTTTATAGAGGCATTTTTTATTTATTTATTTGTTTGTTTGTTTGTTTTGTTTGTACAAGCACTGGGTACAGTCAGAAGCGCGGGAGGGTGAGAGAATTCACCAGAGCCAGAGCGGGGAGCAGAGCAGGCAGAAGGACCGAAGCACACTGCTGAGGGGAGCAGCGGGCGGCAGGAGAGGTCTGCGCGCCATGTGGGACCCTCCTCCAGTGGCCGGGGAGCAGCTGGGGATCGAACCGGCGCCGCAGAGGGCGCGGGCAGTTTCGCAACCCAGCGCTCAACTGCTGTGCCACCGGGGAGGCCCTTCAAGAACTCTTTATACTTAGATGCTTGACTGAAATACACTACTGAGGGGAGCTGCGGGTGAGGCAAGAGAGGTCTCTGAGCCATGTGGGCCACCTCCCTGGCCTGGGATGGAACTCATGCTGCAATGGCTGTGGATAGTTTTGTTTTGTTTTGTTTTTATATCCTTTTTCTAGTTCCTGTCATTGTGAGTTTAGGTATCTTATTTACATTCTTTCCTGAACTAGGCCTGCATTGCTATGAACTTCCCTCTTAGTATTGCTTTATTACCACAATCCCTAAGTCTGACAACTTGTGTCTTTATTTTCATTCATTGCCAGGTATTTCATGATTTCACCTTTGATTTCCTTATTAACCCAAAGGTTGTTCAAAAACATGTTGTTTATTCTCCACACATTTGTTATCTACCCCTTTTCTTCCTTGGCTTGGTTTCTAGTTTCACACCATTATATAATCTGAAAAAATGCTTGATGTGACTTCAAATTCATAAATTAATATATTGAGTCTTGTTTTGTGTCTCAATATGTGGTCTATCTTTTAAAATGTTCCATGCTCATTTGAGAAGAAGATATATTCAGGTGTCTTGAAGTTGGAATGTCCCATAAATACTGATCAAGTCAATCTCATCCAATTTTTCATTTACAGTCATTATTTCTTTGGTGATTTTCTGTCTGGATGATGTCTTTTGCTGTAAGTAGAAAGGTGTTAAAGTCCCCTATTATGTTGTTGTCAATGTCTTCCTTTGTGTCTATTACTATTTCCTTTATATTTTTCAGTGCTGCTATATTGGTGCATATATATTGATAATTGTTATGTGTTCTTATTGATCCATTTATCTTTATGTAATGTCCAACATCATTTCTTACTATCTTATTTTTACTGGAAGTCTATTTTATCTGACATTGCTATAATGTTTCCCACTTTTAAAAATATTCCAGGGGTCTCCCCTGGTGGTGCAGGTGGTTGACCACTGCGCTGTGAAGCTGTCCACAGCCTCTGCAGCACTGGTTCGATCCTGGCTGGCCAGCAAGTGTCCCACATGGCACAGCAGACCTCTCCTGTTGCTCCCACTGCTCCCCTCAGTGGTGTATTTCGTCAGACTCCCTGTTCTGTTCCCCACTCTGTCTCTGGTGAATCCTCTCACCCTCCATACCTCTGGCCTGTGCCCCAGTTCTTGTATAAATAAATAAATAAATCTTTTAAAAAAAATATTCCATTGGATCCTAGCAGCAATTTCTAACCCTTTACTTAGTGTCTGTTTGTCATTGTAACTTAAGTGATTCTCTTGTAAGCAGTATACAGCTGGGTTTTTCTTTTTAATCCATCTGTCCACTTTGTACCTTTTGATTAGTGAGTTCAACCATTTACATAAAGGGTGATTATTGCTTTATGAAGGCTTGCTGCTGCAGTTTTGTTTATACTCTTCTGGTTTTATATTTATTTATTTATTTATCTATTTATTTATTTCCTTATTCAATTATTTTTGTGGATTTTTGCCCTTCAGATTTAGATAGAAAATCTCCTGTCAACTTTTTTTGTTGGCAAACTCCACCTTTTGTTTGCCTGGGAAAGCCTTTATTTCTCCCTGATACTGAAAAACAGTGCCTGCAGGATATAGAATTCTTGGCTGAAAGTTTTTATGTTTGAGTATTTTGAATATGTCATTCTCTTGTCTTTACACCTATAGAGTTCCTGTTAAGAAGTCTAATGAAAGCTTGATGGGAGGACCTTTATAAGTTACCTACTATTTTTCCCTAGCCACCTTCTGTATTCCTCCTTTGTCTTGAGTTCTTGATAGTTTTAGTACTATTGTCTAGGAACAGGACTTAATGCATTTAGATAACTCACTCTTCTGTTAGCTTCATGGGTAATAGGAACAGTGAATAGTAACCTCTAAACCAGTTGGAGGTGCTCATAGCCAACTCAGTGGTAGAAGGTGGGGCTTTTCAAACTCCATCCCCTGAACGGGGACTGATGGGAAATAGGGCAGAGCTGAAACTTTTGGCAGTTAAACTGTTAAAGCTCTTTGCCAGTTATACTGTGAGGTTTTTGGTAGTTGTGACCATTGGACTTCGGGCAGTTAAGCTGCTGGATTCTGACAGTTAAATTGCCAATGCGGAGGGGTGTCTATGAAGAGAAGACACTATCTTGCTATCTACAACTGTAGTTTTGATTACAGTATATGCTCAGCAGGTGCTATATGGGGTAGGAAAGACCATATTTGGTCACATGCCAATCTGTATATTCTCTCTCTCTTTCTCTCTCTCTCCCTCCTATGTTTCCCTCCTACCTTCCCTTCTGAAATACCTATTCTACTTATGTTGCCTTTTCTCATGAAGTTGGAGAATTCTCATAGTGCTTCTTTATTATTATTAAATCTTATTTCTATTTCTTCTTCCATATGATTAACTTGTGAATTGCTATCTTCAAGGTCACTCACTTAAAACTGTCAATCCATTGAAAATGGACCGATCTCAGTAGAGGTCCCATGGACACCAATCAGATTCGAGATTGCACCAATGCCAAAGGGGCTTGAAGTATTCAGTTTTTTGTTTGTTTGTTTTTGTGGGACCCTCGCCGGTGGCCGGGGAATGAACCAGCACTGCAGAGGCTGCGGGCAGCCTCGCAGCCCAGCGCTCAACCGCTGCGCCACCAGGGGAGGCCCTTGAAGTATTCAGTTTTGAAGCCAAACCTCAGTATAGGTCAAGTTGGGCACACTGGTGCATTTCAACCAGCACCAATCAAATAGGGATTGTTAATGGACCAATGGACCAATCCATGAGATTGGAGCTCTCATGGGTGCCAATCAACTAAAAGGAACAATTGAGTTTGAAAAGTGGGTACCCTGAAGAGTCTATAAGTCAAGCACCAGCCAGCTGAAGTGGTCAATCAGATTCATCCAGACTCTCTGCTGGGAAGACCTTTGTAGAGCTATAACACTGGTTCCTGTCCTCTGGCACTGTTCCTTCACAAACTTGATCTCTGATTCTGCCTCTGACATTGCCAACAAAGTGACACCATTGACCCTGTATTAGGTGTCATGAAAGAGCTGTTTGCTGTTGGCTTTATGCCCAGCATTTGTAACAGCTATAACACTGGCCCTTGCTTCTGATATATCTGCCACCAGCCCCTGGTGCTGTTGCCTTTGTAGCAAACTGGCACAGTGTCCTGTGCTGCCTGGTCTTTGGATTGTTGTTGATGATTGTTGTGGTGGTTCTGTAGAGATCTTCATAAAGACCTTTGCAGAGACCTTCAAGATCTGAGACTTTCCAGATTTTCACATCTTATCTCTGCTTCAAACCACCACCTGACCATTGCTACTGCCTCTGGCCCTGCCTCTAACTCTTTTCTCTCTCAATTCTCTATCTCCCACTCCCCTTTTGTAAATAAATTCTGTTGTTATTGAGCCCTGAGCCTGAGTCATGTCCTGCAATTGTAGTTGTAATGAAATGAGTGGTCAGGGCAGGAGGATTGTGATACCAGCATAGGCCAGAATGGCCTATCCACCTGCCTGGTCTCTAAGACAAGAGAGCCAGCAAAAAGCCCCAATAGGCCAAAAATCAAAACCAAGGGCTACAGCAACAGTATACCCACACAATAGGGGCCTATGGGCTATATAGCCAATCAAAGGACAGTTCTTGATTGGTCCATTCCATGATCCAGGAATTACACCATTGCATAAAAGGACTCTGAGAAGCTACTGCCACAACTTACAAAAGGGTGGTTGCTGGACTCTGAGGAGCAACTGTCACAACTAACTTGTGGTGAAGCAGCAGGGTGAGAGAACACCACTGCTGCTGCAGGCTCCTACCGCTGAGGCGGCTGGGTTGCAGTAACAGTGAGAGCATGGGTGAGAAATCACCAACTATGACATTTTGTCTCTCAGGCCTTGCGGTTTCAAGTTGATCCCTCGTTTGATCTGTTCTGATTCATAGCTTTCTCTAGAATTCTTCATCTCATTTATTGAGTTCTTTACATTGTGAACCTGTAATTTTCTGATTCAGACAGCAGGACTTCTAGCCCAGCTGAGGACCTGCATACATAGACCATAGTCTCTACTGAAGTCAGTAAAGACCAAAAAAATTAATTCATTTCAGTTTTTACATTCTGTTCATTTATATTATTTATAATTTTTATTTATTTATTTATTTTTTGTTTATACATGCACTGGGTACAGTCAGAAGCGCGGGAGGGTGAGAGAATTCACCAGAGCCAGAGCGGGGAGCAGAGCAGGCAGAAGGACCGAAGTACACTGCTGAGGGGAGCAGCGGGCAGCAGGAGAGGTCTGCGCGCCGTGCGGGACCCTCCTCCGGTGGCCGGGGAGCAGGCGGGGATCGAACCGGCACCACAGAAGCCGCAGGCAGCTTCGCAACCCAGCGCTCAACCGCTGCGCCACCGGGGAGGCCCTATTTATAAATTTTTTTATTTTATATTTTATTTCTGAGTTCATTAATTTATTTTTCTGAGTTTTGTTGTATCTCTGATCAATTTTTCTGAGTACTCTTATATCACTTTGATTTGCCTTTTGAGCTTCCTGCTATCAATTTGAGTTTATCTTTTACAATTTTGAACTTTCTCACAGGGAGATATAATCTTCCACGTCTTTGTGGGTGAATTCTGGAGAGTTGTTCTCTTCTTGTGATGTCATAATCTCTTGCAGTCTTAAGTTGCCATGTTTTGTTTTTGTCTGCCCCTTTCATTAGTTTAAATTTTCCTATTTTTTAAAAAAATCTGGCTTAGTAACTTAGGGAGTTTAACTACTTTTACTTTTCCAGCAGGTGGTACTGTGTTTTGATTTGACATGAATTAATTTTTTTGGGCTTTACTGGCTTCAGCAGGGACTACGGTCTGTGTATGCAGGGCCCTCGGTGGGTCTGAAGTCCTGCTGTCTGTTTCCTCCACTGTGACCACATCTCCAAGTGTTTTTCCCCACCTATCTAGTGAAACATGAATCTTTTCCTTATTTCTTTTTGCGAAGTTTGTGTTGGTCTCTGAACCATAGAGCGTTGCTTTTTTTTCTCATCCTGTGCCATGGGACTCTCCTAGAGTACAGTCCATCCAGTTAATTGTTAGATATTTCTCTTGGGAACAAAGCAAGGAATATAAGTGAGGTTATATGATACGTGTTTCTCTGTCTGATTTTTTCGCTTAGTATGTATGTCCTCAAAATCCATTCATGTTGTTGCAAATAACAGCTTCCTTCTTTTTTTTACTGAATTATATTCCATTGTATATATATACACACCACACTTTCTTTATCTATTCTTCTACTATGGGTACTTAGGCTGTATTCATTTCTTGGCTATTATAAATAATGCTATAATGAGCATGAGGGTGCAGGTATCTGTTAAAGTTAATGCTTTAATTTCCTTTGGATATTTACCCAGAACTGGTATTACTGGATCATATGATAACTCTACTTTTAACTTTCCATAAATGCTGCATTAATTTACATCCTACCAACAGTGTAAAAGGGTTTCCTTTACTCCACATGTTCACCAACATTTGTTATAGCTTGTCTTTTTGATAATAGTCATTTTAACATATGAAAGTTGAGACCTCATTGCACTTTTGAATTGCAATTCCTTAATGACTAGTAATGATAAGCATATTTTCTTGTTCCTATTTGTTGCTAATATACTCTATAAAAACAACTACAACTTGCTCATTTTAAGTTAAATTATTTGTTATTTTGACTGGTTAGTGTTGTTTTTTTTTTTTAAGATTTATTTGTTTATACAAGAACCAGAGTACAGGCCAGATGTGCGGGTGGGTGCGAGAATTCACCAGAGACCAAGCGGGGAACAGAACAGGCAGACTGACTGAAATACACTGCTGAAGGGAGCAGCAGGCGAGACAGGAGAGGTCTGCCGCACCATGTGGTTATCTCTGCAGCTAGCCGGGATCGAACCTGCACTGCAGAAGCTGCAGACAGCTTTACAGTGCTGCACTAAAAGTCTGTGCCACCCGAGAGGCCTTTGGTCAGTGTTTTTATGTTTCTATTTAAGAAATCTTTTCTTTCCCCATGAGCAAAAAAGAAATTCTCCTGTTTTCTTCTAGAAGTTTTTTTAGTTTCAGATTTTATATTAGATCTAGAATCCATATCAAAGTAAACTTGTGTTTTGTGAACATGTCTTAATACCCCATTGACTTCCTCTGCCTGCCAGATAGTAGGAATTGATATTTTTATTAAATTCATGTGTACATTTACAAACTCCTTCAGCACATGACTTGTATATGACAGTCATTTGTTTTCTCTCTGATTCATTCATATCAAGTAGTGCCTAACACACTGATTGCTATACATAATAATCACCCTCAATAAATAGATTCCTACATGAAAAGATGTTCACCTCTTGTTATTAGGGAAATGCAAAACAACACAAAAAGATAATACCTCATACCCATGAGAATGGCTTTTATCAAAAAACACAAGAATGAAGTGTTAGAGAGGAGGTAGAGCAAAGGCAACCCTTGTACACTATTGTGGGAATACAAAATGATGAGGCCACTATAGGACACAAAATGGTGGTTTGTCAAAAAAAAAAAATTGAAATTCTGTGTAATTATACTTCAGGGTATTTACCTAAACAACACAAAAACATTATTTGAAGAGATATATGACCCCATGTTAACTACATTATTTAAAATAAGGTTATGGAATAACCTAAGTGCCCATGGACAGTTGACAGATGGACAGATAAAGAAGTTTTGGTATATGGAGGTGAGCACCTCTGACTCCAGACCCAGCCACAAGCTCCTTAGGAGCAGAGGCTTGAGTTGCAACCTTAAAGGACCTACCTGTTTACCACAGTTCCCCACTGGGCCAAGAATTGCATAGGCCATTCTTCTGTATGAGGAAACTTCAGCAACCCTCTGCCTTCCTGGTCAACAGAAACAGGCCCTGAACCACCATTCCCGGGAGAGACAACTAAACCTCTTGACCCAGCACCCCCCCTTCCACAAAACCACCAGAACATAGACGTGCCTTGGAGGAGGATCTAGCATCATCCCAAGTCCTACAAGACCCCAGTCATTGTACCCACCATCAAGTAAATACCTAGAACAATTGGCGGAGAAGGACTTAAACACAACAAAAGCCCCAAATACAGCAGAGAAAAATCCAAAGCAAACGATGGGGAGAAATAAAAATACAATTGACCAAGAAAGTCATCAGGGGAATAATATATAACATAGAGAAATTCAAACTCCAGAACCCAGTCACATAGACACAGAAGAATTCTTCTCTGTCATATGAAAAATTCAAAGGAGCCATAATTAAGAAGCCAAAGAACTCAAACAACACAAATAAAACTCAGAAAAACAAATCAGAGGTACATAAGAACATGCAGAACAGCTAAGCTTTGGAAACAACCCAAATGCCCAAAAATAGATGACTGGATCAAGAAGATGTGGTACATATACACCATGGAATATTACTCAGCAATCAAAAAAGATAAACACATGCAATTTGCAGCAACATGGATGGAGCTGGAAGGGATCATGCTCAGCGAAATAAGTCAGAAAGAAAAAGAAAACTACCAGATGGTCTTACTCATAGCAGGAATCTAGAAAACTTAAATAAGGGACCAAGAAAAAGATTAACTATTAGAAAGAAAATATCAAAATCAACAAACAACTATGAACCAGAGACACTCTGTGGGGGATGGGGGGCAGGGAAAGGAGGGCTTGGGGTCAAAATAAGGGGGTTGTAATTGTATGGGGAATATAAAAATAAAATTTAAAAAAGAACATGCAGAAAAGGAAAAGAATATATGAGAAGCATAACGAACAAACAGGTCAAGATTAAAACTTTAAATAAGAAAACAAAAGAAGTGCAGGATGTAAGAAGATCAATGGAGGAGGTTAAAAAAAAATTCTGGGCAAAGACAGGGAAATAGAATAAAATATATGGAAGAATAATCAGTATTCTCAAAGATACAGATATAAAAACTAAGAAAGAAAAAGAAAGATACAAAGAAAAAAGAGTAAAGAGAAACACTTCTATATATACACAAGAAAACATAGGTAAAACACTCCATGATGTAAACTTCAGAAACATCTTTGAGGACTCATCTCCAAAAGCAAGGAAAACAAAGGAGAATATAAACACCTGGTACTACATCAAATGAAAGTCTGTATAATAAAAAAGACAGCAACCAAAACAACAAGACATCCTAGTGAATGAGAAAAAATATTTGCATACCAGACAATAGATGAGACTGATACCAAATAGCTCACACAACGCAACAAAACCAAATCAAACAACCCAATTTAAAAAAAAAATGGGCAGAAGACTTAAGAAAATGCTTCTCCAAAGAATAAATGCAAATGGCCAACAGGCAAATGAAAAAATGTTCAACATCACTTACCATCAGGGATATGCAAATGACAACCACAATGAGATACCACCTCATACCTGTGAGAATGGCCCATATTAGAAAAAACAGAAACAATAAATGCTGGTGAAGATGTGGTGATAAAAGAACCATCTTACACTGCTGGTGGGAATGTAAACTGGTCCAGCCACTGGTTCAGTGTGTGAAGAGCTCAAAATACTAAAAATGGATGTACCATACGATCCAGTGATTCCACTCCCAAGAGTCCACCCAAAGCACACAAAAACACTAATGTGAAAGGAGACCTGGACACCTATGTTTGTTGCAACACTATTTACAATAGCCAAGATATGGAAACAACCCAAATGCCAGAACAGATGAATGGATCAAGAAGATGTGGCACACACACACACACACACACACACACAATGTGATCAAAAAGATACTCATGTCATTTGCAGCAACATGGATGGTGCTGGAAGGGATTTTACTAAGTGAAATAATCCAGAAGGAAAAACATATATATTGGATGGTTTCACTTACATGTGGAATATAGAGAAACTGAACAAATGGTTAGGTAAAAGACAAATATTGCAAGCTGACTGTAGATCTGAGGAATACAGTAAGGGAGGGGGAGGGACAAGGGTTAGAACAGGGGAAGGAAGAGCACAAGGGACTGTGGTGATGGCTCATGGGTGCTATGGTGGTGGGAGAACTACAGGGACTACACCTGAGGGATGAAATAAAATACTCTCCAAAAATTAACAATGATGTAAGAAAATAAATTTTAAAAATAAAAAAGAAGTTGTGATATATTAACAATGGAGTACAACTCAGCTATAAGAAAGATGAAATCCTGCCATTTGGAACAGAATGGATGAACCTAGAGGGTATTATAGGTATTATAATACCTATAATATTATACATCCTGAGATAAGTCAGGAGAAAGCCACTGTCTGATTTCATTTGTATGGGGTACATAAACAAAATAATATAGGCAGGGATTGGACCATGAAAGAACATACGCCTCTTTGTAAGGTTTCTGGAAGAGGGTAGCCAAAATTGGCTTCTTTTGCTTGCAACCGAAGAACTCTGCCAAATTCAACTGAATCACAAACTCAAGAGCTCCAGGGTTACAACCAAGCCTTTGAGAAGGTAAGGTATTAATGCCTTGTAGTTCTACAGTGATGGTCACCTGTCCAGTGTCACATTGTGACAACCAGAGTTTAGGTCTTCTGTCTCTTAAGATGGAGCAGTTCACCTCACTGATGCCAGCTTTTTACCCCATTTGGTTTCTAGTATAATATTTTGCTTTGAGACAGATTCTGTGGAGATGGTGATACTGAATTTAGGCATGTTTAAAACATGAAAAGAAGACTATGTTAGTTGGTAAGAGTGTAAAAGTTTCAAACAGTACTTCTTCCAATGTTTAAATTATCTTTGGAATTTTTAAGCAATCCCTCATTTTAAAAGAGAATTAATCTTTCTTCATTTCCCTTTTCCTGGAATCAATATTCTCCTTAACCAATATTCTTGTGTTGAACAAAACAAAGAAAGTTACCTGTGGTGGTTTCAGCAACTCCCACCCATCAGGAAGGAATGGCACTGGCATGGGCCCCAGCGAAAACTCACCTCGTGTGCAAGCTGTGCAAAGAGTGTTTAATGAGGTAAATGCCTTTGATTTAAAAAAGGAATATGCTGAATAGCTGAAGTATTTTTAAAAGTAATAAAGATGTTTAAATGAGTCATGTGGTTTATAGTAACTCCTAGGAAACCCTTTTCAAAACAATTTCTCTTTAGTCTCTGTTGATACATACAGTATGGGTTTCTGTGAGCAAATATGACTGTAAAAGTGGCATCTTCGACCAGAGTGGAACTTCTCAAATATAGCCTGTGGATTTCAGGGGGTTCACAAGATCGTCTTCTTTACCTATATATCTCTGGGAGTCTGGAGTTTCTCTACTTACTACACCCAAACAGCACACCACACCAGAATGGATGTGCAGGCAGAAATCAGAATTCAGATATTTCTATTGAATCAGAGATTCAATAGATTGCCAAAAATAAAATAATCTTATTCATCCCATCACCATAACTTTTTTTTTTTTAAAGATTTATTTATTATTTATGCAAGCACTGGGTACAGTCAGAAGCGCGGGAGGGTGAGAGAATTCACCAGAGCCAGAGCGGGGAGCAGAGCAGGCAGAAGGACCGAAGGACACTGCTGAGGGGAGCAGCGGGCGGCAGGAGAGGTCTGCGCGCCATGTGGGACCCTCCTCTGGTGGCCAGGGAGCAGCCGGGGATCGAACCGGCGCCGCAAAGGCTGCAGGCAGCTTCGCAGCCCAGCGCTCAACCTCTGCGCCACCGGGGAGGCCCTCATCACCATAACTTTTGTGTAATTTTGGAAAAGATACTTTGTATAAAACATGTTATTTTTTTCATTTATAAATGAATATTTTGAAATGTATTAGCTTTAATTTCTAATATAATAATGTTAAGAGCTCGAACCCTTTTCATCCCCTCATTTCAAACGCCACAGTTCTTTAGGGTCTTGAATAATTTTTAAATATTTTTGAAGATTTCTTTTTTTTCTGTTATGTTTATTGAGGTAAAGTGGACTTACATCTTTGTATCTGCTTTGAGGGTTATAGGTTTAAAGCTCTACAAATGTATAATTTCACATACTGCCCACCACCAGTACCAACAAGCAGACCAAGCTCACTGTGGCCTCCCATCACCTCCCAGGAAGTGCAGGCTGGAGGTTGTGTGGGTCAGGGAGGCAGAGTGTCTCCCAGACTCCCGAGGGAGGGTGCAGGCACTCCTGGGAGACCAGAGATCATGTTGGAGATGACTACTTGGCTCTCTCCACATAATCTGAACCCAGACTCTAGTCTTCTGGATGTCCCTTGTTGATCTCCAGAAAAAGCTATGCTCTCCCAGTGAATTACCTTCTCTCCTTCCCTGCTGGTGGGAGAGCCAGGGGAACAGCTGGGGGAAGTGCCAATTGCCCTTCCACTGATCTGACACCATTCCTGACTTACTGATTCTCAGTTTTTCTTTCCCTTTTTGATCATTTTTTGGCCCACCTTGTTAAGACACTGATTCTCATTTCCCCCAGCCCTATTCTAGGTGTGGCCACTCCTGCCAGGTGCTTGTTCTCAGTGTTCCTGAGAGAAGTAAAGACGCAAGGATCTTGTCTGTCTGCCATCTTCTCCCCCTAAGTTGCCAGCCTTCAACATTTTTTAAGAGTGTGAAGACATCCTAACATCAAAAAGTTTGAGACCAGCTTAACTAGAATAATGTGTGCTGTGAAGTTTTCAAAGGTGGAGGAAAATAAAAGGCAGTGCAATGTCAAGAGCCTGTTTGGAGTAAGCCTGGTGTACCTGGTGCTTGGAAGGCTGAGAAACTGTGACCTACTCCTGTGTGGTTGGGCTATAGAGTCATTGCCATAGTGGAATCCGGAGCCAACTCTAAGCCGCACTGCAAGACACCCACTAGCAGAGGATGAAGGAAGGGAGGAGCAGAGTGGGCAGGAAGACCTGAAGTGTCTGTAACACCAGCTGGCCACTCTCTCGGTGGATGGTGTCAGCTTGCCCTCCAGCCCTTGTGTTCTGGTTTGTTCCTGTTCTCTTTACCAAGTGTCTGCTCTTGACAATCTGCTTCTGATCAGTGGGCCATCCTTTTATTTCATGGATGTCCCTTGTTGAACTCTGAAGAAAGCTATGCTCTCCCAGGGAATTACGGGTCCCAACTTACCTTGCTGAATGAGCTAGCTGCCATCTTGTGTGTGTGGTGCCTACTTCCTGTGGTCACTAAACTACAGACACTATCTGGGTTCAAAGATTGCAGTCCAGCCACATGCCAACCTATAAATTTACTATCTCTCTCTTAGCACTTCCTTTTCTCACTTCCTGTAATTAAATGCTGTTGTTGTTTCTCCCTATGTGCCTGCTTTTGAGACATGTCTTACAGCTGTAAACATGTGGGTGATGACCCACCAAATGGATCATGTCTTTTCCCTAGGGTTTGCTCTATTTCTGCTTGGAACTCACTGTGGGGACAGATACCTGTAACTGGCAAGCCCAAGGTCCTCTTCCTTGTGCTAGCCTCCACAAACACACTGCAATTTCTGGACATGTGGCAGGATTATTCTGTTCCTAATTTAGAGATCTTTGGTTTCCACTGAGTGTTCTCTCGCTGCATGTTTGAGTAAAAATTGAGACCAATCTTCGGTCAGCTCTTCTCCATCTCTTCCTCTTTCTCCTTCCTCTTCTTCCTTTACATCTTCTCCTCTTTTAAGTTGTAATTTTGGGGATCTGATAAAGCCTCATTTATGAAAGCTTTCAAGATTTTGGTGGTATGTGAGATTTTTGGGGCACACATCTGGGGCTTGTTTTCAATCCCTACTAGAATTTCTGCTTTTGGGAGTCTTCTTGGTGTGTTTGTGAAATTTCTCCAGATTTGTTTTTAGTTTGAGAGGTGGAAAGCCTTCTACTCTAGCTGAGAATAGAAGCAAACAAATTAACTATTTTTTCAAGATTCTGCTGGTTTGGAGGGACGGAATTTCTCCTCAGTCCCCAGTGGGAAGGGTGTTTTATGACCAATAGTATCTGGAAGGTTGCCCTCTTTTTTGTTCAATCAACCCATCAAGAATTAGCTAAATGAACTGAATCAGCCAACTGCCATCTTGAACATGTGGCTCCTGCTTATGTGGTCTCTAAACAACAGACACTATCTGAGTTAAAAGATTGCAGTCCAGCCACATGCCAACCTATAAATTTGTTCTCTATCTCTCTCTTAGCTCTCCCTTTTCTCACTTCCTGTAATTAAGAGTTGTTACTGTTTCTCCCTGTGTCTGCTGACTTCCTGGTTGAATTCTGACCGACTAGGACAAGCTCAGTTGTCAAATGGAAGAATTTCAAACTGTTATATCCCTCCATGAAATAGTTTTAGAAAAGATAGAGGCCCACTTAATGACACAAAGAAGAGCAGCCATCTCCTTACCTTGAGAGTTGTAAAATGGAGGTTCAAGAAGACCATCACTTGTTCCAACACAAGGAAGAAGACCTTGGGCTTGCCAGTTATGGGTATCTGGCCCCACAGTTGGAGAATACCTTCCAAGATGCCAGCATCACTTCTGTGGAGTCTGCAGATGATCTAAAGGACTTGCTGACCCTCTTCCCAAGAGTAAAACCAGAAAGAGTTCTCTTTCTCACAACTAACAGGGAACCAAAATTGGCCACAGTGGCTATTTTTCTACCCAGAGGTAGAAAATTTCCTTTGTAGCTAATTTTTGATGGGTTGATTGAACAAAAAAAAGGCAACCTTCCAGATACTATTGATCACTTGACACCCTTTCCACTTCCAGAACTGGAGAAATTCTGTTCCTCCAGACCAGCAGAAACTTTATTTATTTATTTTTTTTTCAAGTACATAAGAATTTTTATTTTTTTTATTTTTTTTTTTTATAAATTTTATTGTTATATTCCCCATACAATTGCAGCCCCCCATTCTGACCCCAATCCCTCCCCTCCCGCCCCTGCCCCCCTAAAAGTGTCTCTGGTTCATAGTTTTTTGTTGATTTTGATTTTCACTTTCTTATAGTTACTCATTTTCCTGGTCCCTTATTTAAGTTTTCTAGATTCCTGCTATGAGTGAGACCATCCGGTATTTTTCTTTTTCTTTTTGGCTTATTTCGCTGAGCATGATCCCTTCCAGCGCCATCCATGTTGCAGCAAATTGCATGTGTTTATCTTTTTTGAATGCTGAGTAATATTCCATGGTATATATGTACCACATCTTCTTGATCCAGTCATCTATTTTTGGGCATTTGGGTTGTTTCCAAAGCTTAGCTATTGTAAACAGTGCTGCTATAAACATAGGGGTGCAGGTGTTCTTTGGAATTGATGTTTCTGTGTCCTTTGGGTAAATACCTAGGAGTGGAATTGCTGGATCATATGGAAGCTCTATGTTTAGTAGGTCCAGAAATCTCCACACAGCTTTCCACAGTGGTTGGACCAGTTTGCACTCCCACCAACAGTGCAGAAGAGTTCCTTTTTCTCCACACCCTCGCCAACATTTGTTGTTGCTAGTTTTTTTAATATGTGCCATTCTCACTGGTGTAAGATGGTATCTCATGGTAGTTTTGATTTGCATTTCCCTGATGACAAGTGATGTTGAACATTTTTTCATATGCCTGTTGGCCATTTGCATTTCCTCTTCAGAGAAGTTTCTTTTAAGCTCTTCTGCCCATTTTTTGACTGGATTATTTTCTTTGTTGTTGTTGAGTCTCATCAGCTCTTTGCAGATTTTTGTGATCAGTCCTTTATCATTAGTGTTGGGTGCAAAAATGTTCTCCCAGTCGGTGGGGTTTCTCTTTGTTTTTGTTATTGTCTCTTTTGCTGTGCAAAAGCTCTTTAATTTGATGTAGTCCCAGCTGTTTATCTTTGCCTTCACTATCACTGCTTTGGGTGATGTGTCTGTAAAGATGTCTTTGATGTGCAAATCACGTAGTGTTTCGCCTATATTTCCTTCTATATATTTTATGGTTTCAGGTCTTATGTCTAGTTCTTTAATCCATTTTGAGTTGATTTTTGTGTATGGTGTGAGGTGGTGGTCAAGCTTCATTCTTTTGCATGTAGCGACCCAGTTTTCCCAGCACCATTTATTGAACAAACTTTCTTTGCTCCAATGCATATTCTTTGCTCCTTTGTCAAAGATTAGTTGACCATAAATCTGTGGGTTTATTTCTGGATTTTCTATTCGATTCCATTGGTCTGTATGTCTGTTCTTGTTCCAATACCATGCAGTTTTGATGATTATGGCTTTGTAGTATAGTTTGAAGTCTGGGAGTGTGATGCCTCCATTCCCTTCTTTTGTTTTCAGAAGAGCTTTGGCTATTCGGGGTTTTTTGTGATTCCATATGAATTTCATCAATAATTGTTCTATTTCTTTGAAGAATGACATTGAAATTTTGATTGGAATAGCATTGAATCTGTATATTGCTTTTGGAAGGATGGCCATTTTAATAATGTTTATTCTTCCAATCCATAAGCAGGGGATGTCTCTCCATTTCTTTGTGTCTTCTTCTATTTCTTTTAACAGTGTTTTATAGTTTTCTTTGTATAGGTCCTTTACCTCTTTTGTTAGATTTATTCCCAAATATTTGATTTTTTTTGTTTCAATAACAAAAGGGATGGTCTTTTTGATTTCTTCTTCTTCAGATTTATTGTTTGTGTATAGGAAGGCTACTGACTTTTGCGTGTTGATTTTGTATCCTGCCACTTTACTGAACTGATTGATGAGTTGAATTAGCTTTTCTGTGGAGTTTTTGGGGTTCTCTATGTATAATATCATATCGTCTGCAAATAGTGATAGTTTGACTTCTTCTTTTCCTATTTGGATTCCTTGGATGTCTTTCTCTTGTCTTATTGCCCTGGCTAGGACTTCCAGTATTATATTGAAAAGCAATGGTGAGAGTGGACATCCTTGTCTTGTTCCAGATCTTAATGGAATTGCTTTCAGCTTTTCACCATTGAGAATGATACTGGCTGTTGGCTTGTCATAGATGGCCTTTATGATGTTGAGGTATGTTCCTTGTATCCCAAGAATTTCAAGGGCTTTTATCATGAATGGGTGTTGCACTTTGTCGAAAGCTTTCTCAGCATCTATTGATATTATCATATGGTTTTTATATTTCCTTTTGTTGATGTGTTGGATAACGTTGATTGATTTTCAGATGTTAAACCATCCTTGTGCCCCTGGAATGAATCCAACTTGGTCGTGGTGAATTATCTTATGGATACATTGTTGGATTCTGATGGCTAAAATTTTATTGAGGATTTTTGCATCAGTGTTCATTAGGGAGATTGGCCTGTAGTTTTCCTTTTTTGTGTTGTCCTTGTTCGGTTTTGGTATTAGTGTAATGTTGGCTTCATAGAACGTGTTTGGTATTGTCCCTTCCTTCTCAATTTTTTGGAAGAGTTTGTGAAGGATAGGCACTAATTCGTCTCTGAATGTTTGGTAGAATTCATTTGTAAATCCATCAGGTCCTGGGCTTTTGTTTTTGGGGAGGTTTTTGATTACCATTTCAATTTCGCTAATTGTAATTGGTCTGTTTAGGTGTTCTATTTCTTCTTTATCTAGCTTTGGGTGATTGTAGAGTTGTAGGAATTTGTCCATCTCCTCTAGATTGTTAAACTTGTTTCCATATAACTGTTCATAGTAGTTACTGATTATTCTTTTGATTTCTGCTGTGTCCGTTGTGATTTCTCCTCTTTCATTGATGATCCTGTTTATTTGTGCTTTCTCCCTTTTTTCCTTTGTGAGCCTGGCTAGGGGTTTGTCTATTTTATTGATTTTTTCAAAGAACCAGCTCTTGGTTTCATTGATCTTTTGGATTGTTTTTTTAGTTTCAATTTCATTTATTTCTGCTTTGGTTTTTATTATTTCTTTTCTTCTACTGGTTTTGGGGTTTTTTTGTTGTTCTTTTTCTAGATCTTTGAGCTTCGAGATTAGGTTGTTTCTTTGCGTTCTTTCTTGTTTCTTGATGTGAGCTTCTATTGCTATATATTTTCCTCTTATTACTGCTTTTGCTACATCCCATACATTTAGGATATTGGTGTCCTCCTTGTCGTTCAATTCAAAAAATTTTTTAATTTCTTCTTTGATCTCCTCATTAGTCCAATGGTCTTCCAGTAGTGTGGTTTTTAATCTCCATGAGGTAGGAAAGTTCCTTGCCTTCTTTTTATGGTTTATTTCTAGTTTGATGCCTTCATGGTCAGAAAAGATGGTTGATATGATTTCAATCTTGGTGTATCTGTTGATGTTTGTCTTGTGCCCCAGTATGTGATCGATCCTGGAGAATGATCCGTGTGCGCTTGAGAAAAATGTGTACTCCGTTTTTTTGGGGTTTAGTGTTCTATAGATGTCTGTTAAGCCCAATTGCTCTAGGTCTTTATTTAGAGCTTTGGTTTCTTTACTTATTTTTTGTCTTGTTGATCTATCCATTGTTGATAGTGGTGTGTTGAAGTCTCCCACTACGTATGTGTTTTCTCTGATGTCTGTTTTCAGAGAGGACAACAGTTGTCTGATATATTTTGGTGCTCCTTCGTTTGGTGAGTATATGTTAATGAGTGTTATTTCTTCTTGAAGTATTGTCCCCTTGATCATAATGTAGTGACCATTGGGGTCTCTTTTTATCTTTTTGAGTTTGAAATCTGTTTTATCTGATATAAGTATAGCTGTTCCTGCTTTCTTTTTTGGTCCATTTGCTTGTAGGATTGTTTTCCATCCTTTAACTTTGAGCCTATTTTTATCTTTTGTAGCTAAATGTGTTTCCTGGAGACAGCAAAAGGTTGGGTTTTGTTTTTTAATCCAGGCTGCAACTCTGTGTCTTTTTATTGAAGAGTTTAGTCCATTTACATTTAGAGTTAATATTGATATGTTAACATCTGTATTTGCCATTGTGTTTGTCTTTCCTTTGATTTTATTTATTTATTCTTTTAATAACTTTTTTTTTTTGGCCTTCTTTCATTGTTATTCGTCCCTCTGAGGTTCTGGCTTTAGGACTCTTTGTAGTATTTTTTGGAGTGGGGGTTTAGTTGCAATGAAATTCCGGAGTTTCTGTTTGTCTGGGAAGGTCCATATTCTTTCTTCAAAGAGGAAGGAGAGCTTTGCGGGATAGAGTATTCTTGGTTGGCATCTGTTTTCTTGGAGTCTGTTGACTATGTCCCTCCACTCTCTCCTTGCCCGTAGTGTTTCTTCGGAGAAGTCTGATGTCAGCCTGATTGGTTTTCCTTTGAATGTTATCTGTTTCTTCCCTCTTGCCAGCTTCATTATTTTTTCCTTGTCCTGGATTCTTGGGAGCTTTACTATTATGTGTCTTGCTGTATTTTTCCTTTCGTCGTGGAAGTTTGGTGTTCTTCTTGCTTCTTGTATATCAATTTTCAGCTCCTTCTTCACATTTGGGAAGTTCTCTTCAATTATCTCTTTGAATATTTTCTCTGTTCCTACATCTCTCTCCTCTCCTTCTGGTATTCCTATAACTCTTATATTTCCTTTCCTCATGGAGTCAGATAGTTCCCGAAGTCTTTCTTCGTTCTTTTTCCTTCGTACTTCTCTTTCCTTTTCTGTTTTGGTTCTTTTTATTTCTGTGTCTTCAAGATTACTTATTCGTTCTTCCATTTCATCTATTCCCAGCAGAAACTTTAAAAGATGACTAATTTGTTTGCTTCTATTTTTGAACCTCATCATCTCACCTGGGTGGACATATAATTCGTTACATATGCTACTAATGTTGGATGATAAGAGAATGGCTTTAGGGAAGGCCAGTGAAGAGGATCCAGAAACTCTGAAATTGGAGGAAGCTATCCCAATGGTGGGGTCCCAGTGATTGTGAAACAGAAAGACTGGAATACTATGAGAGGTGCTTATTAGTAGAACTAAGGAAAGAATGCCTAAGCAAAAGAGTTTTGATAACTTACTGGAGTTTTAGCAAAAGACCAATGAGGATCTGTTTGAAATTTTGAAAGGATTATTCAAATGTATAGTAGTTACACAAACATGAATCCAGATGCTCCAGAAAATTCTTGGATTAATACAATAATCAATCTGTAGTATACTCTGGCTATAAGCAGGAAATTAATCAATGGATAAGTCCTCCCCACTTAGTGGATATATATAACCTTTAGGATTTATAATGTGAGAGAAGAAAGATATCTATAAAAGGGTAATAAAGTGGTTTGGCTGGTGGACCTCCAGGACATGCCAAAAATACAGATATAATAATAATAGAATTGGTGGATAGGAGCAGAGCCCCAAAGAGAAAGAAATATCCTCAAAAAGAAGAGGCCACATGGGGAGTTTAGCCAGTTTTAAAAAAGTTTCTCCAATCTGGTCGCATTTGGTCATGCCTCTCCCCCACAACACTCTGATTTTGCTGGTGATGCAACCCAACACCACTGAGTACCATTTTGTTCAGGATGCAAGAGATATTAAGGAGATTTTCCAGATCATACACCCAAAAATGTCTAATCCATATACTGTTTCTGACTCTATGTGCATGAGAGACAGTCAGTCTGGGGGTGCTAATCTAATAATTAGGCTCAGAAATGCAGCCTGTTGCATACATGTCCAAACAGCTGGATCACACCACTAAGGGGTGGCTTCCATGTTTGTAGGCATAGCTGCTACATGTGATCTTCTGAATGAAGCAGAGAAATTTGCCTTCTGTTAACCCATCATTGTGGTCACCATACCAGGTTTTGACATTGCTAGGACAAAGGGGTTGACTTTTGTTTACTGCTAGATGCATGAGGAAGTAACACTCTACTAGATAACTCCAATGAGCTTATTTATTTATACAAGCACTGGGTATAGTCAGAAGCGTGGGAGGGTGAGAGAATTCACCAGAACCAGAGCGGGGAATAGAACAGGCAGACTGATGAAGAAATACACTGCTGAGGGGACGGCAGAAGAGGTCTGCGCTCCATGTGGACCCTCATTGGTGGCCGGGGAATGAACCGGCATTGCAGAGGCTGCGGGCAGCTTCGCAGCCCAGTGCTCAACTGCTGCGCCACCAGGGGAGGCCCTCACTAACTCTTTAAATCTAGCTACCTTGTTCCCAATCAATGCAGAAAGCCATGAGGATGGAATCTCTTTTTTTTTTTAATATTTTCTTTTTTTTTTTTAAGATTTATTTATACAAGAACCAGGGTAGAGGCCAGATGTGCAGGAGGGTAAGAGGATCCACCAGAGACAGTGCGGGAAACAGAACAGGCAGACTGATGAAAGACACTGCTGAGGGGAGCAACGGGCGAGACAGGAGAGGTCTGCCGCGCCATGTGGGACCCTTGCGGCCAGCCAGGATCGAACCGGCGCTGCAGAGGCTGCAGACAGCTTCACAGCACTGTGCTCAACAGCCTGCGCCACCAGGGGAGGCCCGGAATCTTAATCCATAATGGCTTAGAGACTATTGAAACAGTGTGCGCTAACCAGCCAGATTTGTCTGACCAGTCCCTTCTGGATCCTGAGTGAGTTTATGGAATTAAGGATATGCCATGGTGATGCTTCAGGACACCAGGATACCAAGGCCCTCTCAATGAGGATGTTGGCACATAAAGCTGAACTGATAGCTCTGACCCAAACCCTAGAACTTTCTGTAGCTCAGAAGACAAACATATACACAGCCTCAAAATATGTCTTCAAGGTTCTACATAGACATGGAAATGTGTGAAAGGAAGGGGGACTCCTTATAACCAGCTACAAAAATGTTAAGATGTTAAGTACCTGCTAGAGAGCTTAGCCTACCTAAGAGCAATAGCTTTTTTATCTGCCTCAATGGGGATACATTTCCCCAGTCACCAATTTCAGTCACCTGAAACTGCAGGAGGCAACAGAAGAACTGATTACACAACTAAGGTCACTGCTCATTCTGCTCTTCAGGGGACACTCATCCTTCTCTTGGACTTATCCAAACTTGTTTCCAAATACTGACCAAGATGAGGAAAGGACTGGTGAATGGGGATTTACCAACACTGACCCCCAACTTCACTTGGTAAATCAACACACATGGATTGATAGTCCTCCCAGAGGCCCTAGTTGGTCCAGTGTTGAAACATCTGCATGAAAGACCCCACTATGAAAGAGATATCTTGCTAGAGTCTATGTGCTCATATTTAAAGGGCTTCTATCTGCTTAGAGTGGTTCAATAAATTACCCAAAGTTGTCATTTATTTTATTATTTTTAAAAGATTTATTTATGCATACAAGAACTGGGGTAGAGGCCAGAGGTGTGGGGGCGGGGGAGGATTCACCAAACACAAAGTGGGAACAGAATAGGCAGACTAACCGAAATACAGTGCTGAGGGGAGCAATGGGCGAGTCAGAAGAGGTCCGCTGCGCCATGTGGGTAGCTCCCTGGCCAGCGATAGAACTTGTGCTGCAGATGCTGTGAACAGCCTCGTATGTTGCGTCTTAACCCCTTGCACCACCAGGGAGGCCCCAAAGTTGACATTTATGTGCCAAGAATAACCCCAAGACTGACGCACATCCTAAATAAATCTGTGGGATTCAGTATCAAGGCAAGTGCTCCTTTGAAGACAGGCAAGTGGATTTTATCCAAATGTTCAGAACACTGGCAATTATAAGTATCTTTTGGTCCTTATGGGCACTTTCTTGGCATGGGTGGAAGCTTTCCCCACCAGTAAAGAAAAAGTTTCAGAGGTTGCCAAACATTTGTTGAAGGAAATAATTCCTCACTTTGGATTTCCTAGCTCTTTTCAGTGATAATTGCTCTGCATTTGTTTCAGAAGTAACTCACAAAGTCAGTAGCACCTTACAGATTATGTGGAAGCTATGGACCACCTAGAGACTACAATCTACAGGAAAACTGATGATCATACCCTAAAGAAAGACCTTGGTGAAACCATGCAAAGAAACCCATCTGCATTGGGACCAGGCATTGTCTATCGCCCTCCTTTGAATAAGAGTGACTCCTAGAAGTAGGCTTCGTGTAAACCCCCTTGACATCATCTTTGGAAGACCATTCTAAGTGTCAATTTTGAACAATGTACCAGATGTAGAACAAGAATGCAAAATCAGACAGTTCTACAACATAGCCAGGAAATTTTAGCTGTAACTCATCAATTTGCTCTCTCTAGGATTTCTCTAGGATTTCTATGCCTCCAGATGAACTCTCACATAGTTTCAGACCAGGTGACTGGTCTTATTCAAGATCTCAAAGAGTAGAGATGCCCACCCCTCTGTTGGAGAAATGGTCTGTTCCTATGATGTTTTGCTAGCCACTTACATGTCTTTGAAATTTGCAGGCATAAAACACCGGGTACATCACTCCAGAGTGGTGAATACGCTGGAATACAATGACTTGCAGACCAAGACACGTTTGTCTTTTGAACCTGTTGGAAGATCTGTGATAATTTGATTAAGAAAAAAGGCAAAGATTTAAATTTTCTTCCCTTTCAGCTTCTGTTGCAGGATACCTTAGGACTGACCTAGTAAACACTGGAAACCCGGATATGATAAATAAGACTATAAGCCTTCCTTGGTAATGGCTCTTTATGTTTTTTTCTCTTTCAAAAGTCTAAGGTATGTAAGATGGTACCTGACATATTGCAGCTAATGACTCCAGCCATTAATATTACACAGTTTTGGAAATTTGGTTTTGATGCCATGGAAAAAAATTGGTTTCCATTTTGCTTTTAATTTTTTGTTTTTTTACAATTTTGATTTTTGCAAGTTTTTATATATTGTCCTATGTTTCAGTTTTTCTTTTGATCTCTTTGTAGAGTGTTTCTGCAGGCAAATATGAGTAAAAACTACAGTTGCATAAGATATTCCATGTGGGTTAAATTTAAAACTAAGGGATCTGTCTGTGTCTATATGATATGTCTTCTCCTTTGGGTTTAATTGCTCTGGCCTACAGATGATAGACAGTGCCTATAAAATTTTAGCTCAAAAATATGATTGGAACTGGCTCAGGTGTTTCCAGAATGCATGGTCTGGGATAGCCTGTGGTTAATGAAACTAATTTGGTATTTAATGGTTTGGGTTGGAACACATATATTTTTGAAGTACAGCTATCTGGTATAATTTTATTTATTTATTTATTACATCATTGTTTTCTGTTTCTTTTTTTTTTATACATTTTTTTACATAATTTTTCATTTTTGTACAATGTATGCATTTTCATCTTGGTTATAGTCCCCGTAAAATTCCCTCCACCCATTCACCCATGAACTAGCACCATGGTCCCTTGTGCTCTTCCCACCCTTGTTTTGATCCTACTCCCTTCCCACCCCCATAGAATGTCTCTGATTTATAGCTGCCTGTTGATTTTTGATTTTTACTTTATTATAATTAGTTTTTTTCCCCCGATCCCTTATTTGGATCCTCTACATTCCTGCTATAAGTGAGACCATCCAGTATTTTTCTTTTTCTTTCTGGCTTATTTCACTGAGCATGATCCTTTCTAGCTCCATCCATGTTGCTGCAAATGGCATGAGTTTATCTTTTTTGATTGCTGAGTAATATTCCATTGTGTATATGTACCACCTCTTCTTGATCCAGTTATCTATTTTGGGGCATTTGGGTTGTTTCCATAGCATACCTATGGTAAATAGTGCACAGAAGAGGTAGCATAAAGTGAACTTGCTTAAATTAAGTCTTTAAACATCAGGTAAAATGAAAGTTGGGAAATTAAGTGTTTTTTTAAGATTAATAATTCTAATTATGAATGTGCAGTAATAAATTATAGTTTGGGTATCAGCATTGTGCTGATGGGGCCTAGTTAAAATTTTTACATCTGAAATTGTCATTGTGGAGTAATTAAATGTTTTTTTCCCTAATACTTAAAACAAAACAAAATTGGCAATCTCATGTTTTATTAATCAGAGGAAATTTTATGGAATCTCACTAGAGCTTCTGAGAAATCCCATAAAATTTCACCCTTTCCTTATGGGAAAGACATTCAGTGAATTCTACCTATTTAGTATTTGCCTGGTAAACTGGAAGTTAATGGAAAGCATTGTCACTAGAGAGAAATATTAACCACTGCATACATTTGAAGAGCAATATTGGTATTCTAAAATTGTCATGTGGACTTCTTGTTTGATATGTTCTGATATAATATTGTTTGCAAATTCTGGTGGTGGTTGTTATAATTTTGAAAAAATTTCCTTGTCAATTATGTAATTATTTGGTCTTTAACTTTGGTTATTTGAAATTTTTGGTACTTGCCAATTTTTTTTCTAGAAAACAGGATAAGGACCTTCACAATATTTTAAGACTCAATTAACAGAATTCAAGATTGTGAGTTTTTTTCTTTGGGATGGAATGCACCATTGAAGATGAACAAAATTTTAATAAGTTTTTATTTAACTAGAAATAGAGATTTATGCCATGCTGGCTATACATGGGCAAGGCCTGATAACCAATTGCTTCTCCTTTGGATACAATGCAACCCCAGAGAAAACTGTCTTATGAGGCCACACCCCAGCATCCAGATATCTGACTTTTATCACCATATACATGGTGACAAATACTGAAAGCAAGGAAATTGTTGGGGAGGCGGGGAACAACACCTCCAAGCCAGTCCCATGAGGCCACATACTGAGGAGAGTTGCTGGCCCCTGCCCCTAGCATTACTATGGGAGGCTGTTTCAGTGGAGGAGTTCACAACACCCACCAAGAAGGCAGCAATGCATCAAGGCCTGTTTGGCATGAGCTTGACTGTTCAGTGCTCACGGGATGGAGGACCACTCTCCACTCCCGTCAGATGGGGCCACAGAAACATTGCCATTGTGGGATCCAGAGCCTCCTCCCCTTCCATGCTGCCAGGCACTAGCCAGTAGGGGTGGAGCCTTCCACTCCACCCCCAGCGGTCTTAATGAGGGCAGCTGGGAAAGAAGGGAGGAGCAGAATGGCCATGAAGACTTCAAAGAGCAGAAACAGGAGGGCCTCTGTCCTGGTGGATGACATCAACTTGCTCTCCGGTCCATATATTCTAGTTTTCTCCTGCTCTCTTTGACATGTGTTCAGCCCCAGTACTCTTCTTCAGATTGGGGAACATGTACCTCCTTTCACATCCTGGCTTGCCTTGATAAGGAGGCCAGCTGCCATCTTGTGCATGCAATTCTTGCTTCCTCTGTTGAGCAAGTCATGTGCCATGGTGCATGGTGGGCTCCTGCTTGGATTCCATTTCCTATACCTGACACTATCTGGAATAGAACAGATTGCATCTCACCACACGCTGGCCTATATAGTCTCTCTCTCTCTCATGGTTTTCTTCACCCCCACTGTGTTTTTTTCCCTGTGCGTCTGCTTTTGAGTGCTGCACTGAAGTTAAGAACATGTGGGTGAGGGCCCACCAACCAGGTCATACCAACTCCCCAGGTTTGTTCCATTTCAAAAGCACCACAGAATATACACATTTGTTTCAGTGGTTCTGCACCCATTTGAGACCCTGACTTGGTAGCAGGTACTGAAGTAGAGTCAGGGGAACCCACAGTGTTATTTCCATCAGTCTCCCTACTGAAGACTCAATACCTCTCACTGGTGCCATTGTCTGTGTCAGACACCTCACCTGCCACTCCAGACCTTTGTCCTTTCCTATCTGGGTCCCTCGATACCTGCCCCCACACCATTGCCATCTAGATGCCAGCTGCATGTGGACTCCACCATCCCTATGTGCACCACCCAGGGCACACTCACCACAAGCTGGCTCCCCAGGACCTCTGGTTCTCACACTTCAGAAGCCAAAAGTGCAGGGAATGAAAGTGCAAGGGATGAGTCATCGACCAATGAGGTTTGGGAGCAAATAGATATATCCTTCTCCTTCCTGCCTCCAAGGAGAGTGTGAGGGATAGTGTCAGAAGACCATTCAGGAATTAGAGTACTGGGCTATGCTAGGTATCAGGTTGAGGTCAAAATTCTAACAGAAATTTACCACTTCACAATATTTTCAGCACTTGCAGAGCATAATGGACCTTCAAAGGAGAAAAACATTTTTATTACGGTTATTTTAAATTTAATTTGACTTTAAGTAACAAGAATTAAAGAATAGCTTCTAAAAATAACAATCTACCAAGAACTAACCTTTAGATTTTCCTACAGCAGCATTCTGTTTAATTATCCAAAATGTTATTTACTGAGCTGTGTATTCAGTCTCTCTCCAAACTCTCGGAATCTAACTAAGTCTTATCCATAATGTAATTTGTTTCAAATCGTGCATGGCTCAAGGTTTCTAGTAAGTCTTTTCCATATTAAAGGACAAATCAAGGATTCTCTCTCTTTCTCTTTAGTTTTTATTTATTCCATTTATTTAAACTTTATTAAGGTGTCATTTATGTAATTTACATCTCATAAATTTTTACTTAAAAATATACCATTCAATGCTTTTAAACAAGTTTTTCTACTTGTGCAACATTCACCGTAATCCAGTTTTAGGTTATTTTCATTATCCTAATAATATACTTCATGATCACTATCATTACCCAACTCCAATCCCAGGGAACCGCTAGACTACCTTCTGTTTCTAAATTCCTTTAAGTATAATTGTACAATATGTGGCCTGTTATAACTAGTTCTTTTGCTTAGCGTGTTTTTGAGACTCATCCATGTTGTAATGTCTTAGTATTTCATTCTGTTTTATTGCTGAATAATATTCCATTTTATAGCTGTATCATATTTTGTTCATCTACCAGCTGCTGGATTTTTCCTCCTGCTTTTTGGCTATGTACAAAGATGCTATGAAAATTTGTATGCAAGTCTATGTATAGATGCATGTTTTGTTTCATCTCTCCTGGGTAGATGCTTAAGAATGAAATTGCTGTGTCATATGGTAAATTTACATTTAGCTTTTAAAAAATGGCCCATCCATTTTCTAAAGTGACTAGCTTTCATTATTTTTTTTTAAGATTTTTTTATTTATTTATACAAGAACCAGAGTACAGGCCAGATGCACAGGAGGGTGAGAGGATTCACCAGAGACAGAGCGGGGAACAGAACAGGCAGACTGACGAAATGCACTGCTGAGGGGAGCAGCAGGAGAGACAGGAGTGGTCAGCTTTGCTATGTGGGATTCTTTCCAGCCGGCCGGGATCGAACCCACGCTGAAGAAGCTGCGGACAGCTTCACAGCACTGCGCTCAACTGCCTGCGCCACCAGGGAGGCCCAGCTTTCATTATGTTTAACTAATACAAAAATTGCATTGATGGTCTTATTGTAATCTTTTTTTTTTTTTACATCCTTCTTCATTTTTGTACAATGTATATTTTTTCATCTTGGTTATAGTCCCCATGAAATTCCTACCACCAATTCACCTGAGTACCGTCACCATAGTTCCTTCTGTTCTTCCCACCCCTGTTTTGATCCAACTCCCCTCTCATCCCCCTTCCCCCAGTAGAATGTCTCTGGTTTGTAGTTACCTGTTGATTTTGATATTTACTTTATTATAATTACTTTTTTTTCCTGATCCCTTATTTGGATCCCCTACATTCCTCCTAAAGGTGAAACAATCCAGTATTTTTCTTTTTCTTTCTGGCTTATTTCACTGAGCATGCTCCCTTCCAGCTCCATCCATGTTGCTGCAAATGGCATGAGTTTATCTATTATGATTGCTGAGTAATATTATATTGTGTATATATCCATATCTTCTTGATCCAGTCATCTATTTTTGGGCATTTGGGTTATTTCCATAGCTTATCCATAGCAAATAATGCTGCAATAAACATAGGGGTGCAGGTGTCCTTTTGAATTAGTGTTTTTGTGTCCTTTGGGTAGATACCTAGATGCGGATTTGCTGGGACATATGGAAGCTACATTTTTAGCAGTTTGAGGAATCTCCAAACAGCTTTCCATAGTGGTTGGACCAGTTTGCATTCCAACCTGTAGTGTAGGAGAGTTCCTTTTTCTCTACATCCTTACCAACAATTGTTGCTAGTTTTATTAATATGTGCCATTCTCACTGGTGTGAGGTGGTATCTCATTGTGAATTTGATTTGCATTTCCCTGATTACGAGCGATGTTGAACATTTTTTCATATGCCTGTTAACCAATTGCATTTCCTTTTGGAGAAGTGTCTTTTTAGCTCCTCTGCCCAATTTTTGACTGGGTTGTTTACTTTGATTTTGTTGAGTTTCCTCAGCTCTTTGTAGATCTTTGTAATCAGTATCTTATTTTTAGTATTGTGTGAAACATTTTCTCCCAATCAGTGGGGTGTCTCTTTGTTTTGGTTAATAATGAAAATAAATTACACAGGTCCTATACTTCTGTTTTTGAGGAGAATTTTTATTGCTGTTTCAATTTCCATGATTATGATCTGTTTCTTCCAATTTAGTTTTTATTTTTTTAAGTAGATTGCATTTTATTATTTTTTTATTTAAATATTTTATTTTATATAATTCTTACATCTCTTTTCATCTTTGCAAAAAGTATGCATTTTCATTTTGGTTATATTCCCCATAAAATTGCACCCCCCCTTATTTTGACTCTAGTCCTTCCTTTCCCCACCCTTCCTGACCCCCCCCCCCACCCTGTAGTGTGTCTCTGGTTTATAGTTGCTCGTTGATTTTGATTTTTACTTTGTATTGGTTAGTCTTTTTCCTGGTCTCTTATTTAGGTTTTCTAAATTCCTGCTATGAGTGAGACCATCTGGTAGTTTTCTTTTTCTTTCTGACTTATTTCGCTGAGCATGATCCCATCTAGCTCCATCCATGTTGCTGCAAATTGCATGTGTTTATCTTTTTTGATTGCTGAGTAATATCCCATTGTGTATATGTACCACATCTTCTTGATCCAGTCATCTATTTCTGGGCATTTGGGTTGTTTCCATAGCTTAGCTATTGTAAATAGTGTTGCTATAAACATAGGGGTGCAGGTGCCCTTTGGAATTACTGTTTCTGTGTCATCTGGGTAAATACCTAGGAGTGGAATTGCTGGATCATATGGAAGCTATGTCTTTAATAGGTTGAGGAATCTTCACACAGCTCTCCATAGTGGTTGGACCAGTTTACACTCCCACCAGCAGTGCGGGAGAGTTCCTTTTTCTCCACAACCTTGCCAACATTTGTTGTTGCTAATTTTTTTAATATGTGCCATTCTCACTGGTGTGAGATGCTATCTCATTGTAGTTTTGATTTGCATTTCCCTGATTACAAGTGATGTTGAACATTTTTTCATTTGCCTGTTGGCCATTTGCATTTCTTCTTCAGAGAAGTTTCTTTTTAGCTCTTCTGCCCATTTTTTTACTGGATTATTCTCTTTGTTTTTGTTGAGTCTCATAAGCTCTTTGTAGATTTTTGTGATCTGTCCTTTAACGTTAGTGTTGTGTGCAAAAATTTTCTCCCAGTCAGTGGGGTCTCTCTTTGTTTTGGTTATTGTCTCTTTTGCTGTGCAGAAGCTCTTTAATTTGATGTAGTCCCAGCTGTTTATCTTTGCCTTCACTATCCCTGCTTTGGGTGATGTGTCTGTAAAGATGTCTTTGAGGTGGATGTTATGTAGTGTTTCACCTACATTTCCTTCTATGTATTTTATGGTTTCAGGTCTTATGTCTAGTTCTTTAATCCATTTTGAGTTGGTTTTTGTGCATGGTATGAGGTAGTGGTCAAGCTTCATTCTTTTGCATGTAGCAACCCAGTTTTCCCAGCACCATTTATTGAACAAACTTTCTTTGCTCCAGTGCATATTCTTTGCTCCTTTGTCAAAGATTAGTTGACCATAAATCTGTGGGTTCATTTGTGGATTTTCTATTCGATTCCATTGGTCTGTGTGTGTGTTCTGGTTCCAATTCCATGCAGTTTTGATGATTATGGCTTTGTAGTATAGTTTGAAGTCTGGGAGTGTGATGCCTCCATGCCCTTCTTTTTTGTTTTCAGAAGAGCTTTGGCTATTCGGGGTTTTGGTGATTCCATATGAATTTCATCAATAATTGTTCTATTTCTTTGAAGAATGTCATTGAAATTTTGATTGGAATAGCATTGAATCTGTATATTGCTTTTGGTAGGATGGCCATTTTGATGATGTTAATTCTTCCAATCCATGAGCAGGGGATGTCTTTCCATTTCTGTGTGTCTTCTTCTATTTATTTTAACAGTGTTTTATAGTTTTCTTTGTATAGGTCCTTTACCTCTTTTGTTAGATTTATTCCCAAGTATTTGATTTTTTTTGTTTTGATAATAAAAGGGATGGTTTTTCTGATTTCTTCTTCTTCACATTTATTGTTTGTGTATAGGAAGGCTACTGATTTTTGCATGTTGATTTTGTATCCTGCCACTTTACTGAACTGATTGATTAGTTGAATTAGTTTTTCTGTGGAGTTTTTGGGGTTCTCTATGTATATTATCATATCATCTGCAAATAGTGATAGTATGACTTCTTCTTTTCCTATTTGGATTCTCTGTATGTCTTTCTCTTGTCTTATTGCTCTGGCTAGGACTTCCAGTATTATATTGAAAGGCAGTGGTGAGACTGGACATCCTTGTCTTGTTCCAGATCTTAATGGAAATGCTTTCAGCTTTTCACCATTGAGAATGATACTGGCTGTTGGCTTGTCATATATGGCCTTTATGATGTTAAGTTATGTTCCTTGTATCCCAAGAATTTCAAGGGTTTTTATCATGAATGGGTGTTGCACTTTGTCGAAAGCTTTCTCGGCATCTATTGATATTACAATATGGTTTTTATATTTCTTTTTGTTGATGTGTTGGATGACGTTGATTGATTTTCGGATGTTGAACCATCCTTGTGTTCCTGGAATGAATCCTGCTTGGTCGTGGTGAATTATCTTATGGATACATTGTTGGATTCTGATAGTTAAAATTTTATTGAGGATTTTTGCATCAGTGTTCATTAGCGATATTGGCCTGTAGTTTTCCTTTTTTGTTTTGTCCTTGTTTGGTTTTGGTATTAGTGTAATGTTAGCTTCATAGAACGTGTTTGGTATTGTCCCTTCCTTCTCAATTTTTTGGAAGAGTTTGTGAAGGATAGGCACTAATTCGTCTCTGAAAGTTTGGTAGAATTCATTTGTAAATCCATCAGGTCCTGGGCTTTTGTTTTTGGGGAGGTTTTTGATTACCATTTCAATTTCGCTGCTTGTAATTGGTCTGTTTAGGTGTTCTATTTCTTCTTTATCTAGCTTTGGGTGATTGTAGAGTTGTAGGAATTTGTCCATCTCCTCTAGATTGTTGAACTTGTTTCCATATAACTGTTCATAGTAGTTACTGATTATTCTTTTGATTTCTGCTGTGTCCTTTGTGATTTCTCCTCTTTCATTTATGATCGTGTTTATTTGTGCTTTCTCCCTTTTTACCTTTGTGAGCCTGGCTAGGGGTTTGTCTATTTTATTTATTTTTTCAAAGAACCAGCTCTTGGTTTCATTGATCTTTTGGATTGTTTTTTTAGTTTCAATTTCATTTATTTCTGCTTTGGTTTTTATTATTTCTTTTCTTCTACTGGTTTTGGGGTTTTTTTATTGTTCTTTTTCTAGATCTTTGAACTTTGAGATTAGGTTGTTTCTTTGAGTTCTTTCTTGTTTCTTGATGTGAGCTTCTATTGCTATTTATTTTCCTCTTATTACTGCTTTTGCAGCATCCCATACATTTAGGATATTGGTGTCCTCCTTGTCATTCAATTCAAAGAATTTTTTAATTTCTTCTTTGATCTCCTCATTAGTCCAGTGGTCTTCCGGTAGTGTGGTTTTTAATTTCCATGAGGTAGGAACGTTCCTTGCCTTCTTTTTATGACTTATTTCTAGTTTGATGCCTTCATGGTCAAAAAAGATGGTTGGTATGATTTCAATCTTGGTGTATCTTGTGCCCCAGCATGTGATTGATCCTGGAGAATGATCCGTGTGCGCTTGAGAAAAATGTTTACTCTGTTTTTTTGGGGTTTATTGTTCTATAGATGTCTGTTAAGCCCAAATGCTCTAGGTCCTTATTTAGAGCTTTAGTTTCTTTACTTATTTTTTGTCTTGTTGATCTATCCATTGTTGATAGTGGTGTGTTGAAGTCTCCCACTACGTATGTGTTTTCTCTGATGTCTGTTTTCAGAGATGACAACAGTTGTCTGATATATTTTGGTGCTCCTTCGTTTGGTGAGTATATGTTAATGAGTGTTATTTCTTCTTGAAGTATTGTCCCCTTAATCATAATGTAGTGACCATTGGGGTCTCTTTTTTCATTTTTTTGAGTTTGAAATCTGTTTTATCTGATATAAGTATAGCTGTTCCTGCTTTCTTTTTTGGTCCATTTGCTTGTAGGATTGTTTTCCATCCTTTAACTTTGAGTCTATTTTTATCTTTTGTAGCTAAATGTGTTTCCTGGAGACAGCAAAAGGTTGGGTTTTGTTTCTTAATCCAGGCTGCAACTCTGTGTCTTTTTATTGAAGAGTTTAGTTCATTTACATTTAGAGTTAATATTGATATGTTAGCATCTGTATTTGCCACTGTGTTTGTCTTTCCTGTGGTTTTATTTATTTATTCTTTTAATAACTTTTTTTTGGCCTTCTTTCGTTGTTATTCATCCCTCTGTTGGTTCTGGCTTTAGGACTCCATGTAGTATTTTTTGGAGTGGGGGTTTAGTCGTAATGAAATTCCAGAGTTTCTGTTTGTCTGGGAAGGTCCTTATTCTTTCTTCATAGAGGAAGAATAGCTTTGCAGGATAGAGTATTCTTGGTTGGCATTTGTTTATTATTTCCTTCCCTCTACAAGCTATGGGTCTTGTTCCTATTTGTCAAGCTGCTTTAGGTGTAGATTAGGGTACGTAATGTGGGCTTGTAGTACAACTGTCTTCCCACTTAAGACTGTTCTTGCTGCCTCTGGTAAATTCTGGTAGCTTATAGCTTATAGCCTCCTTTTCATTAGTCTAATGTTAGTTTTGATGTCTTTTCTAGTTTCCTCTTTTATTCAATAACTATTAAGCAGTATATTGTTTAGTCTCCATGTATTTATAAGTTCTTCTGTTCTTTTTTTTTTTTTTCTTTAGAGTTGATTTCTAGCTTTATAGCATTTTGGTCAGAGAGAGTACTTGGTATAAATTTGATATTTGTTGTTTTACTGACCATTGGCTTGTGTCCTAACACATCATCTATTCTTGGAGATGTTACATGTGAACTTGAGAAAAACGTGTGTGCAGTGGATTTTGATTGTAGGGTTTTGTAGATATCTGTTAAACTTATTTGGGCTAACTCTTCATTTAAAACTGTTTCCTCATTTAGTCTCTGTCTTATTGATCCGTTCATAGTTGTAAGTGGAGTGTTAAAATTCTCTAGTGTTTTTGTATTGTTGTCAATATTTCCCTTTAGTTCTGTTAATAATTGTATAACTCTTCCTGACTAGTTTTGGTTGCCATTTGTTGTAGGATTATCATCCAGTCTTTAAGTCTGTGTTTGCCTTTGGTAGTAGGGTGAATTTCCGGTGAACAGTAGATGGTTAGACTTTGTTCTGAAATCCATTCAGCCACTGTCTACCGTTTAATTGGTGAATTCAAGCCATTTATATTTAAGGTTATTATTGAGACAAATGTTTATTATGCTTTTTTATGTTTGCCTTTTTGCTTATTTTATTTTTATAGTAGTGACGCACACTTTTTATGTCATTCTGTAGGCTCAAAATGAACAATATAGGGAACTTCATTTTGCTTATCCATAGCTCCTAAATTTTCAATAATGAAAACCTGTTATTTATATAAACAATGTTATAAAAATATTAACAAAAAATTAAAGGTAAAATGTAGGGTGTTTGGATTCCAACAAAACAGGAGTTTTCAAATAGCACATTAAATAAGTAGGTATAATTAAGAATGCTTTTTCCAAAGAGTGAATTTTTGCTAAGTTTTACATATTATCACAGAATTTTGCTGTTTTATTTATTATCACCAGCTTGAGTTTCCCATCTTTTTTTTTTTTAAGATTTATTTATTTATTTATACAAGCACTGGGTACAGTCAGAAGTGCGGGAGGGTGAGAGAATTCACCAGAGTAAGAGTTGAGAGAAGAACAGGCAGACTGACGAAGCACACTGCTGAGGGGAGCAGCGGGAGGCAGGAGAGGTCTGTGGGCCATGTGGGACCCTCACCCGGTAGCCAGGGATCGAACAAGCGCTGCAGAGGCTGTGGGCAGCTTTGCAACCCAGTGCTCAATCACTGCGCCACTGTGAAGGCCCAAGTTTCCTATCTTTTCTGGCTTTCTTTTTTTTTTTTTTTGTATAAAATATTCTTATTTCATTCAGTATTTTCATTAATAATGAATATTAAACTATAGAGGTGAACACAATTTTTCACATCTTACAGTTTAATATACTAACCTATATTATTATTATCTTAAGCAATTTTTTAAAGTTTTATTTTAATTTTTGGGCTTACAGTTTTTGCTCTTCCATATATGCACATGCACCACTCACCCTCCACCCAAGCACCCATGCCAACAACCCAACCACCTCCCTGTCTTTTTTGCTCCTCCCTCCCCTCTTGTAACCATTATATTCTTTTACTGAGCTCAAGATTTATTTCTACTTTTTTCTGACTTTCATTACTAGATTGGACAGATGGAATTTTTTTATAATTTATTATTTTATTTTCTTACATCATTGTTCAGTTTTGTACATATTTGATTTCTCCCCTTATGTGTAGTCCCCATAATTCTCTCACCACCAAGTGTCCCTCGACCATCACCATTGTCCCTTGTGCTCTTCCCTCCCCTGTTTGATCTCTCTCCCTCTCCTTCCCCTGCTGTATGCCTCAGATCTATGGTTTGTCTGCAAATTTTGTCTTTATCCTGATCCTTTGTTTGGTTTCCCTATATTCCCCCTATAAGTGAGACCATCTGATATTTTTCTTTTTCAGATGAAAGATGTCTAATGTTTTTTTAAAAAAATAACTGTCTCCTGATAAGTTACCCAGCATACATTCTTTAAATTTCCCCCAGTTTCAAACATAAAGGGGAACCTGGCTGAGGCAAGAATCAAAATATGTTTAATGATAGTATTTACTTGTCTTCGCCTTGACTCTGGGTGAGGGTAAGGCAGGTATTTCTCAAATCATAGTCACAGGCTACAAATAATAGCCTTTTCTATGAGCAGACGCAGGTGATCCAATCTAAGTCTCCTTATCAGTTCAGGCTTCCTAACTATTCCTGTTTGGTAGTCATAGGCTCAAACTGACAAGCCACTCTGCACCCTTATTCCTGTAGTTCTCCTGTGATGTACCCTCTGTCCTGCATACAGACTTCATGCACCCTTCTTTCCAGTATAGTTATTAGGTTTTAAAGTTTCAGATACAGGAATATGCTCTTACTAAGAACAGCAGAGAGGCTCTCTACGGAAGCTGCCCCTACTTGTCATGGGTTGACTGCCCCAGTACTGTTCCAGTTTAATTATTTTTCCTACCCCTTCCCACCAAGCCATTGCTCTTGATGCATGCAATAGTCATCCAGTCATCATTCAGGACTCTTTGTTTAGGGATAATAAGTTGTAAATATGTGGAGGAGGTGAGCCCAGTGTCTTTGCTCTGCCACTACAAACTTTATTTTAAACAGTCTAATGGCTATCCATTTTTCATGTAATAATTTTATTATATTACTGATTGATCACAAAATTAACCTATAGCAGTAGCAATCACAATTCAGCTACAATATAATTTTTCAAAATAAAATTGTTCTCCTAGAACATGCTTTTAACAGGTAACATTTTTTTTTAATCCAAAGTTTGATTTACAAAAGTATAAAGGCTTTCCTTTTTTTCAAATGAAATCTGGATTTTTCAATTTCAGTCTGGGTCCTTTAAGAACTTACACACTAAGGCCATCCTACCAAAAGCAATATATGGATTCAATGCTATTCCAATCAAAATTTCAATGTCATTCTTCAAAGAAATAGAACAATTATTGATGAAATTCATATGGAATCACAAAAAAACCCGAATAGCCAAAGCTCTCCTGAAAAAAAAAAAAGAAGGGAATGGAGGCATCACACTCCCAGACTTCAAACTATACTACAAAGCCATAATCATCAAAACTGCATGGTATTGGAACAAGAATAGACATACAGACCAATGGAATCGAATAGAAAATCCACAAATGAACCCACAGATTTATGGTCAACTAATCTTTGACAAAGGAGCAAAGACTATGCATTGGAGCAAAGAAAGTTTGTTCAATAAATGGTGCTGGGAAAACTGGGTCACTACATGCAAAAGAATGAAGCTTGACCACTACCTCACACCATACACAAAAATCAACTCAAAATGGATTAAAGAACTAGACATAAGACCTGAAACCATAAAATATATAGAAGGAAATATAGGCGAAACACTACGTGATATTCACATCAAAGACATCTTTACAGACACATCACCCAAAGCAGGGATAGTGAAGGCAAAGATAAACAGCTGGGACTACATCAAATTAAAGAGCTTCTGCACAGCAAAAGAGGCAATAACAAAAACAAAGAGAAACCCCACCAACTGGGAGAACATTTTTGCATACAACACTAATGATAAAGGACTGATCACAAAAATCTGCAAAGAGCTGATGAGACTCAACAACAACAAAGAAAATAATCCAGTCAAAAAATGGGCAGAAGAGCTAAAAAGAAACTTTTCTGAAGAGGAAATGCAAATGGCCAACAGGCATATGAAAAAATGTTCAACATCACTTGTAATCAGGGAAATGCAAATCAAAACTACCATGAGGGCCTCCCCGGTGGCACAGTGGTTGAGCACTGGGCTGCGAAGCTGCCCACATCCTCTGCAGCACCGGTTCGATCCCCAGCCACCAGCAAGGGTCCCGCATGGCGCGCAGACCTCTCCTGCCGCCTGCTGCTCCCCTCAGCAGTGTACTTTGTCACTCTGCCTGTTCTACTCTCCGCTCTGGCTCTGGTGAATTCTCTCACCCTCCTGTGCTTCTGACTGTACCCAGAATAAAATAAATAAATAAATAAATCTTTAAAAAAAAACTACCATGAGATACCATCTCACACCAGTGAGAATGGCACATATTAAAAAAACTAGCAACAACAAATGTTGGCGAGGGTGTGGAGAAAAAGGAACTCTTCTGCACTGTTGGTGGGAGTGCAAACTGCTGTGTGGAGATTTCTGGACCTACTAAACATAGAGCTTCCATATGATCCAGCAATTCCACTCCTAGGTATTTACCCAAAGGACACAGAAACATCAATTCCAAAGAACACCTGCACCCCTATGTTTATAGCAGCACTATTTACAATAGCTAAGCTTTGGAAACAACCCAAATGCCCAAAAATAGATGACTGGATCAAGAAGATGTGGTACATATATACCATGGAATATTACTCAGCAATCAAAAAAGATAAACACATGCAATTTGCAGCAACATGGATGGCGCTGGAAGGGATCATGCTCAGCGAAATAAGCCAGAAAGAAAAAGAAAAATACCGGATGGTCTCACTCATAGCAGGAATCTAGAAAACTTAAATAACGGACCAGGAAAATGAATAACTATAAAAAAGTGAAAATCAAAATCAACAAAAAACTATGAACCAGAGACACTTTTTGGGGGGTGGGGGGCAGGAGGGGATGGATTGGGGTCAGAATGGGGGGGTTGCAATTATATGGGGAATATAAAAATAAAATTTATTAATTAAAAAAAATAAATAAATAAATAAAAATAAAATTTAATATTAAAAAAAAAGATTCCAGAACATGGAAAATGTTCTATAAAAAAATAAAATAAATAAACAGTTTTCATGTATATTCCCAAAATAAATAAATAAATAAATAAAATAGAAATATGATTAAAAAAAAAGAACTTACACACTAAGTATATAAATATCAGAAAAGAAACAATCTAGAAACCAAGACCATGCACGTTAGGTGAATTTTAAAATATTGAAAAAAATTTGTTAAGTAGAAATAACTAGAATCCACCATCAAAATTTCAAGAAAGGATTAATACTTGGAATAAGAAATACCTCAAGAACAGAAAAGGATGTAAAACAACATTAAAAAAAAAAAAGAAGAATAGAGGGCCTCCCCATTGGCTTAAGAGGTTAAGACACAGCATTATGAAACTATCCGCAACAACAGCAGCACAAGTTTGATCCCCGGCCAGGGAGGTGATGCACTTGATGTAGCAGACCTCTCCTGTCTCACCCGCTGCTCCCCTCAGCAGTGTATTTCAGTCAGTCTGTCTGTACGGTTCCCCGCTCTGTCTCTGATGAATCCCCTCACTCCGCCACACACACACCCCTCTGGCCTGAACCCCCAGTTCTTGTATGCATAAATAAATAAATCTTTAAAAAAAAAAAGGAATATAGAAGGAAAATAAAATTGCTTCCCCAAATATGACTCAAAATTTTCTTCTCAATTAATTTTTCCCCAGAATTTTGAAATTAAAATATTTATGAATTAGAGTGAAGGTTTCAATTGAAGGCAGTGACAGCTTCATGGTACTTGTCTCCTGAGGAAGCTGTGGAATTTGGTTTTGAATTATTAATAGTTTTGATAAGTAGGGGTTCAGTGGGGTATGGTTGTGCCACCTTTTTCTCCAGAAAAAAATTTCCCAGAGATCATCTTAATTTTGTTGAGTAGGATTTTTGTGCATTTCTCTGATGGGATTTTCATGGATATTTATACTAAACAGCGATAAATAGATAATTGCTGAATGTGTCATTTCTTTCCAACAATGATTTCATAATAACAGCTGAAATAAAAACAGGTATTAATAGAATGTATGTAGAAATACTCCAATGCAAATAAATACAGTTTGTGGTTTGATTTCCTTTACTCTCGAATATACATAGAATATACTGATATTAATATGCTTGGATGTACTTCAGTTAGTAGCAAATTTATCCTTAATTCTATATGTTGTCTTAGTGCAGAGAGTATCACAAGTTCTCTGAGTTCCAAATCAAACAAACAGTAGAGGGAGCTGGTGATGTATTTTTGTGAGATTTGTACTCACTTTAAGGATCCACTAAATTTCTTGGCAGGTCATTTCCAAGGAGAAGTAGGAATTCTTCAATAAACCACCTGCAAATTACAGTATTTTCTTTTCCTTATTCTTATAGTATTTCCAGAAAGGTTCTATTTCTCCTGCATACTCACTTAGAAACTATAACGTGCAGATTTCTATTACGTTAAGGCAAATCTGCATTAATATGTTGGGTACCGTTGTATTCAATGTTTGTATTGAGCACCACTTTGCACTTATTAAATACTTAATATTTAAGCCTGAATTTTGCAAAATCTGTGGGTGTCTACATAAATTTACAATAAGTTTTTGCAGGACAGCAATATAAAGCAAATATGATTATCTGTTTCAATTAATTCTATTGGCCATCACTTTCATCAGACTTTAAATTTGTAGCATTTACCTTCCAGATTTAGAAGAATTTTGGTTTAATAGGATTGTTCTCTGAAATTTCTGTGGGTTAATAGGTCTTCATCACAGTTTTAGTGATTTTTAATTGCTAAGTGATTTTTAATTGTATACCTTACAAAGGTACTGTATTGTACCTGGTCTTTGGTTAGAAGTATTTTACATAATAGTTGCTACATTTTTACATATGATATAAATGAAAAAAACCTAGATTATAAAATTATAATGCTATGGAGTTCAACAACCTGATATAAATTCTGATTTTATTTTCTAAAAGCAAGCTGATTCGAAAATGAATTTCAAGATGGTAACTTGTGAGAGCAGGAGATATACAATCACTCCACTTTTTGCAACTGCTTATTTCACTGACTCACACAATCATGCACATAAAAACTGTGTGATAGTTTAATAACATACTTAGTATTTGAGAACTTCAAATATTAATGTTTCATAGACATGCAGAAACCTGCTTTCTGTGAAAAATATTTTATGAAATATTTCTTTTGGTCTGACAAATTTTTATTTCTAGGGAAACGAAATTAAGTTCCTTTAAATTTGATTATCATACTACTTCTGGTTCTGTACCACTACCTTCAAAGATTTTAGAACTTTGACTTATATTATCTCTTAATATTTTCTAGATCAAGTATCTTTTATATCAAAAAGGAACTATTCTTATTAAATATTCTCATTTAATTGGGGTTTTAAAAAGTCTTTGTCCCTTTTTTTTATTCCCTCAAGAGAGTATAGAAAAAGCAAAAAAAAAAAGTATAGTAAAAGCACTCATCTTCCTGCATAGCTCATATAATTCATCTGTATTTCTTGTCACATCTTTAAATTAATTAATAATGTGCTGAATATTCTTGTTACTCGTTGGTGACCTTATCTCAAGGTGTTCTCTGGTTTTTAGCGTGGATAAGAGATGGATATACAGATGTCCAGCAGAATTTTTTACTCTATTCTCCTTGAGACTATAGCATTGGATTTGCAAGACAAATAGCTGTGTTCAGAACTATGTCTGAAACTGAGCAAAGCTGGGGATGGTCACGATTTGTAAGTTCCCATCGTGTGCTTACAATTGTAAAAACAACTCAAGCTCAGCGTGCAAAAACAACAGGGTTGATTTACAAAGGTGTGGTTGAGATAAGAAAAGAGTTTCTAAAGCCACAAATGGCTGGCTGTCCTGCCTCAGAGAGTGTCCACAGTGCAATAGTCCAAACCAAAAGCTGTTAGTGTAAGATGTTATTGTCCCTCTGATAAGAGCTTGGAACTAGTAGTGTATCAGGGTGGTTCCCAGGGAGAGGGGGGATTCCAGGTTCCCTGACTCACCCAAGGAAGAGTAGATCTGAGTAGGGAAGGGGGGAAGCAGAAGAGGAGACTGGGGAAAGAAGGATACGGATGGAGAGTAAGGAGACCTGGAGGAGGCATGTGGAGCAGAGACACATGTAAAGAAGCTGCACTTGCTTGGCCTTGGACTTGTACCAGGAACTTGAGGAACATGGAAGCAGACACTTGAAAAAGACAGAGATGTGAGTAAGAGACCAGTGGGGAGGCTGACAATGCCATTTATGTCGACTTCAGTTTTTACTTAGCTGTTTTCCCTCCAGACTTGCCTGGATCATTCTGCCCCTTTTCTGTGGGTCCCCACTAGAAGGTGCCTTAAACTTGTGGCAGGTTTTTGGGCTTCAGTGACCCTGCTTTGGGCCAACCCTGTTTGGCTGTGCATTTACCCACGAGGCCATGGGTAACTTCAAGTGCTTGACTTGGAAACTATATTCTTTTCTTTTCTCTGTTGCACACTAATTGTATTACAGTTCCTTTCCATTAAAGGTCTTGTGGACTAGAGCATGTTTTGTCTTGATGCGGCAGATGGCAGAACCTATTTACAATAGGTTGGGCAGGTTTGGAGGCTCAGGGGTGCCCCTCACCCTGCCTTGTAACAGTAGCACACAAGTAAATGGTGGACCGGGACCATGGTACTACTGAGGCCACAATGTAGCAGCAGTCCAAAGGCCAGGTTGGGCAAGCCAGACTGGACAACTCTCAGAGGTATTGCCAGAGGAGCATGGTAGGCATAGGTCAGAGGCATTCCAATGAATGCATCTAAAGTCAAGGTGTTGAAGGTCTGCGAAGGTCTGTGAGGGTCTGTGACAAAAGTCTTCTCAGGGAAGAGTCCAGATGAGTCTCTCTTAAGCTGATTGAAGCCTCCGCTTAAATCCCCTTTTAGAATACTTGTGTTTCAAACCTGATTGCTCTATTTTCCAAACCAGCTCTGTTTCCAGGACTTAAATAGTGTCAGTGAGAGCCCAAACCCAACTGGTCTGTTTTCAGAACAAGCTTAGGATTCAAAACCCAAACCCCTGTAGAGTGTCCAACTGCCCTGCCCTGTCTTGAGCTGGGTGTGTGGTAAGGGGCCTGCATGGCGCTGGGACACTTGCTGCACCTGGCTGAAGCTGGATGGAGCAGGGCAGACAAGATCTGCTGTATCTGAATGGTGCGAGGCAGGTTTGAACCTGATCTTTGTGTCTCCAAAACTGCCAAGCCGTTTTGTTTTTTAAGCCAATCAAAGCCAGGAGATGACAATCCATTCTCAGGGGGCAATCTTGTGCTGAAATTAGCCATCAAACCCAGCTTGCACTGGGTTGCCCATGAGCTGTGTGCTGAGCTCAGGAGGTGCCAGCGGCAGGAAGGGAGAGAGGTGTATGCCTGGCACCCAGGGGTCTCCCTCCCCAGGCCATGTACTGGGATAGAGCCAGGTAATTTCTGCCACCACTGGAGAACCAGGAGCCATGAGGGCTACACTTCCATGTTCACACTGTGTATATTGATAATGTGAGGTTGACTTACACAAGCTGAATAGTGTCATCATGGGATATGAATACCAATGGGACTTACAATCACAATCATTGTAAATTTGATGATGGTAGTGGGAAGCTAAGTCCAGAGTGGGCTTTCCCAGGTTTTCCTTCACTTGGACACACATTGTGTGTTCAATTCCTGGTACCTTATTTTTCAAGAGTATATTAGTCTTCAACTGTAATATTTTTGAAAGTGTGGCATTAATGTATACCATAACTAATAACACCTAAAAATTACAATTATGCATCCCTAAATAGTCTGAACAGGGGCCTCCCTCTTGGCTCAGGGATTAAAGTCTCAGCACTATCAAGCTATTGCCAGCCACTGCGGCATGAGTTCGATCCCTGACCAGGAAGCTAACCCACATATTGTGCAGCAGACCTCTCCTGTCTCGCCTGCTGCTCCCCTCAGTAATGTATTACAGTAGATCCGCCTATTCTGCTCTCCACTCTGTCTCTGGTGAATCCTCTCACATCCCACACCTCTGGCCTACACCACAGTTTTTGTACACATAAATAATAAAAAAATCTTAAAAAAAATAGTCTGAACATTAAAAGTTAAGCATTAAAACAACTAAAATGAAAGGGGAAAATTTTCAAAGAGCTTCTGTATATGTGGGTTATAATTATTGGCATTTACTGCGTTAAAAGTTAAAATTGAGAAAGTAAAAGAAATATTAATTCACTTAAAAATAATAGTAAACTCATTACAAGTTCATAAAATTTATGAAAAATAACTATTTTTAAAAGAAAAAAATTGAGTGCTTTTTTTTTTTTTTTACATTTTTACCAGATTCCTTACCATCTACCTAAAGTCTAAAAGGTTTGTTTTGTTTCTAGTTCCATAAGTGAGTGAAATCATATTTGTGTTTGGTATTTGTCTTTCTCCCTTTATTTCACTTAACATAATCCCTTCACGGTCCATCTATGTTGTTGTGAATGCAAGATTCATCTTTTTTATAGCTAAGTAGTATACCATTGTGTATATATAATGTATCTTCTTTATCCATTCATGCACCTTTGTGCACTTGAGTTGTTTCCCCATCTTGGCTACAATGAACACAGAGATACTTATGTCTTTTTTTTTGTTTTCATATTCTTCAGGTAAATATTCAATAGCGGGATTACTGGATCACATGGTAGTTTTTTTTTTTTTTTGAGGAACCTTCATATTGTTTTTCTTAGGGGCTGAACAGTCTACATTCCCATCAATAGTGTATGAGGGTATCTTTTTATCCACATCCTTGCCAACCAAACAAAAGTAATTAACCTATTCACATCTTCTCTGTTACTGTCACTACTCATTTTTATTATACCATTTATTACTTCTTGACTTTTTGATAACAGTCTGGTATGAGATAAACTCTTATTGTGGTTTTGATTTGCATTTCCCAAATGTATTTTTATTTATTGGTCATCTGTATATTTGTGTCTTCTTTAATTTCCTTTGGCAACATTTTGTAGTTTTTAGTGTACAAATCTTACACCTCCTTGGGTAAGCTTATTCCTAAGTATTTTATTCTATTTAATGATATTGTAAATGAAATCACTTTCTTAATTTCCTTTTCAGATAGTTAATTATTAGTAAACATAGAAATACTAAGGTAATTCATGGGTGTGATCATTTTGACAAGATGTTTATGACTTGACAAATGATGGTTTTACAAAAATATATGAGGTTCTATTGGCAAATGCAAAAACAAACTAATATATGTAAAAGTAAAAAACAATGGGAACATTATAATATGGATTGTGCAAACATAAGGAATTTGATAGTAGTCCTAGATTACGTCACCATATTTCATGATTTAACAGTCTTCAAGAACTCAGATAATATATTAAACTGTAATAAGTCAATTTTTTCACAGGTGGCATAAAATTCAAGTTACTGAATATCTGAGCACCCAGTAATGCACTAAAATTGAAATCACAAACAAGAAGACACTTGTAAAACAATTTGTCTTTTGAAAAGTAAAAGCTTTAGACTTTCTATAGGCAGCTTTGCTTTACTTCTCAGTTTTGTTGTATTTTCCATATATTTCAACTTTGATACAGATTTTTAGTAGTCTTTATTATATGGATAGCTGAAAAAGTTGACATAATCACTTAAAATATCCTTACTTATGCTGTAATTATAAGTCAAAAGCTTAGCTAGAAAGCCTGGGTCCAAATCTCAGTTCTGTTATTTCTGAGGCAAGTTATCTACTGTATGTATTGTCTACTTTGAACCTGACACACTTGTAATAGTCTCCATTTTACAGATGATCAAACTGAGGTCCTGGGATGTTAAATTACCAGTATACATCTCAGAGGAGATATAATACAAACCCAGTTTTGACTTGAATTCTACTTCATCACAAAAGATACTAGACTGCAAAACTTAGTCCTAAATCACTAATCTTTTCTGGGTCCTTTTTCCTTCATCTGAAAAACAGGAGATCATTAAGCATTTTCAGTTTTTTAATCTTTAGACTTTATACTCGCTAAGTTCTCTTCTTTTTAAAATATCATTATCTGTGACTCACAACCATTGGTTTTTCCTTTGTACCAGAATGTCAGCAGTGGAGACAGTCATACTATATTTTTGCCTAACAAATGTACCAAAGAACCACCAACTTAGGAAAAGACAAATTTAGTTAATTTGGCTATAAAACAAATCCCAGTGGTTTTCCTAAAAAAAAAAACAAAAAAAAACCCAAAAAACTCTCCACTCCAAAAAAAAAATAAACAACAACAACTATGTTTTCAAGGTAAAGATATACTAATCACTTTTGGTGAAGAATAAGCAGGAATAATTTTGGGGTCCATGGCATTGTATGTGTTAAAGGAGTACCCTAAAAGTAGAGGGGAATGTATTTGTGAAATGTTCTTGATTTCAGGCACATTTCAACCAGACATCCACCCTTTCCTAGACCATACTATTTCTCTCATGCTTACTAGGAAATTAGTGGAATCTGCACCACTTTCTTTTCTTCTATTTTAGCATAGAAGAACTAGGCTGGAACACTACTTCATATACCTCCCTAGTGGCTGTTATTATTGAATAACAATTCAAAAAATAAAGAGTCAGGCACTAGAGGGGAGGTTAAACTATTAGGTAAATTATAGTGTCTTCCACCATGGAGAGTGTAAAATTTCCTTTTCTTTCTTTTTCTTTTTTTTGATTATAAGTCTCAAGTTTTATTTAAATAACCTTCAGCGAGAACAGAGTGGGCCAACCACTACCCCTCCCCTGTAACAGCAATTACCCAAGACAGTGCAGCCTACAGCCAGCCTGCCAGCCACTCATGTGAGGAGTGGGGTGCCTCTCAACAGGGACTGCCACGATCTTGGCCCTGATCAGCAGCTGTGGTCGCATCCACTGTTGAGTGAGGGTTCTTGATGGTTTTATCTTCTGACACGATATGGCACATGCCAGATACTTAGTCAAATATTTGTTGAATGCTTACTCAGGGCACTGTTAACCATTTTGTTTCACACAATTAAAAAATTAATTTATTTTCTTACATTGTTCATTTTTGTACAGCATCTGGTTTCTCCCCTCAGTGTAGTCCCTGTAGTTCTCCCAGCTTGATAGCTGGGAACCACCGCATAGTCCCTTGTGCTCTTCCCTCCAGTTTTGACACCTCTCTTCCCCTCCTGTGCTGTATGCCACTGACCTATGTATGGTCAGCTTGCAAACTTTGTCCTTTATTTTTTAAACCTTTTGTTCGTTTTTTTCTATATTCCACATATTAGTGAAACCATCCAGTTTTTATCTTTCTCTTGTCTGGTTTCTTTCACTTAGCATAATCTCTTTCAACTCCATTCCTATTGCTGCAAATGGCATGAGTTTATCTTTTTTGATTGCTTAGTATTCCATTATAGTTTCACACAATTCTTTAAAAGGCCATTAAATGCATTTTGGCTTCCTTTTCCCTTTTGTAAGGAAATAAAAGGTAATTCCCTTGTTTTTCATACAATCATACAATTTTTATCTCCCAAGGTTAAGGTGTAGAGATGCCAAATACCAGAAGCATTTTTTCAGCTACGCCAGTAATACACAATTCTGTTGCAGTGATTAAAAAAAAAAAAAAAACACAAAAGTATAGCCTATTGATAACTAGGAAGAAATATAGAAAGAGCTCAATAGAGGAAACTTAGAAACATCAAAATGATTTGACTTTCTATGCAGCCCCAGGATGTAGTACATTTCCAAAGATAAACGTTATAGAAAGTAAATGACATTATAGGAAGTAAATCCCCTCATCCAAACTTTGAAAAAAAAAAAAAACAGGTGATTTGAATACTGAAATAGTTGTTCTCAGGGCCACTTGCCTTGAATGCTTTAAAGAAGCAAGGAGGAAAAGCTGAATTACTAGATATTCTGACACACCTTTCAACAAGGATTCCATAATTAACACCACTATTTTGAATTCTTTAAACACGACAAAACTAGTGGCTACTGAGTTCTTACTGGATTCACGAAACGAAGTGGTCAAGCTTAGGGTTCCCATTTTTCTCACTCCAAGAGACAGCCCTTAGTTGAGGGAAGGGCAAGATAAAAGGATGGATTTTCCTGCTAGGATCTTGTCCTTTCTACTGTTCAAGTAAGTTTGGACACATCTTTTGCGGGACCTCCACTAAGAGACCAAATGTACCATTCAAGCAACACTTCTTTTTAAGGCAAGGAGGAACAGGGAGGTAGGAGGCATAAGGAAGATGTTTTTAAAGGCGGCGCACGCAGGAAAAAGAGCGGCTCCAGGTCAGAGCCTACACTTCGTGGCGCTTAGAAAGGAAAAGAACAGCCTAGGTAGACTAGCGGGTGAAGAGACAGCTCCCCCTCCACCGAGAGCGCAGGAAGAGCGCCAGGGGTGCCTCGGCCTCGGGGGGAGCGAGGCCCGCGCCTAGGCGCCGCCGGTACGCATGCGCGACCCGGAGTCGCGGCGCCCGCCCCGCGCGGCCGTCACGGTCTGCGCCATCCCCGCGTCTGCCCGGCGCGGAGCTTCGGGCCTCCACACCCGAGTCCGGCGGCCCCGCTTGCGCTCTCCGCCTCCCCTGCCTGCCAGACTCCGCCGGCTTTGCAGTCCCCGCGGCGGTCGCGACGTCGGCGTCGGCCGCGCTGCTTCGGCTGCGGGGCGCGCTTGCAGCCCGGGGTCGCGGCGGCGATTGGCCGGCCGCGGCGCCCGCTCCCATAATGCAGCGCATGGCGCGTCATTGAAGAGAGACCATGATGGCGGCGGCGCTGGGGCCCCCAGAAGTGATCGCTCAGCTGGAGAACGCAGCCAAAGTTCTGATGGTGAGTACGCCGCGCCCCCGCGTCCCGGCAGTCGCGGGTGTCGGGCGGCCTTGCAGGGCTAGGCCTGGCTGCCCACTGGGCTGCGACCCGCGAGGGTCTCCAGGGAGCCCCGGAGGTGGAGGAGGAGGAGGTGGCGGTGGCGTGGCGCAGAATTCTCCATCCTTTCCTCCTGCCTTTAGTCCCTGCTTTCTGGGGCTCCCCCTTTTCCCTATATCTCTGGCACCCCAGCAGGACGGCGGGTTAGGGTAGTGTAGAAGGAAGGCTTCCTGTGCCACGGTCTTCGATTTACACCCTGCTAGGCGGACTGGGTCCAGAGCGAGCACAGGGAGCTAGGTCGGGTCATCTCCGCAGAGCTTGGTAGGGGGCTGTTTGCGCGCAGCTGAGGAGTTGGTGCCAAGAGGGAAGAGGTGGCCTACCCGGGTACTGTTAGCAATCCTTGTTTCCTTCTTGTATTCGGATCCCCGAGAGCTTTTTCTGTTCTGCAGTCACCTCGGGTAACCCAGCCGGCAACACGTGGAAGGACCGGCAGGAGACAGGGAGGGGGATCTTTGGGACCAAGGTCATTGGGGCAAAACTTGGTCCAGTATCTCTCTGTGGGTCGCGTCTTAAGGAGAGCTGTGTCTAGGGTGCATATGTTGACTTCATTCTTAACACTGTACAATAAACCGTTTGATGAGTGGATTATTTACCCAGGGAGTTTGAGGAGGCCAAGTGAAAGGATAAAAAACATTCCACTAAGGAATAGAAGTAAGAATAAACTATTTCAGTTGCTCAGTGAACTGTGTGTTTTTATTTGCTGGTTCAGTTTTGCTTTTATAAATTATGATTACCGTGTTTGTAGTGTTTTTTTTTTTTTAAATGCAAAGTTTAGAGGCTCATTTGATTGCTTGAGTTGATTCACCCTTTCTAAGAATTGAATGTAGCGAGTCTTGTTACCTTTATGGTCTCTCTCTCCCCCCCCCCCATTTTTTTTTTGGTGTTTGGGTTCTATGTTGCAGCATCCCACCCATAAATTCATGAACAAATTCTATCATATTTTGTAGTTCCATTTATTAAGTTCTGTTTTCACACACAACATTAGATAACTCATGAGATTTAGCTCATGAAATTCAAAGTCCAATAAAAAGCAGAATTTACTTGGTTCATCATGAGCAAAGTTAAATGAATCGTTTTGTCACAAAACTGAATAATGTTTTCAGACTTTTTCAAGTTAAGCCCAGGAAAAAAACTACCTCATTAGTATCCCTCATAATATGTACAAAGATCTTAAAATCCCTGACATGAGAGCACGTGCTGAAAAACCGGAACATTTTCTAGGAGCTAAGTGCTCTATTTTCATTAGACTCTGGAAGGAGTATGTGACCTAAAAACACTGCATTAGTTCTTACATTGACAAGGTAAAATTAATATCTTTTTATCTTTAGCCTGAATATTAGCCTTTCTCTTTGCCAGTACCTCTCCCCTTTCCTAGCAAAGTTACTTTTATCATATATGAGAGTAGATGAGAAGATAGTAGTAAGTACTGTTTATTACATTGCCACATATTATGCTTGATATATTTTATACTTTATTAATTATCATAATAGCTTTACAAGGTTGAGAGAGTTTGAGTGGTTGAATTAGATTTAGAACTGAGATCTAAGGGTGAGTGAGTCTCTTTCCACTCTGCCACTTCTTAAATATGTGATAAAGATATTCAGTTACATTTTCTCCCCTTAATTGATGTAACATTAGTTTATAACACTGTATATGATTTCAGGGAGTAAATTTCACACATCCCCCCTCCAGACATATGTCACCACACCACACTATTTACATACTTCTAAATCATTCCAGAAAAGACTATTTGAGAAAAATGTTATTAAAAGTAGAAAATTTTTGGAAATTTCTACATATCTTCAACAATGTCTCAGTATCAGTTACTGTGTTATTTCTCATATGAAAGCTACATTCTGGTTTATTAATAGTAATAGTTCAGGGCCTCCCAGGTGGCACAGCGGTTGAGCGCTGGGTTGCGAAGCTGCCCACAGCCTCTGCAGTGCTGGTTCGATCCCCGGCTGCTCCCCAACCACCGGAGGAGGGTCCCACATGGCGTGCAGACCTCTCCTGCCGCCCGCTGCCCCCCTCAGCAGTGTATTTCAGTCCTTCTGCCTACTCTGCTCCCTGCTCTGGCTCTGGTGAATTCTCTCACCCTCCTGCGCTTCTGACTGTACCCAGTGCTTGTAAATAAATTAAAAAAAAAAAAATAGTAATAGTTCACATTGTTGTAAGGTTCTGTGCCAAACACATATATTACCTTATTTAATCTTTAATAAGATGTTGTTTTCTTTTTCTAGACTAAGGAAGTCAAACATGTAGATGCTACGTAATTTACTCATTTTTTTTTAAAGATTTATTTATTTTCATACAAGAACCGGGGTACAGGCCAGATGCGCAGGAGGGTGAGAAGATTCACCAGAGACAGAGTGGGGAACAGAACAGGCAGACTGACGAAATACACTGCTGAGGGGAGCAGCGGGCGAGACAGGAGAGGTCTGCTGCGCCATGTGGGATTCTCACAGGCCAGCAGGGATCCCACCCACCCTGCAGAGGCTAAGGCTCTCAACCCCCTGCCCCACCAGGGAGGCCCTACTCATTTTTTTCAAAGATTTATTTATGCATACAAGAACTGGGGTACAGATCAGAGGTGTCGGGGGTAAGAAGATTCACCGGAGATAGAGTGGGAAACAGAACAGGCAGATTGACCGAAATACACTGTTGAGGGGAGCAGCAGGAGAGACAGGAGAGGTCTGCCTGCCATGTGGGATCGAACTCGTGCTGCAGGGGCTGCAGATTGCTTCATAGTGCGTTGCTTAACTCCTTGTGTCACCAGGGAGGCCCTACTCAATTTTTTAGAAATTTATTTTTTTATAGTCAAAAGGCAGCTTTATTATAAAAAGAGAAGGAAAGTAAAGGATGCTTACACAGACACAAGCGGGCAGAAAGAGTTGCCCCGTGAGAGGGACAGGTTTGTTAAACGAAAGGCCTGCATGGTCACAGGCAGGCAGCCTTGACAGAAGAGCTGCCTCTGCTGATTTGCAAAGGTTAGTGAAGAGAAATACCGGCATAGTCACAGGTGGGCAGGAGAGCTGCTGCCATTTACTTAACTCTTAAAGGAAACTGGTAGAGTTGGGACTCCAACTCATATCTGTTTATTACTGTAGTGTCTGTGGTTCTTAACCTGTAGGTCGTGGGACTAGAACATGATTAAATCACTTTGAAATATTTAAGATAACAAAGCTCTTACAATTATTAAGCATTAGTGTATTTTTTTCAAGTGGGTGGTTTTAGCATTTATTCACCTGTGAGTCTAAGGAAAGCTTGTTTATAGACAATTGCTCTGTTGTGTAATTGTTAAGTTTTGAGAATAATTAATGAGGTAAATAATTATTGACATCTTGTACAATTATTTTATTTTTCCAATTGGTAGTCCATTTAGTTCATGAAAATTAGAGTTTTAGTGTGTAGAACAATCTCAAGATAATCTTTTAATATTGTGGTCTTATGGAGTCCACATTGGATATGAGAAGCAAAATTTGGGTGCATACATACTTTTTTGGTATGGGATCGATAACATTCATCAGGTTCTCTCAGGAAATAGAGACCATGAAATATAATAACCTAGTCTAAGCATTCTCCCTTCCATTCTGCAGATGGGGAAACTGAGGTTCAAAGAGGTAGAAGTGACTTGCCAAAGGTAGGTCACAAAGCAAATCTAGTGATAATACTGATTCAGAACCCAATGACCAGTCTCCTGTTTCTGAACTCTTAAAATTTTTATTCAACCATATTGCTTCTCAAAGTCAGTGTAAATATAACATCATAAAAATTGCATTTGATTACTTGATGAGAAATTTCTAAATGTGTTTTTAGATATTGCAGTTGTTTCACTGTGAGCCCCTGTTTTATCAATCTTAATAGGTTATTGGGTAAGCTGTCAAATAAAACATACACAAAAAAGACATTTATGCATTTCATAGGTCTCAATATAAAGTAGTAATGGGGCTTATTTTCTGTCGATGCGTGTACATACTTCTTAATCTTCTAAGTCAAGACAGTGAGTGTGTTTTATGTACAAGGTATTAGCTAGAAAATAAATGTGAAAGTAAATAAATTAGAATGAGGAAGAATTGTGGTAAATTAGTAACAGTATGCAGGTGAAGTTACCTGTTCAGAAAAAAACCGCAGACAAAGGTCCTGAAAGTTCGTTTAAATAGATCCTGAAAATTTCTTTTCAAGATTCCAGTAGCTGGCCATTTATATACTCTCAGATTAAGTGAAGTCCACCACACAGAACATTCTCATCAGTGATAATACTGTGTTAGCTTTGACTGTGTTGGTAAGTTCACTTACAACCTGAACAATTGATTTGGTAGTTATATTTTATGATATTTAAAAGATATAACTAATACTGAGATATATTTTCAAGCATATTAACACACAACTGTATAGAATGAAGTGAGTCTCCTTCTTTTCCCTTTCCCCCGCTCTCAGTCCATTTTCCTAAGTGATCCATATCAAGTTTAAATATACTTTGAACTTTTTTCCTATACATCTACAATATATATTAGTTTTTTTTAACATAAATAATGCAAACGTTCTTGATTTTAAAAATTCTTAGAGATGTCTTTCTAAATGATGAATTCATTTTGTACAGGAAGGAATATAGGGGAAAGCGCCTGTTCCCTTTCTTTAGAAACTGTTTCTTGTGTGTCCATATTGAAAATCTCTTAAGCATATAAGAGCATACATACATCACTTTGAAAATTATTTTTTTACACAAATGATATATGATCCATATCTTCCCGAAATTTTCTTTGTTTAATCCCATTATGGGTGAATTTTACCTGGGCTGTGTGTGTGAGAGAGAGAGAAACAGAAAGAGAAAGGAGAGAGAGAATAGATGTAAAATGTAGGATGTTTTGATTTTAGAAACTTTATATAAAGAAAAAGTTTAGTATTCTTTTTTGGTATTAATATTGCATTGTTTGAACCATAAACCCAGAGTGCTTTATTTGTGTTCTTGAATTTTCTTGGCTTTTTCCCCTGGCTCTCTTGGTCTTCTTGGGAGTATGTACAGTGATAATAGAAAATAGTGCAGAGCACATATGTTAACTGATACGATAAGGTAATATGTTGTTTTAAAACAAGAATAGGTTTTATTTTTTTTTACATATTTTATTTATTTATTATTTTTTAAAAAATAATAAATTTTATTTTTATATTCCCCCATACAATTGCAAACCCCCCATTCTGACCCGAATCCCTCCCCTCCCGCCCCCCACCCCCCAAAAAGTGTCTCTGGTAAAACAAGAATAGGTTTTAATATGTCTAAATCCAACTTCAATAAAAGGGATTCAAATTGTTTTTTCATAGTTTTTAATTGTGAAATTTGGTTACTATTTTGATAGCATCTTCTATTGCAGTTCAGTGAAAAGGATGAGTCTAAAGAAAGCTAGGATAAGAAGGGGATATAGTAGTCTTAATTTTTTTTTAATGCCAGAAGTAACTCTTGTTAGAGGCGAGTGAATGTATATTTGGGGGGAGCTAGGAATTGTCCCAAAACAATTTGGATAAGCCCATACTTTCTCAATATTTGTCTTGAAAATTAAGAGATTTAATTCTTTTTGTTTGTGTTTTTTTGAGATAAAATTCACATAACATGAAATAAATGAACCACGTTTCCCCCACCACCCTTCCTTATTATTATTATTTTTTATTTATACAAGAACCGGGTGTGGGAGGGTGAGAGGATTCACGAGAGACAGAGCAGGGAACAGAACAGGCAGACTGAAGAAATACACTGCTGAGGGGAGCAGCGGGAGAGACAAGAGAGGTCTGCTTGCCATGTGGGTTGCTCCGAGGCCAGCGGGGATAGAACCGGCACTGCCGAAGCTGCGGACAGCTTCTCAGTGCGGCGCTCAAGCCGCCTGCGCCACCAGGGAGGCCCCCCTTTATTATTACCTTCCTCCTTCCTTCTTAACTTCAGAGCCCTCACAGCAATTTTGTCTATTTTTTTGTATTTTACATTGTTAAATTGTCTGCTGTGTAAATACCTATTGTTTGTTTTTGTCATCCTGACGTGCTTTACTACATCCTGACGTGCTTTACTACCTGTAATTCCCTTGAACTCCCTCCATTTTGCTATAAATGACTGATTTTCATGTTTCATTGGGGCAGAGTAGTATTCCATAGTGTGCATGTACCACATATTCTTGTCTATTGGTGAACATTAAGGCTGCTTCCATGTCCTGGCTATTGTGCTGCATTAAACATTGTAGAGAATATGGTTTATTCATTGATGGGTTTATGTTCTTTGGATAGAAGCCAAGCTTGCTGGGTTGTACTGTATTTTCATTTTTAGTTTTTTAAGATAAATGTAAATGGTTTTCCAGATTGCCTGTACCTGTTAACATTCCCACTAATAATACCTTAGGGTTCCTCTTTCTCTGCCTTCTCTCTAGCATTATGTTATTGGGGATCTTTTTTATACATGTCTTTCTCACATGTTTGAGATGGTATCTCATCATGGTTTTTTTTTTTTGTTTTTTTTTTAAGGATTTATTTATACAAGCACTGGGTACAGTCAGAAGCGCGGGAGGGTGAGAGAATTCACCAGAGCCAGAGCAGGGAGCAGAGCAGGCAGAGGGGCAAAATACACTGCTGAGGGGAGCAGTGGGCGGCAGGAGAGGTCTGCATGCCATGTGGGACTTTCGCCTGGGGGGCTGCAGGCAGCTTCACAGCCCAGTGCTCAACCACTGTGCCACCAGGGGAGGCCCTCTCATCATGGTTTTAACCTTCATCTATCTTATTGGAAATGATGATGAATATTTTTTGGTTTTGTCGGCTTTCTGGATGTATTCCTTGGTGAGTTGTTTGTAGCTGCTGCCCATCTATTGGGTTCTTTTTCTGTTGTTGAATTGTGTGAGTTTTTTATATATCTTGGATGGTAACCCCATGTCAGTTACATGTTGTGAATATTTTCTTCTGTTCCAATATTTTGTTGTACAAAAGTTTTTTGACTTGAGGTAATCTCAACTGTTTATTTTGCTATTATTTTCCTTACCATAGGAGCCAGTCACCAAAAACATCTTTATTGTTGATGTCATGGAATATATTGCCAATGTTTTCTTCTATGTATTTTATTGTTGTCTCATCTTAATCTTTATTCCATTTGAAATTTATTTTTGTGTATGGAGTTAGAGAGTAACCTAACTCATTCTTTTATGTGTGGCCTTCCAATTTCCCAGCACCATTTATTAAAGAGACTCTTTTCCCATTGTATGGTAGTAGCTCCTTTATCATAGGTTAGACACTGATGTGTGTGTGGCTTTATTTCTATTCCATTGATCCACACAGCTGATTTTGTGCCAATACTATATTATTTTTAATACCACTGGTTTATAGTAAAGTTTGAATTTAGGTAATATGATGCTTTAATTTCTCTCCTTTTTCTCAGGATTAATTTTGCTAGTTGAGACCTTTTGTGGATCCATGTAAATTTCAATATATTTTGTTCAATTTCTTTGGAAAACATAGGTATAGTGATGGGGAGTCGTGTTAAACTTACATATCACTTTAGGCAGGATGAGTCATTTTGACTATTTTGATTCTCCCCATCAGTGAGCATAGGATGTCCTCCTTCTCCTTTTGTCACTATCTAAGTCCTTTAATAATATCTTGCAGTTCTTATATGAATCTTTCACCTTAGGTTAATTCTGAGGTGTTTGATTCTTTCTGAAACAATTGTAAATGGGGTTATTGTCTTAATTTCTTTTTTTTCCTCTCATTTGTTTTGTATACAACTCTACATTATTGCTTATTTTAATAATTAACATTTTTATTTTTTACATCATTTTTCACTTTTAGGCAATATTTGCTTCCCCCCACCCCCTCAGGTGTAGTCCCCATAGAATTTCCTTCACCAGTGAACCATCACCTCAGTCCCCTATGCTCCTCCTTCCCTCTGATCCCTCTCCCACCTCCTCCCCTGCAGGATGTCACTGATTTATAATTGTTTTGCTTTGTTGTGCTTTGTACTGTTACTGTTTTTTTACACTGATGTCTTACTTGGTTCCTCTATATTCCTGCTATAAGTGAAACCATCCAATATTTTTCTTTTTCCTTCTGGCTTATTTCACTGAGCATAATTCCTTCTAGCTCCATCCACGTTGCTGCGAATGGCATGAGTTTATATTTTTTGATTGCTGAATAATATTCCACTGTGTATATATACCACATCTTCCTGATCCAGTCATCTATTTTTGGGCATCTGGGTTGTTTCCAGGTTTTACCTATGGTAAATAGTGCTGCAGTAAACATAGGGGCACAGGTGCTCTTTTGGATCAATGTTTTTGTGTCCTTTGGGTAGATCCCTAGAGTGGAATTGTCAGGTCATATGGCAGCTCCATTTTTAGTAGACTGAGGAACCTTCAGGCAGCTTTCCTTAGTGGTTGGACCAGTTTCCACTCCCATCAGCAATGTAGGAGAGTTCCTTTTTCACCACATCCTCGCCAACATTTGTTGTTGCTCGTTTTTTTACTCTGTGCCATTTTTACTGGTGTAAGGTGGTATCTCAATGTGGTTTTGATTTGCATTTCCCTGATTATAAGGGATGTTGAACATTTTTTTCCTATGCCTTTTGAACGCTTGCATTTCCTCTTTGGAGAAATGTCTTTTAAGTTCTTCTGCCCATTTCTTGACTGGATTGTTCACTTTGTTTTTGTTGAGTTGTGTGAGTTCTTTGTATATCTTTGTGATCAGTCCCTTACCAGTTGTATGGATGCAAAAAATTTTTCCCAGTCAGTGGGGTGTCTCTTTGTTTTGGTTAATGTCTCTTTTGCTGTACAGAAGCTTTTAGCTTCATGTAATCCCAGGTGTTTATCTTTTCCTTAAATTTCTTTGCTTTGGGTGATGAGTTTTTAAAGGTATTACTGAGATGTATGTCTTGTAGTGTTTTACCTATGTTTTCTTCTATAATTTTATGGTTTCAGGTCTTATGTCCAGTTCTTTTATCCATTTTGAGTTGATTTTTGTGCACGGTGAGAGGTAGTGGTCTAGTTTCATTTTTTTGTATGTGGTGGTCTAGTTTTCCCAGCACCATTTACTGAACAAATTGTCCATCTTCCATTTTGTATTCTTATTCTTTGCTCCTTTGTCACAGATTAGTTGTCCATATAAGTGTGGCTTTATTTCTGGAGTCTGTTTGGTTCCATTGGTCTAACGCTGTAGATTTTTGTACTTTTTTTTTAAATTTGCCACTTTGCTGTATTCATCTATTTCTATTAGATTTTTGGTGGAATCCTAAGGGTTTTCTATGTATATCATCTGTGAATAGTGATGTTTTCACTTCTTTTCTGACTTGGATTCCTTTTATTTCCTGTTTTTGTTTGGCAGCTCTGACCACAAAACCTCTACTACTAAGTTAAAAAGAAGTAATGACAGAGGGCATCCTTGCTATCACTTTTTACCACTAAGTTTTAGATTGACTATTGGCTTGTAATGTATGACCTTTATTATATTGAGGTAGTTTCCTTCTATTCCGATCTTGTTTAGAATGGGTGGTGTCTCTTATCAATGCTGTTTCTGCATCTATTGATACAATATTAATTCTAAACCATAATATACCCATTTTAATATAAGGTTATTTCTCTCCAGTCTTTGGCTAATGCAATTTTAGAAAGATGATCTGTCTTTATTTTGTGGTTTTGTAGCAGTCACTAGGGACTTTTTTAGAAAACAGTAAGACCGTGACCTAATCAAATGGTACCTGACCAAAATCACCCTGTTCTTATATTTAAAAAACATGGGAAATTATTAAAATTGAGGACTTGAATGGCAGTATAACTTAGAGCATCTGGAGCCAGACTCTGGATTCTTAGCTCTACTTCTTACTAGCTAGGTGCCATTTAGTGAGTCTTTTAATCTCCAAGTATCTGTTTCTTCATCTCTTCAATAGGAAAATAATAATACTGACCTTACGGAGTTAGTGGAAGATGAAATGGTTTTTACTTTACATTCAAAGTGTAGTGCTTGGCACATAGTAAGTGCTGTATAAATGTTAGTTATTTTGTATCTTGCTGTATTAAATAACAAAACATCAAAGCACGTAAATCAAGGTAACCTTTTAATCACTCAATAAATATTTGAGTTAATTAAATTTCCTCTAGAGTAGTGCTGATAGAACATTTCCATATCTACACTTTCCAGTATGGTAGCCAGTAACTACAGGTACCTATTGCACCTGAAATGTGACTAGTGCAATGAGGAACTGGATTTTTAATTTTAATTTAAATAGCCACGTGTGGGTAGTGACTTACCATATTGGGCAGCACAGGCCTGGTGTCTGTATGTCTCTTTGCAGTCATCTTTTCATTTGTAATTACTGAGTCCAGATTTCAAATAATTCTTATAGGCTTTATTATTACTTCTGGCTGTTGAATTCCCCCTGTCAGTATTGATTCTAGATATAAATGAATCTTTAATATGTTTTCTTTTATTATTCTGATTCTTTTTCTTGCTCTAGAATGATCAAAATACTACTTTTGAAAATATTGATGGTGGGCCTTCCCGGTGGCGCAGTGGTTGAGTGCTGGGTTGCAAAGCTGCCCTCAGCCTCTGCAGCATCAGTTCGATCCCCGGCCACGGGGCTAGGGTTGCACATGGCACACAGACCTCCCCTGCCACCCGCTGCTCCCCTTGACAGTGTACTTCAGTTCTTCTGCCTGTTCTTCTCCCTGCTCCCTGCTCTGGCTCTGGTGAATTCTCTCGCCCTCCCGTCCTTCTGACTGTACCCAGTGCTTGTATAAATAAATGAATAAATCTTTAAAAAAGAAAAGAAAATATTGATGGTATGTAATATTGATGAAGAGAAGATGGCCATATTCTTGGTTTCACAATTATAAATCATTTTCATTTTTAGATTAATAAACAATCAGCATGATCAAGACAGTGAATTTTTCATCACCTTTATATGCACACTATCTTTAAATTTTGTCCACTTATGAACTATATCAAATACATTTTTTTACACAGATATAGAAGAGTAAAGAATACTTGATTTTAGTGAATCAAGTTGATTCAGGTTCTTGTCATAAAATATTCGGTAATGAAATAATGTAATGACTGGATGAGAATATGTATTTCCTTTTGTCCCTCAAATTATATTATTCTTTCATTGATTCATGAGTTTGAGAAAATTCATCTAGGGCAGGGTCTCTCAGCATTGTCACTGTTGATGTTTTGGGCAGGGTAATTCTCTGTTGTTGTCAGCTGGCCTGTGCATGGTAGGATGTTGAGCAGCGTACATACCCTTTATGCACTAGTTGCCAATAGCACTCCCCAGTTGTGGCAACCAAAAATGTCTCCAGACATTGTTAGATGTCCTTTGGGGGACAAAATTGCCTCAGTTGAGACCCACTGATCTAGAATATCATCATCTGAAGACTAAGAGTCTGAGATTACACTTGCATGATCAATTTTACCATTATTGATAGTCTGCTCATTAACTTTATGCAATTCTAGGAATATATCATTTTCTATCTCTTGTCCAGTGTGATAGCCACTAGCCACATGTGACTCTTGAGTACTTGAAATGTGCCTAGTGCAACTAAGGAACTAAAATTTTAACTTAATTTGATTTAAATAGCCGTATGTGGCTAATGACTATGAATTGAGCAGTACTGGATTGCTGCTGTAGATCATTTTGCGTTCATCTTCTGATAGCATCTCATAATTATAAGCTCTCTTGTTGGTTTTCTTTGTCATTATGAGTGGGAAAAAAATGAATTCTTAACACTGCCCAATGAAATATTTTTAAAAGAGATTACAAAAAATGATGTCTTCAAGTTTCTTTTATACCTTCTTGAAAGATCATGCTGTACTTTGAGCACTGTGGTTTAAAAAAAAAAATGAGGAATAGTATTGATAATTTATTTTGCTGTTGCATCTCTTTTTCCCGGTGCTTTCATCATATCTTGTTTTTGAATTTTGTTATTATTTTAGTCTTAACATAGTTGGGAATAATTCATGAGTTCTGATGAAGTAATCCTTAACATGATGAAATAGCAAGACTTTTCATGATATAGAAAGTTAGTGATAGTTAACAAAAATCTGCAAAGAGCTGATGAGACTCAACAACAACAAAGAAAATAATCCAGTCAAAAAATGGGCAGAAGAGCTAAAAAGAAACTTCTCTGAAGAGGAAATGCAAATGGCCAACAGGCATATGAAAAAATGTTCAACATCACTTGTCATCAGGGAAATGCAAATCAAAACTACCATGAGATACCATCTTACACCAGTGAGAATGGCACATATTAAAAAAACTAGCAACAACAAATGTTGGCGAGGGTGTGGAGAAAAAGGAACTCTTCTGCACTGTTGGTGGGAGTGTAAACTGGTCCAACCACTGTGGAAAGCTGTGTGGAGATTTCTGGACCTACTAAACATAGAGCTTCCATATGATCCAGCAATTCCACTCCTAGGTATTTACCCAAAGGACACAGAAACATCAATTCCAAAGAACACCTGCACCCCTATGTTTATAGCAGCACTGTTTACAATAGCTAAGCTTTGGAAACAACCCAAATGCCCAAAAATAGATGACTGGATCAAGAAGATGTGGTACATATATACCATGGAATATTACTCAGCATTCAAAAAAGATAAACACATGCAATTTGCAGCAACATGGATGGCGCTGGAAGGGATCATGCTCAGCGAAATAAGCCAAAAAGAAAAAGAAAAATACCGGATGGTCTCACTCATAGCAGGAATCTAGAAAACTTAAATAAGGGACCAGGAAAATGAATAACTGTAAGAAAGTGAAAATCAAAATCAACAAAAAACTATGAACCAGAGACACTTTTAGGGGGGCGGGGGCGGGAGGGGAGGGATTGGGGTCAGAATGGGGGGGCTGCAATTGTATGGGGAATATAACAATAAAATTTATTATCTTAAAAAAAAAGAAAGTTAGTGATAGTTAAGATCTTTAAGTTAGATTTGTGAAAAGAGTGTAATACAAATTATTTATGGACTCAAATTACTTTAATTAGAATGAGTTATTATATTTTTTACAAAGTAAAATTTGTCTTTATTTTTTGGAAGACCTTTAAGAAAAATGAAAAGTCGTGAAATACCAGACATTGTAGATAGTTAGAACTGCTACCAAAAAAAAACTCCAAAAATTGAATCCAGTGGACCGTGATGGTATACTGACAATTAAGGGAATGCCTTTATTGCCTCAACTTGTTTCCATATGTTAGCTATTGTAAATCGTGCTGCAACATTAGGTATGTTTACTAATGGTGTATTGCAAATTCCTTTTACCATGTTAAAGAAGTTGTCATTCTCATTTTACTAAAAGTTTAGTCATGGTTTTTTTTTTTGTTTTTTTTTTTTTTAAAGATTTATTTATTTATTTATACAAGCACTGGGTACAGTCAGAAGTGCAGGAGGGTGAGAGAATTCACCAGAGCCAGAGTGGGGAGCAGAAGCAGGCAGAAGGACTGAAGTACACTGCTGAGGGGAGCAGTGGGTGGCAGGAGAGGTCTGCGTGCCATGTGGGACCCTCCTTCGGTGGCCGGGGAGCAGCCGAGGATTGAACCGGCACTGCAGAGGCTGCAGGCAGCTTTGCAGCCCAGCACTCAACTACTGTGCCACCAGGGGAGGCCCTAGTCATGGTTTTTAATTTATTGACCATGTTTCTGCATTTTATTTTATTTTTTTTTTTTTTTTTTTTTTAAAGATTTATTTATTTACTTTATACAAGCACTGGTACAGTCAGATGCGCAGGAGAGTGAGAGAATTCACCAGAGCCAGAGCGGGAAGCAGAGCAGGCAGAAGGACCGAAGTACACTGCTGAGGGGAGCAGCGGGCCGCAGGAGAGGTCTGCGCGCCATGTGGGACCCTCCCCCGGAGGCAGGGATCGAACTGGTGCTGCAGAGGCTGCGGGCAGCTTCGCAACCCAGCGCTCAACTGCTGCGCTACCGGGGAGGCCCTGTTTCTGCATTTTAAATAGTCTTTTCTCCTTTGATATGAATGTGTATGGTGGTGGTTGATTTTCTAGTATCAACCCAGTTTTGCATTTCCAGGATAAACCAGCTTGGTCAGACTTTTTTAAAAAGTCCATAGTAGCATGTGAGCTATCTAAAGATTTCTTTTCTGTTCATGAGTCAAGACTGGCTTATGAGTTTTTAGTTTCTTGCACTGTCTTCGTCTGATTTTGGTATTGGCATATTTATGATGATATGCTAACCTCAAATGGGTTGAAGAATGTTGTAGGAGACAGGAATGGACCACAGTGCAGGTTTTCTGATCCCATGCAGGCCAGGTAAAGGAGGAGTCAGAGTCCTCAGTGGTTCTTTGCAGGTTTTTTATTGGGGTTCACCAGGCACATGGCAGGCAGGGGTGCTGGGAGGCTGGCAGTCCTCCCAGCCCCCAGCAAATCTTCACTCTATCTGGGCTCTCTGGCATTCTCTGCTTCTGCTTTGGGCTTCTTTTTCGGCTTCTGCTGCTGCTGGTGTCCCCGTGATGCCGCCCTTAAAAGTACAGTCTTAGCCCAGGTGAATCCCATCTGCCTAGGCCCACACCCTATTCCAGGTGCCCGCCATCAGGCATGCATTCAGGACCGCAAGGATCCATCATCTATCCTGATGGCGGGAGGGCAAAAAAGCCTGACATTTTTCCTTACTCTACAAATGTTTTCTTTTGTATTCTCTTGAAGTCTGTGTAGGATGGAATTATTCTCTACTGTTTGCTATAATCATGTATGTAGGTCAGTGGGTTTTAAAGAAAACTATTTTAAACCACTGATTTAATTTAATTATTGTAGGACTTTAGGTTTTCTATATTTTGCTAAGTCATGGTGTTATATTTGTCTAGGGATTTGTTCATAGCATGTACTTTTTAATATTTATCATCATAAAGTTGTTTGTTTATATATTTATTTATACATACATACATACATACATACATACATACAAGCACTGGGTACAGGCAGAAGCGCAGGAGGGTGAGAGAATTCACCAGAGCCAGAGTGGGGAGCAGAACAGGCAGAAGGACCGAAGTACACTGCTGAGGGGAGCAGCGGGCGGCAGAAGAGGTCTGCGCGCCATGTGGGACCCTCCTTTGGTGGCCGGGGAGCGGCTGGGGAGCAGCCGGGGATTGAACTGGCGCTGCAGAGGCTGCGGGCAGCTTTGCAACCCAGCGTTCAACCACTGCGCCACTAGGGAGGCCCTGTTTTTTATTTTTTTAATATCTCTTATCTGAGACATCTGTTATATTCTCTTTTCATTTTGCCTATTTATATAGTTGTGCTCTTCCTCCCCTGACCTCCATCCCTTTAGTGATCTTGTCAATGTTATCAGTTTTATTGGTCATGTTGAAAAAGCAGTTTTGGGGTTTTATTTATTTCTATTGTATATGTAATTTCTGTTTCATCCTTTTCTGTACATTATTGTACTTCTGTTTTCTTTGGATAGGTTCTGCTGTTTTTCTAAGTTCTTAGATGTTTACCTCATTTGTTTTAATTTCTAAAGTAAGCATTTAAGGCTGTGCATTTTCCTCTAGTATTCCACAGGTTTTTGATATGAAGTATTTTTCATCAATTCTAAATGTTTTCCATTAGGATTTCTCTTTTTGTCCTTCAATTTTTTGTTAAATCAGGTTATAACTTAATAGCTTTGTGCTTAGAGAATGTATCATGTATATACCAGTGTTTTATAATTTATTTGAATATGCTTTATGGCTTAAAATGTTGTCAGTTCCTGTTATGTGTTTGTAAAGGATGTGTGTGACCAGTTAAAGGAGTGTTGTGTCCTGTCATTATTTCCTTTATATATATTTGAGACAGCATGTTATTTATATACCATTTTTTGAATATAGATGGCCCACTTTAGTAATGTTTGAAGAGAAAATACATATTTTTGGTTTTGAATCTCAGCCGATTAAATCTTTGATGGCTGGGGTGTGGGGTTTTTGTTGTTTTTTTTTTTTTTAAAGCTTCTTGTAGCTTTCTGATACAGATAACTTGTTTGGAAACCATTGCTAAGTCATTTTCAACCCAAGAAGAAAGAATTTTTTAATTTTATTTTTATTTCATTGTTCATTTTTGTGTAAAGTTTGATTTCTCCCCTGAGGTGTAATCCCCATAAAATTTCCACTCCAAAATCACCTGTGCACCGGTCACCATAATCTCTTGTGTTTTTTCCCTTCCCTTTTTTGAGTATGTCTCAGTTCTATATTTGCTAGCAAGTATTTGTCTTTTTTTTTCTTTCTGACCCCTTGTTTCTATAAGTGAAACCATCAGATTTTTTTTCCTTCTGACTTATTTCAGTGAGCATTAGTCCTTCCATCTCCATCCATGTTGCTGCAAATGGCATGAATTTATCTTTTTTGATTGCTGAGTCGTATTCCATTTTATATATGTACCACATCTTGTTGATCCAGTCATCTGTTTTTAGACATTTAGATTGTTTCCAAATGTTAGCTGTTGTAAATAGTGCTGCAATGAACATAGGAGTGCAGGTTTCCTTTTGAATTAATGTTTCTTTGTGTCCTTTGGGTAGATCCCTAGGAGTGGAATTGCTAGGTCATATGGTAGATCCACTTTTAGTAATTTGAGGGTTTTCCACACAGCTTTTAATAGCGGTTGGACCAGTTTGCTTTCCCACCAGCAGTGTAAAAGCGTTCCTTTTTCTCCACATCCTCGCCAACATTTGTTGTTAATTTTTTAAATATGGGCCATTCTTAGTGGTGTGAGATGAGATATTCATTTGGTTTTGATTTGCATTTCCCTGATTATAAGTAATGTTGAGCATTTTTTAATGTGCCTGTTATCAAGAAGAAAGAATTTAAGGTTTTCATTTTTGGAAACTAAAGTGTTTACTAAACTGCCATTTAATATATTGGCTTGATAATTTTATTGTTTTTGTATGGTGGTTAATTATATTATATTATATTATATTTAATTTTTAATGAAATTTGATATATTTTTTTTTTTATCCATACTGATATTTTATTGTTACTGAATATTTGTTGATGAGACTATCTATCTTTATCAACTGACCATAAATGTACAGGTCTCTTACTGGATTCTCTTCTTTGTTTCACTGATGATATGTTTTTTTTTTTTTTTTTATAAATTTTATTGTTATATTCCCCATACAATTGCAGCCCCCCATTCTGACCCCAATCCCTCCCCTCCCGCCCCCGCCCCCCTAAAAGTGTCTCTGGTTCATAGTTTTTTGTTGATTTTGATTTTCACTTTCTTATAGTTATTCATTTTCCTGGTCCCTTATTTAAGTTTTCTAGATTCCTGCTATGAGTGAGACCATCCGGTATTTTTCTTTTTCTTTTTGGCTTATTTCGCTGAGCATGATCCCTTCCAGCGCCATCCATGTTGCAGCAAATTGCATGTGTTTATCTTTTTTGAATGCTGAGTAATATTCCATGGTATATATGTACCACATCTTCTTGATCCAGTCATCTATTTTTGGGCATTTGGGTTGTTTCCAAAGCTTAGCTATTGTAAACAGTGCTGCTATAAACATAGGGGTGCAGGTGTTCTTTGGAATTGATGTTTCTGTGTCCTTTGGGTAAATACCTAGGAGTGGAATTGCTGGGTCATATGGAAGCTCTATGTTTAGTAGGTCCAGAAATCTCCACACAGCTTTCCACAGTGGTTGGACCAGTTTGCACTCCCACCAACAGTGCAGAAGAGTTCCTTTTTCTCCACACCCTCGCCAACATTTGTTGTTGCTAGTTTTTTTAATATGTGCCATTCTCACTGGTGTAAGATGGTATCTCATGGTAGTTTTGATTTGCATTTCCCTGATGACAAGTGATGTTGAACATTTTTTCATATGCCTGTTGGCCATTTGCATTTCCTCTTCAGAGAAGTTTCTTTTAAGCTCTTCTGCCCATTTTTTGACTGGATTATTTTCTTTGTTGTTGTTGAGACTCATCAGCTCTTTGCAGATTTTTGTGATCAGTCCTTTATCATTAGTGTTGGGTGCAAAAATGTTCTCCCAGTTGGTGGGGTTTCTCTTTGTTTTTGTTATTGTCTCTTTTGCTGTGCAAAAGCTCTTTAATTTGATATAGTCCCAGCTGTTTATCTTTGCCTTCACTATCACTGCTTTGGGTGATGTGTCTGTAAAGATGTCTTTGATGTGCAAATCACGTAGTGTTTCGCCTATATTTCCTTCTATATATTTTATGGTTTCAGGTCTTATGTCTAGTTCTTTAATCCATTTTGAGTTGATTTTTGTGTATGGTGTGAGGTGGTGGTCAAGCTTCATTCTTTTGCATGTAGCGACCCAGTTTTCCCAGCACCATTTATTGAACAAACTTTCTTTGCTCCAATGCATAGTCTTTGCTCCTTTGTCAAAGATTAGTTGACCATAAACCTGTGGGTTTATTTCTGGATTTTCTATTCGATTCCATTGGTCTGTATGTCTGTTCTTGTTCCAATACCATGCGGTTTTGATGATTATGGCTTTGTAGTATAGTTTGAAGTCTGGGAGTCTGATGCCTCCATTCCCTTCTTTTTTTTTCAGGAGAGCTTTGGCTATTCGGGGTTTTTTGTGATTCCATATGAATTTCATCAATAATTGTTCTATGAAATTTGATATTTTATAAGTATAATTTTTTGTTATATAAAGTCATATTCAGACTTGTACTTTATTAAGTGTGGATATCAAAGTATCCAGAAATCATTAGTTTAGGAAATATTTTTGTCTGTAGAAAAGCTGGTATATTAATTTGCAAAACTAAGCCTGTGTAGTGGTTTTTATGAATGATAGGAAGAAAGAACATATAGTTCAGATATTCTTGGTTGATTTTTATTCATATAACACGGGAATAGCGTTTACTGATATGCTCTACATTCAGGATATAGTCAGCAGATGTTAATGATGAAGCATCTTGTAAAACATAAACTCAAATTGATGAATTAGGGAGAATAGTGACAAAGAATTTGCCAGTGGAAGGACAAAAATATTTATATTTAGCATAGTTACTGCTTTAGAGTTTCACTAATGAAGTCTTTTAAAACTATTCAAGAATTTAACATTATTTAATGGAAATATTTTCATTTTTATCTAGATGCTGTAGAGGGTGCTGTATCATTAGGAATAGTAGTTTGAGTTGACTTCAATTATAAGAATTTCTTTAGGGTAGAGTTTCAAAGCTAGTTAATTTCTCTTGGATATACATCTTATTACTATTTTGACTAAAATTAGAGTGACTAATATTGCATAATTGACATAGTTTGTGTTTTTAATAGTTTAGTGTATTTTAATAGCAAACTTAAAGCAACAGCATAGAAGACAGACTACATTAAAAACATGTACTTGCATGTTGGACAACTCAGAAAAAGCATAGTGAATGGATGGAATCTACTGTATGATAAAAATGCTGCAAACACCATTTAGTTGCTGTCAATAAGAAATTTACTTGTTTAAAAAAAATCGAAATGCTAAAATTGTCCAGAAAAATTTAACAGGTTTATTTATAATTGCTATAGTTATATGCTGAAACTTGTTCCCTGAAACATTTTGACTTGCATAAATCTTTATATCCCCACATTTATATTAAAAATTCACACAGAAACGAAAATGGAAAAAATGCCAATACCTGATTTCTGTCCCCTACTTTTTCACTTGCAATCATATACTTTGACACCTTTTTTTTTTTTTTTTAAAGATTTATTTATTTATACAAGCACTGGGTATAGTCAGAAGTGTGGGAGGGTGAGAGAATTCACCAGAGCCAGAGCGGGGAACAGAACAGGCAGACTGACGAAATACACTGCTGAGGGGAGCAGTGGGACATAGCAGGCGAGGTCTGTCGCTCCATGTGGGACCATCGCCCGGGATCAAACCAGCGCTGCAGAGGCTGCGGGCAGCTTTGCAGCCCAGCGCTTAACCCCTGCACCGCCAGGGGAGGCCTTGCTTTGGCATCTTTTGACCCTGGAGGAAAACCATTATTAACATTCAGAACTACGAATATCGAGAAGAAGATTTTTTTTTTTTTTTTTTTTTTTGGAAAATGAAGTGTTTTCTTATCATAGTTGTTTCTTAAGCATGTTCTCCAGCAATGTGACATGCTAGCTGTGTCTTTTGACATAATTATAACACGTTTGGCATGGAGAGCACACAGATGGTGTCTTCCAAAGGGCCAAGCATATAGATAGGTCTCCCTTGCCTCCTGCAAAGCACCGATAGCTGAACTATGGAAGCACGGGTGTGTTTTGAAGTTGTGAGCAATTTCTCACACCAGATGCTGGAAGAGAAGTTTGCAGATCAGTGCAGGGGATTTCTGATAAGGTCTCATTTCATGTGGTGCTGCAATACCTGTTCTGTATTAATGGATTTCTTCACCGTTTCAGTAGAGAGCCACTCTTTGTCAATGACTTTTGTAGCTAGTTGCTTCCTCTGTGCTTTACCACAAGGGTATTGGCAGGCAGCCATGGCAGGAGCCGTGGTACAGAGACCTCCTTACCCTGTCATTGAGTAGGTCTTGGGGAGCTGTGGGCCTGAGGTGCTGGCTAGAGATCCTGTAGGGGGGGCCTCTGAACATGATTATTGATATAGTTTGTAATTAATATTGCTCTAATAGTTGCAAAGTGTTTTTCATCTTCCAGATTCTTCTACTATAGTTGATTTTGATTTCCTCCTTATTTGTTCCAATAACAATGGCTTACTTTCCTATTGCTTACCTTCATTCTGACCTCCCAAAAGGAGAATTCTGATATTTGCTTGGCAGGCTGTATAAACTATTTCTTTTGCTTCTTTTCAGATGGGGGACAGTGGGTGAAAGATAACCAAATCATATAATGAGAATATTCCCATTATAAAAGGTAGATTGGGTTCAGCAGAATATTATCTTTATAAGAAAGATTAAGACAAAAGGAATTTTAAAATCTGGACAGACTTTAGAAGTTGTTTTGTTAATAAAGAAGTCTTACTGACTAACTTATTGCTCAGAGTTCTGTAAATTCCAAATTTTTACTATTCAATTTTTTTTTTTCTGATTTAATGGTCATTATACCTGTGCAGAATTACCTGATAATACTAGAAATCAGTTTTTAATCACCAGGGCTGAAGAATTTAGAAATTATCTGAACTTAGTTAAGTTAGATATACTGGTGTATTTTGGAATAAAAGATATCAGCTGTGTTTAAAAAAAATTAATACACAAAAAAATCTTTTTTAAAAATGTAAGCAACTTTAAAGAATTTTGACCCACATCTTGCCAGGACTTTCTTCCATTTTCCTGAAACTGTATTTTAAATATTTACTATGAAATTTTATACTATAATTTCTATTTAAAGCTCAAATAAGAGGGCCTTCCTGGTGGTGCACACAGTTGAGTGCAGCACTGTCGAAGCTGCCTGCAGCCTCTGCAGTGCCGGTTCTATCCCCACTGGCCTCGGAGCAACCCACATGGCGAGCAGACCTCTCCTGTCTCGCCTGCTGCTCCCCTCAGCAGTGTCTTTCGTCAGTCTGCCTGTTCTGTTCCCTGCTCTATTTCTGGTGAATCCTCTCACCCTCCCGCGCATCTGGCCTGTACCCCGGTTCTTGTATAAATAAAATAAATCTTTGAGGAAAAAAAAAAAAAACTCAAATAAGAATTTGTCCTTTCATTGCCCTCCAAAAGTGTAAGCATTTTCCTTTCTGGGTAAAAGAATTGGTATTGTTCAAGCTTTCATATTAAACAAGTATACTCTGTTTTTGTTTTTGTTTTTTTTAACTCTCAAGGCACCGCCTTCCATGGTCAATAATGAACAGCGCCAGCATGCAGAGCACATATTCTTATCATTTAGAAAATCAAAATCACCCTTTGCAGTTTGCAAACATATTTTGGGTAAGTATTCACTTTTCCAAATGTTTTGCTTATTAATCAAATATAATTTTTCTATCTTAAACAGATATTTTAAATTGCATTTAAAATAAGCAGGTTTATATGGTGAAAATTTTCCATAATCATTCTACTGCATTGACTTAAAAATTGTCTATAAAACCAGATAGGAAACCTTCTGTTTACCTTTGGATTCCACCCCACTTCCCCAGATGTTGTGTTCAATAAATTGTTTTATTATTGACCGTGACATGAAGGCTGTTAAATGGTAGGAACAAAAGCTAATAATTCTTTAATTATTTTCAAGTGTGATATCTTTTATTATAGAAAATGTGCTATAATTTTTCTTCTCCCAATATTTTTAAAATAAGGTTGTTTTGGAAGTGCCTATAATTGCAGGGTTTTTGTATTTTTCTTCCATAATTTTTTTAAAAACCATTGTTTGTACTCAGCTTCCTCAGTGAATATTAGTTCTGTGTAGGTTATCACTGTATATCCTAAAATGAATTAATTGATTTTAACTTTTATAAAAAAAATATTTTTATGAGTACTTCATGATCTATTTTCAAAAATGATTTCTTTCCTTTAAAAATAATCACAGAAGCTACAACTCTTTTCCAAAGATGGCATTTTCTGATATATATATATATATATATATATATATATATATATATAGCATCTTGCCTCTTAATATTTTTCTGTATTTGTAAGAGATTTTATTAATTATTTATATTTTATAACCTGATTATGATTGACTGTTTTTTCTTAATTAGGGCCTTTTTTTGTAATCCATGTTTAAGTCCTTTTTGTAAGACTTTGCAGTTAGTTTCCAGATTGAAATAACATACAATTAAAGTTATGTGTTAAAAATGCTTTACATATATGGACTTATAAATGAGAGTTGTTAGCTTTGAGTGGGAAGATCACTGGTATAGAAGCTGAGACCCATGTGCCAATGGTGCCTGCTGCTGGTTGTCAGCTTGAGGAAGTCGCTTACCACTGTGAAATGGGAATAATGATACCATTTTTTTAAATGGACTTGGCTATCATAAATTATTGTGAGGCACAAGTATAGTAGCATAACAACACTTTGATAAAAGATAATTATTTAGAACCCTTAGCTCATTTCAAACAGCATTTAAAAACATAAGCTTAAAATATATTCTATATATTGTCTGTTTTGCAAGGAGTTAGCAATGGTGAAGGTGGTTCTGTCTCACTTAGGTATTAGATCTTATTAGAGAAACCGTTTTATTAATCACCCTTTAAATTATAAGTGAGGCAGTTTTGAAATTTTTTTTTTTTTTTGGAGTGGTCAGATTATATACTTGAATGGATTTGTTTCTGTCACAAATTTTGTTATCTTATACCTGCAGAGAATATTTAACTCATTGTTAAAAGAAGCAAAATTAAGCATCTGTACTAATTTGAGGGAGCCTTACTTCATCCTTATTGCCTTGAAATTGCTCAGCATTAATAGATTTAGGTTTATAGATTTAGATGAATAGATTTAGAAAATCATTGTGTTAAACTAGTAACCTAAAATAATTTCAAACTGGTTTTCATGACATATGCCTTAACTAGAATTTCATCAGTATTTCATCTGACTTTCTATTGTAATTCAGTTGTCATTCTGTACTAGTTGGGAAATAATTCATCTAAGTTATAAGTATTTTACTAGAGTGTATTTGTTTATACCATTCTTTCCTTTTTAGACTGTGTATATTTTATGAAGTAGTATTGTTTTGTTATGATTTGAGCTTGTTTTGAAATACTTTTGTTTTTCCCATAAAAATTTCTAAAGAATAGAATTGCTAGTTCCAGCCATGCTTTTAAAATTAGTTTGGGTTTTGAGATATTAACTATTTAAAAGATTGAGTGCATGTATTACAAGCATAATCATTAATGTACTGCAAAACTCTGTGTTACATTAATGTTTACATCTAAACTTCACAGAAAATCTTTTAACTCCTTACTCAGTTGCCACCAGCACAGTGGTTAATTCCTCTAAGAAGACTTCTCATACAAATGGCAGTCAATCGCAATTCAGAATTTTCACATTCTTATTTAGGGATTATTTGTCATTTTTATAGAACGTCTGGGTAATATAGTCTAATAAAGGGAAGACTTTCTCTTTGATACTTCCCCTTTCTGGCCTCTTAAAATTCTTCCCTCTTCTAACTTAACTTTTATTACGTTTGTCAATTTTCCTCATAACTCTCATCTTAACTTTTTATTTACTTTCGTTTTTTTTGTTTGTTTGTTTGCTCTCTTCTGTGTTCACGCACATGTGTGTGTGCATGTTGCATGCTTGTTCATTGTGTCAGAACAACACTTTTCGACTTTAGACAGGATTCTTTGGCACTTAGGAATTTACTAGTTTTTAGGGTTAAATGTTCATTCAAAATATCTGTGAATTCTGGTCTTTAGTTAAAGACAAACTTCCAAAAACTGAGGAATTAGTTCAGTGCTTTGGTGCTGACTTTGTAATAATCTTTTATTCTTTCTTGGTCAGAAATAGATTTTGTTCATTTCTTATTTCAGAAGTACCTGAAATAAAGTAAAACCTGAGATTTACTGATATGTGTGATTCTGTATCACTAAGCAGATTTTTTTTTCACTTTCCTTGCCTGTGCTTTGGATAGAAATTGTCAAGATCTGAGAAGTGATTGTAGTAACTAAACATCTGGTGCTTGACTAAAAGGGTTCTCTTTTACTTGAAAAAATTTTCTTTTGATCAGAAAGTAGTGCTTTTCCTTTCTTTACTATTTACTTCACTTGACCTTTGTCTTCATGGCTTTGTCTAGTTTCAAATGGCTGACAAGATACAAATGAATTTTATATATATTGCTATTGAAGTTACTGTGGTACTAAGTGAAAGCTTCCTGCTAAAGTGGACAAAAATAATTTATCATCTAGACAGGGTCCTAGTCAATGGAAGATCATCCTAAAAGTATTAGAAATTCTAGATAAATTGTGAGTTCTTCATGAAGACTTTGCTGTTTCATGTCTCTTTACAGGACAAAGCAAGAATAATATTCATTTGTACTTTTGAAGTACTGATCTTCTGCTCATAGGTTTCTAGATTTCATTTAAGCATCTTTTGCACATTTATATTACATATAATTAATTTATTGAGGTTAATTTTTTTATGAGAGGTTATAATTAGTTTAGAGAAATTCCCCTTTTAAATTAGGGATGTAACCCCCCACCCCCATTCCTTCTCTTAGAGATAGCTTCTTATGGTAGTAGTAATTTAGAGATCTTAATTTAATACGGAGACATCTAAGAAAAAGTGTAATCTTGAAAACTATTGAATATCATTCACTTTCTGTAATTGTCCCCCAGTCCACTCTTACCCCTACACCTAGGGGAAAAAAGCGTAGGATATAATCACAAATAGTTAGAAATAAGCATGTTTTATTGCTCATGTAAACCAAAAGATACTTGTTTGGTCTTCTTTGGCCTATACATTTAGGGATGGATTAGTATTGCTCAATAAACATTCACCAGCCATGTGACTTTTAATTTCTTCTTTTAATCTCTTGATATATCAGTTTCTTCCAACTGCAAGAATTGAATTTGACAATCTTTGGATTTCTTTTTCTAAAATTCTGTGAATCCTTTAGTTAAGATTTTGAGGGTTTTGTCCTTAAAATTTTTACTAATACAGTAGAAAATAAAGACAGGCAAGCAGCCATCATTTCCTTTTAAGAAGAGGTTTATAATACGTTTTTTTGCATTATCTTTATGAAGCAGTATGTATTTCTTTTTAGGTGATCTAAATAGATAAAACTGGTTTCTGTTTCAAATCCTCTTTGAATAAAACACTTTTTTTCCCCCCTCCTGGAACACTTAAACACATCTTTTAGTAATAGGCTTACATTTTGGGAAGCTATTTATTTATTGATTATATTTTGAGATTTCTAAATTTTGATGCGTTCTAATCTCAGTTCATGTTAAGTTAGCATGGAAAAACCAAGCTTAAAAAAAAATAGGTTCAAATTAGTTCCTCTTAGTTTTGCTAGGTTCAAAATTTCTATGTAGTAGTCTAATATTAGAGGAATTTATGTAGAACATACCTTTCCTTGAACATTATTTTAACTAATTGTGTCAAGATCACTTTTAAGATTTTTAAATAACCTGAGCTTAACTAGGAGAGAAAATGATGTTCCTGTCTATATCTTCATGCTCTTCTGGATAAATTCTTGGAGGTGCCCATCTATACCTAGAGTTAATTTCTTACGGCCTTCAGATACTTGTATCTAGTGATCTTGGCAAATAACCTAGAGTCTAATCATAAACTTTTCATGGATTTCACATTATGGTTATTTTTCAGACCTTCAAAAAATTTCTACTTTTTCTTGACTTCATTTTGACTGTTTCTCCCTTTTGATAATGCTGTTTGGAAACTGATTGTAGTGGAATTGGTGGATAAAAGAAAAAATAGAAAATTAATACAAATTATTTCCTAGGTATGTTAATTTTCTATTTTTCAACCTTCTCATTTAGTTTTTAGTTCAGGTACTATATCTTGCTAGTAAGGCTGGATCTTTCTAAGTGTAGCTTTGAGATTTACTCAGTTTGATCAGTATTGCAATCAGAAAATTCATAAGAACTTCTCACCTTGTGTAATGTGACTTTTTTATATATGTAATTTTGCAAAAAATAACTTAGACATGATTGTCTTTATTTCTGAACTTGCTATTGGAGATGGGTCATCCTGCTAAAGGATTACTTAATAAACTGAATTTTTTAACAGCATGACTCATCACAAATAGTAATGTTCAAAAACTAGTTTATTAATATGTTTTCCAGATATAAATACAAAGTTCTATTTTGCACAGGGTGAGAATCTCTTAGGAAACTTTCTGATTGCTTTATATTTTTATTTTTATTTTTTTTAAAGCTGTGTTATTTTTTAGTTCTTCATGCTTTGGAAGTAACAGTTGAAGAGAGGTGAGGAAAGTTTGTGAAAATTGTGATCGGTGATTAGCTGCCACCTGCCTGAGGTGTCTTCTGAGAGGAACTAACCTCTTTGTGGTGCTAGAGCAAGGTCACTGGATTAAAAAAAGAACAGGTAACCATCTTATTCCTTGTCTGAAAAGTTCTGTTTTAAAATTAATACATGCAGAATGCTCAGCGGAAGATGAACTGCTGTTTAAAGGAAGTTTCTAATTTTCTCCTCAGAAACAAGTAAAGTAGACTATGTCCTCTTTCAAGCTGCTACAGCCATAATGGAAGCAGTTGTCCGAGAGTGGATTCTCTTGGAAAAAGGTAGCATCGAGTCACTGCGAACATTCCTTTTAACCTATGTCTTACAAAGACCTAAGTAAGTACACAGAGGAGTTACTGCTAAAATACTATTGCTGAGCTTATCCATTTTTAGCTTTTTGATTTGTGTTTTTTCCTTTATGTTTTAATGATGCAAAGTTATAGTTAGGCTCTGTGTGGGGCTCATATTTTAAAAACTCATATACATGTATTATAGGTTGTATTGGTACTTAATGAAAGAATACATTTTATTTAAGTTTATGATACTAAGTTTTGCTTCTTTGAGAAGATTTTTAGTAAATATTAAGTTGCTTTTGTTATTGTTGAGTACTGAAAATACTGATTATAAGTAAAAGTTGATCTTTGACTCAGTTGAAAATCCCTTATATTCTCTTGGTGTTTGGTAAGTATTAGAAGGTATAGGTGAGTATTCCAGTAAGGAGTGATCAGGGATTTCATGAACCATTAAATAAGTAAATATTATGTATATATGCACATAGTAGTGTATATTAAAAGACTGTAGAAGAAAAAGTACTATTTTTTTTTTTTAATAGTCTCCTTTGGAGAGGGAATCACAGTGAAAGTGACTTTTTAAAAAATATTATACTCATTGTAGTATTTAAACTATTTTTTAAGATTTATTTATTTATACAAAACTGGGGTACAGTCAGTGGCACAGGAGGGTGAGAGAATTCATCAGAGACAGCGGGGAGCAGAACAGTAAGATGGACCAAAGACACTACTGAGGGGAGCAGCTGGTGAGGCAAGAGAGGTCTGCCACGCCATGTGTGTTTCTCCCCGGCTGGCAGGTAATCGAACCGGCGCTGCAGAGGCTGTGGACAGCTTCAAAGTGCAGTGCTCAACCCACTGCGCCACCGGGAGGCCTTATTTAAACAATTTAAAGACTGTATTTGTAGTTTCTTTGATTTTCTTTTTTTAATATGAGAAAAACTAATTAAAACTTTTGGGGGGCCTCCCCAGCGCTTGAGCGCTGGGCTACGAAGCTGCCCGCAGCCTCTACAGTGCCAGTTCAATCCCCGGCCACCAGATGAGGGTCCCACATGGCAGGCAGACCTCTCCTGCCGCCCGCTGCTCCCCTCAGCAGTGTACTTGGTCAGTTTGCCTGCTCTGCTCTCCGCTCTGACTCTGGTGAATTCTCTCACCCTCCCGCGCTTCTGCCTGTACCCAGTGCTTGTATAAATAAATAAATAAATCTTTAAAAAATAAATAAATAAAACTTTTGGGGTAGAAATTCACGGATGACTTATATATATATTTTAAAAGTCCCCAAATACCAAGTCTTATTTAAGAACATGCAGTGCACATTGTATGTGCTGTTTTTATATGAAGATTTTTGTATAGGTGTTCATTTCCAAATTCAATGAAGAAAATGATGTTTATGTAATCGGGAATGCTTATAATTAGGAATGTCAATTGATCACCGTAAACATGCATAAAATTTTAAAAATAATTAGAGCTTACTATCATACCTTTGTTCCTCCAACTGTTCACTAGTAGTCTCTGAGTTTATAATATTTAGTAATTACTTGCATGACTTTAGCACTCAGTTAAGTGCTAACTGCTTTACTTACAGAAAAATGCATGAGGAAAAAACTATGTTTTACTTAACCTATTAGCATTACAAGTTAAATAGATAATGTGTTTTATATGTGAGTGGCTTTCCCCACCTCCTTTTAACAGAATAAGAGAAACTTGCCCTGGTTTCAAACCTTTCTTTTCTCCTTCATGCTAGTTTTATTTATTTTTTTAATTTTTAATTTGTTGCTTGATGAAGCCATTTGGGTATGATGCAAGCTTTCCCTTAAAGCTGCTCATTTATATTACCCATAGCATGGGAACCACTGAACATGGGGCTTGGTTAACTTAATGTGACAAATTTTGATTGTGTGTATATTTGTGATTTATTGTATTGAGATTATCCAAAATAATCTCAAGTATTTGGATTAGCTCAGAAACTATTTGAGTTGATTTTGAAGTTGCACATTGATATAGCTCACATATATATTTTCTTCCAAACTCTTGTTTTGAAAAAGTAAGCCAAGTGGAAAGAATAGTACAGTGAATGTGCATATTCCTTCTCTCTAATAGATGCCCAGTTAACATTTTGTCACATTTATTTCTCTCAAATATGTGTTTTCCTCTGGAACAATGTAAAAGTATGCCACAGAATCATGAAGCTCATCCTTAAATACTTTATTTAGCCTGTCTTCCTTAATTGCATAATCTAAATACTTGAAATAATAAGTATAGTTATATTTTCTAATATAATTCCAGTTTTGTGATTTCCCCCGTTATCTGAATATGTTATGTATATCCGTTTTCTCTTTTACAGGTTATTTTTTTTCTCCATTATTATATATTTAGTTGTCATGTCTCTTTAATCTCTTTTTAATTTAGAGTAATTCTGCTCTTTGTTTTTTATGACAGCCATTTTTATGTTGTATAATGTCTTACAATATGGATCAGAGTCAAGCTGAAACTTTTGATACACTGCATAGGTCAAATACTACAGGTTATGTAGTATAGAATATTATATAATGTGAACTTCCTATACATGTACAGAATTTTTTCTTTTCTATTTTTTCCTCCTATTTTAGGGAAAAAATTTCCATGCAGCAAAAGAGGGTACACTTTTAAAAAGACAGTATAACATAGTGATTGAGAAAAGGGACTGTGAGTCCCATTTCTGCCACTTAATCTCATTATGCATTAATTTTCTGATTATTAAATAGAGTGAGTAATAGTTCTATACTTAGAAGATTGTTGTGAGGATTGTGTAATGCTTGAGAAGTTAATTCGTATAGTCTTGCATATCATAAACATTTAATAAATGTTAGCTGTTATTTTCCTTATGATTTGTAATTCTTACCAACAGACAAGTTTTATGTGTTTTATAGTAGTATTCAGCTTCACAGATTTTCTAGTGGTCTATTGTGTTGTCCCCTAGCAGTACAAAATTCCTTTTGGTCCACTGATAATTTGCACATTATAGAATGTCTGCATTTATTTGCTTGATTAATCTTCACGTTTGTGGGTTTTTTTTTTTTTTTTCCTTAAAGATTTATTTATTTATTTATTTATACAAGCACTGGGTACAGTCAGAAGTGCGGGAGGGTGAGAGAATTTACCAGAGCCAGAGCGGAGAGCAGAATAGGCAGAAGGACTGAAGTACGCTGCTGAGGGGAGCAGCGGGCAGCAGAGAGGTCTGCGTGCCATGTGGGACCCTCACCCGGCGGCCGGGGATCCAGGGGAGGCCCTTCACATTTGTGTTTTGAAGAAATTTTTTTTCACTGAAGTCTTCATATGGGGAGATATGTTCTTTCATTTGAATAAGTGTTTAAAAATACTTATGTGGCACACAGTGTACTTTGTCATGGGACAACACTAGCATTATACTTAGTGTGGCGACAGGAAGATACAATTAAACCTATTAACAGATGCCTCATGTTATGTGAGGTATGGGAAGAGCCATCATTAGTCATGAACAGTCACATTGTAGAGGAGCTGTTCACGAAATGCTTTATGGATAAAATGGCAACATAATCTTGGCAGGGAGGTGTAGAAGTTCAGAGCCCTGGAGAGCATGAGTATTGTGCCACCAACTGAAAGTAATTCAGTGCATCTGCAGTTTTGACTCTCTGTGCAAGGCATGATTTCAGAGAGGGGAGCAGGTATCTAGCTGTGGAAGTAAAATAATTTATGTCCATATAGGGACATTTTTTCAGAATAAAAGAAAGCACTATTAATAATAATATATGGACAACATGAATGTCCTAGAAAAGCCGGGATAGGTCCTACTGATTATAAGCCAGATTAAAGGATTTTAATTTATGCTAAGGTAGCATGGTAGTTTTATCCTTTCAGCATTCTGGAAGCTGGATTATAAAGGGTTATTTTCTTTTAAGATTTATTTATGCATACAAGAACTGGGGTACAAGCCAGAGGTGCGGGGGGGGGGGGTGAGAGAACTCACCAGAGACAGAGTGGGGAACAAAACAGGCAGACTGTCTAAAGTACACTGCTGAGGGGAGCAGCGGCAGAGACAGATTTCTGCCGTGCCATGTTCCTAACTCCCTGACTGGTCGGGGATTGAACTTGTACTGCAGAGGCTGCAGATAGCTTCACAGTGCTGTGCTTAGCCCCTTGCACCACCAGGGAGGCCCTAAAGGGTTATTTTCTGAATCTTTAAAAAGATTCAGATCTTTGGGCCTCCCCAGTGGCGCAGTAGTTGAGCACTGGGTTGCGAAGCTGCCCGCAGCCTCTGCAGCACCGGTTTGATCCCAGTCACCGGGTGAGGGTCCCACATGGCACGCAGATCTCTCCTGCCACCCGCTGCTCCCCTCAGCAGTGTACTTCGTCAGTCTGCGTGCTCTGCTCTCTGCTCTGACTCTGGTAAATTCTCTCACCCTCCCACGCTTCTGACTGTACCCAGTGCTTGTATAAATAAATAAATGAATCTTAAAAAATTCAGATCTTTAAAAAGAAATGATTTTGAAAAGGCAGTTATGTCTCTAAGTGGCCTAATGGGCTTTGTAGAATGCCAAAACTTGAAATTTTGTGCTTCTGTCACCACACTAAAGAGCGAAACTTAGATATGAAAACAAAAAAAGGTTTTTGTAGAATTTGTATGTTTCCAAAATATATCTTTGATAGCTAGCATGTTTCCTTTCCATAATAAAGGGAGTGAATTTAAGATAATAGTACTGGTTTGAGATGGTTATCAGATCAGAATTTATCTCCTAATCAGTAGGATCTTAATCTGTCCTTAGTGAACTGTCTTAGCCTACTAAACACTGTTTGAAGCAGCTAGCATTTACATAGTACTTAGTATGCACTGGGAACAGTTTTAAGAATTTTTAGTCCTTATTATCTGTGCATTGCCAGTAGAGTAAGTATACTTACCCTCAGATTTAAGTGGTGTTATTAGCAGTTTCAGGCATTTTGACAACTTTGGGAATATTTTTATATTAGATTCATGTAAACATTTTCATGATGATTTTTATGTTTTACAGCCTCCAAAAGTATGTTCGGGAACAGATTCTATTAGCAGTAGCAGTAATTGTAAAACGAGGATCATTAGATAAATCAATTGACTGCAAAAGCATTTTTCATGAAGTGAGCCAGTTGATAAGTAGTGGCAATCCTACTGTGGTAAGTAACTATTTATATTCACAGATATTTCAAGTTTTTATTTTGTATTATATAGATGCCATTATAACAGGTATTAGATGGCTACATAAAAGAACAAGTACACAGTTTAAGTAATAAAGCATTTTCACTTGTTCATGTTTTTTTTTAGTTCTTTTTATATTTACATATTACAGTATACTTTTTAGTATATTTTAGCTGTAGTATACTTTTTCTTTTGATTCTGTTTCTTCATATTGCCATAGTTCATAATCATCAGTGTTATAAAATGTAATTTATAAAACCATAATTTTAACTACTTATTAGACATTTTCTCCCTTTTTTTTTTTTGGTGGGACCCTCGCTGGTGGCCGGGGATTGAACTGGCACTGCAGAGGCTACGGGCAGCCTCGCAACCCTCCCATTTTTAATAAAAGTGAAAACGACCAGTGATAATAGAACTGTTAGAATAAAATATATTTTATGTAACAAGAATAATAAATGTTATACTAACAGTTCAAGGTACACTATGACTTCTAGGTATTAAGGTCACTTGAATGAATTTGAGAACCACTGTTTTTGATTGAGTTACTCTGAGTAGCCTGAATTTTTTTTTCTTCCTTTTGAGAACTGGAGTTGTACGCAGACAATGTTTGTTTGCAGTCACTCTGTTAGAAGCAGGAGGAATTGAAATTGTTGTTAGTAATCCTTGATTAGAACTGACATTTAATTCATACAGAGTTGGGATTGGTAATATTTGGCTGTTTGGATTCTTGCATATTAAATCTTTAATTTGGATAGTTTTTTAATTTCCCCAGCCTCTTTTTTTTAATCACTTGAATCATATCTATGTGAGGTGATGCATAACTATTTTCTGAATAACTATTTTCGATGGGTCCTAAGTGAGTGAATGGTGTGATTTTAATCATTTATTTGATGCTTTAGGAGATGGTAGGAATTTTTAGGAGGGCTAAATATCTGCACAGTGTCTTATATCTTACTCTCATTTCTTCCTGTACATAGATGTTCATCCACCTTCCTCCTCTAGCCATCTATTTTCTACTCCTCTGGACCCTGAAACTGATAATACCATGCTCTTGGTTAAAGGAATGTTGTTTTTTTGTTATCCCCTTTGGAATTCACCAGTGGTCATGTATTTTTTTTCCTTCTCAACTTTGTTGAGGAATAATTTACACTCATTATTGCATCCATTTAAAAAGTTTGCTTTGATGAGTTGTGACAGTCATATATATCAATGAACTACCACAGTTGAGATCCCAAGCATTATCTTTATCTCAAATTTTGATTCTGTGGCTATTGTGTTCTAAGCCATGTTTATAGCAGAATTCTGTGTTGATGCAAATGTTCAGTATCTACTCTCCAATGTGTAGCCACTGCACTAACCAGTTGTTTCTTTTGAGCATTGAAATGTGGCCGATATCACTGAGGAACTGAAGTTTCATTTTATTTAATTCAAATTCAAATAGCCACATGTAGCTAGTGGCAGCTATATTGGACCCGTGTTGTTCTGGAGACTTTGCTAATCCGAAAGTCTAATTTCATGTGCTTTTCACTTAATTTTAATATTGAAAGTTTAATGTTTATATAAAACTAACCACTTCAAAAATGTATGTTTGAATCATTACATTTATGAATTATTTCTCTTGAAGATAGCATACAAATAAGATTTCATAAAAAATTACTGAGGTAGTGAAATAAGTCAGAATGAAAAAGAATATTGGATGGTTTCACTTATAGGAGGAACATAGGGCAACCGTACAAGGGATCAGGAAGAAAAAAAAGATAAAACTAGCAGGGAAACTATAAATCCAAGACATTCATCAGGGGAGGGAGAGGGAGAAGGAGCAAAATGGGAGGGAAGAGAGCACAAGGGGATATTTTGATGGTTCTCGGGTGACTTAGGTTGTGGGACTATCATGGGGATTACACCTCAGAGGAGAAATCAAACATTGTACAAAAACGAACAATAATGTAATATATATATTTATATATTTATACATATAAATAAAAATTACTGAGTTAAAAATGATTGGGAAGCTGCTTTTGGCTTATATTAACATATACACTCAATCTATTTGTAAATATGGTTTCCATTTTTGATGAAGAGCTTTGCTCTTGAGGTACTGATCATCAGTGCTACATGTACTAGTTGTATAACAGTAAACTTGTTATTTATGTAAGTTCTCATTAGCATTTGCTGCCTAGCTCATGGCTACATGCATGATTCAGTGGTTGCATCACTGATATTTGAGGGTAAGCCAGTATTGGATGTAACTAGCCAGAAATAGTAGGGCAAACGTTCGCAACTGAAGCTGCTGCTTCAAACTAACCTAGACCCTTCTACCCTGAATCTAGTTACTTTTCATAGTTTATATTCTGCTTAAGGACATGTTTCATTGACAAAGCTACAGTAAAGGAGTCCTGCTTATTCTTCAATGTTTAAACTTTAGTAAACTAACCAGTAATTTGGGGATCTATATACTTATGACTAATGTCTTTTTCCTTGTTAGTTTGGTGATCCCATTGACTGTGATTTCAGCATTAAGGCAGTATTTCTGCTGCCCTCATTCCTCATAGTTAGCTTTCACACAGGATGCTGCAGACAAAGGATCAAGAGTCCCTTTCTTCTCCCAGAAGTGAACACATACTCAGGAATTGTGTTTTCCATTTCCTTTCCCCTTGAGTAATTTGACAAAAAGTAGTCCCAGTGCAACCCTGACAAGTGAATTTTGGAGCCACTGAAATAATTAATGTTCTGAGAATGACTGGAAAAGATGTAACTGATCAGAGAAGATGTTGGTTTATTTACAGTGCTTCCACTTTGAGAATAGTGGGTAATTTAATGTCTTGATGACATACTCCAAAACAGACTAAATTAAAATTGAGTTGAATTTCTATTAACAGGGCTAAGAACTTTATAATAGTAGGGGATCAGAAGTGGGAAGTAGAATTTAATTTCAAGATTACTGGGTGAATTTGGTGTGATGACCACTTGTAAATATTAAACTTAAAAAATATTCTTACATTTATATGGCAAGTTAAATACCATCCTGTGGCCACTTACTGTTTGTTGTTGTCTGGCACCTTGAAATTAGCTCATTCAGCTGGTCTAAAATGTGATTACAGACAAGTGAGACATTTTATTGCAACCGCCACTCTCTTTTTCTTTCTCTCAGACTGTTAAGAATTTGTGGGAGTGGTTCACAAATTTACTTATGGTTTTATTAGTCCCAGAGACAGGAGCAGTGGGAGAGGTGTTTAAAATTTTGAAAAAAAAAGTAGAATGATAAAGTGGTCAGAACACTGATAAAATATTGGCAGTGTCAGGTACAGGCAGAAAATTCCCTAACCCAACTGGATTCTTAAGACCAAGTGGGCAAACAGGTAGCATCAGACAGATTAGGTGGAGAAAAGGTCAAAAGTTAACAATTACATGGATAATTTACGTAGTTGTTGATTTTAAAGACTTATGGAGCTGATCTAGGTTGTTTATCCTGCATTTTGGGACCTGCAGCACCAAAGAGAGTGGGGTGGAGGACTTTACATTTTTACCTGACATACAAGAAGGGGGTGCTTCATCCCTGCTCTGAGAGTAAAGATGAGATGGTTAGAGAAGTCATATTCACTGATAAGCCTTCAATTAGGTGAGGCTCCCCTGCAAACTGTATTCTTCTAGGTCATTAAAGGGGAAGCAATGATTGCTTCTACAGTTAGGAAAAGGACAGAAGTTCAGGATGTGATGATTTCTCTTTGATTTGCTAAGAGTGAGGAACAGAAGCTTCTCAGGCACAAGTGATATCATTGCTCTTAGCTTAAATACTCTAATTGCCATGGCAGAAAATCTTGAGACTGTTTCGGAGAATTTTAGTGTGATCTGATTTCAGTACCTTCAGCTAGAAACTTTATTTCTAAAGGTGATTTTAAGAGATACTTGAAAAGAAGAGGAAATTGACTAATAGTTTGCTGTAGATGAAAGAAAAGGTTAACCTCATTAATTAAATTAGGTATCTTTCTCCTTACACCTCTTTGAGAATGACAGTTCATTAGCCAGAAACTTAGTATAGTTTGACTTGCACTTTTCCCTTTCTAAGAGTATTAATTTCGGGTGGTCCAACACTATGTACTAGTTTAATACACATATTTAAATAAGTTTAGAGGTAGTGTAGTATAATACAACACTGAGATTTTGGTTTTATACTTAAGTTTAAATACCCACTCTGCCACTTATTACCTAACATGAGCAAATTGCTCAATTTATCTAGATACTGATTCACTAATTTATAAAATAAATATGATAATATTCATTTCCAGGGCTGGTCAGAAGAGGAAAGACAATGTTAGGTGTCATCTCACACTCCTTTCTTACACTATTTTGGGATGTGAACTATATTAAATTATCTCTTTTCCTATCAAGCAATATTTTAAGTTTTGAAAATGAGAAGAAAGGATTTATGCTATTATCCACAGATGGAAACTAATTGTATTTAAAAACAAGGTGACTTACACATTAGCTTTGCTTTAAATGCTTTAATATTTTATAGCCTTGGGTTTTTTACAGATAGTACTATGGCAAAATACCTAATACAAAAAATATTTCCAGAGGAGATTGTCTTTTTACACACAGTTGTTTTCCGTGTATTATGATGAATCCTTAGAGTAAGTATGTTTGTACAATTATTAAATAATATGTTGTTTTCACCATCTTTGAACAGGTCATTTCTCTATGGTTATAAAGGTTGCCCTGGTTGCCTCATTTCAGTTTGCAATACTGTCAGACTTACTCTGCTAATTTAAGAGGGGTAGATATGGATACTTTATTTCCTAAGGAAAATAAGAAAATTATAAGTTAACATTTAATCTATCTCATGCTTGTTTTATTTCCTTTGAAAGTGGTAAGCATAGTTAAATCACTCTTATTGCTGTTTTCATTTTGCATTTAAACCTCTTTTCTTCCTCTTTACCAGGCTAGAGTGAAGTGGGTGAGAAATTTCCTTGTCTATAGCAGTGCTGCGCCTGGATGTGATAGCTTAATCTCTCTTATCACAAGTCTCATTGATGTTTACTTAGAACAGCAGCTGGAAGTCTGCTTTATGTATGGCAACCTTTCATAAAGTTTATTCTTGGTAATAAAAGTTCCGGGGGCAAGAGCCAGGCTATTATAAGAGAATCCTCTTTCTGAACAAGGGTATTTTATTTTGTCAGCTGAAGTTAGTGTTTGAGTATTTTGTACTCGTGACAGTAAGCTGGTGAGGAAGGCAATCTATTTCTGAAGTGTTTTTTTTTTTTAATCACTATCAAGAAATTAATGGCTTTTACTAGAAATGAGAATTCCACTATAAGACTTAAGTCACTTAAGTTGTTAACCAATATATTAACCTGTGAATTTTCAGTACCAACAAAAGAAAGTATGTATGACTATAATAACTTTGAACACTTTTACTTGTTTTATGTGTTTAAACTTTGACCTTTCAGTTGTCAACAGCTAAAAATTAGGGAACACATCACATTCAATTTTCATCTTCCTGTGTTAATAAAGTTTCAAGCATAGAAGTTAACATTGATTCTTAGTAATCCAAATGACATTTCAAGCATCTACTTTGTACCTTAAATGATGCTTCAGTTATGGATCTTTTTTTTATTTAATAGCTTACCTTGTAATTTTAATTAGGTGGAATGTAGAAAATCACAGGAGGACCAGAAAAAACAATATAGGTGGTTGTATTTTATGATAATGACAAAAGTACTGTTGACATTTTACCTTGTCTTATTCTAGCCTGCTGTATTTACATACTACTTTTACATGCATTATCTAATTAGAACTTTAGGACTATCATGTGATTAGGTACTGAGGCCAAGAAAGATGAAATGATTTGCCTTCATTTACTTGAAGTGGTAAATCTTAAACTGTTTGAACCCATATTTTCTGACTTATCTAAACAGTGAGATTCTTGACTTTTTGGGCTCCCAAAAGAGCCTTGTAGTTTTTTAAATTAGAATTTATTTTTGATATATTGATAGCTTAGTAAATTTTATTATTTGATTTCTAACTTGATGAAAATAGAGTGATCAATTAAGGACTACTTGTTAGTGGTAGTCAAATTGCCAGCAGCAGTGAGGGATAGACACTAACACAAAACATGATTCAGAAAAGCTATAAAACCAACATAAATCAAAAAGCATTGGGCGATGGTGCCACTTTGTCAAAGGGTGTAAAGTCTGGGCCTCCCCGGTGGCGCAGCGGTTGAGCGCCGGGCTGCGAAGCTGCCTGCAGCCTCTGCAGCGCCGGTTCGATCCCCGGCCGCTGGGTGAGGGTCCCACATGGCGCGCAGACCTCTCCTGCCGCCCGCTGCTCCCCTCAGCAGTGTATTTCGTCGGTCTGTCTGTTCTGTTCCCTACTCTGGCTCTGGTGAATTCTCTCACCCTCCCGCGCTTCTGACTGTACCCAGTGCTTGTATAAATAAATTAATAAATCTTTAAAAAAAAAAGGGGGGTGTAAAGTCTGGTATGTTTTAGTACATGACAAGTATTCAAGTTATACCATCAAATAATAGATTCCTTAGAAATAATTCTTCTGGAGAAATTTACATGAAGTATGTTTCACTAAAAAATACTTGCTTGCTGAATTTGGAAAATTAACTGACTTTAACTTAATTCTTTAGATCTTGGATAAAGAAAACAGTACTATGTTAACCACTTATAAATCTAAGATTTGTGCTAATGGTATTTTTATACTGATCTGATCCCTGTTAATTCAATATGACAGTTTCAGCTCAAAGTTAGTCAACTTTGAGCTGATTTAATTAAAATTCACCAATTTTAATTATTTGAAACTTTTGTTTCTAACCCTCCTAAATATCAGAGTCATTGTCTCTAGTATGGAATTAATATCTTAGCCCTTCCTGTGACAGAGGTCAGAGAGAAACCACTTGAGGGTACTTGTCAGTTCAGGGGGAGTTAAGAGTACTGCATTAGGAATGACCATTGAGACCTAAAGGTCTGAAGCAAGCAGACAGCGAACCTTCTACAAGGGTAAGGAAAACAAAAAACTTGTGATTTCTCATAGGTAGGTTTGGTTTGATGTCCCCCTTCTTTCCTTTCTCTCTCTGAATAAGGAGCTGTCCCCTTTTTTTTCTTTTTTTTTAATACAAAAGAGAAGGTTTATTATTAAAAAAAGGAAAGGACGCTTGCACAGACACAAGTGGGCAGGCTGGGGAGGAGAGCTGCCAGGAGCTGTCCTCCTTATTTCTCCCTTACGATTTCATTTATGGCTTGTTTCCCTAGCTGTCTCTTTACAAAATAATGCATCTAACTTTATTTTAATAAACTATAATTAAAATTAATAAATAAATACTGAAAATGGATAGACATTGGGGTATGAGTCTTAGACTTGTGATATGTGTAATTTCTCCATGCATGAAAGTACTTGAATGTACTTGTTTTATGGGTGGATTTGAACTTTTTTATTAGTTGAAAATTTGATATGTTGGTGAGATCTCTATTGCTATAACTCTATAAAGTAATTCCATCCTCCCCACTAAAGCCTCCTTGTTCAAGAACGTTTGTGCTTACAAGAGTCTTTTATTTAAAAAAATCCTTTTTTCTGACCTCAGAAATGTTCTTGACTTTGTTTGCTCCTGCCCTTTCCTTCACTTATTTTTCCATATGTTGACTACAGTCACATTCATTTATTGTTAGGAAGTTTATTAAATATAAACACACATTTAAAAAATTTTGAGTCCATGCTTCAGTTATTCATTAGAATTGTTACGAAACATTTGAATGAGGTCACAGTTAAAAAAATGCCATTTTTGTGGTGAATATGTTAGTGCTAACAAACACTAGCCACAAAACTTAAAAACTATTTATAATAATAAGTTTATTTAATAAATGCTTCTGGATTCTTCTGGGTTCTTGCATAGTTTTGATTAGGTAGTGCATGAATTCTTTTTTCAAGAAATTGAGATCTGAGATACAGAAATTGATTTTAAGTTCCATCTTCTTGAACTCTTACTTAGAAAAGATAAATGAAAAGCTAAGACTGAAAAAATAAGATATTAAAAATTGCTTTCAGGATCATGATGGCATGTTATATAGATCATTGTGCGTTGCCTTTCTCCACTGAATTTTACTAAACTGAATTTAACACCTGCTTTCCCCACCAAAGCTTAGCTGTATTTAAAAACTATGTTCATTGTTGATTCCAATGTTATTTAAATGTTGACATTTTGATTGTTGGCACTTTAATCATTAATCACAATTTTAAAAGACCTTTTTTTAAAAGTAGTTTTACTAAGTAAAATTGAAGGGTTTGTACTTGGTGAGTTTTTAAGATTCTTTTAAACTGTAAAATGAAGTGATTGTGTGATAAAAGTGTTTTCTCTGTAAGAGCCTCTTTAGTGCCTGCTTTCTTCTCTGTGTGTCTGGGGCCGTGCAAAGACATTAAAACTTGTGTACTTAAAGATTTGGGAAAGGTGAAGCATTTTTATACTAAAACAAGTATATTTTTAAGTAGAATTGCGTGTGTGTGTGTGTGTGTGTGTGTGTGTGTTTGAACTAAACCAGGCATTTCAACAGTTCTTTTATTATTGTTGAAGGCTGCTTAATCTGTCCTCATTGTACCACCCTCCCTCTAACTCCCCAGGGAATTTTCTGCTTCTGTTCTCTGTTGCTAGGATTTCCTGGTGTGAAAAAGTCTGAAAAGTTGCATATATATTAGTTATACAGTCATGCTTATTTTAGTTGAAATTAAGAGACAGATAGGAATTTAATTCATTTCTGCTTTTTTTAAAGGAAAATTTTAGACACACAAAAATAGGCAAGTTGTATATTGGTTACTCATGTAACCATCATTAAGCTTCAACTCATGCCACTCTTTAGGAATTTAATTTTTTGTGTATTTCCCAAGATTTGCCAAGATAAGCATCTGTAAGGTCAAGGTACTGACATCAGAAGCATTTCTGAACAAAGATGTTGCAGTTGGTGGGTGGGTAGACTCTTCAGCTGTTGTATAAGCTTGCATAAATAGTATCATCTTGACTTTAATCTTCCCCTTGTTCAGAGGTAGTGTGCATATTTCTGTTTAACCCCTGGAAATTTGCCAAATTAATTTGTATCCATCCTTGGCACCTTCACTCTAAATGTTACATGAATAAAAGCAGTAAATCGATATTAGCAGTCTATTGAATAGAGCCATTGAGAGGGAAAATCATTATCTTCCTTAAAATTTTTTTGTGTATTACCTGGTTAATATTTTGAAAACTATAAAATCTGTGTCACTTTTTATCTTTTTGGGAATACAGATATCAGAATATAAAATGAGATAGACCTGGGTTCAAACCTCACTCCAAATCTCACTTCTTTTTTTTTTTAAATTTATTTATTTATGCATACAAGAACTGGGGTACAGGCCAGAGGTGCGGGGGGTGAGAGGACTCACCAGAGACAGTGGGGGACAGAACAGGCAGACTGACTGAAATACACTGCTGAGGGAAGCAGAGGGGAGACAGGAGAGGTCTGCCGCGCCATGTGGGTTTCTCCCTGACTGGCCGGGGATTGAACTCATGCTGCAGAGGCTATGAATTGCTTCATAGTGCAGTGCCTAACCCCTTGTGCCACCAGGGAGGCCCTCACTTCCTTTTTTAATATAAAAAGGACATAGCAATCATTGTTTGAGTTAGGTAATACATTCAAAATTAATTATCTTAAAATATCATTTGCACTGTATTATGTATGAGTTCAAGTCTTAAATGGATTTTTCTCAACTGGAGTTGAGAAAGTACTATTACTTTATTATTTAGAAAGGAAAACTAATAACCTAATATTTGCCATATCTAATTTTTGACTGGTAGGTATAAGATCTAAAGATGTAGTAGAAGATCTAATAGAAAGTATTTATGTTTGAACAAATGTTCTGTTGAAGCAAAACACTGGAAAAAGTAGTGCCTCACTATTATTTCTTATCAAATAATTACAGCAAACTCTGGCCTGTTCTATCCTAACTGCACTATTGAGTGAATTCTCAAGTTCAAGCAAAACTAGTAACATTGGACTAAGTATGGAATTCCATGGTAACTGCAAACGAATTTTTCAGGTATGTTTCCCTTATATTTTAATTATTAGATTGTTCATTTTTTACTCAATCTGCTCCTAATGGAGTAAGAATACTTTATCTAGTTGAATGGTAACCAGTACTTGAGGATTTGTGGTGTGATTGCAAGGATACAGTAAAGTGATAGATTTGGTGAACATAGTTGACAATTTAGAATACTTGTTTGATATTAGTCTAAATAAAACAAAAAAAAATGCTTCTGTGAAGATCCTAAGTTTATTGTTTTGCTCTGTGTTTAGATGTAACCAGTTCAAATGGTGGGACTCTGTCGGCCTTAAAAATAGGCCTGGCAGAATGCCAAAGAGCGCTGTGTATTTAAAATGTTATTGCAGATGGTGTGGCCTCTTTGTCGCCTATGTATTGTTTGGCTCTGAAGTAGAGTTATGTGAACAAGTTGGCTTCAGTCTGAGGGCTCTGCACTATAGCAGCTGGCCCCTTCCAGCTTGGAGTGGTTGTCAAAGACTGACTTCTCTACAGCGTTCCATGTATATTATAGTATATGTGGCCAGATTGTTGTCTTTTGAAAGCATACTGTGATGAAAAATACGAGCAGAGCAGAACAGAAAATGTAAAGTTCTTAAGGAAATAGTGTTTTCCTTTGGAAATGTTAAGGTTTTTATTAAATTGTGTTGTTCTTCTACAAGGGACTATATTTTGAATAAGCTTTTGATATAAAAATATGTGTAACATATACTATAGGAAGAAGACCTTCGTCAAATCTTCATGTTAACTGTTGAAGTTCTGCAAGAGTTCAGCAGGCGCGAAAACCTCAATGCTCAAATGTCTTCTGTATTTCAGCGTTATCTTGCACTTGCCAATCAAGTCTTGAGCTGGAACTTTCTTCCTCCAAATTATATCCTTTTAACAACTGAATAATTTTTTGTGATAATTTTCCTAGGTGATATAATTATGACTGGAGCACTTTATCATCAGTCATAATTAAGGTTTATAAATAATTTTTCTCACCCCATGTAGGTTTGTAAAAACATGTTGGAAAAATAAGTCTTTTTAGAAACAATTTTCTTTTATGTTATAATTCCTCAATGCAGTGGACTACTAGAACATTTTAAATTGTATTTACAACTCTGTGCAGAATGGTTGAATAAATTGGAAACATTTGGTAGATGATGGGACTGTTGCTACAGAATAGTATTCTTGAGGTAAAGGGAAAAGACAGGAAGTGCATTTTATCAGGAAACTGATTCTCTTTGTAACGTGATTTAGATTGAATTTTGAGCTGACATTCTTTAAAGCTAGTTTGGACTTTTCTGGTTTGGTTTTTGTGAATGATATTGTTTAAGTGTAGATGGTAAGCTTATCCTTTGATAAGTTTATTCTTTGAAGGCCTTTTCCAATATAAAAATATGGTAATTTCATTTTTGGCAGATTATTTTAGTAATATAAAACAATTTAAATAGGTTATATTATCTTTTTTTTAATCAGGTACTAAAGTTGGGATATATTTATATTTTAGAAAGTTATTTCATAAAGTTTGTGTTTTGCTACATTTGCTGATTGAAAGGAATAATAAATAGTATATAGATACTCATTTGTATCATTGTTGAGTCCAACAAATCTAGATTCAAGTCTCAGTTCATCTTAGGTAAGTTATTTATCTGAGGTCTTAGTTTATGCCAAAAGTATTATGGGTAGGTGTGGATTGTTGAGTTAATTAAATGAAACAGTACATTTAAAACACTTAAGAATTAACCACTATTTATTGTGCTCTTACTGGTCTATTTGAATAGAGCAGTTCATCAGCTAGCTATCTTTATTATCTTCTTCTTGATCTAATATATTCCTTATGGTATAGGATACTGTAGGAAATTTAACCTGTTCTCGATGTCTTTAATCCATCCTTTCTTGGGACAAAAAGGGTTAAATATCTATTTAGGAGACAAAGATAGTAAGAAAATGAATCATGTCAAAAAAGTAAGGTGAAACATTTCTCTTTCAACAGAGGAAAGAGCTACTACATTCATATACAAAGAAATTAGCTAATTATTTATGGCTAGTGAAATTGTGGGATTTTAAAGGACCAAGTGGGGTGTAACTTTTTCTTCTATTTTCAAGCTAATATATATTTTTAAATATTTTATTTTATATAATTCTTACATCATTTTTCATTTTTGCACAATGTATGCATTTTCATTTTGGTTATATTCCCCATACAATTGCACCTCCCCTTACTTTGATCTTAATCATTCCTCTCCCCGCCCCCGCCCCCCCTAGTGTGTCTCTGGTTTATAGTTGCTTGTTGATTTTGATTTTTACTTTGTATTGATTAGTCTTTTTCCTGGTCCCTTATTTAGGTTTTCTAAATTCCTGCTATGAGTGAGACCATCCAGTATTTTTCTTTTTCTTTCTGACTTATTTCGCTGAGCATGATTCCTTCTAGCTCCATCCATGTTGCTGCAAACTGCATGTGTTTATCTTTTTTGATTGCTGAGTAATATTCCACTGTGTATATGTACCACATCTTCTTGATCCAGTCATCTATTTTTGGGCATTTGGGTTGTTTCCAAAGCTTAGCTATTGTAAATAGTGCTGCTATAAACACAGGGGTTCATGCTAATATATTAATGTAATGGAAAATTAACTGTACAAAATGCTGGATAGGAAAGTGAGTCTCTGACTCAAAACCTAAGTTCTCCAGTTTTCTTTCCCAAAGGAACCATGATCAGTTGTTGCTTTGTGGTGCAAAGCTAACATGAAGTTAATCAATAGTCTCTAATCATCTTCTCCTAACAATCAGTTTTATATTTTCAATATATTATTTTGGTTGTTAAGAGGCAAGAATTTCTTATGTTTACATTAAAATAATTTCCCCATTGAATGTCACAATATAATTTTGCTCTAATCTTTGTTAATAAAAAAAAAGTCACAAAACTTTCTGTTTTAGAGAAAATGTAGTTGGCTGAAGAGTGACTGTTTCATAAAAGGAAACAGTTCTCTAGGAATTTAGAAACAAAGTTTGTTTGAAGATACACTTAAGTATTTTACAAACATTTTAAATATTTGTTAAATATTATAAAGATTTCAAGAAAGCTTTGGAAAACCTGTCATAGAAAAACAATAATCACTACTACCCTGTTGCCAAAGGAAATAATTCCTTGTTTAAAGAAAAGTAGATTTTAATCTTTCTTGCTTATATTCTACTTTAAGAATTACAAGTTGGGCCTCCCCGTTGGCGCAGCAGTTAAGCGCTGGGTTGCGAAGCTGCCCGCAGCCTCTGCAGCACGGGTTCGATCCCTGGCCGCTGGGTGAGGGTCCCACATGGCGCGCAGACCTCTCCTGCCGCCCGCTGCTCCCCTCAGCAATGTACTTCATCAGTCTGCCTGTTCTGCTCTCCGCTCTGGCTCTGGTGAATTCTCTCATCCTCCCGCGCTTCTGACTGTACTCAGTCCTTGTATAAATAAATAAATAAATATTTTTTTTTTAAAAAAAAAAAAGAATTACAAGTGATTTCCTATGTGACTTTTGATGTTTGTTGGCTAACTGAACTACATAGTTAAGTAGTCCTTTCTTTAAGTGGATTAGGAGGGCCTCCCCGGTGGCGCAGCGGTTGAGCGCTGGGTTGCGAAGCTGCCCGCAGCCTCTGTGGCGCCGGTTCGATCCCCGGCTGCTCCCCGGCCACCGGAGGAGGGTCCCACATGGCGTGCAGACCTCTCCTGCCGCCCGCTGCTCCCCTCAGCAGTGTACTTCGGTCCTTCTGCCTGCTCTGCTCCCCGCTCTGGCTCTGGTGAATTCTCTCACCCTCCCACGCTTCTGACTGTACCCAGTGCATGTATAAATAAACAAACAAACAAACAAATAAATAAATAAATAAAACATGCCTCTATTTAAAAAAAAAAAGTGTAGGAGGAAAAAAAACATGGCAATGAATTAAAGTTGCATTTTTTGTGGTTAAAGAAATTAGTTCCAAGGAATCCAATTTGTTAATTAATGAGAAATCTGTCATTTCATCAGTGGGGAGAAAATTAATAATTTTGTACTTTAGACAGGATCTAATGATCAAACTTAACATATTTAATATGTTTTAAGTTTATGGTTTTTTGAAATATGATTTATCTTTTAGGATAAGCAGATGAACAGCAAGTAGATCTTGTAAAATGTGTTGTATATTTTGTATCAAATATATTTGATCATTATTTAGAGTGGCATTATGTTAAATAAGATTATGTTAAATTATCGTTATCCATCCCTATTCATAATTTTTGTAATCTACTTTCCTTTTTTGTATCTCTGTATTTGCTGTAATTTTAACATTCAGAAATACTGTAATTCAAAGAATTCCCATATGCCCCTTATGAAGATTCATCAATTGTTGACATTTTGTCTGCTTTATTTTACTTCTGTTCACACATACATGTACATATGTACATGTTTGTGTACATGCATGTAGATACTTAAGCACATTTTCATCTCAACCATTTGGGAGCATTTGTCCACATTACATCCATTTACCCTTGAATACTTCGTGTATGTTTTTCTGTATGTTTTCCTGTGATGAAGAGTTTTAATGTTGCACTGTGGTTCTTATAGGAGAATGTCTTACAAAACTATAGTACAGTTTTAAAAATCAAGAAGTTTAGTGTTAATACATGCTATCATCTGATCTACAGCCCATATTCAAATTTTGTCATTAGTCTCAATGTCTTTATAGCTATTTTTAATGCTTTGTATTTAGTTGTCCTTGATCTGGAGCAGTCCTTTATTTTTCTTTCATAGACTTGACATATTTGAAGTGTATAGGTTAATAACTTTTAGAAATGTGCTTAAATTTGTGTCTTTCTAATGTTTCATCATGATTAGATTCAGATTTTTTTTTTACTTTTTTTTTTTTAATAGAGGCATGTTTTACTTATTTATTTATTTGTTTGTTTGTTTTGCTTTGTTTATACATGTACTGGGTACAGTCAGAAGCGCGAGAGGGTGAGAGAATTCACCAGATCCAGAGCGGGGAGCAGAGCAGGCAGAAGGACCGAAGTACACTGCTGAGGGGAGCAGCGGGCGGCAGGAGAGGTCTGCGCGCCATGTGGGACCCTCCTCCGGTGGCCGGGGAGCAGCCAGGGATCGAACCGGGGCCGCAGAGGCTGTGGGCAGCTTCGCAACCCAGTGCTCAACTGCTGCGCCACCGGGGAGGCCCAGATTCAGATTTTTTTTTTGTAGTAATACTATAGCAGTGATACTGTAATTTTGTAGTAATACTATAGCAGTCCCTTTCAGTACTTTGTGGCAGGGAACACAGTATGTCATTTTACCATTTGGGGTGATAAAGTATTGGCTTGAATCACTTGATTATGGTGGTTCCTGACATTTCCCCAAAACCTTCCCTTTCCTTTTATAATTAATAATTTGCCATGTTATACTTACAGACTATATAAATATTCTTTCTCCTAAATGTTTCACTGATTAGCTCTAGCTTGCATTGGTGATTCTTGCCTGGATCAGTTGTTACAATAGTTGTAAGATAGCAAACCTTTTGCATTTATTTGGCAGCATTTCCCCATTAGGAAGTTTTCTTATTTATTCATTCTTCTATTTGCATCAGTATTACTCACAGGTTCTTATTCTTTGGAATGGATTGTTATCTGTTCCTATCATTCATTATTTTGATGCCCATATTGTTCCAGCTTTGATGTCTGCCAGTGACCTCTCTGTCCTTTTGATTTGTCCTACTATTAAGTTTCTACTGAAATGACTTAGGCTTAAAGTTTTAGGGGTGAATAATTTTAGATGTTGCTGACTAAAATAAAAGACAAAGGATTTATTAGATAATCAAAGTGAGGATTTCCACCACCATGCAGTCAGATGGAATTTAATCTGTGAGAACTGTTCAGACAATCACAAATTGAATGTATATAGATAGGAACAATGAGTCATTGACATCAAAATGTAATTATTTTGTGGGGCAGGGGAGGGTTTCTGTTTTCCTTCTGTAGGCTTAGATTTTTCCATTTCCTCATTGATCTTGACCAAAAAATTTGTTTATGATATCTATGTGAAGAGGAGGACAGTGCTGGGGTTTAACCACTTCTCTACTACTAAAGTATGCACTGGAGATACAGGACTGGGTTTCCATTACTTGTCTTTTTTTTTTTTTTTCTTTTTTTTAAAAGAATTATTTATTTATTTATGACTACAAAAACTGGGGTACAGGCCAGAGATGTAACTTTGGTTTTTATTGGGTGTTGAAAGGCTAGTTTACCTGAAGGTAGTAGATTTTTGCATAGGCTACTTCACAGAATAAGATTGAGTCTGTTCTGACTTCAGGTTTTTGGGGATGGTTTATTTATAAAATGTTCTTAATGTTCTATGATGAATCCATTCTAATTATTTTAAAATTTTACTTGACATGTATAGAACTTTAAATTGAGCTCTCTTAAAGAAAATCTCTGTACTGAAGCACTGTATCTGTGATTTTGCTGAAGATAGTTTTCATTGCAGTGATAATTGGCTATTCTTTATAATAGCTTTAATTTTTATTTTTTGAAATGTAATTGTTATATTTAAAAATTAAATTAAATTTTTATTTATTTTACCTAAATAGTTGCGATCTCTGTTAATATGTAACTCAGTTGCCCTAACAGCTTTTCTTAATTTGAAATACAAAAGCGTAATGGAAAGAGATATTGTTCATAAAACTCAGTGGTCTGTAATGTTAAATGTACATATTCAGCCCAGCAATTTTATATGTTGTATGTGTTAGGCATTATTTCTTGGGAAATGAAAGGATGCAAATACAGACCAAAATGTGCATTTGATTGCCTACAGGGAAATTTTGAGATGAAACTATTGAAGCTTTTAGAAATTTCTCAGAAATTTATGTAAAATATGACTATAAAAATGTTATGGCTCTCTGCAGCCTCTACAGCGCGGGTTCGATCCCGGCCGGCTGGCGAGGGTCCCACATGGCTGGGCAAACCTCTCCTGTCTGGCCTGCTGCTCCCCTCAGCAGTGTATTTCATCAGTCCGCCTGTCCTGTTCCCTACTCTGTCTCTGGTGAGTCCTCTCACCCTATCGCGTAAAAAAAAAAGTTATTGGGGATACCAATTGAGACTAGCACAACAGTGGAACAAGGATGTACAAAGAGTAGTGCTGATAAAAGAAATTTGAGTTTTAATGCTGTCATATTTATTGACTTGTTTTGTTATGATCTTAGATCAAAAATCTATACGCAGGGTCCTCCCCAATGGTGCAGCAGGTTGAGCACAGTGCTGTGAAGCTGTCTACAGCCTCTGTAGCGTGGGTTTGATTCCCAACCCACCAGGGAGATTCCCATATGGCGCAGCAGATCTCTCCTTTCACACCCACTGCTCCCCTCTGCAGTGCTTTCTGTCTGCCTGCCTGTTCTGCTCCCCACTCTGTCTCTGGTGAATCCTCTCACCTTCCCATGCCTCTGGCCTGTACCCCAGCTAGTGTATAAATAAAACATATTAAAAAAAAATCTATATGCATACAAAGTTACACTAAAGTAATGTAATTCTCCAACAGTCGTTCTCAGTAGGGGGTGATACTGTACACTTGAGATATTTGGCACTCTGGAGACATTTTAGTTGTCACAAGTAGTGAAGTGCTACTGGCAACTAGTGGGTACATACCAGAGAAACTGCTTAACATCCCACAGTGCACAACAAGCAGTTATTCTACCGAAAGTGTCAGTAGTCATTCACACAAAAATTTGTATATGAATGCATATAGCACTATTATTCTTAATAGGCAAAAAGTAGAAGTGACCTGAGTATCCATCAATTGATGAATGGGTAAATGTGTTTTACCCATATTACAGAATATTGTTAATAAAAAAGGAATAGTAGTACTGATATATACTATAATGTGGATAACATTTAAATGAAAGAAGCCATTTACATAAGACCACATATTATGTGACTCCATGTACATGAAATGTTCAGAGTAAGGAAATCTGTGGATAGTGGTTAGGGCCAGGGTAGTTGGAGGGAAATAGGAGGTGAAAACAGGGCCTCCCTGGGGTTAAGTCTCAGCACTATGGAGCTATAGGCAGCCTCTACAGCAAGAATTCAAACATGGCATAGCAGATCTCTCCTGTCTTGCCTGCTGCTCCCCTCTACAGAGTATCTCAGTAGATCCTCCTGTTCTGCACCCTAGTCTGTCTCTGATGAAACCTCTCAGTCTCTGGCACTTCTCGCCTACACCCCAGCTCTTGTATGTATAAATAAAATAAATCATTAAAAAAAAAGGAGGTGAAAATATAAGTATGTGGTCTTTTGGAGGTGATAAAAATGTTCTGAAATTACATTGTGATGGCTGTGTAATTATGAACCATTGAGTTGTTTGTATATTCCCATGAGTAAATTGTATAGTATGTGGATTAAGTCTCAACAAAAGCTTTAAAATATTACTCATATCTAGGGTTAGAAGTATTGCCAATTAGCCAATTACCCACTGTCGATAGGATGTTATGTTATGGAGGGAAATTAGAGGTGAAGATAAAGCTTTGAGAAATAATCCAATGTTAGGACCATTGAAGTCAGGGATAGGAAAAGTCATTCAAAGAGAAGAGTACCAATGTTAAGACTTTTAAGAAAGTGAGAACCAGGAAGAAGCAAAAGAGATTAAAGCAGGACACTTCAGGTAAGCAGAGGGGAGAACCAGATAGGACTCTTTGGTAAGCAAAGATAAATGAGTGTGTCAAATAGAAAAAGGCGTGGACATAGTCTATTGCATGTAGCATATAGATTGAAAATAAGCCTTTAGTTATAAATTGGAACATATATAATCATATTGAGATCTATTTAAGCAAGTGAATTTTGGTTTATTAATATATAAATTGAATTACTGATTTCCTTTCTATACATTTCAGTGTTGACAGGATTTTTTGTGTGTATCAGGAAGCTGTGCTTTACATTTTTTTTTTTAAGGATTTATTTATGCATACAAGAACTGGAGGGCCTCCCCTGGTGGCGCAGCGGGTGAGTGCTGGTTTGTGAGGCTGCCCGCAGCCTCTACAGCACTAGTTCGATCCCCGGCTACCGGCAAGGGTCCCACAAAAAAAAAAAAAAAAAAAAAAAACTGGAGTACAGGCTAGAGTAAAGTTGTTGGGGGTGAGAGGATTCTCCACAGACAAAGTGGGGAACAGAATAGGCACATTGACTGAAATACACTCCTGAGGGGAGCAGCAGGCGAGAGGAGATGTCTGCTGTGCCATGTGGGTAGCTCCCTGGCCGGGGATTGAACTTGTGTTGCAGTGGCTGCCGATACCTTCGTAGGTTGCGTCTTAACCCCTCACGCCACCAGGGAGGCCCAGGAAGCTGTGCTGTAGATTTAACAGTAAGAGCATGTGGGTTTAGTTCTTTCATGAATTAAGTTACATTTAGCCATTGGTAGAACTATACTTCCTACCTTGGTCGGTGTCTTTAGCGATTTTGGTCATTATTTCCATGGGACGAAAGGGTCTGTGTGACTCTATTATCATTAATGCAACATCTTTGTTCTACTGATAGTAGGCTGGTAGCACAATCTTTTTACATAAAGCTTGCATAACTGCTTGTCCTAAAAGTTCTTGTGGGAGATCCCAGGGATCAGTATCCACACTTAAGTTCAGTGACAGCCTGAGTCTGGTTTTTAAATTGCATGGAAGAGGGAACTATGCCTTTTCTTTTCACATCTGTTTTGGTTACTAGACAGTAAATAACCAACCTATTGGAATGTAATATAGAAGAGAGCTTGATAGTTGTAAGTTCATTGATCTAACCACCAAAAACAGTCATCTATATCTAAATGTGTAACATTGAACTGAATGGAATGTAATGGAAGTATAGTCTAGTTGGAGAAACCATTATTTAATGTAGCCTTTTAAAAATCACTTAGGACAGGGCCTCCCCGGTGGCGCAGCAGTTGATCGCTGGGTTGCGAAGCTGCCCACAGCCTCTGCAGCGCAGGTTTGATCCCAGCCGGCTGGCGAGAATCCCACACAACGAAGCAGACCTCTCCTGCCACCCGCTGCTCCCCTCAGCAGTGTACCTCGGTCCTTCTGCCTGCTCTGCTCTCCCCTCTGGCTCTGGTGAATTCTCTCACCCTCCCGCGCTTCTGACTGTACCCAGTGCTTGTATTAATCAATAAATAAATCTTTAAAAAAAAATCACTTAGGACAGTAAATATTCATCATTCTGCATCTAATTTGCTTCACAAAGCAGAAGTGGTGAGTTGGCATTTGCAGAAGACTTGGATTAAGATTTAAACTCATTTTGCAAGTTGATTCATTTTGTCTTTTCATTAAAATAATGGTTATTAATTGATAATTCATGTTCAAATATTTACATTTGGCGTTGATAAACAAAAGGCACATGTAAATAGCATAAAACTTAAGGTTCAAAAATACTGTATTTTTCCTTTTTTAAAAAATAGACATTGTGCCATATAGGTCACATATTTTATGTGTTTTTTTTTTTTAAAGATTTATTTATTTACTTATCCATAGAAGAACTGGGGTATAGGCCAGAGGTGCTGAGGAGTGAGAGGATTCAGCAGAGACAAGAGTGGAGAGCAGAACAGGCAGATCTACTGAAATACACTGCTTGAGGGAGCAGTAGGCGAGACTGGAGAGGTCTGCTGCGCCATGTGGGTCAGCTCCCTGGCTGGGGATGGAACTCTGGCCAGAGGTGATAGCGCTGAGACCTAACCCCTAGGCCACTAGGGAGGCCCTAGGTCACATATTTTAAATGTACAATTAAGGGAGTTTGTTCAGAGTCATGTAACCCTCACCTCAATCAATTTTAGGGAATATCACCCCCCAAAAGAACTCCAAACTCTTCAGTAGTTACTCCTCCCACTCCTAACTTACCCACCCCTACACAATGACAACTACTAATTCACTTTTTAACTCTTTAGATTTGTCTGTTCTGGACATTTTATTTAAATGAAGTTATACAATATGTGGGGTCTTTTCAGTTCTTTCACTTGGCATACTTTCAGTGTTTATTCATGTTGTAGCTTACATCAGCACTTAATTCTTTTTTATTGCAAATTATTCCATTCTATGGGCATACCACATTTTTTTTCTCTGTTCATTTGCTGATACTTGGTGGTCATTTGAATTTTCCCATTTTTTGAAAAATTGATAAGTGTTCAATATAGAATAATACTGTGGACATTTGTGCACAAGTTTTTGGGTAAATGAATGTTTCCATTTCTCTTGGATATATACCTAGGAATAGAATTGCTAAGTCATAGGGTAACACGACATTTAACATTTTGAGGTACTGCCAGACTGTTTCACACAGCAACTGATTATTTCACATTAACATTGATATGTATTAGGATTTCATTTTGTCTGCATTCTTGCCAGCACTTGTTACTGTTTTTCTGTTTATAACCATCCCATTTCATGTGAAATGGAATCTCATTATGGCTTAGAGTTTTAGATTTGCATTACCCTAGTGGTAAATGCTTTGAGCATCTTTGGTTATAACCATCTTTGTACAAATTTCTATGCAGATCCTTTGTTTTTAAAATCAGTTACTTGTCTTTTCAAAATTCTTGAGTTACAAATGTTTATTTTATATCTTACAAATATATTAAAACAAATCCCTTAGCAAATACATGATATTCCATTTTTTATTGCCCATTCTATGGGTTGTCCTTTTACTGATGGTGTCCTTTGAAAACAAGCTTATTATCTTTTTCTTTTGTTCATTTGTGCTTTTGATATGTTTAAGAGCTTTGATTAGCTCTATTTTTTAAAAATAGACTTTTAATTAGTTACTTTGTTTAGGTTTACAGCAATATTGAGTAGTCAGTAGATTTCCCATATGTCCCCTTTCTCCTCCACATGCATAATCTCTGACATTATCAGTGTCCCCCAGGTTCCCATGAAGTGAACATTTGTTGTAATTGATAAACAATACACATCAGTATCACCTGAAGTCCATAATTTACATTAGGGTTTACTCTTGGTGTTCTGTGGGTTTGGACAATGTTTAATGACATGTATTTACCATTTCTGTATCATTCAGAGTGGTTTTACTGCATAAAAATCCTTTGTGCTCCACCCGTTCATCCCACCACTCCCCAAAAACCTTAGTAGCAACTGCTCTTTTTACTTTTTCCATACTGTTGTATTTTCCAGGATGTCTATATTGGGAATCACATAATACATGCCCTTTTCAGATTGTCTTCTTTCACTTAGTTACATGTATTTAATATTCCTCCATCTTTTTACATGGCTTGATCAGTTCTTTTTATCACTGAGTAATATTTCATTGTCTGGATGACAGTTTACTTACCTATTTACCTTCTGACGGATGTTTTGTTTGCTTACAAGTTTTGTCAATTACAAAGAAACAATCATGTTCAGGTTTTTATGTGGACACAAGGTTTCAACTCCTTTGGTTCAATACCAAGAAGTGCATATGGTATTCTTGGGTCATATGGTGGGAGAGTGTCTTTAGTTTTGTAAGAAACTGCTAATATCTCTTCCAGAGTACCATTTTGCATTCCTACCAGCTATGAATGAGAGATCCTCTTGCTCCACACATGCTTGCTGCCTTTTGATGTTGTCTGTGTTTCAGATTCACCCATTCTAATAGATGTGTAATGATATCTTACTGTTTTGATAAGTGTTTCCCTGATGACATGATATTGAGGATTGTTTCATGTTCTTTTTTTAAAAAATATTTTTTCTTTAACTTTTTATTTTTGCGTAGACAAACTGGGGTGTAGGCCAGAGGTACGGAGAGGTGAGAGGATTCACAGGTGACAGAGTGGGGAGCAGAACAGGTGGATCTACTGAAATGCACAGCTGAGCAGGCAAGACAGGAGAGGTCTTCTGTACCTTGTGGATTAGCTCCCTGGCTGGGGAGTGAACTCAGGCCCTAGCAGTGATAGCACTGAGACTTAACCCCTAAGCCACCACAGAGGCCCCAATTTCATGTTCTTATATGCCATCTATATATTTTTAGTGAATTGTCTGTTAAGGTCTTTGACCCAATTTTTAATCCAGTTTGATTTTTGTGGGTATATTTTGGGTAATAGTCTTTATGAGAAATATCTTTTGCAAATATTTTTACCTACCTAACTTTAAAAAAATTTTATTTTATATAATTCTTACATCATTTTTCATCTTTGCACAATGTATGCATTTTCATTTTGGTTATATTCCCCATACAATTGCACCCCCCCTTATTTTGAAGCTAGTTCTCTCCCTTTCCCCACCCCCACCCCCACCCCCGGGTAGTGTGTCTCTGGTTTATAGTTGCTTGTTGATTTTGATTTTTACTTTGTATTGATTAGACTTTTTCCTGGTCTCTTATTTATGTTTTCTAAATTCCTGCTATGAGTGAGACCATCTGGTATTTTTCTTTTTCTTTCTGACTTATTTCTCTGAGCATGATCCCTTCTAGCTCCATATATGTTGCTGCAAACTGCATGTGTTTATCTTTTTTGATTGCTGAGTAATGTTCCACTGTGTATATGTACCACATCTTCTTGATCCAGTCATCTATTTTTGGGCATTTGGGTTGTTTCCATAGCTTAGCTATTGTAAATAGTGCGGCTGTAAACATAGGGATGCAGATGCCCTTTGGAATTACTGTTTCTGTGTCATTTGGGTAAATACCTAGGAGTGGAATTGCTAGTTCATACGGAAGCTCTATGTTTAGTAGGTCAAGAAATCTTCACACAGCTCTCCACAGTGGTTGGACCAGTTTGCACTCCCACCAACAGTGCAGGAGAGTTCCTTTTTCTCCACAACCTCGCCAACATTTGTTGTTGTTAGTTTTTTCAATATGTGCCATTCTCACTGGTGTGAGATGGTATCTCATGGTAGTTTTGATTTGCATTTCCCTGATTATAAGTGATGTTGAACATTTTTTCATAGGCCTGTTGGCCATTTGCATTTCTTCGGAGAATTTTCTTTTTAGCTCTTCTGCCCATTTTTTGACTGGATAATTTTCTTTGTTTTTGTTGAGTCTCATCAGCTCTTTGTAGATTTTTGTGATCAGTCCTTTATCATTAGTGTTGTGTGCAAAAATTTTCTCCCATTCGGTGGGGTTTCTCTTTGATTTGGTTATTGTCTCTTTTGCTGTGCAGAAGCTCTTTAATTTGATGTAGTCCCAGCTGTTTATCTTTGCCTTCACTATCCCTGCTTTGGGTGATGTGTCTGTAAAGATGTCTTTGAGGTGCATGTCATGTAGTGTTTTGCCTGTATTTCCTTCTATATATTTTATGGTTTCAGGTCTTATGTCTAGTTCTTTAATCCATTTTGAGTTGTTTTTTGTGCATGGTGTGAGGTAGTAGTCAAGCTTCATTCTTTTGCATGTAACGACCCAGTTTTCCTAGCACCATTTATTTATTTATTTATTTGTTTAAAAAAAATGTTTGTTTATTTATTTATACAAGCACTGGGTGCAGTCAGAAGTGCGGGAGCGTGAGAGAATTCACCAGAGCCAGAGTGGGGAGCAGAACAGGCAGACTGATGAAGTACACTGCTAATGGGAGCAGTGGGTGACCGGAGAGGTCTGTTTATTTTTGGATTTTCTGTTCGGTTCCATTGGTCTGTGTGTCTGTTCTTGTTCCAATATCATGCAATTTTGATGATTATGGCTTTGTAGTATAGTTTGAAGTCTGGGAGTGTGATGCCTCCATTCCCTTTTTTTTTTTTTCCAGGAGAACTTTGGCTATTCGGGTTTTTGGTTATTCCATATGAATTTCATCAATAATTGTTCTATTTCTTTGAAGAATGTCATTGAAATTTTTTTGGAATAGCATTGAATCTGTATATTGCTTTCCTACCTAATTTTTTTTTAACCTTAGTAATGTCCTCTCTCTTCTCCTCTCCTTTCCTTCCCTCCTCCCTCCCTTTCTCCCTTCCCCCTCCACCTCCTCTTTGTATAGAAGAGCTAAGGTATAGGCCAGAGAGAGGTACAGGGCATGAGAGGATTCAGAGTGGGGAGCAGAACAGACAGAACCTACTGAAATAGATTACTTAAGGGGAGCAGTGGGCGAGACAGGAAAGGTCTGCTGTGCTATGTTGGTTAGCTCCCTAGTGGGGCATCAAACTCAGGCCATAGAGGTTATAGCACTGAGACTTAACACCCCCCCCCACCCCGTGCCACTAGGTAGGCTTGATCATCTCATTTTCTTAATGTCGTCTTTTCACAGTGCAGAGGCTTTTAACCTGTATTAAGTTCAGCTTATCCATTCTTTCATGGGTTGTACCTTTGGTATTTTAATTTAAAAGTAGATATAATTTGGTTTTGGCAAAAGAAAATTTTAACTCAAATCTTTGGTGGAAAGCTAAATCATAATATAGGATTGTGATACAGAAGTTTCCTCTAAATTAGGATTTCCACTGGTGTCAATATTAGTATTTGGAGATTATACTTGGGAAAACATTTAGTTGAGGTAGTTCTTTATTTCCGAAGGACTTTAGGTTGCTTGAACTAACTGCTATCTCTACTGGGCTGTAAGTTCTGTAATATGCCAGAAAGAGGAATAACAGTTTTTGTTGTTACAAAAATTGAAGGTGACAGAGATTAAATATTTATTTATTTTTTAATTTTTTAAAGATATATTTATTTATACAAGCACTGGGTACAGTTAGAGGCGTGGGAAGGTGAGAGAATTCACCAGAGCCAGAGTGGAGAGTAGAACAGGCAGAGTGACGAAGTACACTGCTGAGGGGAGCAGCAGGCGGCAGGAGAGGTCTGCGCACCATTTGGGACCCTCGCCCGGTGGCCGGGGATTGAACTGGCGCTGCAGAGGCTGTGGGCAGCTTCGCAACCCAGTGCTCAACCACTGCGCCACTGGGGAGGCCTGAGATTAAATATTTAAAAAGAAAAACTAGGCTTTCCCTTACTTGTGAAACTATGATTTACTAATGAGGTAGGATGCAAAGAATATAGGAAGATGAAGAAATTAAAATATTTATTACTTTTGTAAAATATACATCTTTGCTACAAGATCTTCCTGTATTGTAAAGTAGTACTTATAAGAATAGGCAATGGTAGTTTTCAGAATCTCCATAGCTATTGTACGAGTCATTAAATAGTTTTTTTTTTTTTTTAATGTCAGTTACCACAACAAAATCATATCCTTGCTGAAGGTGTTAGTAGGTGAACTAGAACTATGCAGGAACTGGTTTAATTCCAAAGATGACTATTACTTGCTCTGCTAGTATGTGCTTAACTGATAATACTGTTTGTTGTTTGATATCTTAAGATTGTTTGCTTGAAACAGAAAATTTAAGATTTACCCAGTGATAGCAGCAGTGTGCGATCAAGCTCTATCCTTTTGACTGTTAGCCTAGTATGTGTTTTTCTGTGGTCATGTAGTTTGTAGAGTAGGGCAGGTGGTCCATTGTTATGCCCAATATTTCTCAGACATCGGTGAGCCCAAGCTGAGAATTTTAGAGCTAGATAGGATCATTGTGGTAGAAGGGTCTACGGAACAGAGTTAATTCTTCACTGTTCTATGGTGCAGTTGAATTTACATATGGCCTTAGATGATTTTTCAGGGAATGAACATAGCATTGAATTTGGATAACTTCAGATATCGAACCACCTGGAATTCTTGCTAAGAGAGTACTGCATCAGAAAAATTGTACTGTAACTCCTGGATTCTTATATTTACTGAAAACATGAGAGTGTGAAGTAAGATTAGATGTGGATGACAATTTTTTAAGTGACGCGAGTCTATTAAAAGACTGAAGCAGCTCTATATGACTTACTGGTTAAAGTCTATTTTGTTACAAATGAATTATTCTGAGTCAAATGTAGATTTAACTGAGTTCAGTGTGCATTTTAGAACTGTATAAAGCCATAGCTCAAGAAAATTCTGATTTGAATTTTGATAATTGTTAGCTTTTCACTAGTATCAATGTATTGTGATTCATACATCTCCTAAAATCTAACAAGTACAAAATGCATAAAATAAATAATTAGTAAATAATCACTTTATGATTTGTCTTTAATTGGTGATATAGTTGGGTAAAAAGATAAAATAATAAAATATTTAGATATTATGACATGTTAAAGTAGTACTATTTTATAAACAAAAGTTTATACTATTTTATAAACAAAAGTACTATTTTATAAACAAAAGTTTAGTACTATTTTATAAACAAAAGTTTTAAAGTTTTGAAACTTTAAAAAACCTGTATTATTAAAACCCATTTAAAAGAAACTTTAAATGTCATTTAAAAAATTATTAGGAATACAAGTGCTAGATTTCAGAATTTTAGTGTAGTCTTTTTGTTTTATCTTTCAAGTATTCCACATTAAGGATTTTCTGGGGGAGAAATGGTATTATTTTTGGGCCTTATACAGACAAAAATATTTAATTGAATTACTATTAGTGATTTGAATTCCTATTTGGAAATTAGTATTTCCAAATTCCTATTTGGAAATTCTGATTACTATGAATTACTAATTAATAGTTAATTGAATTACTATTAAATTTAAAATTGAATTTGTCCTAATTCTTTACATTATTTTGAATGTGTAGTTATCGTTTAGATCTGTATATGACTTTTACTCAATTGTTGTAATTCTACTAACTAGTTTTTTCAATTGAAAAGCAATACATGTACATTCATAGTAACCATGTTTCATGTAACACAATAGAGCCCTAGTAGTCTCCTGTTTAGAGGCAACAACTTCAACAGATTGCACAGTACAGTTAATCTAAAACATTTTTCTTATCACTATAGCATTGTTCTAAAATATTTGTTACATTTGTTACTATACTGTTCATTTTATATTTAAAAAGTATTCTTTAAATACTTTAGGGGATAACTAAATGTTCTTTTAGTAGAGAGAGAGTTTGTAATTGAGTTATATGGTTATGTCTATGATCTAAGCTGTGCATTTTTATTATGAAAAAGTGATATATTTAGTATTGGATTGACTGATAAAAAGAAGGTAGTTAAGTCTGCAGTGTTGTAGATTAATTCTTCAAAGAAATAAGGTGCAGAAGCCTTCCTGGTAGCACAAAGGGTTTTTTTTTTTTTTTTATAAATTTTATTGTTATATTCCCCATACAATTGCAGCCCCCCCATTCTGACCCCAATCCCTCCCCTCCCGCCCCCGCCCCCCTAAAAGTGTCTCTGGTTCATAGTTTTCTGTTGATTTTGATTTTCACTTTCTTATAGTTATTCATTTTCCTGGTCCCTTATTTAAGTTTTCTAGATTCCTGCTATGAGTGAGACCATCCGGTATTTTTCTTTTTCTTTTTGGCTTATTTCGCTGAGCATAATCCCTTCCAGCGCCATCCATGTTGCTGCAAATTGCATGTGTTTATCTTTTTTGAATGCTGAGTAATATTCCATGGTATATATGTACCACATCTTCTTGATCCAGTCATCTATTTTTGGGCATTTGGGTTGTTTCCAAAGCTTAGCTATTGTAAACAGTGCTGCTATAAACATAGGGGTGCAGGTGTTCTTTGGAATTGATGTTTCTGTGTCCTTTGGGTAAATACCTAGGAGTGGAATTGCTGGATCATATGGAAGCTCTATGTTTAGTAGGTCCAGAAATCTCCACACAGCTCTCCACAGTGGTTGGACCAGTTTGCACTCCCAGCAACAGTGCAGAAGAGTTCCTTTTTCTCCACACCCTCGCCAGCATTTGTTGTTGCTAGTTTTTTTAATATGTGCCATTCTCACTGGTGTAAGATGGTATCTCATGGTAGTTTTGATTTGCATTTCCCTGATGGCAAGTGATGTTGAACATTTTTTCATAGGCCTGTTGGCCATTTGCATTTCCTCTTCAGAGAAGTTTCTTTTTAGCTCTTCTGCCCATTTTTTGACTGGATTATTTTCTTTGTTGTTGTTGAGTCTCATCAGCTCTTTGCAGATTTTTGTGATCAGTCCTTTATCATTAGTGTTGGGTGCAAAAATGTTCTCCCATTCGGTGGGGTTTCTCTTTGTTTTTGTTATTGTCTCTTTTGCTGTGCAGAAGCTCTTTAATTTGATGTAGTCCCAGCTGTTTATCTTTGCCTTCACTATCACTGCTTTGGGTGATGTGTCTGTAAAGATGTCTTTGATGTGTGTATCACGTAGTGTTTCGCCTATATTTCCTTCTATATATTTTATGGTTTCAGGTCTTATGTCTAGTTCTTTAATCCATTTTGAGTTGATTTTTGTGTATGGTGTGAGGTAGTGGTCAAGCTTCATTCTTTTGCATGTAGCGACCCAGTTTTCCCAGCACCATTTATTGAACAAACTTTCTTTGCTCCAATGCATAGTCTTTGCTCCTTTGTCAAAGATTAGTTGACCATAAATCTGTGGGTTTATTTCTGGATTTTCTATTCGATTCCATTGGTCTGTATGTCTGTTCTTGTTCCAATACCATGCAGTTTTGATGATTATGGCTTTGTAGTATAGTTTGAAGTCTGGGAGTGTGGTGCCTCCATTCCCTTCTTTTTTTTTCAGGAGAGCTTTGGCTATTCGGGGTTTTTTGTGATTCCATATGAATTTCATCAATAATTGTTCTATTTCTTTGAAGAATGACATTGAAATTTTGATTGAAATAGCATTGAATCTGTATATTGCTTTTGGAAGGATGGCCATTTTAATAATGTTTATTCTTCCAATCCACGAGCAGGGGATGTCTCTCCATTTCTTTGTGTCTTCTTCTATTTCTTTTAACAGTGTTTTATAGTTTTCTTTGTATAGGTCCTTTACCTCTTTTGTTAGATTTATTCCCAAATATTTGATTTTTTTTGTTTCAATAACAAAAGGGATGGTTTTTTTTATTTCTTCTTCTTCAGATTTATTGTTTGTGTATAGGAAGGCTACTGACTTTTGCATGTTGATTTTGTATCCTGCCACTTTACTGAACTGATTGATGAGTTGAATTAGCTTTTCTGTGGAGTTTTTGGGGTTCTCTATGTATAATATCATATCGTCTGCAAATAGTGATAGTTTGACTTCTTCTTTTCCTATTTGGATTCCTTGGATGTCTTTCTCTTGTCTTATTGCCCTGGCTAGGACTTCCAGTATTATATTGAAAAGCAATGGTGAGAGTGGACATCCTTGTCTTGTTCCAGATCTTAATGGAATTGCTTTCAGCTTTTCACCATTGAGAATGATACTGGCTGTTGGCTTGTCATAGATGGCCTTTATGATGTTGAGGTATGTTCCTTGTATCCCAAGAATTTCAAGGGCTTTTATCATGAATGGGTGTTGCACTTTGTCGAAAGCTTTCTCAGCATCTATTGATATTATCATATGGTTTTTATATTTCTTTTTGTTGATGTGTTGGATAACGTTGATTGATTTTCGGATGTTAAACCATCCTTGTGCCCCTGGAATGAATCCAACTTGGTCGTGGTGAATTATCTTATGGATACATTGTTGGATTCTGATGGCTAAAATTTTATTGAGGATTTTTGCATCAGTGTTCATTAGGGAGATTGGCCTGTAGTTTTCCTTTTTTGTGTTGTCCTTGTTCGGTTTTGGTATTAGTGTAATGTTGGCTTCATAGAACGTGTTTGGTATTGTCCCTTCCTTCTCAATTTTTTGGAAGAGTTTGTGAAGGATAGGCACTAATTCGTCTCTGAATGTTTGGTAGAATTCATTTGTAAATCCATCAGGTCCTGGGCTTTTGTTTTTGGGGAGGTTTTTGATTACCATTTCAATTTCGCTAATTGTAATTGGTCTGTTTAGGTGTTCTATTTCTTCTTTATCTAGCTTTGGGTGATTGTAGAGTTGTAGGAATTTGTCCATCTCCTCTAGATTGTTAAACTTGTTTCCATATAACTGTTCATAGTAGTTACTGATTATTCTTTTGATTTCTGCTGTGTCCGTTGTGATTTCTCCTCTTTCATTGATGATCCTGTTTATTTGTGCTTTCTCCCTTTTTTCCTTTAGCACAAAGGGTTTTTAAGACGCAACCTATGAAGCTATTTGCAGCCACTGTAGCACCAGTCAATCCCTGGCCAAGGAGCTACCCACATGGCATAGCAGACCTCTCCTGACTCGCTTGCTGCTCCCCTCAGCAGTGTATTTCAGTCTGTTTGCATGTTCTGTTCCCCACTCTGTCTCTGGTGAATCCTCTCACCCCCCACACCTCTGGCCTGTACCCCCGTTCTTGTATGCATAAATAAATAAATCTTTAAAGAAAAAAAAAACAATTTATAAAAAACAAAAAAACAAAGGAGTAAGGTGCAAATAAACTTTATTAACAGAAAGTGTATGTCATGCCAGAGGTAAAAGTTGCTTCTAGATCTGTGCCTGGAAAACAAAACTCACATGGAACTTTAAAATAATCAAGGAAACAATTTTTTAAAATTTATTATTATTGAAGTACCATTGTTTTACGTCATTGTTAAGGTTTTGACAGTATAGGATTTTCCCCCTCAGGTGTATTTCACAATAGGACTCACACCATTGAAGTATCCTATAGTCCCCCACCATAGACCATGTTGTTCTCCCTCTCCCCACCAACCCTTGTTCTCCCACTTCACTCTTACCCCTCTAAAAGTGCAGATCTGTGGTCAGCTTTCAAAGGTTTATTTTAAAGTTAGTCTTTTTTTTTTAAAAGATCTACTTACTTATTTTTATATAAGAGCTGAGGTACAGGCCAGAGGCGCGGGAGGGTGAGAGGCTTCATCAGAGGCAGAGCAGGGAGCAGAACAGGCAGACGACAGAAATACATTTCTGAGGAGAGCAGCGGGCAAGACAGGAGAGGTCTGCTGCGTTGTGTGGGATTCTCACCAGCCGGCTGGGATCGAAGCTGCGCTGCCGAGGCTGTGGACAGCTTCACAGAGAGGCTCTCAACCCACTATGCCACCAGGGAGGCCCAAAAGTTGGTGTTTTTCTGACTCTTTGTTTGGTTTCTTTAGATTGCACCATTATGTGACACTATTCAGTATTTATCTTTCTCCTGATTTATTTCACTTAGCATAATCCCTTCCAGCTCCATCTACATTGCCAAAAATGGCATGAGTATCTTTTTTGATTGCTGAGTAGTATTCCATTGTATATATACACTGCATGTTCTTGATCCAGTCATCTGTTTGGAGGCATTTAGGTTGTTTCCATATCTTGGCTTTTGTAAATAGTGCTGCAATAAACATGAAGTGCAGGTTTCCCTTTTGAATTACTGGTTTTTTGTTCTTTGGGTAGCACCTAGGAGTGGAAGAGCTGGGTCATATGGGAGATTCATTCCTTTTTAGTGTTTTGAGGATCCTCCACACTGCTTTCCAGAGGGGCTGGACCAGTTTACATTCCCACCAATAGTGTATGAGGGTTCCATTTTCTCCATACTCTCGCCAGCACTTGTTTCTGGGCTTTTTGATATGGGCCATTCTCACAAGTATCAAGTTGTTTTGATTTGTATGGGACAAAATATTTCTGATAGTTGTCTGATATTAAACACACAGATCTCCTTATGATGTTGGTAACAGGTAAGGAATTTAAATATTAAAAATGTTCTGGTTGTCAGCTTTTAAAGGAAAGTTTGTCCTATGGATTAGGTACTAGGAAAAGTATTTTTGAAACAGAACAAGATCAGGAAAGGCTCAAACCAGGATTTAAAATAATGAAAACTTTGAAAAAGATTAAAAAGAACTTTGAGGGTTAATTTGTAACCATTTAAGTAAGCAATTGCAATTCTATTTCATATTTGGAAAACATTCTCAAACTGGTCTTTCCATTTTCTTACGATAAATAATTGATATCCACAAATATTTATGGTCCATACACTTTTTAAATTAAAAATGGTAGAGAAAATTAAGCAAGTTTGGCTTTATTTTTTTGTGATATTTGCAAATCTTTGAAGTTATCACCTCCCTTTATTAAAAAACAATGATAAAGTGTATTACAGCTGGCAGCCTTAGAATACAGGAGATTTTTCACCCATTTGGATGAGATACTCTGTAGTTCCAACAGTAGGAAAATCAACAAATATTGCCCCTACCATAGTATTTTTTTCTTTGATCTGTGTAGAGATCTTACCTGGGAGCAGCTTGCATTTACTACCTGCCCTTGTGGCTTTATTAACAAGAAAATAGGCATGTTGTCTTTTTTTTTTTTTTTAATATTTATTTATTTATTTATTTATACAAGCACTGGGTGCAGTCAGAAGCGCGGGAGGGTGAGAGAATTCACCAGAGCCAGAGCGGGAAGCAGAGCAGGCAGAAGGACCGAAGTACACTGCTCAGGGGAGCAGCGGGCGGCAGGAGAGGTCTGCACGCCATGTGGGACCCTCCTCCGGTGGCCGGGGAGCAGCCGGGGATGGAACCGGCGCTGCAGAGGCTGCCGGCAGCTTCGCAACCCAGCGCTCAACCGCTGCGCCACCGGGAAGGCCCCTATGTTGTCTTTTTTTGAAACCAATCATTTTATTATGATGATGTCTTTCCCATATACCATCTAACTTAAAAATAAAGCCATGACATTGCTTAACAAGCATAGGAAGTATAAATTGTTATTTTCCTACTTGAAATTAAACATTTAGTGAATAGCACTTTATTTCCTAGATTTGGAAACCTAGCCAAAAAATAAAGATTTATTTTAATGTCAGATTACAGACTTCTTAAAAAAAGCCAATTTTGATTGATAAATTTTTCTTTATGTACTCTGCTCAACACCATGTATTATAAATATTTAATGAATACTTCCATTACTAAGCATTTTATATCCCCCCCAAGACTTTTAAATAAAATAAATATGGGGCATTGGAAATTAAGTGAACCAAAAATGGAAAGAATAATTGATATACTTTTATGAAATATAAGGAATTTATTGCCTTAGTACTAAGGTTTTATTTCATATGCTCAAACCTCATTCTTTATGCCCCAGCCTTTTTTTGTGGAAAATTTCAAAGATGTGCAAAAATAGAAAACCCAGATTCAACAGTTTTTTTTCATGTACTGCCTTCTATCCCCAGGTTATTGTGAGACAAGTCCTGGATATCAGACAGTTTCATTCACAAATATTTCATCTTTTTTCTCTAAAAGATAATCATGTCTTCATTCTGAGACATGGAAAAGATCTAGTATGCAGTGAGCACATTATATTTTGAGGGAAGAACACAGTTATTAACAACCTTAGCCCAAATTGGTGTTGAGTGAGAAAATAAGTTACTATAGAAACTATTGACATGCTGATAACTTTAGTACTCCTGAACTAATTTTATTTTTCTCTTAAAATTTTGAGTGCCAGTAATTCCTTCCCTTTGGCTTTTGATGCTTTCTCTGTATCTCCACAAGGGGGCAGATAAAGGAAGAGAAAAATAAAATGTATATGAATCTGATTTGAGTCTCTTTTATTTAGCAATCAAAGGGAGCTGCAGAACAGTATTGGAGTGATTTTTTCAAAATGTCTTTTCTTCTGAAACAATTTGCAGGACCTCTTTTATTCATCAGAGACAAAATAATAGTTGTTTTAAAAAAGTAGAAGCATTAATCTTTAAAAAATGGTTTTCAAAACACTGTCAACCTTTAATCTGTTATTATTTTGGGTGTCCATGAGAAAATAGAATTTCAGTTTATATATACTTTTTGCCAGTTATAGTTTTGGATAACTATTGTTGGAATTTCTCCTTGAATAATGCAGATGTTGCCTAGTTGATGAATTGTATATTTGATTAGCTGTCTTCATATGTAGACAGCTTTTTCATTTTTTCAAAACCTGTCATTTAGTGAATTGTGTTCATAAGCACCTACAAATATATTATGGTTGCTTTATGTCTGACAAAGTTTGAAGTATGTTTGATAGCAAATACCTGAACTCCATTAAAATATGTTTACAGTCTGAGAATTTTTATTTTTTAAAGATTTATTTATTTATACAAGAACCAGGGTACAGGCCAGATGCGTGGGAGGGTGAGGGGATTCACCAGAGACAGAGTGGGGAACAGAACAGGCAGACTGACAAAATACACTGCTGAGGGGAGCAGTGGGCGCAACAGGAGAGGTCTGCAGAGCCATGTGGGACCCTCTCCGGCCGGCCGGGATCGGACCGGTGCTGCAGAGGCTGCAGACAGCTTCACAGCGAGGTGCTCAACCGCCTGCACCACCAGGGGAGATCCGTCTGAAAATTTTAAATGAACATCTGTAGTTTTATACAAATCAATTCTTACTTTATATGGAATTGATATTTGGATACTCCCTGGTGTAGAGTTTTCTTTCCCAATGAATATATTTCTTTGGGGGGCAAAGCTAAGTTTTCAAGTAGACTGTGTGATCTTTACATTTTATGTATGTGGTTTTAACTGCAAAAGATAGGGGTTAGGGGGAGGGAATGATGTGATAAATATGCAGAAATTGATTGTTCCTACTTTTGGCATCTGTTTTGCATTATTTATCTTCTGATTATCAAAGTTTCTGTACTTACACAGCATGACATAATGAAATTATTATTTTACATTCCTATAGCATTCTGTTTTGCAACACTTAATGCCTTTTATTCTTTGCTTCATGCATGAATTATGTAGCATATGTGAAGAGGCTTAAACTGTTTCCATTGCATTCTTTCTAGATGGCTCCTGTTATATTTAGGATATACTTATACTTTAGACAAAGTAAGAATGTTATTGTTGTTGACCTTGACACCAGATAACTGGGCAGACATTATATAGCTATGTTTGAATCCTCACAAAATGTGCTGTTAAAGCCAACAGAGTGCTGGCGGGAGACTCTTCTGGACCGCAGAGTTATGGAGCTTTTCTTCTCAGTAAGTCTTTTTTTTCATCTCTGCTAGTAAAGGCCACAGATGGTGCCACTAAGACTGTACATGCTTTTGTGTTTTTCTAAAATAAAACAGGACAGATTGCTTTTCTTCGCCAAGGCCTTCTCTTTTAATCAACATATATGCTTAATAAAAAAATACATGGAAATAGTCTTGCTAATTTATTAAAATGTTACATAATTACAAAAAGTTTGCTTAAAATTTGAGGTTCTCAAACTTTTTGGTTTTAGACCCATTTTACATTATTAAAAATTATTTTGGACCCAGAAAGACTTTTGTTTATATGGGTTATTGCTGCTAATATCTTATTAAAAATTCAAACTGAATTTATAAAAAGTTTTAATTCATTGAAAAAATAGTAATAGCAAACCATTATATATTAATATAACATTTTAATAATAGAGACCTGTATTTTTAACATTTTTGCAAACCTCTGATTTAAGGCTTTCTATGACAAGCAGATTCTCAGTCTGTTTCTGCATTCAATTTGTTGCAATATTACACTCATGTAACGTTGGGGAAACTGCACTGTATACATGTATGACAGTGAGAGAGTCTTAACAGTGAGAATGAAAAGACAATTGCTGTTGTGAAAATAGTTTTGCTTTTTCAGATAAGGTTTTAGGAACCTCTTAGGGATCCCTGGACTAAACTTTGATAACTGCTGTTTTATAGTAGTACACTTTTTATATACCAATTATAAGTCAAGAGTTAAATTAGTGTATTGAATAGCAATTTATTTTACCTTTAATCTTGTTTATATTTGCTAAATAAAAGAAACTATGCAATATATTCCTGTGTTTGCCTCAAGGATCCTTAATATAGTAAAGGTCAGAAGTTTAAGGGAAAATATGCCTGAGGGAGAGAGAGGGAGGCAGATATACAAGTTAGATACAATGACTCAGGCAAAGGTCCAAATGAAGACCCCATAAAAAGAAAACATGGAAGGTACTTTGCTTAATCCTGTCCTTTAGTTATACTTCTTTAACTTCTCATTTGTTTTAAAAATATTGACTAGCCATACAACTGCCTTTCCTATTTTTATTGAGCCATTTAAAATATTGTAGTTATATGGCATACATTACAAAATACCTAGAATCAGGGTATTTACCCATGGGTAGACATGTAGAAACGTTCAGACTGAGCATTACCTTGCATTTTCTCTAAATGAGAGAAATGCTGTTTAAAAATACCGTGAATATCAAAGACATGATTATAACCAAATTTTAAAATGTCGTCTGCTTTTGGCCTATGGAATTGCTTTGCTTTGTATCCAAGTTCAATTTCTTGTATAATTCAATTGACTGAAAATAGGTCGTGTTCCAGCAGTTTTTGAAAAGGTAAAAAACTTTCTGGCAGCTCTGGAAACAACTACCCCAAATCTGAACAGTTGTCTAGACAAACTGGACAGCTGCTCCTGTCAGCTGTGAGCTACCACATGTAAATAACTTCTCAGTTTGAAGGTTAACCCTTTTTCACTTTGTTAGTTTAATCTTTTTGTGTTTCTGGCCTGTTAATTTTATTTAAGCACTTATATAAGTTTAATAGGTAAGTATAAATAACAAGTTGCATGGAATTGACACTTTCAATATGATCATATCTGAACTTTAGAATACTTTTATGTTGGATTCTATCCCTCAGAACTTCACAAATTTCTCAGTTTTTTTCTTCTATAAGGTTCTGGAAAATTGCTCTCATTAGTTTTCCTCCTACCTTTTCACAGATTCTCATTTATGGTCTCTTCTTTCTCTGCTCATTGAATGAATATTAGTATTTTTATTTTAGTTCTAAACTTTGCTGACTAGATATGCTTTCCTTAGGCTATTCTTTCCACCTGTATATTTTGAAGGCCCACTTCTGTACCAGTGTCTACTTTAAATCTGTATTAGCATAGGCTCCTCCCAAGTTCCAGAGCCTTACAATCCAAGTATTTACTGAAAATCCAATGGGTGTTTTTATTTGGATAACTGACAAACAGTTCATTATTTTCCAGTAGAATTCATCATTTTAGTAACTTGTTCTCTTTACTCCTATCTTTATTTTTTGTTTTGCTTCCCTATTTAGCTCTCTAGGTATTCTGCTAGACTTTGTTTTTCTTTATCCCTCTTCTTCTTTTGCCAGAATTCAGGTCATGAATTCAATTTTTAATTTGTATGAAATGTTTCAGATATTCTAGAACTACTTCGTAATGCTGACATTGGAAGAAAGGCAAGAATTTAATATATTACATAAACATTAACCATTGGATTTATCAGATTTTTGGTGGCCATATTTCAGAGAACATAAATTAAGTTTGAACATAGGCATATTTTCAGAAAAGTTTCTTTCTTATTTTTAGTTTATTACATAGTTAACATTAGTTCTCACCTCTAGACCAGGAATAAGCAACCATTTTCATCTGTGGATAGAGAAGAAACTCCAAGTTTCCCTGTATCCATTGGTAGATTGTTAACCTGGATATCATGTTTATATGTTGATTAGGTTCAAAGGCATGATAGAAATTTATAGTTCAGAGAAAAGGAACTTACAAATGAGTTATGTTGAAAGTTTATCAATGAGGCGGTGTGGATATATGAATTTGTATATTGTACAAATAATTTGTTATATAAAACTTAAAATGTAGACTATATTTTGAAAAACACATGAGTTGCTCTAATCCACAATTCGGAAACTTCTCTAAAAGCCAGGTCACGATTGTAGGTTTTCTAGGTCATATGTTCTCCAAGGCACCTATTCACCTCACCATTATAATAAAGAACAGCCATAGATGATACCTAAACAAACAGATATGGGATTATGGCACAGTAAAACTTTTGACTATTGTTAAAATGTGAATTTAACCAAATTTTCCCATGTCTTGAAATATTCTTATCATTTGATTTTGTTTTTCCCACCCGTCTAAAAATATAAAAAACATTCTTACTTCACAGGCCATATAAAAACAGGCACGAGGCCAGAGTTGCCCTGTGTGCTGTAGGTTACCAATCTTGTTCTAGGCCAATTAACTTTGTCACTTTTAGTTTTTTAGGTTTCTTAGAACCTTAAGAAGTTCAGGGATTAACTAAAGATTAGTGGAGTCAGTGGTTGAATAAGGATTTATTGAAGATTTGGTCACTCTATCCCAGTGAATACTTAGTATAAAAGTTCCATTTTCAAGTAACTGAATTGCAGAGTCAGCATGATCACAACATGAGATAGAGAATAAGTGTTTAAAGCTGACATTCACAAAACAGGAAAATAAGAGTGGAAAAAGCAAATCCTTGTAGAAAGTTGGAAAATGGTCACAGTGAATGCTGTGGTGGAGCAAGATGAAAAATTACCTATTACTACATAATTTCCCATTGCTATTTTAATGTCAGATCACAGAAATAAACTATCTTTAAAATCTGAGGATATTAAAAATACTATAAAATTGGAGGGGTATATTTTGGGAGTATCTCCGTCATACAGAGCACTGTGTACCAGGTACTTTGCATCAGTATTGCATTATTGAAATAAAATCTAGGGGCCTCCCTGGTGGTGCAGGGGGTTAGGACACAACCTATGAAGCTGTCCGCAGCCTCTGCTGCATGAGTTCGACCCCCAGCTGGCCAGGGAGCAACCCACATGGCGCAGTAGACCTCTTCTGACTTGCCTGCTGCTCTGCCTGTTCTGTTCCCCGCTCTGTCTCTGGTCAATCCTCTCACCCCCAGTGCCTCTGGCCTGTACCCCAGTTCTTGTATGCATAAATAAATAAATCTTAAAAAAAAAAAAGAAAGAAAATCTAGATGAGGTTCAAAATGAATTTAAATATTATTCACATAAAATTTTTGTTTTTAAAAAGTTTCACCATTTATTAGTAAAGTAGCAATAATTTAGAATAAAAGGAGATCCAAACAAATTATAAGCCATCTCAGAGTTAATGAAGTGTTTGTATATATTGGTTGGACGAATGAGGGTTGAGTGGTATATTTCAGAGTATGCAACTGTTTACTTCCACTAAAGCAGCATTTATATACTCTTGATTGAACTTGTATGCTAACTTTAGCAAGGAGCTGTAGCTAGGCATAGTTAGCATAATACAGATGACTGTCGTTGCTGTTTTTAGAAGAAGCAGTATGTCTGACTGACTGGCATCTGTTTCTCTCTTTGTCATAACATGCTGGAGACAGTTCAGTTTTCAAAATGTAGGTAGCTTTCAGTTAAAAATTAATTGATATGTTTAAAATCATGGTCTATAATATAAAGTGGGCTAAGGAACAATTTTCAAATTTAGTTTTATCCAGGAATTAATTTTCAAGAATTAAGTTAATTTTTCTCTTACCTCATTCGGCATTATAAACACGTGACCCTTACAAAAGAAGAATTTATTTTTATAGATTAGTAATTCTTTCTAACAGGTACATCGAAAAATCAGAGAAGATTCAGATATGGCACAAGATTCTCTACAGTGCCTTGCCCAGTTAGCTTCTCTTCATGGACCCATCTTTCCCGACGAAGGATCACAAGTTGACTATCTAGCACACTTCATTGAGGGATTACTGAATACTATTAATGGGTAGGTATATTTGCCCTTTATAATTGAAAAAGGAGCTTTCTTTATTTTTAACAGTGGAGGAAAAAGAAACCAGTGATTATTTCCTCTTTTTTACATTTTGAAGTATAGTCCTATGGGTAATATTAAATTAATACATAAAGATGTGCCTTTAAAAATGATTAGGTGATAATATTTCCATGTTTAGAAATTAGTTGTTATAATTTCTTCAATCATCATTTAATAATGCTCATTACTTGATTTTTAGAATTGAAATAGAAGATTCTGAAGCTGTGGGAATCTCCAGCATTATCAGCAACTTGATAACTGTGTTCCCTCGAAATGTTTTAACTGCCATTCCAAATGAACTTTTCTCCTCTTTTGTTAACTGCCTTACACACCTCACTTGTTCTTTTGGGCGAAGTGCTGCATTGGAAGAAGTGGTAAGTGACTATTCTAAAATTATGTCTGGTTTCATAAGCTAATGTGCTGTACCTTGGGAGCATTTTTCCCGACAATTATTTAAGTGAGTGCAAGAATTTCTTAAAATTGCATTTTTGTTGATATGTGCAAATTATTATTTTTTTCAATCTGTGTTTGGGATCGTGACTTAAAAATTTTTTGATTAAAATTACTTTATTGGATTAAATTTATTGATCTTAGTATTTTAACTGAGATAATTTAGTACCTGAATATAGGAAACAGAATGAAATGCTAATATTAAGAAGTATATTAAGAACTCATTTTAACAAAAAAACACTAAGTTTAAAGTGTACTGCTAACTTTGTGAGGTGGCTGTGATTATGAATAATTTTACATATTTTCTGAGAGTTTTAAATTTTTGGACTTCTTTGAAAATTAGGTAAATATACTTTGATTCAAATAATTCTAACCACTCAAAGTAATTTTTTTGAGTGTGCTCTTTTATTAGTAGTATGTTTTAATAGTTTACCTTAGTAGAAGTTAATTTACTATAAAAATAAGACTAAGGACTTCTACAGATGTTTTGGATACAAATTTTCAAATGCACAATTAAACCAGATTTTTATATTCCAAATATTTCATTTAGTTTAGATTGCTAAAACCCCTTGACAATACAGTTTGAGTTTGTAACAGTATTATGAATAACTACATTCATCATGGGAAATAATTGAATTTTTCCTACAAAGTAGTTAGTTCACCAATTAGTTCGTGAAACTAATTTTTCTTTTTATGAGTTTGATGGCTAAAAGAGGGCCTGTGCATGAGTTGCCAGAGGATTAAATGAAGGTACATCTTTTTCAAGGATTTTTGTAAGGGTAAAAGGAATATTTGCAGATAATCTGTTTGAATTTTGTGTTAAATTCTGATATATTTTGTTTGGGGAAAGGTTATGGCAACATGTATGAAATTTACATACCCTTTTAGATGTGTTCAGAGATTGAAGGACTTGGGAATAATGGTCTTTATTTAATTGGACACTTCAATGACTTGATGAAGAAAGGAAGCAGGTTAGGAAAAATATTTATGTGTTGGAAAAAAGTAGGTAATAGAGACAGAAATCTAAACTTATCATATATAGGATTTTAATTTCTCAGGGTAAAAAATTATGTTCTAAGCTTGCAAATCCAGATAAGTATTTAAGGTATACTTAAGCCCCTTCCAAATGTCACAAATTCTAAGTCAACCAGGTTTCATTTAAGGTGATTTTTACTATATTTAGTCCCTCCTGCCCCTTGCCTTGGTTGTTTTCTCTTCTAAACCAAGAGGATTAAATAGCATGTTGGCTATATATTTAGAAAACACCTTTTAATTTCTGTTTGTGAGTTAAGAATGTTCCTAAAGATTTTAAAGAAGAACTTTTAGAAGTCATATTACATTTTTGGCTTGTGGTTTTTAAGTTCAGAATTTATTTTATTTGACTAGCATACTGACAACTGGGAAGACATTTTTTCTATGAAAGTGTGACATGGAAATGTTGGAAAGCCTAGATACTCTTCAGAGAAGTATTTATGTATTGTGCTTGTTTCATAAGAAATCGTCCTCTAGCTATAATGTATCAAATAAGTTTTATATAATTATTCAGTTAATTAAATTTTCTTAATTTGTTTCTGATATCAATTTTTAATGTTCTTAAAAAAATTGCTACCTGTTGAAAATACAGGGAGGAGTATATCTTGAAGCTTTGCATTACTCCCAGTGAACAGTAATGTTGCTGAAGTTGAGGGCTAAAAAGGAGATCCCTGTATGAGTCACCAAAAGACTAAACAATGTCTTTAATGTCGTATCAGCCTTACATGGTTTTCATTATATCTTGTGTGTTCTGGGGAAGGGGACCTTGGCAGTGTACAGCTAATACCAAGGTACATGAGCAAATTAGCCAAACCAATGTCGAACTTCCCAGGGCACATCTTATGTTGCCTTGGGCACACAGTGATTGTTGTACTAGTACATAATGCATAGTTGTTGGACTGAGTTGGGAAAAAACCTAAAGAAATTATCTTTTCATTTAAAATAAAAACATTGCTGTGGCAGTCAATGTGGGATAATGAACTTTGGAAGGAGCCAGTGTAGTCCTCGGCCAAGTAATAATAAACTACAGGATTTTGAGCAAATTGCTTAACCTTTTTTATCCATGACATTTCATAGGTATCTAGTATAATCAGCATAATGATTTCTTGTGATATATTATGTGGTGGGTTAGCTATGTGAAAATTACCTGTAAGGTGTGCACAATAAAATATAGAATAATAATGATAAAAGTGAACCTTATAATAGCATTGTCTAAACTATCTTACCAAGTAAGACCAGGTCTTGAATCTTGTTGTTTTATGTAAACCAATAATTTTAATATTTGTTTTCTTTATAATTTTAATTTTGTGAAATGCTTTGTGTTTCTTTAATTTTAAAGGACTTTCTTTTCTCAATAGGGAAGTAGATACAGCATACATACTTTTGTTTTACTGTGAAAAAAATTTTTTTAAGAACTGTACCTATTTAGCAATACTAGTCTCCTTTTAACAAATGTGTATCTGATGGTGATTATTTTGCAGCAATAAGCAAAAAACATCGTCACAGGGAGAAAATACATGGTACAAATGTGTGTTCATGATAGTATCTGTCCTTGTTTGGCGACTTTAACCTATGTGTAAAGAGTCTTGTGACTAACCTTCAACCTGCAATACACTGAAAAGTCAGTGCTTAGAAAGAGCAATTCTAGATCCATAAACTGTATGACAAAATAGGAGATTCCAATTAACATCTCTTCTAAATACAACTATAAACTATATTTTGACCACAGAAAATATCAACAGTTCACTCTAGTAACAGGAAACCAAAACACACATTGTACTCCAAGGTTCATGACTTGTCAGTGGTGCTGAGCAGCTTACTGTGAGGGAGTTGCAGACAGATCTGTGGCCATACCAGCGAGGGACCATGCATAGACCTTGCATGGTGAATCTCAATAGGTGAGCAGAGAACTGCTTACAGGTGTATACACTCTTTGAGTTCAGTTAACTCAAATTGAGCTGCCAGCCACCTGGGAAGGGGAGTCCCCCTCCCCATTCCTTGAGGGAGTGTTGAGAGAGATCAGGTATACATTTTATACCAGGAGGGATTTGTAACCTCTGTCTAACACTGGAGACTCCACACAAACCCCACAATACCCTTGCCAGGATTGGCACCAAGCATCCAGTGGTCCACACAAGGCCTTCCTCAAGCACCTGGCACCCTTTGCCAGAATTCACACTAAGTCCTATGTTCCCTGAGCCAAGACCCTTACCACCTGGCTATAGGAATAAGAATGACAAGGAGATAGAGTTCTAGAATCAGGGCTTTATGAAGCATTGAATAGCTTTTGCTGTACAGAGTAAGGAAATTAAAGGGTGTGCAAATAGCTCTGATTAGATTTTAAGAAAAAAAGCATTGAATAGCTTTTGCTGTACAGAGTAAGGAAATTAAAGGGTATGCAAATAGCTCTGATTAGATTAACCCTCCCTCCTCACGAGATTAATACCAAATATCTAGATTCCAGCATTCCCTCCCTTTCTCCCTCAGTAGTTGACACCTTAAACAAAGAAGATAAACAAGTTAAGCCAAAATAAACACGTTCAGCACTCCAGCTGAAATAAGCAAGTAAAGTAATACATTAGGAGACCAAGCGTATCTGAATACAACATGGAAAAATTGAGAGAGATGAATAAACACCCAGAAAACATAAAGGACACAGAATTTGAGGACCTAGCAGACAATGATCATAGAATAATAATTTTACGACAGCTCAGTGAAAATCTGTAAGAACAGAGAAACACATAACGATAGGTAGAGGAACTCAGGAAGAGATTCAGGAACAAAATGAATACTTCAGTAAAGAGATTGAACGTATTTAAAAAAGGACCAAATGAAATAAAATTAAATATGTAAGGTGTAAGCTATCTGAAGAGAGAATTTTAGAAGTTGAAGATACAAATACACAAATGACCCAAGTGAAAGGAGAAAAACAAGATTTAGAAGAAATGAATAAACTCTAAGAAATGTCACACTCCATTAAAAGAGGAAATATAAGATACTGGGTATTTAGAAGGTGAAGAGAGAAAGAGTAGAGTTGTTAAAAACTTTTCAAACCTGGAAGTTCAAGAAGCTGAAAGAACATCCAAAATTTTAAATGTAAAACAACCTTCACCAACACACATCATTGTCATATTATCAAAAGTCACAAATAAAGAAAACTATCAAAGACTTCTTGGGGAGAAAAAGAATATTAATCAAAGGGAACTTGATTAAACCTTCATTGGCTCTTTCAACAAGTACACGCAGTGCTAAGAGAGAGTGGAATGAATTATTTATTAAAAGTTGAAAACTCAGCCAAAAATAATTGATGTTTCCAATATTATCTTTCAAGGATGATGGAGAAATACTTTCCCAAACAGCAACTAATGGAGTATATACTACCACTAAACCTGCCCTACAAGATACACTAAAAGAGTTCTACATGAATAGACAAAGTAACAGAAAACCTTAACCAAAATAATAAGTGGTAACACAGAATTAGAACTATAAACAAGGATAGTAAGAGAGAAAAACTTTGAAGGGGAGGCAGAAAAAGACAAAATCTGTGCAGTCAAATGACAGTAAATCAATGCCAGCAGCTAAAAGACTATTTTAGATAGAGAAGCTAGGATGTAGTACTCATGGTAATCACAAAATAAAAATCTAGTATAAAGGGACTTAGAAGAAGAAATTAAAAAGACTGAGAACCACCAAGAAAATCCAGCCAGAGGGAAAACTGATAGAAACATGTGGAAAAAGATACAGCAGAAAAAGAAAACAATAAATAATAGCAGCAAATAATACTCACTTATCAGTAATCACTTTAAATGGGAATGCTCAAACGCAACCAATCAAAAGAAACGGAATTGGATAAAAACGCATGAGCCAGATATAGTATATATATGAAACCAGATTTACAGCTAAAGACTAGATTCAAAGTGAATACATTGAGCAGAGTATTTTATACCAATAACAGAGAAACAAAAAGAAACAAGGAACTGTTCTTATATCTTATAAATTAGACTTTGGCCAAAAGGTAATTAGGAATAAAGATTAGTACTCTTTGATGTTACTGTCATCATTATTTGTGTTGTTGAAAAAGTCATGCATTTTTTGCAGCAGATGGCATGCGTTCATTTTTGGAAGCATTAGAGTCATTCACATCTATGTTATTGCTAGTCATTTGACAGTTGACAGTTCTAGCTTCATTCTGAAAAAAAAATTGAGCAATTTGGTTGAGCTTTGGGTGATTTTACAAGTTAAAGATTGAATAACACACTCTGCATTTTCACCATATTTTACTTCCATAAATGGAAAAACATGCATCAAGCTAGTGTAAAGTTTATGGTTACAGTGTTCTCCAAGAACACCAGTGCCATTGATGGCTCATGAAATTCTGTGCTGGTGATTTTTTTTTTTAAAGATTTATTTTTATTTATTTATACAAGCTCTGGGTACAGTCAGAAGCATGGGACGGTGAGAGGATTCACCAGAGCCAGAGCGGGGAACAGAACAGGCAGACCGTTGAAATATACTGCTGAGGGGAGCAGCGGGTGCAGCAGGAGAGGTCTGTCGCACCAGTTGGTACCACTCACCTGCAGCCCGGGGATTGAACCGGTGCTTCAGAGGTTGCGGGCAGATTCGCAACCCAGCGCTCCACCGCTGTTACCACCAGGGGAGGCCCTGTGCTGGTGATTTTGATCTCAGTGATGCACCTCTGTAAGGGAGATCCACCAGGGTTGATGATGACAAAATAATGGCATTATTCAAGTCAAACTGAAATGGGTAGACAGGGCCACAAAAGGCCAACGAGGCAGGAGGCCAGATGGAAGGATGGAACAGCCACCCCCCTGCCCGGGCTCTGAGACCAGAGAGACACCAAAAAGCCCCAAAAGGCCAAAAACCAAAACCAAGGGTTAGAGCAATATACTGCCCACACAATGGGGGCCTGTGGGCTATAGCCTAGCAAAGGACAGTGCCTGATAAGAGGACAGGTCACTGTCTGTGGGTTCTCACCGTGTGTACAATCTCAAGAGACCACAGGCCCCAGGAACAACCATGGGGTTTATTTTATAAATGGGTAAGAAAGAGCTTACTATATCCACAAATGGCGGCTACCTCGTCCAGATCAGTGATGGTCATCAGCGGTCACCATGCGTGCTGAACAGCACTGGCCAATAGTGATGGTCACTACTGGTCCCTCAGAGAGAGGAAATGTCAGAGACCAGTGTTAACAGCTCTTTGTGAGTTGGGCTATACCAACAGCAAACAGCTCTTTGAGACACCAGGCCCAGGGCCTTTGGTGCTCCTTTCAGGCAAAATCAGAGACAGGACCAGAAGCCCATTTTCTGACAGAGACCTTTGGTTTCTCTTCCCTCCTTAGAGGGCAGCTGCTGGATGCTTCTTTTCCTCTTTCTTTGGAGGCCAGGAACAGTCTTCCTCTTCTTTCTGCTTCCTCCCAGGGTTGGTATAGTCTCTCTTTGGGGACTCTCTCAGCTCCCTTTAACCCTCGCTTATGTCCTCTTTCCCCCACAAGTTTGATTGGTCCATTATAAAACGGCAGTTACTGAGCTCTGAGGAGCAACTATCACATCTGACTTGTGGAGCAGCAGGGTGAAAGAACCCCAGTGCTCCTGTTGGTTCCCCCTGCTGAGGTGGCTGGGTTCCAATAAAAAATCCACATCACATGACATGAGAGATGCAGAAACATTGAACATCCATCATTCAAGCATTCATGGCCACCTGAAAAAGCTGGGATACAGAAGCAAGCTCAATATTTGAGTTTCTCATGAACTCAAAAAGTTCATTTGATGGCGCATGTGAACATAGACAATATGCTCCTTGAATGTGAGGAAAACGATCTTTTTTTGAAGTGACTGATAACTGGTGATGAGAAGTGGATTGTTTACAACAATGTGGTGTGCAAACAGTTTTGGTCCCAACTTAATGATTTGCCTCAAATGCCATAAAGCAGATATTCATCAGAGGAAGATTACGTTCTCAGTGTGGTAGGATTTTAAAGGTGTGTTTTTCAAGCTCGTACCAAAGAACCAGACAATCAGTCCCAGCGTGTACTGTTGGCAGTAGGACAGTTTGAACAAATCCATCATCTAGAAGCATCCAGAGCTTGTTAATCATAAAGGAGTTGTGTTCCATCACAACACAAGATCACATGTGAGTTTGATAACCCATCAAAAATTATTGGAGCTTGGATGAGATGTGTTGCCACGTCCGTCATACTCACCTGACTTTGCGCCATCTGACTTGCACTTGTTTTGCTCTCTTTAAAAATCCTTGGGTGGTATGATGTTCAGTTCAGTTGAGGCTGTAAATCAGCATCTTGTTTAGATTTTCACCAATAAAAACAGTTCCTTCTATGAACAAGGAATTAGGAAGCTCACTGAAAGATGGCAAAAGCTTATCAAACAAAATGGGCACTATATCATTGATCTTTGTTCTTTATATAAAAAAAATGATCTTTGAAAAGCATAGAAAAAATAACTCATGACTTTTTCAACAGCCCAATAACACACCTGACACAGGTAACACTAAAATATATATTCATAGTCATGCAGTTACAGCAAGCGATCTAAACACACCACTGATATCAAAAATAGATCATCCAGACAGAAAGTAAACAAGGAAATAAGGACATTACATGAAGATATTGATAAGTTGACTTGATAGTCATTTATAGAACCTTCCATTCCAAAGGAAATGAATACACATTCTTCTCAAAGGCACACATGAGACCTTTTAAAAGATAGACCATATGTGTTGGGATACAACATGCCTCAAAAATTTATACTAAAATGGAAATTATATCAAGCATCCTTTCTGATCACAGTGTGATAAAGCTAGAAATCAACCACACACAAACACTTCACAGACTAGGAAAAAACAAAACATGTGGAAATTAAGCAGTGCTTTTGAATAGCTCCTGGATCAATGAAGAAATCAAAGCAGAAATTAAAAAAGTTTCTGGGGACCAATGAAAATTAGTAGACAAGCTTCCAGACTGAAATGTTCTAAAAGCGGTATTAAGATGAAAGTACGTAATCATATAGGCCCACATCAATAAAGAAGAAAAACCTCAAGCAATGTAACTTTGTATCTGAGGAAACTAGGAAAAGAAACCAAAAGTAAGTATGAGAAAAGGAATACTCAAAATTAATGTGAAACTCAATGAAAGAGATACCAAAAAATGACACCGAATATCAAGGAAACCAAGAGCTGCTTCTTAGAAAGGATAAATGAAATAGAAGAACTTTTAGGTCACTAAAAAAAGAAGAAAAGCATCCCCCCCCAAAAAAAAAAGCCAGTAATGAAAGCAGTAAAATTACAAATGGATGTTATGGAAATGTAAAGGATTACAGGAATCTACTGTGGACATTATGTAATAAACAGAATAATAATAATAATACATAATAAACATTATGTAATAAACAGAATGATCTGGAAATGAACACATTTTTAGATTCATACACCCTTCCTATGAAATAAGTAGCTTGAACAGACCAGTCACATACTCAGAATGGGAAAACAGTCTAAAGGACCCCTAAGAACAAGAACCCACTACTGAATTCTGACAAACCTTCAAGAAGATCTAATACTTGTCATTATCAAATCCTTTCCAAAGCTGAGGAGAGGTGAAAGCTCCCAGACACATTTCCCAATTACCTTGATCCTCAAACAAACCGAGAACAGTTCAAGAAAAGAATATTATAGACCAATATCTCTGATGAAAATCTTTAAAAATCTTGAAAAACATACGGCAAATTGAATCTGGTATATTGAGAGTAATCCATCATGCCCAAGTGGGTTTTATTCCAGGGATGCAGGGCTGGGTCAACATATGGTAATCAATCACTGTCATTCATCACATCAACAAAAAAGATAAAAATCACATGACCATTTCAATAGTTATGGTAAAAGCATTTGATAAGTCAACATTCATGATAAAAACCCTTAATAAAATGGGAATAAAAAGAACATACCTCAACATAGTAAAGGTTATATAAGACAAACCCATAGCAAACATCATACTCACAAGTAAACTGAAAGCATTGCTTATTAGAAACAAGACAAGGATTTGTACTGTTACCACTACTGTTGAATATATATTAGAAGTTCTAGGTAGAACAATCCTGCATGAAAAGACATATAAAGAACCCAAAATGGAGAAGAAGTGAAACTATAACTATTCATAGGTAGCATGACAATATACAGAGACACCGAAGATTCTACCAAAAAGGGGAAAAAGCCTAATAGAGATAATAAGTTAAAGTCACAATTAAAAATCAACTCAAAACTCTGTTGGATTTCTATATGCAAACAGTGAATTAGAAGAACAGAAATTAAGAACACAATTCATTTACAATTGAGAGTAGCAAGATGCCAGCAGGGTGAAATGCAGGCTTGCTCATTGTTTCACTGTCAACTAGACCACAGCAGAATGTCAATTCCTGAAATTAAAACAGAACTGCAGTGCACTTTAGGAACAGCATCCATAGGAGGTCCTGCTCCCAGCTGCCAGCCACCAACTGCAGGAGCCCAATTTCCAGCCACCAGCTGTGGGAGCCAGCAACAGGGTCTGCCCCACACTAGTTGCAGCTGTTGGAGCAGTGAGCTTGAGCAACACAGGTCCAGGAGACCGTTCCATGGATTGGGAAAGGATAATTGACTGATTATCCTTTGGACAGCTGAGACTAGTGCAGCCTTCCACAGGGTCAACACTGAAGAGAGTCACGCTACATAGAATAAGAAATGTGTGGTGAGGAGGACCAGGAAGTTGTGGTCTGGACTAGAGGATACTGGTGGCACAGCTGTCAGATAGCCAGAACACTTGTGGAAGGGGGAACAGTGTTTGTATAGAGACACATATGTTCAAAGGGGAGGCAAGCCTTGTGAAGGAGCTGGGGTGGTTCCCAAAGTTTGGGTACCTGGTAGAGATAATAACAGAGCAAGCATTCTGACCTACACTCTTTATTCCCACTTCCTGGTGCTTGCCTGGTAAGGCAAAGTGTGAGCACAGGGACTGTGAATCTCTCACCCCAGGCTCCAGAGGGGAGGGATATCAGGGGTGCCATAAACGGGTGCCAGCCTCAGGCCAGCTCATCCATACTGATGTTTGGATTCTACCAATATGCATCCCCACCAAACTCACATACATAATAGAACACAGTATGTACAGAAACCAGCAAAGACGAAAATAATCCATGCTACCTCCTGTGGGAAAAATAAAAAATAACTTTTTAAGTTACTGCTAAAGATATTTAAAGATTTATTTTTATTTATTTATCCATTCAAGAACTGGGGTGTAGGCAGAGGTGCAGGGGGTGGGAGTGGGAGGTGAGAGGATTCACCAGAGACAGAGTGGGAAACAGAACAGAAAGATCTACTGAAATACACTGCCGAGGGGAGCAGTGGATGAGATAGGAGAGGTCTGTTGTGCCATGTGGGTAGCTCTCTGCCCAGGGATCAAACTCATGCCACAGTGGCTGACGATAGCTTGATAGCACTGAGACTTTAACACCTGAGCGAGGGAGGCCCAACTGCTAAAGATATTTAAAATAATAGCAGAATAAGAAGATCTTGTGTAGCAAAATAGGCAGAGAAAAAAATACAGCACATGAAAATACAAGATCAAATGAACATAGCATTGCAAGTTAAGAATAACACTCTAGAATCCAAACACAAAATGATGTAATACTGTATCTCCCTATTAGTGTGTTCAGAATTGCTATAACAATTCAAAGTGATGCATAGAAGAAAATTCAAGTCAGTGTAACACAACAGAACTCAGAAAGCCAAGTAATATAAATTCAAGAGAACTCAGAAAAGCTAAACAAAATTGGAAAAACAAATCATGAGCTTAAAAAAAATCAGTGAACAGAAGGTGGAAGTTTAAACTTTAAGTCAGAAAATAACAAATTCAGGAAGCAAAAACACAATAAATGAGGTTTAAAAACTAAAAGAAAGATATGGAAATAGATCAAATGCAGAATTGAGTTAGTGAACTCAAAGATAATAGTGCTTTAAGGGCCCAGGTGGAAGAAGAGAGTGAGATGAAATGGGGGCAAACCTGAGTTTTAAAGGTAAGCACAGGCTCACAATGAATGCTTGGAAAACAATCCTACAAGAAAATGGGTCCCTAAAAACGTTTTGTAGTGACAGCCATACTTATATTAGATAAAATAAACTTCCAAGTAAAAAGGTAACTAGACAGAGTGATAGACATTATGTAGTTATTAAGGTATCAACACATTAGGAAGATGTAACACCAATATATTTTCACCAAATGAAGGAACACCAAAATGTATGAGACAACTATTAATAAACGTAAATACAGACATTAGCTGTAACACAATAATAGTGGGGGATTTCAGTATCCCACTTACATTAGTGGACAGGCCAACCAGTTAGAAAATTAACATAAAACAGTTACCTTAAATGAAGGAATACAGCAGATGGGCTTCTTAGATATTTATAAGGCACTACATCCCCAATAAGCAGAGTACATATTCTTCTCAGTGCACAAGGCACATTCTTGAAGTTAGACTGTGTGCTTAGTCACAAAGCAAGTGTCAATTAATGCATGAAGATTGAAAATCCTATCAAGCATATTGTCTGATGACATGGTATTCAAACTACTGCTCCCCTCAAACTAGAAATCAACCACATAAAGAAAGCAGGCAAAACCTTGTGGAAACAATAATATTCCACTGAATGACTTTTGGAGTAATAAGTGAATCAAAGGAAAATATAAAAATACCTGGAGGCTAATGAAAATGAAGAAACAGGCTGCCAGAACGTATGGGATACAGCAAAAAGAATACTAAGGAAGGATACATGCCCACATCAAGAAATAACACAAGCTAACCTTATGCCTTATGGAACTAGAAAAAGAAGAACAAATTAAACGAGGGGCCAGTTGAATGAAGGAATTAATAAAAATTAGAGAGGAAATAAAATGTAAATCATAAGGACTGTTAAAAACATAAAGAAATCAAAAGCTGTACCTTTAAAAAAGTAAGCCTAGTTAGATTCACGAAGAAAAAAGGAGAGAAACCTGATAGAATCTGAAATGAAAGAGATGTTACAACAGACATCCTTGAAATTCAGAGGAAATTAGAGACTACTCTGAGCATCCATGTACCAAGAAACAGGAAAATCTGCAAGAGGTGGTCATGTTCTTAGAAGCACATAACCTTCCAAGACTGAATGAGAAAGAAATAGAAAGCCTTTACAGACAATTACAACAGAAGAAATTGAAACGGTAATCAGTCATTATCCAAAAAACAAAAGCCCGGGACCATATGTTTTCACAAAAAAGTTCTACCAATCCTTCAAGAGGACTAATACCTATCTTCCTCAAATATTTGCAATGAATTGACGAAGAAGGAATGTTCCCAGACACATTCTGTGAGGCCAGTAATACTCTGTTCCCAAAAGCAGTCAAAGCCATTATAAAAAATGGAAAATTAGACCAATATCTCTGGTGAACACAGATGCAAACATCCTCCACAAAATTTTATTTTCTTTAAAGATTTATTTATGTATATGAAAGCTGGGGTGCAGGCCAGAGATGCAGGGGGTGAGAGGATTCACCAGGGATAGAGTGGGGCGCAGAACAGGCAGATCTACTGAAATACACTGCTGAGGGGAGCAGTGGGCGAGACAGGAAAGGTCTGCTGTACCATGTGAGTCACCTTCCTGGCCAGGGATTGAACTCATACTGCAGTGGCTTTGGATAGCTTCATAGTGCTGCGTCTTAATCCCTTGCACCACCAGGGAGGCTCCCTCCACAAAATTTTAGCAAACCATATTCCAAGATATTCATGATGAATTGAAATTTATTCCTGGGATGTGAAGATGTTTCAATACACACAGATTAAATCATTGTAATTCACCATATTAACAAAAGGATTGAAAAATCATTTGGTCATATCAATAGATGCAGATAAGGAATTTGATAAGATCCAACACCCATTTATGATTTTAAAACTCAGTAAAATGTGGTTAGAAGGAACATAGCTTAACATAATAAAGGCTATATTTGCCAAATTCATTGCCAATGTTAAAGGTGAGAAACTGAAATCTTTCTAAAAGATCAGTACATGACAAATATGTTTACTCTGACCACGATTCAACACAGTATTGGAATTCCTAACTAGAGCAGAGAGGCAAAGGGAAACTATAAAAGGACTTGAAATTGGGAAAGAAGTAAAACTTATCATTATCTGCAGATAATATGATTTTATATATGTAGAAAACCCTAAAGTGTCCACTAAAAAAAGAAAAACTAAAAAAAGAAATGGTAGATCAGTACAGTATAGTGGAAGGCAACAAATCAGTGTACTAATGTCTGTTGCATTTCTATATGCAAATAACTAACTAGAAGAGAAATTTCAGTGATAAGAACAAAGGAAGTATTTTACTTTCTGGAATGTTGCTGTCAATACAATGCAAATTCGTAATCTGCCTTGCACCTAAACTCATGGAAAGGTGAGATTTTTATTAAGCTTTGTTAGCCTCTCCACCCAAGATGGCCCCAAGAAAGTATAAATGGATGGAACTGTAGAGAACAAAACAACTGTCAGCCCCATTATGCACATTCATTTCCACTGCTTGAAAGATCAAAGAAGAGTAATAAAGTAGATGCATGGGAGTTTTTTAAAAATTCTTACACATTTAAGGTATTCTTATTTTGAATACTAGTAGTCAGTTTAGCTCAATCAGGATATTTGGAAGAAATCTGGTTACTATTATATCTTAAATATAAATTCTTATTAAAAGAAATATTAAAAAATAATTCCAGTGTTTTATTTAATTTTGATTGAATAATTCTGTTGATGAACCAGCATTGATACAGCATTATCATTCAAAATTCACAGTTTATAGAGTTCACTCTTGATGTTATATGTTCTGTGGGTTTTGACAAGGGTATTAATGATATCATAACACAGAAATTTCACTACCCTAAATACCTGCTTATTCATCTCTTGCTCCCCTACCCCACCTTAATCCCTGACCCTTCTCTCTATAGTTTTTCTTTTTCCTAGTATATGATACACTAGGATTCAAATAGTGATGTTAGATTTAAATTTCTGAAATTCAATTCAGTATTGCAAAAAGGATCAGATTCATATACTAAAATTTTTCCTTCCAAAGCTTCATTTGGAAACATTTTCATAAAAATTAATGTGTTGTTTTATATATTCACATACGCTGCATAAAAGCAGATTTTTTTCTATGATTGAAGAGCTAGAGATTCACTCTGTATATTTCCAAGTTAATTATGGGTGTTGAAATACAAATGTTATTTTGATTACCTTCTCCACCCTCCATTTCCAAATTAAGTAAAGTGGGGTCAAGTAGTCTCATAAGCTCTAAGCTGCTTTCCAAAGCCATTCTGGCAGCAGGCCTGACTATGCCCAGACTGTGAGCACATTGTGTCTACCTTGGACTCTTTCATTATCTCTGTGCACGTGCTTTGGCTTGCCTGCTGGGTGTTGGCCAGAGTGGCCATGGAGTAGGGCCAAGGTATTAAGAAAGAGCACTCAGTTCAGTTTCTGTTCTGTGTGCTTAGACTGAAAAATTTAGTTGTCAATTGTCATCACTAAATTTCTCACACTTTCCTTCATGAGATGTTTATATAGTATCCAGAAGGTTTTTGTTGTTTCTTTCTTTCAAAAGTTTCCAGTTGTTCTTTTAAATCACTAGCCAATGAATAAAGGACTTTTACAATATGCCTGTGATCTTCTGTTTTGTTTCATGTCAGGGCTTTATAGGAGAGATAGTTGAATTATTGAAATGCTGTTTCAATAATGAAATGGCTTATAAAGCTTTCATAATTTATTTGTGCTTTTCTGTATGTAAGTAATTAAACCATGATAAGAGTGCATTGATATATTCCAAAAAATAACAAAGATAGTTCTTAAAAATGTCTTGTTTTTTCCTCTTAGACACTGGATGTCAGAGGATGCTATTCTATAAATTCCTCTTAGATATGTTACTAGTCCATTTATTTTGGCAAGACAAAGTATTTAGACTTAAAAAACTGACTTTACTCATCTTTGTATTCTGGTGCTTAGGTTTTAATATTTAATACATTTTTGATGAAGGAATGAAATGACATTTGCTGCTAATAATAAATTAAACACTGTGCTTGGTCATTTTAGCACTGTATTTGATCATTATATACCCTTTAATCCACAAAACCACCATATGTGATCTTATTACATCATGTTTGATATAGACCAAAAAATATACCCACAATAACATGTCTTCCAAAAACATTAAGTGACCACGAGTAAAAACCCGTGGTGCCCCACCTCAAGAACATTATCAGCACCCGGTTTGTCAGTCTTATCTTCCTCCCAGTTCCATCTCCCTAGATCTGCTCTTTCCAACTCCAGAACAGAGGTGACCGCTATCTGAATTTTATCATTCCCTTGCTTTACAATTTCTGATTATTTTCATATACCCTTATAAAATGTTAATATTGTGCCACAATTTATTTTTCCTTTCTGCTGAAAATGGAATTTTGAGTCTCCTATTTTTTTGCCTTTACAATGTTAAACATTCTTTTATTTGTTTCCTAGCACACATTTGTGAGATTTTCTAAGGTCTCAATCTAGGAATGGAATTTTTGGATGTTAGGCTATATAGATGTTTAGTTTTGCAAGATAGTTTCCAATACTTTGATTAAGAGATTCGTCCAATTTGCTATTCACCCATTAGGGGCTGAGTTTTTGTTGATCCATAGCCTCACCATCACAGTGCTCACTTTTTTTGTCAGTTATTGGTATTGCAGATTTACTCTCTGGTTTTATGTCTCCTCTCTTTACCTTATAGCATTTAAAAAAATAATTTAGGATCATTTTAGACTTGAAAGGTAAAAAATATTACAGAGAATTCCCATATAACTTACATAGTTTCCCCTAACAGTATCATCTTACATTGCCATGGTACTAAGAAATTAATAGTAGTACATTATTAACTGTAGGTTTTATTTGTATTTCACTAGTTTTCTGCATATGTCTTTTATGTTCCAGGATCCAACCCTAAATACCATATTGCTTATGAAATTTATTGTATGTTTTGATGAACAAATGTTCTTCATCTTAGTGTAGCTGAACTATCAGTCATTTGATTTGCATTACTCTGTTTCTCTTCCTTTCTTTTGATTTCTTCTAATGGTTTGAAAGTTTGCTTTTTATGACTTTACCATTTAAAAATTTGATTTGTATATAGTGTCAAGAGGTGATCCAATTGTAATTTTTCATGTGGATAACAGATTTTCCAGCAACATTTATTGAATGCCCCCATCATTTCTTAATGATTTGCATGACTATTGCGGTCATATATCTAGTTTTTACATATAAGTGAGTCTTCCCTGAATTATTTATCTACTTATTTATTTTTAATTTTTTTAAGATTTATTTATTTATGCATAAAAGAACTGGGGTACAGGCCAGAGGTGTGGAGGGTGAGAGGATTCACCAGAGACAGAATGGGGAATAGAACAGGCAGATTGACTGCTGAGGGGAGCAGCAGGCCAGTCAGGAGAGGTCTGCTGCGCCAGGTAGCTCCCTGGCCGCGGATCAAACTCATGCTGCAGTAGCTGCGGATAGCTTCCCCTTGCGTCATCAGGGAGGCCCTACTTATTTATTTTTTAAGATTTATTTATTTATGCCTACAAGAGCTGGGTATAGGCCAGGGGTGCGGGGAGGGTGAGAGGATTTGCTAGAGACAGAGCAGGGAGCAGAATAGGCAGATCTATTGAAATAGACTGTTGAGGAGGGCAGTGGGCGAAACAGGAGAGGTCTGATGTGCCACGTGGGTCACCTCCGTGGCCAGTGATCGAACTTGTGCTGCAGTGGCTAGGAATTACTTCATAGTGCTGAGACCTTTCATAGTGCTTAACCCCTTGCTCCACCGGGGAAGCCCTTTCCTGAATTCTTGAATCACTTTTCCCTTGTTTAGTTTTTTTCTGATTCTGCACATCTATAGCTTGCACTCCTAAAGGGATGCCCAGATAATAATAGGTCACATAGTCTCTACATACCCTCCCAGTTCTTCAGAAGAGTCTTGGGTATATTTGGTTCTTTATTCTTCCATGAAAGTTTCATCAGTTTATCAAGTTGCATTGTGCTTGGAATTACAGGAATTTTTAGTTTGTAAAGAATGGACATCTCCACTACTTTATAAGTGTGGTATTTTTCAGTATGAATTTTGGTTTTATTATCTTTCAAATAAGAAACAAATTTTTCTTTCTTCTATTTCTGTATCTTTGTATACCTTATATTTTGTTGCTACTGTAAATGAGATCCTTTTTAAATCTTATTTTTCAGATTACTACTGGCACAGAAATGTAGTTAGTGTTTGTATATTGATATGTTATTTATTAACCTTTCAAAATTCTCATTGACTGTAGTAATTTGTCTTTAGTGTTTTCCATCATCTGTAGGTAATCAGATTATATGTGAAGAATGACAGTTTGGGTTATTTTCAGTCTTCACAATTTGTATTTCTTATTGTATAATACATTTTTTAAATTTGTATAGACTTAGGTACAGATGATAGTAGAAGATAACCTTTTCTGTTTTATCATTAGGAATAATGTTGACTACAGAATTTTGAGCTATCCTTTATGACAATTGCTAATAGGTTTTTTTTTTTTTAAAACTATTGACTTACTAAATGCATTTCTGCTTAATGTGTTAATGAGATAAATTACCTTAATAGGTTTTTCTAACATAATACCCTCACATTTTTGAGTTTAGATTCAACTTCATCATTGTGTATCATAATCTTTTATGCAGATTTGTTTGATATCAGAATTATACTAGTTTCACTCCAACTTGTTCTCAATCTTTGTATCAGTTCGTGTAAGACGGGTTGTTTTTGTTTTTTATTTGTCTTGTTTAGCTTAGTAGATCTCACTTATAAATTACTATACCTACTTGCTGTTTTCTTTAAAAGAAAAATTTAAACTAAAAATTATAAATGATTCATTTTGTGAGTAATCAGATTTTCATTTTTTCTTGATCCAAATATCAGGTTACATTTTCTAGGATTGTGTCCATTTCTTGTGAGTTTCTAAGTTCTGTTGTTTCCTTCACATAATTTCAATTTTGTGATTATCACTTCAAAATACAATTTTATGTGAAATGGTATAGCAGTATATGCTCATCGTAAAAATAACTCAAATAGTACATAAAATTAAAATTATCCAAAAATCCCATTTCTTGTTATTTACACAAAGCAGTATAATACCCTGTTCCACCTGATTAGGGACTGGTTTTTAAAAATAATTTGAGAGAAGAAAAAATTAGAAGTAAAACAAATCACTTACAGTTTTACCTTCTGAAATTTGTTTTGGTGTAGTTTTTTCCAGATTTGAATGCATATAAATTACACTTAGACAAAAACAAAGGAATTAATTTTTTGTATTATTACAAGCATTTTCTTTTTTTAAAAAAAGATTTATTTATGCATACAAGAACTGGGGTACAGGCCAGAGGTGCGGAGGGGTGAGCGGATTCACCAGAAACAGAATGGGGAACAGAACAGGCAGACTGACTGAAATACAATGCTGAGGGGAGCATCAGGCGAGTCAGGAGAGGTCTGCTGCGGTCCCTGGCTGGGGATCGAACAGGTGCTGCAGCTGCTGCGGATTGCTTCCTAGGTTGCATCTTAAATCCTTGCACCACTGGGGAGGCCCCTGCAAGCATTTTCTTACATCATTTGATATTTGCAATCATGGTTTTTAATGTAAAAATTAGGGGAATGATTTATTAAATTTATTTGCACTATTTTTATGTAATGCTACAGCAAATATTCTGATATATAAACCACCATGTGACTCTTGTTGAAATTTGTAAGTAAATTTCAATGTTAACCCTTCAAGTGGTGTGTTGTTCTGCATAAGGCTGCTCTTTATAGCTCCTTTACCATGAAATAGACAGACTTTAGAAGATTGGGCATGTCCTAGAGAGAAAGAAGAAAGACAGCAGTTGAAAGTATGTTGGAGAGAGAGAGTACTTTATTTTTGTTTCATACAAGATTTCTTGTGGCTTATAAAAAAAACAACCAGAAGCTTTTAAAATGAAATAATCTTTGAAAATGTGTAAAACACAACTAGAATTAAATAAAGTAGAAAATCCAGATTAGAAAAAAGAGCAATCTTGATATATAGCAATCTTGATATATAAAGAGCAATCTTAAAAATATATATAAGCTATCTGTACATAAGTGTTTGATTTTTTGAAAATTTGAAGTTGAAGGTCTTGGAATGGAACAAGACCAAGGGGATCTAATGCAAAACAGGGAAGTACAATCATTTCACAGGAAGTTTCCCTAATATTAAGTAAAAATGTTTTTAAAAATTGTTTAAATGGGAAAATCTCTTGCAAATCTTCATATAGGAGTCAATAAATGATATGAATCGTCAATTACATAACAACAGATTATGCTTGAAAGTTTTTTAAAAAATTTTTTAACGGTTTCCCTATTTAAAAATTTGTTCCCTCCTTCCCTCCCCCGACTTTTCTTCTTTCTTGGGGACTTTAGAACAAAATCAAATTATTATCCTGGAATTAATTCCTTCTTGAATACACCAAACTCTTTTAGAAGTCTAATATACATTGTGGAATAATAGTGATGGGATTTCTCCTTTATCTTGCTATTTCATGATCAGAGGAAGGATTTCACCATTACCAGTTCACGTAGAAGGGTGATGTAATAGTGAAATGGATCATTGCAAATGAAATAAGTAGTTATTGTTTGTTATTTTTCAGTGTTTAAATTGCATCTCCCAAAGTTCTGGCATGATCTTTCAGCCATAAAAAAATGCTTGCATATACCATTTTTAAGTTTTCTTAAATTTTTAAGTTTGTTTTCTTTGGATACTGTTTGGAATTTAGAAATTTTTGGTTTCAACCCATAGTGACAAACACAAGGAAATTATCAAGATGAGACATTTCATAGTGATAAAATAAACCAGAAGATGAATGTAGATTTACAATACCCTAGGTAAAATTTCTCAAACTTAACATTTGGTGAGCAAACAGTATTTTCCCAAGGACAAAAGTGTGATAAAGGCATTCTAATCTAGTCAGTCATTCCACAGGAATAAGCTTCACCCAATATTTTGTGGCCAGCGTTTGGATCATCACATTTGCTAAAGGTTGTTGACAGTATCTGTTAATCTTTTTTGGTATTAATGCAGCAGAAGTTACTCAACAGAGTTTGTAATTTTATTAATGCTAAAGTAAAAGGTGGTTGCAGGGAAATTAATGAAGAAATGAATTTAGTGAATTGATTATTTTTACTGGCATGTGTAGATCTAAAGGAATAGGTTATTTTATTTATGGAACTAAGGATATATGATTGTTCTTCAAATTATGAGCTATCACAAATTTCAAAATTAATACATTTTGATGATAACATGAGCAAGAAGTAGCACTATTAGTAGCAAATTAGAAACTAATAGAAGTAGATTTCATAAATACAGTCAATCCTCATTTTCCATAGATTCCATATTTGCAATTTTGCCTCCTTGCTAAAATCTGTTTGTATCCCCTACATCAGCATTCATGGCACTCTGATGATTATTTATGGTTATGTGCATGCAAAGAATGATGAAAAAATGTTAATCTTTGCATATACTTTTTCCCAGTTAGGTCAAACAAGGCAAAAACTGTTTTCAGTTGTCATACTGTAAACAAGTATCCTTTCACAGCCTCTTGAGCTACATGTTTTGCTTTTTTGAGTGAAATAGGATCTTAGAAGTTTTGCTCACAAAGTATTGTTCTTCCTGTTTAGTGACTGAGTAGTTGGTTTTGCTTTTAAAGGGGCCTTCCCAAGGTTATACTGAAGTGCTACCTAGTATTCTAAATGCAGGAAGACTGTGGTATACCTTATGGAGAAAATGTGTATTAGATGAGTTTTGCTTAATGATATTTATTGAATATGGTGCCTATAAACAGAAACTACACATGAAAAAGGGTCCATTTGTTCAACTGTACCTAGTGAAAAAAACGTAGTGACCAGAGAAGGAACCTAACCCTATATTTGCTAATTTAGTGCTTATTGCAACTTCATATAAACATAATTGCCACCAAATAGCAGTAATTTGACACTTTCACAAGATGAATATGTTGCCATTAGTTGTATTCAAAGATAACATTCAAAGAATGTTATCTATCTTTAGTATATATACATGCAAAGACAAGAAAATGTGGAATAAAAATTTGGGTTGGCTGTGTTTAAATTCTTTTCAGAATTTTCTAGTGAAACTTTTCATTTTCTTATCATTCTTACATAAAGTTTTTACAAGGCAACTTAAAAACAAAAGAAAATAAAGGTTCACTTGACTCAGAAAATAACTGTTTCTTTTTGTATACTGTGAGTCAATAAAAGCTGAAAGCGGGCCTCCCCTGGTGGCCCAAACGATTGAGTGCAGCGCCGTGAAGCTGTCTGCAGCTTCTGCAGCGCCGTGAAGCTGTCTGCAGCTTCTGCAGCGCCGGTTCGATCCTGGCCAGCCAGCGAAGAGTCCCATGGTGCAGCAGACCTCTCCTGTCTCACCCACTGCTCCCCTCAGCAGTGTATTTCGTCAGTCTGCCTGTTCTGTTCCCCGCTCTGTCTCTGGTGAATCCTCTCACCCTCCCGCACATCTGGCCTGTACCCTAGTTCTTGTATGCATGAATAAATAAATCTTTAAAAAGAAAAAAGTTGAAAGCGTGAAAAACCCCACATTTCTGTAGAAGCAGTTCACCTAAATTTCTTAAATATTATGATGTGATAATAGTATTCTGTTGTCCAACTTCATCTGGAACACTTGAAATAGATCTTCCATTACTTTTCTCTGTTGAGTCATTGACATATTGCTAAAATAACAACTTGAGATGGTGCTTTGATGAAGGTTCCACAGTTTTTTATTTGTAAGCTTAGGGCTTGTTTGTTTTAGAAACCAGAAAAGCAAGTTATAGATTAGATCCATAAACCTTAAGTATTACTAGGCCCACCACCTGTTAACAGAATTCAGAAATGGAGGTTGTGACAAAGCCTTTTTAATAGTGAATATATAGTTCAGTGACTACTTGTAATAAATGGCTGATGATAGGTGCCATCATTGAAAGCTGCCCTGTTATTCAGGTATTTTTGTGTAGATTTTTGTTCGCTTCTCACTCTTCCCTATTCCACTGAACTCAGAAGCGTTAATGGTATGCTATGTTTTCTTACTAAGCATAGTGTTTAACACTATAAAGTTTTTAAAGATACATTTATTGAAAATACTGGCTAACATATATTGTGTGCCTGTTTCAATAGTCATCTAGTAAATTTGTAGATGAAATAATCAGCACACAAGTTAAATTATATGTATCCAGATTATGAATTAATGTAAATTAGGATATGGATTCTTATTGGAGTGAGAGAGTTATGTTAAACACTTTGAGCTTCAGAGAAATATTCATAAACTATAATGTACTTACTCTCTTCCTTCACAGTATGACAGAATGCTTTGAAATTATTTTAGAATATAACTTGTATATGATGAAAAACATATCCAAGCTTGCATTTTGCATTAGTTTCCTTCTATATTCTTGCTGTCCCCTTGATTTTTCCACATTTGTCCTCTTACACTTTGGGTTCCCTTAGTCCACATGCTCCTGCCTCCAAACCCTCAGGTTCCTGTGTAGTCCTGTCCTTGCTTTTCTTTGTTACTACATATGATATTCTCCCCCACATAATCTTAGGTATGCTCATTAAGCTTGCCTAGTGCAGATTTTCTCTTTTTATGCTAACACTTTTTTTTCCTCACTACAGAAAAATTTTAGCATTTTATTTGAAAAATATTTCTTCCACGAAGCCCTGAGCAGCTAACCTCCAAAAGTAAACAATTCCTGTTTGCATAAGAATTTAGTTAGTTTAAATATAGTAGGTTTGTACATTTTACTGAAATATTTGAATTGATTAATTTTAGGGAGAGCTTAATGAGCTAGATTATTGAATAATAAGGATACTTTGTTAAAGGAAAATCTTACAAAATTTTATTTGTATAGTTGTATGACTCTTGTGTATAATGCCCATCTTATTTCTCTGTTCATTTATTTTATGCATGTTCTTCTCTTATAGCTTGATAAAGATGACATGGTATACATGGAAGCATATGACAAATTGCTGGAGTCCTGGCTAACTTTGGTCCAAGATGACAAACATTTCCATAAAGGCTTTTTTACCCAACATGCAGTTCAAGTTTTCAATTCCTATATTCAGTGCCACCTAGCTGCTCCAGATGGCACAAGGAATTTGGTAAGCTTTATATCAGTCTATAATTAAAAATCATATTTTATCATAGGTTCCATTTCATGTCTTTTGTCCTATTACACATGGTATAATACTAGAAATTTGGGTTGAGATCCTTCAGAAGACTGACTGAAAGCCTTAGACTAAGAACAAAAGTGAGACCACCTTGTCTAAATGAATTCTTGTGTAGCACGTTGTTGCTTCTAGTTACCTCCTTTATCTTTAGTTTTCAGTTACTCATCTGTGTCTTCTTAGTTGTCAAATGATATGAATGGTATCTAGAGGACTGTGGATCTTAAAAGATGTCAAATATTTTCAGTGGCAGTTTGAATTCTCTGGTGTGGGAGGTGGTTTGTAGGTGTGCAGTTAACTGTGTTTACATATGGGTGCCTTTCTTTTCGCTTCATGTTTCCTTGATTCTTTTTTATAAATCTTAGGGCTCTCAGCATAGTTAGATAGGAGTTCCTAAATAGTGTTGCTTGAGGTTGGCTCTCTTCAGCTCTCAGAGGAGTATCGAAGTTATACTAAAAATGCCTGATTTATTGAATAAAGGAATACAATTTCTCATTCTTTGTTTCTTTCATCCATAATAGACTGCCAATGGTGTGGCCTCTCGTGAGGAAGAAGAAATAAGTGAACTTCAAGAGGATGATCGAGACCAGTTTTCAGATCAACTAGCCAGTGTAGGAATGCTAGGAAGAATTGCTGCAGAACACTGTATACCTCTTCTGACAAGGTACACACAGTCCAAAGAAACCCCATGGAGCAAATATTCACTATTCACAATTCCCCGGAGAGCACTTAAAGTGTTTAAAGACTTTAAACACCCCCACCCCGTATCCCAGCACACTGGAACAAATGGACAGAAACATACTCATGATTGCATTCCTTGGCTTGTACATTTGGAGCCCAGGCACTACAACATAGATGGCAGAAAGATTATGGAAAACATGGTATGAGAAATGATTTGACCCATATCAATAAAACCTTGGAATAACCAGTTTTCAAATGCCTGTTGTAAACTTTGATTGTTTGTAAAGCAATGTTTTAATTCTATGTCATAAGTCACAGTTGCTATAGTGCTATGAGAACAGTTGTGTATTATAATAAATACTTTTGTATATATGTTTTTGTGCTAACATTTTAGTTTATGTGGTCTAGTAAATAGAAATTTAAGTTGTTCGCTGTCTTTGCTTAATGAACTTTATGGAGCTATTATTTTGTTTTCCTATTTTAGTTTATTAGAAGAAAGAGTAACAAGGCTCCATGGTCAATTACAACGACATCAGCAGCAATTACTTGCCTCACCTGGGTCAAGGACTATTGACAACAAAATGCTTGATGATTTGTATGAAGATATTCACTGGCTTATTTTAGTTACAGGTTGGTTGGTTATCTCTTTTTGAAATATAATTTCCAACAGAGTGGTTTAAACTTTAAAAGACTCCTCATATATTAAAAGCAACAATCCATACCCAGTATTGGATGGAATTTGGATATAGCTGCTAAGTGTTACAGATCTTAAAAGATACATTTATTAAAAATACTGGCTAACATGTATTGAGTGCCTACTTCACACCATATGCTTTATTTGGAACATAAAGCCCATTGAATTAGTACTATTACTAGTTATTGTTGTTAGTATTGTTGTTACCCCTGTCTTATAAATGAAGAAGCTGAGACTTGGAGAGTTATAAGAACTAGGCCATGGTCATACTGCTATTAATTTTTGAGACAGAATGCACATCTAGGCAGTTTGACTGTTAGGGTCTTCTGTAACCATTCTACTAATGTTTCTGTTTCTCATATGCAGGGGAGAAAAATCTTAATTTTTGAAAAGACATTCCCAAATACTGACTTTTGATATACTTAATAGAACTCCTATTACCTTTATAAAATGTTACTGAAAATTACTAAAAGGTAGTAGATTAAATAGCATACATATCATTATGAATTATAAAATTGATGAATAAAACATTTGTCCTTTTCTGTATTTTTGAGAGTAAATTATCTGAGAAATACAAAGTTTCTTCTCATCAAACTTGAAATTAACATTAACATTTATAATTTACTTTTACATCAGTTTATATGATATATAGAAATCAAATAAAACTGAGAACATTTATAGTGCAATTTGGTGAATATAGATTTGTTAAGTGTTCATTTTTAATTTTTTTTAAACTGAAGGCTACCTCTTAGCTGATGATACTCAGGGAGAGACTCCGCTAATACCTCCAGAAATAATGGAATATTCCATTAAGCATTCATCTGAAGTTGACATTAATACAACACTTCAAATTTTGGGATCTCCAGGAGAAAAGGCTTCTTCCATCCCAGGGTACAACAGAACAGATTCTGTGATTAGGTAATATGAACTCTATAGCTGTGCTCTTGTAATTTATACTGTTTTATAAATTCTGAGTTGATGGGTAGATAACTTGAGGGATAGGCATGTTGTAAATTTGATACTTGAAAGAAAATAAAACTTGGAGAAGCCTTGAAATAAACAAGGATGGCAAGTACTCACTATGTTTAAGTGTGCCACTTTGGTAGTAATTGACAGCTCTATCAAGGACTGAGGAAAGCAAATGTAAAGTTATTCTGAATACAATTAGATTTTGAAGGAGATTTGATCTCATGTACTATAAATATATCCCTTGTCCATAAGAAAATAATACTGATAATGATATAAGATTTTTAGAAACCAGGTGAATATTAGTTCATAAGCTAAACTACATTTCAGTGGCTTTCTTTGGGGAAACTGTCATTCTTTCATAAAATAGAAATGTTTATTCTGAGTACATGAAGTTTGAGAGACCTGTCAGATGATGATAGAATAAAGTAGTATGCCTTAAATGAGGAAATTCACTTTTGTTTTCCTAATACTAATGGTGGAATTTTTTTGTGAATTCTCAATGGTGAAATTAAGGAGGAGTAAATCTGGACTAAATATTGTTGTAAAAGTAGATTTAAAAACAGCATTTTAAATTTCACTATCTTTAACCTTGAATTTAGGTTGCAGACACAGAAATCAGTAATGAATTTTGGTTTTGGTCAGTTGCAAACCAGGTGCTATTTCTCTTTATTTTTTTTATTTATTTATGTATTTTTAAAGATTTATATATTTATACAAGCACTGGGGTACAGTCCAGAGGTGCAGGAGGGTGACAGAATTCACCCAAGACAAAGCAGGGAGCAGAACAGGCAGAAGGACCGAAATACACTGCTGAGGGGAGCAGCGGGCAAGACAGGAGAGGTCTACTGCACCATGTGGGAATCCCCCTGGCCGGCCAGGAATCGAATCAAATCGGCACTGCAGAGGCTTTGGACAGCTTCACAGCGCTGTGCTCAACCCGCTGCGCCACCAGGGAGGCCCATTCTCTTTATTTTCAAAAGTAATGGATATCATTTAACCTGTGCAGTAGAAAATACATTTTTTAAAAAATTGAAATATTAATATCAAGGAAATGTTTGGGAATTCATTTCCTTTGTTGTTGCATTCTTTTGTTTGAAATAAAATACCAATGCTCTGTTGAAAAAATTTGATCTGTTCCTTTTGGGATTGTTATAGGCATTAGAAATCAATGCTTTTGCTTTGGTTTGATTCATGGTGAATGTTAATTTCAAAGCCATTGCATTTCAGAGTGCTGTCATGTTATATTCTTTGTCCTGTTCCTTGCCTGGGCAGTACCATCAGGAATGCTTTCCTTGTATATTCAGTGCTTTTTCAATTTTTGCCAGTGTCAGGTATCAGTGCAGAAGCAAAATATTTTGGTTCTGAGAGAGCACAGACTATGGAGGGTTGAGATGAGGATTGGGACCAAACAAAACAACATTACCATTTCGTTGTAGTACAAAGATTAATGTGAAGTAGACTTGTATATGGGAGAAAACTTCCTTGCTTCACTGAAAAAGTAGTTCACATTTCTTGAAGAAGTTATTATTCAACAAGTAACTATTGATTATCTACTATATGCCAGGTACCATTCCAAACATTTGGGATACACAGTGTACAAATTAAACCAAAATTGCTCCCCTTTTTATAGCTCATTGTAGAGGAGAAATAATAAGTAAATTATATGGTGTGTTAGAAAACCTTGAGTGCTATGGTTAGGAAGTTAGAAGGGAATGCAGAATTTAGGGATTGTTTGTAATTTTTATTAGTGTGATCAGATTAGGCTTTATTTAGAAAGTGACTTAGGAGCAAAGACAAGATGTTGGTAAGGGAGACTCAGCAGGCCTGGGGCAAGAGCATTCCAGAGTAAAGTTTTAATCAAAAGCCCTATGGCATACCTGGCATGTTCAGAGAGAACAAGAGGAACTGCCATTGGGTTGAAGAAAGTGAGATGGAAAGGAGATGAAGGTAAAGGTGAAAAAAGAGAAGTCAAATAAAGTCATTAGGCCTTTGTAATATCTTTGGCTTTTGGTCTAAATGAAATATGGTGCTCTTAGAGGATTTTGAGCAAAAGAGTAAACTGTTAAAGAGGTTACTCTGCTACACTGAGGATAAACTATTAGGGGCAAAGATAGGAGCAGGGAGAGACCAATTAAGAGGCTAATTGCACTTATCCAAGACAAATTTGTAGTGGTCTAGACCAGAGTGATGTTCATGGCAGTTGAGTGGTATCAAAGAAAGCTCTATTTGACTTGTACTGACTTTTGGTTTATAAACTGCAAAGCTAATCCAAGATTAATTTGGAAAGTGGAAAACTGAGTGCTGTCTGAAATAATAATGTTTAGAAAGCCTGCTTAGAAGCTACAGTAGTTTGGATTATTAATCTTCGTGTATCAGCTATTAAAAACAAATTTTTGATGGTTTTTTTGTTGTTGTTTGTTTGTTTGTTTTATTGTTTTTTCAACTCCTTTGTGTGCCAGTATCTGTGGAATATAATAGAAGTGTGAAAGAGTGATGTAGGAGCACATAGGTTCCCCATACCTGTTGGCAAGGGAAGATCTTCTTGGAAGAGATGGCATTTAAACTGTAATTGAGAAATGAACAGGAGTTTGCAAGGAAACAGAAAGAGGAAAGAATACTCCAGGCAGTGACAGTAGCCTAGATAAGGGCCCAGCACTGAGAACTTGGCTGAAAGCAAGAGAAAAGGTGATGTGGCTTTTGTGTCCAAGTAAAGGGGAGAGGAGAGGTGTTTGGTGAAGATGGAGAAGTAGGGGTGGGCACTGTTGGGTGGACTAGTGAGGTAGGTGTACAAATGGTGAAAAGAATTTGGAGTAGGGAGGTTAACTGATCAAATTGTTTTAAAAGAGTTATACAGTGGAAGAGGAATCAAAGGCAAGTTAGAAAACAATAGAAAGTACTGGTAGTGCAGTGAAAATGTAACAGGCAGAAGGATGTGAGAGATAACTCTATGGCAGTGCAGATGGGATGAATGGTGAAGAAAGAGGAAAGAATGAAGAAAAGCTCCCTGGAGAGCCTTCTGTGTATCTGTCTAAGAGCTGCCTGTGGTATTCTCTTTCTTTACTTTGCTCCCTCTTTGCAAAAGAAAGGTGAAAACTCATTCTGACTCTCATTGTGATGGATTGGCAGGTGTGTTAAAACCTGCAAGCTGCCAAATGAAGAGGCAGTTCCAAGTAGTGTGGTTTTAAAAGTGAATGACTGAGTAATTATACTTTCCAGGAGGTTTTCAGTTCTTTACAGTAAATGAAATTAAAGAGTAGCTTAATCAAGTTGTCAGTTAACAGATTATTAAAAACAATTTTGATGGTAGATCTCTGGTTTTTGGCATATAAATTGGAAGAATAATTGAGGAACCCTGCTATTTTGTGTGTTCAGTGCTTATATCTAATAAAAAAAAAAACAGGAATCAAATTATGTTTAGCTGTATCTCATCCTATCAAAATATGTATTCACAAGTACAAAGACTAATTTGGGAAAACAAAGCCTGCTACATTAATCTCATTCAGAGATGCATAAAAGTATACTATTATGTTTCATGTAAATATTTTAATTACTTAAATTAGTTTTATTTATTTTGCCTATCTATATAACTAATAAGTATTGAGACAGTAATAATTCAATCTGGAAGGCATTTTTAAACACTTGTTCTTATGATCATTGGAAATTTTTTTATTGCATCTCAGTATCTGGACGTTTGCTTCAGAAAAGTATGTGATGTGATCAATAAAGTACTTGCGCATAAAAAAAATTATATTACGGTACTCTGTTGGGAAATAAAGTTGAAATAAAGTTCAAGGAGTAAAAGAAACAATGTAAAGTATCTGTTAAAGAAAAAGTTGTTTATTTTTCAAATGGATGATGGTGGGTATTCCGATACTATGAAAATTAAATTCTAGTGCATAAATTCGAAGGGTTGCCCTAACTTGCATTCAGATTCTTTTTGGCTGCAAATTATATCATTTATGAAACTATTCTTGTGGGGAAATGTTAATACATTAACTTAAATGTATCACATGATTGTTGGGATAATTTTGTTCATATGCTCTCTAAAACAGTTTTTATTATAAGTTTGAGCATTGCTGGTATAAGGAGTGTATATAGTGGGGCGGGGGGGAGGGGGAACCACCTGATTTAAAGAAGTTGGGCAGAAGAGGAGGAAACCATAAACTGGGGAAGATTAAGCACATACATTCGGGAAAGTATTGTACAGGGAAAAAATTATTTCACAAGGCAAGTAGGTGGTCATCAGTGTTTAGTACTTCTGAGACCTTCAGTTGGATAAACAACAAAAACATATCCATAATATTTTATTATTAGGATGTGATTTTATCTTGAGAGCAATAAGGAAATTAGCAGAAGCCAGATTCCAGGTAATTAAAATCCTTTACATTGATAATCATAAAATGGGATTGTAATGGGTTCTTTCAGTTACATCGAGTATGTATCACTTCTGATTATATACCTCGATTATATACCTCTCGACTTCAACCTCCAGAACAAAGACTTTATTCTTATCTGCATAGCTTGCTGTGTTTCTAACACTACACACTTATATGAATTATATAATTAAGGACAATATCTACCCATATGTAGGTAATTTTTCTGGCAAATTTTTATTTTAAAACACCATTAAGTTTGTTAAGAATTAAACAGTACTATCAGATTTAGGGACGACACTCAGTATTTAAAACATGCTACATAAATCAGTTCCTGCATCCTGCACTATAATGTCAGCACTCTATAAAAACATGCTCAAGAGTTTTAAGTAGATAAGGGGTGCTGAAGAGTTTAGCATGTATTCTGAACTTTTAATTTTATCTATTTCTCCACTTTGAATATGAAAAAACTCTTTGCAGACAGTGATGCTGAAATTTGCACGTGCAGTATCAATGTCGGTAGGAGGCTGTTTCTAGCCATGACTTTGCTCCCTTCCTTCATTCTGTCTCCTGCTTCCTGAATAGTCAGAAATAAAATGGGTGTATTTACCAACATGGAAATTTCGAGTATAACCTGGCCCACATCCAAAGAGTTGAGAAATAAAAAAGGACATTTAAAACTGTATTATTAGACAACCAACAAATGAAAGAATAAATTACTTATTTTTTATACCTACAGGTTGTTATCAGCAGTTCTAAGAGTTTCGGAAGTTGAATCTCGAGCAATAAGAGCAGATCTCACTCATCTGCTAAGCCCTCAAATGGGCAAAGATATTGTTTGGTTTCTAAAACGCTGGGCAAAGACTTACCTCCTGGTGGATGAGAAACTATATGATCAGGTCAGAATGTAAAACTGTTTAGCTTCATTTGCATTTATAATGCTAACAGTAATACAAATGACAACTTTTTTGGGAAATTTTCTCATCAAAAGTTGAATATCTTCCATATTAAAAAAACAATGTAAATGGGATATTGTTTTAATAAATTTTCTTAGAGCAGATCATTTGGCTCATTTTAACCAACATTAAGTTATAGATTATTATGTGGGAATGGAGTATTTTATGTTCTTTGTATTTCTATGTACTAACATGTAAATATCATGTTAGTAATATTAATAGCTAATGAAATTAATAAATAAAACATGTTAGTGTTAATATGAAAATAATTAAATCTGATAGGAAAATCACATTGGGATGTGTTAACTGGATAGGGATGTCTTTTTTGGACTTACAGAAATGAATCCATTTATAAAATTGATGTGATATAAGCTGGATTTAGATGCTTATTTTTAGGTTGATTTTTCTATGGATTTTTTTTCCCAGATAATATTTATGACTTTAATTTTTTTTTTTTTTCCTCTCAAGATAAGTCTGCCATTCAGTACAGCATTTGGGGCAGATACAGAGGGTTCTCAGTGGATTATTGGCTACCTCTTACAAAAAGTCATCAGTAACCTCTCAGTGTGGAGTAGTGAGCAGGACCTTGCAAATGACACTGTGCAGCTCCTTGTCACTTTAGTAGAAAGAAGAGAAAGGTAAGCTGATTGTTAGAAGACTGACTGTGTATATGTGTGAGAAAGAGAAAAGATGATCAGAGAGAAACTTCGATTTGCTTTTTAAGTGTCAGTTACATGGTCCTAAGATCCAGATAGCCATACATTTTTAGAGTGGTATTTTTTAAAAAACGTTCATATTATTTTTATAAATACAAATAGAGTTTTCCCATATTACAGTTGAGGATTGTATGGACTATTCAAGATTTGGCAATAAAGAATTTTATCAGTAACATGTCTAATTCAGTGATTTATTACTAAACAATTTAATATGGAATAGTTTCAATGTGATGTTTTCAAGTATTCCATTGCATATCCCATTTTAAAGATGAGGAAAAATTTTCAGTGCTTTCTGCACCAAATGTAGGAAATATTTTTATTTTTCTTACTACATAGCAATATGGTTGTTATTATTACTGTTGTCATTGACTATTGTTTATTGACATCTTATAGTTTACTGTTCTGAACACTTCATTTATAGCATCTCATTTAATCATCACATCAGTCTGATCCATGAGCTTGAGGACTTTTATTACTATTGCTATCCTTATATTACCAAGCAGAAAACTGATAATTGAGAGAGATAAGGTAAACTTTATATTGTCATATGACTAGTAGATCTAGTAGATTTGAATGCAAGCTATATGACATCATAGTCAATAACAAGTTTACTATACTTTACAAATTAATTAAAATCCAGTTACCTTCCCTTTTGTTTTACTTAGCATGCATGTAAGTAATGCATCTTATATTTTGTTATTTTTGTCTGTAGGGCAAACTTAGTAATTCAGTGTGAAAACTGGTGGAACTTAGCTAAGCAGTTTGCAAGCCGAAGCCCACCTCTGAATTTCTTATCAAGTCCCGTGCAGAGGACCCTGATGAAGGCTCTTGTCTTGGGAGGTTTTGCACATATGGACACAGAAACCAAACAACAGTACTGGACAGAGGTAATGGTTTGTTTTTTTTGTTTTGTTTTTTTTTTTTTTTTTTTGATGATTCCTTGTATAATCCTGTGGTTGCTATATCTATGTGTTACCCTCTAACATCTGTGGAAACAAACATTTCAGTCATGACTTTTCTGATATTTTCCCCTCCTAATGAATAGGTTGAGACTTACTATTGTATAAAAGTAATCTTAAAATTTGTCCATATCTGCTTATGTGATGACTCTGAATGTTATCAAGTGTTCTGCAATTTAAGCACATTTTTCCTTAGCTCAATGAGAGCCTGAACTTGGATATTAATTCTTAATTTAGAATCAGTGAAACATTTCTTCTTAAACATGAGTTGCAATTTAACCATAGTATTAGTTTGCTAGGTCTGCTGTAACAAAATACTACCTCTCAGTAGCTTAAACAAGAAAAATTTGTCTTATACAGTTCTGAGGCTAGCGATCCAAGATTGAGGTGGTGTTGGTAGATCAAGGTGGTTCCTTTTGAGACCCATGCGGGAAAATCTGTTCCAGGCCTCTCCCCAGGCTTCTTATGGTTTATTAGCAATCACTGCTGTTCTTTGGCCCATAGAAACAACACCCTGATCTCTGCCTTCCATCTTCTTATGTCTTGGTCCACATTTTCCCTTTAGATAAGGACTCCAGTTATAGTGGGTTAGGACACCACCCTAATGACCTCATCTTAATGTAACTTACTTCATTTGAAGCAACCCAACTTCCAAATAAGGCCATGTTCTGAGTTGTTACAGGCAGTGAGCATAATTCAAGTCATAGTGACCACCATAGACATAGTGTCATATATAATTGAACTTTAAGTTGAGAATTGAGAGTTACCAGTGTATAGAGGTCACCAGTTCATAGCCCTTGAAACTAGTGTACTTTTAATTTATGAGAAGGGGGCACAGGCACAGTAACAAAATTATTAGGCAATTGTCTGTGACTTCAAAATCAAAGGAAAAATAGGCTGAATATATGTTTCTAGTGTAAATAATTAAATTAGCATATGCATGGGTTTGAGTAGAATTAAAATCTTTTCTCCACAAATATGCATATTCACCTTTATATCCAAGGTAGATCACTTCTCTGCCTTTTGGCTAACTAAGATCAAGTGTATATCCGAGGTAGGACTGATTATCTGAAGTTATGTTTTATGCCAAGGGAAGTTAGTAAGGAGCATACAGGCCAGAGCTTTTGTTGTTGCCCCCTCCCTGTCCAAAGGTTAGCAAACTGCAGCCCACAGACCAAAATGGCATGCTGTCTGTTTTTACAAATAGTTTTATTGAAATACGAACATGCTTAGTTGTTGCCATAGTGTCTGTGACTGCTTCTGTGCTGCAGTGTAATCTCAATTGAGTAGTTGTAAAGTTTGGCCCTCTAGAGAAAAAAGTTTGACGGTTACTTCTATGGAAGTTTTACTTTTTTTTTTTTTAATCATTTTGAGAGAAGATGGTAGCAATCACTGAGGGAGAGATGCAGATAGTAGCAGAATTCTATGACTGGCATTGAGGAGGTTGTGTTTTATGATATGTTTGTTCTTACTATGAGTGTGCCAACAGTTACGATGACCATCCTCAAAATAGGGAATGGGTATGTGGTTCAGATATGTTTTTTTCCTGTGCTTTTTCTGCCTCCCAACAAGTGGAAATGTTTCAGAAAGTGAATATTTATTCAGGTTGAAGAGATAAAATTGAAGAAATAAAGTATGGGAGTCAAACTTTTAGAAAATTCATGCTTAATTTTTGTAGGTTCTTCAGCCACTTCAACAGCGATTCTTAAGAGTGATAAATCAAGAAAACTTTCAGCAGCTGTGTCAGCAAGAGGAAGTCAAGCAAGAAATCACTGCTACGTTGGAGGCCCTGTGTGGCATAGCTGAGGCAACCCAGATTGACAATGTAGCAATCCTTTTTAATTTTTTAATGGACTTCCTTACCAATTGCATTGGATTGATGGAAGTTTACAAAAATACCCCAGAGACTGTCAATCTCATAATAGAAGTTTTTGTTGAAGTTGCACATAAACAGATATGCTATCTTGGAGAGGTAAGCACTACCTAATTTTATACCCTCAACATTAAAACTCTTTGAAACCTGAACAAAGTAATAGATTTGACATTTCAAATTTAATGATTATTATCTGGGATAATGTTTTCAAAAATAGATTTTTCAAAAATAATGGTTTTCAGAAGAACTCAATTCAGAGGAAGACATGAAGGAATAAATTCTTGCCCTAAAATTATGTCAACATGAGTAATTTTGCACTAATATGTTATTCAGTCAGTTTCATTCAAATGGGGAGTATTTGATAAAACAAATGCATTATGGTATTAACCAGTTTTACCACTGAGGGTTCTCTGTAGTAGAATCCTAAGACTAAAAAGAAGTACCATTGTTTACATCCTTGTTAATATTTTGACTGTGTAGGATTTCTCCCCTCAGATGTGGTCATTGTTCTACCACCAAAGCACCCATAGGCCTCCAACGTAGTCCACTGTTTGCTTTTTCCCTGCCTGCTTCCACCCTTAAAATCTTAAGTGGCAGTTTGTATCTTTGTTTCGTGAACAAGGTGTATGTTCACACATGCTAAATTCTTTAATATGAAGTAGACAAAGAGGTATTTTTTGTCCATTAAATTAGTTGTTATAAAAAGCTGTAGAGGAGTATTTGTACTCCTTTGTTAGATTAACATTTATCTTTTTCCAAATCATTTAATATGGGTTCCTGATTTGTAATTTTTTTGTTAGATCAAAGGAACTAGCTCAAAAGTAAGCTTATATCTTATAAGTATTATAAATATAGTCACAGATGCACTATTGAGGGCAGACCAATACCATTTAGTAATATTTAAGACCAGTGTTTGCAACTCTGTACTGTTGAACAATTTTAAATTTACAATCAATTTTAAATCTTATAATAAGCGTCATACTGGAAGTTGAATAGAACCAGTGTTACCTCAATTTAAAGACTAACAATGAAAAAAATTCTTTTTAAGTTGAAAGCAAAAGAAAAGTAGTTCTACTGCCAATATCTTACTGTCTCTCTAATATATATCAAATGAGTAAAATATTTGGATGTTAAATTGTTATTAGAAAACTGCTAATGTTTTAAACATAACTGTAAACTTCAATATATGCCTTTTAATTACTGTTAATGTTTTAATAATAGTTTAAAATGAGTATAAAAGGTTCTATTTGACTTCACAGTAAATTTATTCCATCATATTTTCCAATTTCTGTAATATTTATATTTGTTTCCCAACTCACTTCTATGCATTAGCATAATTTGTATCTGCTTTCTTATAGTCCAAAGCTATGAACTTATATGAAGCTTGCCTTACTTTGTTGCAAGTATATTCTAAGAATAATTTAGGGCGGCAAAGAATAGACGTTACAGCAGAGGAAGAGCAATACCAAGACTTGCTTCTCATCATGGAACTTCTTACTAACCTTCTATCAAAAGAGTTCATAGATTTCAGTGATACAGGTAAGATAAAGTGTGTATGTTTGAAAATTTTTTTATTTTAATTAAAGCAAAGGAATGTTTTCTTGGAGTGAAATCCCATGCAAAATTTCAGATTACAAAACAAGTGAAAATGGATCTTTTTGGTTGAAGTGAGAGTGGAATCTGCTTGATATTCACTCTCTTACCATCGTAGTGATAGCTTTCATTAATTAAGTTCTAACTAAATACCAAGCATTGTTCATATCTCAGTGATATGAAGTAGGTACCATTGATGTGCTCATTTTATAGTAAAGGAGACACAAAACTAGTAAGATAGATAGCCAGTAAATTGCAGGGCTGGGATTCATATACCAGCTTCTGACTTCAGAGCCAGTTTCTTTAGAGTTATACTTTATTGATGAATTACTCCTCACATAATTATTACTACAGCACTTAACTCTTAATCTGACCAGTTTTTTAGTAGTGCTGATTTTACTTCTGAAAATACTAGTTTAGCATTAGTTTTATTTTCATCATTGTGGAATAATAATGTAAACACAGAGTATCTGCATAAATTACTGAGACTCTAAAAAAGTGAAGTACAGAAGGATAACACTGAGCAAGACTTAACCAGATAACTTTACTATCTACTCACAAATTTATTTTGACTTGGGAATTTAACTGTATTTTCACTCTACTGAAGTTACAATTCTAAGACTACATTCTTTTTATTTTAATAGATGAAGTATTTAGAGGCCATGAGCCGGGGCATGCGCCTAACAGATCTGTGTCAGCAGCTGATGTTGTTTTATATGGCGTAAATCTAATTCTGCCCTTGATGTCACAGGATCTTTTGAAGGTAATTGAAGAAGGTGAATGTGAATATTAAAATTGTATGTGCTTCATGACTAAAGATATTTTGGACAAGAGCCTAGATCTCATTTAATCAAAGAAAAGTGTAAATCAAAGAAAAGTGTAAATGTCTATCTGTCAAGTGCATTGCAAATAAAATATTTGCATTTCTGTTACTGTTAACATTTATTCACAATAGTTACCATGCATGCATCTCAATAAACAGGCCCTCTGTTGCTGTCTCGGAGACCTACCTTCACTGATATATTAGTGACAGAAAAAAAACATTCTTTTAGAAACTTAGATCTGTTGTTAGCAGGTTTTCTTTTTTTAAAGATTTATTTATGCATACAAAAACTGGGGTATAGGCCAGAGATGCGGGGGGTGAGAGGAATCACCGGAGACAGAGTGGGGAACAGAATAGGTGGATCCACTAAAATACACTGCTGAGAGGAACAGTGGGGAGACAGGAGAGGTCTGCTGCGCCATGTGGGTAGCACCCTGGCCAGCTGGGGATCCAAACTCGTGCTGCAGAGGCTGCGGATAGCTTCACAGTGCTGTGCTTAACCCCTTGTGCTACCAGGGAGGCCCAGAGTCCTTCATCATTTGTTGTTAAGCAAATAAGATTACATTTTTCAGCTATATTCCTCTGATACCCTTTGAACATCATTCTGAGGCTGAGAGACTGAATATGAAAAGGCGTTTTCTAAGCCACTCCATATAGAAATGGAATGGTAAAAAAATAAGATTAATAAAAGTATTTAAAATTTTGCACATTCTGACAATGTTGTTCTTTCACCTCACCAGTCAATACAAAGAGTGTGGTGTGATGCTGTGGCTCCCCAAGTATGCCATAGGGGAGAGGAAGGAGTCTTTTCCTGAGTTGTCATAGGCAAATAAGGGTAGGAACAAAGACATGGCTGATGAACGTAAAAGGGGTGTGTGTGGGTGTGTGCATGCACACGTGTGCGTATACTCTTATACATCTGTACACGCATGCGCTAGATAAAATGGGAGAGGAGAAAAGAGATGGTAGGAAGGAAGAATGTGGAGACTGAGGACTGGAGTATAAGAATAAGGGTGTTATTTTATTCCCAACACAGCAGAATGTAATCATATGCTTCTCTTGACGAGTGTCTGTTGGAAAGGGTTCTGTGATGAACCACGAGCCACGTACCCATGCAGCAGCTAGGAAGATGTATATTGATATTTGTTTAGTGATTTGCTTTGTGGGGTTTGTTGTTTTGGGTTTTGTTTTTTTTTTTCCCCCATCAAATCATTGAACATTTAGGAATTTGGTTAGGTTTTTTTTTTTTTAAAGTATTTAAATATGTATTTTCTTAAATAACGTGAAGCTGTAGATTACATATTTTCACCTCAGTTCTCCCGGACTGTCCAACTAGGAAGTAGTTTTTAGAAATAGGAAATTCTGAATATTCTGCTCATAATGCATAATCTTAACAATTTATGTTATCTTTTCCAACATGCTTGATTGCAAATAAATATTTGCGAGAGTTTTATTCCTAGGTCACTTAATAAGATGAAATCTGGCTACTTTGTTTACTTTTTTTCCCTCACAGAGTGTCTGGAATTGCTGTAATTTTTTTTTAAAGATTTATTGATTTATGTATACAAAACTGGGGTCCAGGCTAGAGGTGTGGGGGTGAGAGGCTTCACCAGAGACAGAGTGGGGAACAGAACAGGCAGACCAACTGAAATACACTGCTGAGAGGAGCAGCGGGCAAGTCAGGAGAGGTCTGCTACAGCATGTGGACAGCTCCCTGGCCAGGGATTGAACCCGTGCTGCAGTGGCTGCAGACAGCCTCATAGGTTGCGTTTTTTTTTTTTTTTTTAAAGATTTATACAAGAACCGGGGTACAGGCCAGATGTGCAGAAGGGTGAGAGGATTCACCAAGACAGAGTGGGGGAACAGAACAGGCAGATTGACTGAAATACACTGCTGAGGGGAGCAGCGGGTGAGACAGGACAGGTCTGCCACGCCATGTGGGTATCTTGCTGGCTGGCCGGGATGGAACCTGCGCTGCAGAGGCTGCAGACAGCTTCACAGTACTGTGCTCAACCGCCTGCGCCACCAGGGAAGGCCCTGTAATTGCTGTAATTTTTAACTATCCACAGAATAATTGTTTTTACTATATGTTTCTTTTCTATTAGTTACTAAATGTTACTAAAATGTTTCCTTTATTGTAACTTTTTTACACTTAATTAGGCCTTTGTTTTCTCCCTTTTATGTGTTTTCAAGAAATCTTTGTACTTAGATGCTTTTGTTGTCTGTTGGTTTTTTATTGCATTAATGAAGATAAAAATTAGATAGCATTAAATATTTAATATTTCTTTTTCAGTTTCCAACTCTTTGTAATCAATACTACAAATTAATCACGTTTATCTGTGAGATTTTTCCTGAAAAAATACCACAGCTTCCTGAAGATCTTTTTAAAAGTTTGATGTACTCACTAGAACTAGGAATGACGTCATATCCTTTAAATGAACATCTTTATTGTTACTTGAGGGAAAAGATCTTATCTGAGAAAACCCTTAATTTGTATTTTCTTTTTTTGTGGTTCAGTTTTATTTCTTATAAAAGCTGTCCTCTCTGTTTGCCCTAATTCTGTTTGTTTTGTTAGTTTGCCTCATCCTGTCCACTTTCCACAGATCCCAAAGGCATTTGTGCCCAGTTCCCAAAGTCAGTCTTTCACTATATGCCACAGTTAGTATGTTTTTATGTGTATGTTGCTAAGTGTCTGATTATCAGCTACCTGAAAATAGAGAATAATGAGGCTTTTTATTTGTTGTGTGCATCATAATCAGCAACAACCTAGATATGTCCAGTCTAACAATCCACATACCAATACTTATGGATCATCTCTAAAATATTACAAATCTTTTCTCACCTAACTCAGACACATTGGACACTGATGTATTCTCTTATCTGTATTTCTAGAAATAGTCATCCATTTGATAATAGTTAGGACTTTTTGGTCTTTTTAAGTCAATTATATCTACTCTAGTTTGTTCTTTGACCTTCATGATCAGAATGAGTTCGGAGGTTTGCCAGCTTTGCCTGGAAGCTTTGACACCATTAGCTGAACAGTGTGCAAAAGCACAAGAAACAGATTCACCACTTTTTCTAGCAACACGGCACTTTCTAAAGGTAAGATGTTTGGGTAAGATGTCATGCATGTATATTTGAGCACATCATTCTTTATTCAAATGAGGAAATGCTTATGTTCTTTCATAGACGAGGCAGTAATGACTTTTCATTTACTTAGTTTTCTGGAGATCAATTTCCTGGACACAATATTCTCCACTTTTATTTTATATTCTTGAAAATTGATGTGGTAAATATAACCAAGAATTTGATTATTTGTTATACCACAGCAAGCAATAATATCTTTACATTATCCTTGGATTTTATAAAACCTGTTTTCTTTAAAAGAGTTGTTCAGATTTATTTAATAAATAAGAATAACCATCACCCCCTCTCTTTTTTTTTTTTTTTTTAATGGGTAGGGGCTGGAGCATTATATGATCATTAGATATTTTTATTGAGAGGTCTTATGTACTTTCAGCTGGTTTTTGATATGCTGGTTTTGCAAAAGCACAACACAGAGATGACCACTGCAGCTGGGGAAGCTTTCTACACGTTGGTGTGTCTGCATCAGGTACCGAGTACACATCTTTTCATGGGACACTTTTCATTTCTTTTAACAAGGAAATTGTTCAGGCAGATTAGTACTTCCATTTCTTGGAGGTTCTGTGATTCAGTGCTTCAGTTTTATTTCGATGAGGTTATTATTTCTTCCATCCTCATTAGCTTTATTTTTTTTTTAATTTATCTAACAAATTTCTTTGTTAGCAAGCATTTGTTTCCTTTCTCCACCATTGCAAATCATCCTTTACATTGATCACGGCCTTAAAGCTTATGTTTAAAAGACTATGCTAGAAACCAAGATACAGGCATAAAAGCATTAATAGAGACATGGTTTTTGGCCTTGAGGAACTCACAGTTTTGAAAGGGAGACAAAAGGAGTGTGCCTACAGAAAACATTGGGGGCAGGGAAGGAGTATTATTTCATATTACAGTAAGGAAATTACATGTTCATACATTACATACATTTCAGACATTATATACATTATGGAAAATACAGCTCATTATTCTGTTGTTTTGCTGACCCTACAGATGCTGAAGCGCTCATTGACTTGGGGTTAATTTAACAGAAGAAAAGTTATGCTAGCTTCCCTGTCTCCCACCACTATTCAAATCGAAAAGGTGTACTCATTAAGTGTATGAGACAAACCACATTGGATCACCATGACCTGGTGGTTCACTGGAGATGCTTTGGCATTGTTTTAAAAATAGAAGCCATAGTATTTGCTGTGATTTTCCTTTCATTTTTAAAAATACTTGGGATTTGAGGTTTTCCATACTACTTAAGGACTATCTTCCTACATTTTATTTATTGCTCTCTGCTATAAATACCACTTTCTGCCAGCTGATATCCATCTCATTCTGGTCTTTCTTTGTCATTTGGCTTCTTGTTGCTTACTAGAGTAGGCTTTTTGTCCCAACATGTATAAGTTGTCATTACATTCTGATGTCCTTTTTAAAAAATACATATTTACGCATTATAGAAAAGAGAGCAGGAATTTGAGAATGGTTAGTAGGATATCTTGCTGGTTTAGCCCCAGAGGCACTATCATTTCTTGTGAATAGGGAAATGATTTGAGTTTATACTTCTTCCTCTGTGAGCAGGCCTCTCCCTTGGATGGCGCAATTAGGGCGGTCAGAAGCTAATGAAAAACAGTGACAGAGTAGCTTCAAGAGAGTTTATTTTGGAAAGTTTCCTTTATTTCCACATTCATTTCTCGGTATAAAACTATTGGGGGTCAGAGTGGGGAAGGGGGTAGCAGAATAAAGAAAAACCACACGATCACGCACTTCATTTTTTTATATTTGTTAAAGCACCTTCTCCAAAGTCACCGGGCACAGTGCTGGTTTGGGGATGCATTTACACTCGAGGTATTCTGCTTCCACTTTGAGAAAGAACTGAAATACACTCCTCCAAAACAAGTGTTGTCTGTATGTGGGTACATTTGCTGTCCTCACAACTTTGTTGGCAAGATGTCTGTGAATAATAGGCTTTGGAGCCACAGAAGAAGCAATACAACTAAGTTGGTAATAACATGGGTTTTGTATCCAAACAGCCTGGATTCTTAAAGGCTGTGTGATCTTGGACTTATCATTTAACCTTGTGTAAGAAATTTCATCTGTAAAACAAGAATATTAAACAGTATCTACATGATAGCATTGTGATAAAAAATTAATGTGAATGGTTGGAGCAGTACCTAGAATATAGTAAACTTTCAGTAAATGTTCATTATTAAAAAGAACTGTAAATCCTGCCCTATAGAAACCCACAAACTCAGTAATATGATCTACTAGTGTGAAAGGTATTTGAGGAAGATACATGTTCTTATATATACTTTGTCTCTTCAATAGGCTGAATATTCTGAATTGGTTGAAACATTACTGTCAAGTCAACAAGACCCAGTTATTTACCAGAGATTAGCAGATGCCTTTGGCAAGCTCACAGCAAGCAGCACTCCTCCTACGCTGGATCGGAAGCAGAAGATGGCCTTTCTAAAGAGTTTAGAAGAATTTATGGCAAATGTTGGTGGTCTCCTTTGTGTAAAATAAACAACAAAGTTTTATGCTTAATTTAGATCCTTTCTGCAAAGTGCACTGAAATGCTAAAAGTTGACTTGAGTCTTATTCTGTTCTTCAGTTCTTTGGCCATGATTATGGCAAGCCTGAAAGTTTAATATAAAATGCCATGAAACAGGAAGGTCAACTTTGAATCAGCTTCTGCTGTTAGGTGAAAGCCACAATCCGTCATACATGTCTTAGAGATTTTGGATGGTGATTTAAATTTTTCAGAATGAAATTCCGTATGTACTGGCAGTATGGGCACCATGAAATACATACTCAGTGCCTTTTCCCCCTTTATCAAAACATTAGGTGGCTAGCCAAAGTTTCGAATTTTCATTATTAAATATTAAATGGTTATATGCTTAGTACTGTTCTCAAAATGTTGTCCAGAGATCCACCTGCGTCATTTGAGGAACTGGGTGAAAAGGTAGATTCTTGGGATGCAACTTATACACCCTCAGAGTCAGAATGTCTATTTGCTGGACCTTGAATTCTTCGTTTGAATAAGCTCCTTCCCTCTGCCACGCCAAAAGTTTTAAATCAATAGAAAGGACATTGAAAACTCTTTATACGTTCTGTGCTTTCAGATTTTTCCTCCCTTTGATGATTAGGTTTCTATTTCAGCAGGAATAAGAAACATTACCAGGTATTTGTTGACCTTTTTTAGTACATGTTCCCTGCTCTCTTTTTTTGTAACATCAACCTGATGCTGTGGGTTTTGTGTAATACAGGTCTCTAATCATACTCTGATGCCTGAAATTGAGAAGGAAAATACATGTATATTTTTTGTTCCATAAAGAGAACTTTAGGAACCGTAGCCATTTCATTGCCTTAATTTTTAAGAAGAAATTTTTAAAAAGAGCAGATTTGTTATAGTAATAAATCAAGTTTTGATGCTTCAGAGTTTGTTTAGGGTGTTAGCTGCTATAAACCTGGTGCCCTTTTGATCCTGTATTTATGTGGGTTTATGGGTGAAATGAAAGACTTGTTCATATGTAGTCTTAACTTTTTTTGAGTGTGTTTCTATCCAGCCATGAAACTCATGGCTAATAATCTACTCTGAATGGCTTGCTTAAGCAATAACTATTTTAAAGGATGTGAATTACTGATTCACACAGACTATTATACTCTGGGGGCATCTAGGGGCAATAATTATGCTAGAGTGGGTATTTTCCTCATTTCATAGAACCACGTAAATTTAATTTAAGAGATTAAGAAAATTCACTTTAAAAGTCTCTAGTTTGATTTTTCTAATCAGGAATTTTGTACTACTGCCTTGCTCCCTTTAATTCTTTATGCCAGTTTAAATTATGAATATGAAAGCTGACTTATAAACCACAGGTATATAAAACTGCCCACTGCAATATCAAAATCACACTGCATAGAGACAGAGGCCTTTGGTGCAGGCACTCTTGGAAACTGTGCTTCCAAGGGGTGGCCTTTCATCTGCTGTGTCCTTGGCACCAAAATGCTAAACTGTCCTTCAAATATAGTGTCTATTTCTGAGTTGCACATAGCATATGCACCTACATGTGTGATGCTGTGCAAAACTTTGTCTAACTCCGTGCTATAAACAGTTGCAGTTAACAAAACTGGAGCATCTAATTTCCACCCACCCTGTGCATATGGCATTTAGACACAGTGAGTGCAAGGCCTTGGCTCACAACTTTTTGAGGATCTTGATTTGATCACCATTGAGTCACAACTGAGGTGGAGCCAAGATACCTTAAAAAGACAGCTAGGAAAAAACCCATACTCTTCATAAAATATATGCTATTGTATTATTTAAAATATTTGAATAGTGCATTTATTTGTAGATTTCTTCTTTTTTGCCCTTACAGAGCCTGAAGCGTTTTTTTTTTTTTTTTTTTTTTTTAAAGAACCTGGAATCCTATGCAGCAGTAATAACTTTGTTTTGCATTGCTTTTGGTGTTTTCTGTTTCTCAGTGCCCTCACACTTTCTTGGTGGGTGTAAGTAAGCTACACGTATCTGTGTGTGTGAGAAGTGTGGCCTCTTTGCCAAAGGACACCAAGGGACACACACCTGACTGCATAGGCCACTGCTCAAGTTATTAAAAATAAGTTGAATAGGAAAGGAATGCCTTGGTAATAAATAAAATGATATCCATATTTAATAACTTACCCAGATAGAAATGTGTTTGCTAAATTTACCCAGGTGTAATTACAATACTGTAATTTCATTAGGCCAGTTTTAATTAAAACCAGATTTACTTCAGATCGGACCAAATAATACTTAAGATATCACCATACTGTTAATTAACAGCGAAGTGTGGATGTGAGGGGTGGAAGAAGCCACCATTTTTTAGATAATAGAGTTGTCACTTAATTGCAGTGGCTAGAGTATTTATGTGTGTTTGCCTGCTTGGTTAGTTATTCAGTTTAGATCTTCTTTTGTTTTATTTTGTCCAATTTTGTCTTCCATTATGTTTACTGGCATTTTTGTTTTTTAAATGCTCTTGGCCTAGTAGGTGTCAAGAACACTGGCTTAATTCTCTTAAATTGATTTTTACTGGTAAAACTGACTGTTTTTAGAGTTTTAAAAAGCAAAAACATTTGTGCCCCCTTTTTATATATACTTTAAGGGACACTATTGAGTATTTGATTGTAGGAATTTTGTATTTTATAAAATTTCTCTTGTTCATATATAATACCTTTAACTAGAAGTTTTCAATTATTTCTTTGTTTGATTTATCTTGTTTTGTTTTCCTTGGCCCATTTGTTTTCCAAGGTATACTCTCTAAGAAGTCCCAAGGCATAATTACTAAGACTTTTTCCTTTCACATTTTGTATTTATGTAGCAACACCTGTAACTATATTCTTGTAGCTCTCTTGAAAGGATTGGTTTCCTTTTATGGTTCTGAATGGGTGGCTGCCTGGATAGCTACACTGCTTAACAATATTCAACAGTGTTCTTTCAACACAATTATTTGAGTCTTTCTGCCTTCATGTCTCTTAATGTGGTTGGAAGACTGTGGCATGTTAGCATCACTGCATTGAGTTTTGACTGGTTACAAAGTGTGACATTTTATTAACAAAAACTTGATTATTTTTCCAATTAAGTTTTAGAACTTAGTCTTATTTCATTGTAAATCTTACATATAATTACATTACTTGGTTCAGATGAGATGGTTACTACTTTTTTAATTCTCATCTCAAAACCAAGCATATCTCTATAATTTCTTCCCAGTCAGCATCCTATAACACTCCCCTTGCCTTTCATTGAAGTTTGCCCCTTATCAAAAATGTCATTTTTCTTTGTAAGTCAGCATACTTCCCATTTTTGTTAATAATCACATGAACCCTTGTGTGTGAGAGGGAATAATCTGTCAATTTCAAGGTCTTCAAATTCAAGTAATATACAGTGTTGATTTAAAATACTATCCGTTCCAATTTTATGTGTGTTCTCTTTGCTACCTCTGTCATTAGAGGTAGTTGTTATTAAACCTTACCAAGTTAGCTGTCTCTCATGAATAATTATCATTAATGGTTCCTAAATAAAATATTAAGTATTAAGATACAAGGAACCTCAGTACTTCTTAGGGTTTTTTTAAAGGCCGGATTATAAGGAGCTAATTTGGAGATCAGTTCTGTCAATTTTTCTACAAAACAACATAACTGGTAATATAGTAATGTTTTAAATTATTTTAAAATATAAATGGATATTCTCTGACTTGGTACTATGTTCTGAAAAAACTGCTTTTAAGAATTCTTTTAAAATTGATTTTCTGAAGTTAAAAAATGACTAAATTAGGTATACTGCCAAATTCAAATTGATTTGAAATGGCATGGTGAAGTTGAACTTTAAACATTTTCATATAGATGTAAGAAATGTCAAGTATTTCTGTTTGATAATATTAGGAACCCATGACATACTTAGCCAAAGAATATATTTGGTTCAGGTAAAGTAATAAACTTAATAATGGGCATCTATCCCATTTTGAAGAGGATGGATGAAGTGGTCTGTTTCTGGCCCCTAGCTCTCTATACCTAAGTCTTTGAAAAGACTGAAATGTTCTAAGATGGCTTCGGTAGTGATTGGTGGGTGTGGCTTGCACAGTAGACTCCTTGGGCTCACACCACAAACCTCCTTTATCCACCTCACCCACTGTGGCTAGCTTTTTGCTTATTCCCAGGCCTACCCAACAGTAGAGGTTTTGTTTCTTTTTCAGTCTATATTCTTAGGTCTCTTAGCTATTAGCAAATGTCAGATATGGACTAATAGCTAATTTTCCTAACCTGAAGTTAAATACTGTATCTGCACTATGTACCTAATGGGAATCTGACCTCAAGTGTGTTCTGAGCCCAGTCTTCCTGGTGTGGTGTCTTTTACCACATGAAATTATAGCAAATTGCAAATATTGATATTGTGATTTGGTTCTCTGTACAAAGAAAGAAACTCCATGCAGTGAGTGTGTGGTTTAATGGTCACAAAATGTTAGCACTGCTACCATTCAGCACGTGTAAAATTTTTTAAATTTATAAATATTAAAATTTTAAACTTACACTAAGACTTTTCAGTTTTTTTATGAGTCCCAGGGATGAGTATATTGTTAAAATATTTACCTCTTAATATTACTAATGAAGGTATAAAGTTGCATTTAATTTTTCAAAAGATGCTATGATAAGATGTTAGGAAATAAACTAAGGTTCTGTATTAAGCCAGTTACAAACTGAATATCAAATTGATAACATTTTCTTTGTATTTTTTTAAATACATAAATGGGAGTTAAAATGTGTCTTTTCACTAAATATTTTTATTACATTTTGGTTTTGACCATGTGTGATTTGTTCATGAGTAATTAGCTAGTCTGTTTTATGAAATTTATTGAAATGGTGCTAGTTTGTTTACTATTTTAGGATTATTGTCACTGGGGACATAACACAGTCATGAAATAGTTTTAAGTAAAAAACAAGAGGACATATATGTGGATAGTTAAAATAAAAATTTGCGTTACCTTCTGGGAGAACACCCAATCCTAAAAGAATATGTAGGTTTCAGAAAGAAAAGTTTTCTTTATATTATTTATTATTGAGCATATTTATTTTTATATAAGTCTATGTGGTCTTAGAAACCATTTCAGAGTTGTTATTTAAATCCTTGGACTTGGGGTATAGCTATAGTAAATATTTTTAGTGGATTAGGCCGTTCTTTTTGGCCTCTCAGGGAAAGTGGAGAACGACCATTGTGCTGGGGGTTAGACACACTTTCAAAACCCTCTGTCCAATCTTAAATCTTGTAAACATGCAGCAAAAAGATATATTTTTAAAAAAGAAAATGCATTTTGAAAATACATTTCAACTTGATTTTGCTTCCAATATTCATTTATAATGCTGTATCTTAGGTTACATTGAGATTATATTTCACTTAAGGGTGGGTGGATAAAGAAAAGTTAGCTTGTATAAAGGGAATTCCTACGGTGTATGTTCAGTTTTTGTTTCCCTTCTTTCATTGCTAAAGTCTGTGGTGCCTTAGACTCAAGCTAGTCAATTAATCCATCATTTGAGAGAGTGATGCATAGTACCCAAATATAAAATGTAGGTATTGGTTTTTTTTTTTAAGATTCATCTATTTATGCACAAGAATTGGGGTACAGGCCAGTGGTGTGGATGGTGAGAGGATTCACCAGATTGGAGAACAGAACAGGCAGGTTGACTGAAATACACTGGTGAGGGAAGTAGCAGGTGAGTCAGGAGAGGTCTGCCATGCCATGTGGGTTGCTCCCTGGCCGGCTGCGGGATCGAACTCGTACTGCAGTGGCTGCAGACCTCTCCATAGGCTGTGTCCTAACCCTTTGCACTACCAGGGAGGTCCCTGTTTTAACAACTTTTGAAAAATTTTGCTCTCTTAAAAAATATAGTAGGTTTATATCAAATGGCTTATGAATGATGTCTTTGATGTGACCCATTGTGAAACACTTGGTTTGTTAAACAGGATCCCACATTGGGTCACTTGAGGTCTTTGTAATCTCAAATGGAAGTTCAGTTTGATTTTCTTTGCAAACTAAGTGGAAGCAAAAGGCATAATCGTCGAAATTAATGAGCTAATCTTTTGCTTAAAAATTCCATGTAACACCAATGGCAGCATGCTAGCTCAGATCTAGCACGTAAGTCAACATCCTCCTGAACTCTGAATGTAAATTATTTTTAACACTTAGCATGAGAGAAAGTGAGGCAAGTCTTTGTTTCCCAGAGTTGAATGGAAAAACCGAAACAGAGCTACAATGGGGATGTGCCAACTATATTTATTCCACAGTAATTAGTAGTGTTCTTCACGTTTTGATAGTGTTCACTTTTGATCACTTTGCCAGGTTAGTCCCGAATTATTTCTTCAGTAAGCCCAAATCCTTGAACTGAGATACTCATTTGTACCCTTGCTTACAACTGCATTGGCCTTTCTGAGAAATGCACTGTCAAAGCTGTTTAAACTGGTAGAATAAAGGGTGGAGACGGAACGACCTGATTCAGTTGCTAACTGAGCTGCTTGGGGTTTATATTAGTTTCCACAAAATCTATCTGTATCATAAGACCATAAGTGTTGGTAATTTCTCCCAAAGGGAAAAGATTTTAAATGTGAGATAGATAAAATATAATAGTAGATACTCAGTAAATTCCATTGTTTTTATTTTTAAGATTTGTTTATTTATTTATACAAGCACTGGGTACAGTCAGAAGCGCGGGAGGGTGAGAGAATGAGCCTGAGCCAGAGTGGGGAACAGAACAGGCAGACTGACAAAATACATTGCTGAGGGGAGCCGTGGGCACAGCAGGAGAGGTCTGTGCACCATGTGGGACCCTCGCTGGTGGCCGGGGATTGAACCGGCACTGCAGAGGCTGCCGGCAGCTTCACAGCCCAGTGCTCAGCCACTGCGCCACCAGAGGAGGCCCTCCATTGTATTTAAAGATTATTTCTAAGAATGCATTTTGCTCCATCTGGTAAATGTGTTCTAACACAAAGTCTAATACCTGATTATCATTAGTTACTTTAAAATACTGTTATGTACTATGAATACAATGTGAGTTGATAGTCACAGACTACCCCATTGTTTTGTGGTAAGAGTTCACTATAATGTACTGTCTCTTTTCTAAAAGAGAAAATTGATCTATTTAAATCAATGGTTTCAGTTTTTCCTGAATATGCTCTGTATTATTCCAGCTCCTAACAACACATGAGTTTGATACATAACAAACTATTGGTGACTTAGGTGGTCTAAAATAAACTGGAGATATAAAACATGTTACTATGTAAAGTTAAAGACTTTACAACACAGAAGAGTCTCAATCAAATTTTCTATAGTCTCTTCTCAAAACATTTTATGGGACTAGAGTTATAGGTAACATCTTTTGCAACATCCTTAGAATAATATGATTATTTTGCACTTGAAGAATGGAATAATAACAACTGAATCTATAACAACAGGTAATTTACTAGTTATTTCTAAAAAGGAAAACATCTTGATCTTTCAGAGTAATCTCCATTTCGTTTATATGCTTTTTCTCAAGAATAAAAGTATGAATAAAGATTCATAATACACGGAAGGAATAATTCTAGATAGAATTGAAATTTATTTTAAAAGCATCTTTCACGACAAGTTTAACTTGACAACTAATTTTCCCTTCTATGAGAATCAAGTTGTTGATATTTTCAATTTTGTATGATTTGCAAAGCCCATTAAATTACAATGTAAACATTTCATCAGGAAAATTTCCCTGGATGTATTACTGGTGTGCTGTCTTAGCAGAAAGCACTGAGTAGAGGTTTAACTATTTTATTCCCTGACGTTTGGGGTGGGGGTGGGAGGGTTTGGGAGGCAGATGGGGTATGAGTCCAGGTAATTTGTAAAAAAAAAAAAAAAAAGAAAACAAATTTTACTGTTTAATGTCAGAGGACATGAAACACAGAAACCAAGAATGGAAAAGAATAGGTAATGTTCAGTGTAGTTTATATTACTTTAATGCAGTACCTTTTTCTTACATCCTTGTTTTCTAGCAGTATAGGATTTCTTCCCTCAGGTGTAGTCACCTTATTCCTTCCCCCACCAAAGTACCCATTGTCCATTACCATAGTCCATTGTATTTCTGTCCCCCTCCCATTTTACTCCTTGCCCTCCCCTTCTCCCTTCCTGGAGGCCTCAGATTTATGGTCAGATTTCGGTTTGTCTTTGACCCTTATATTCCATGTAAAAACCATCTGATATTTATCTTTATCCTTCTGAGTTACTTCACTTAGCATAGTCCCTTCCAGCTTCATCCATGTTGCTGCAAATTGCATGAGTTCATCTTTTTCTGTAGCTGAGTAGTAGTCCATTGTGTATATATACTACACCTTGATCCATTCATCTGTTGTGGGTGCATTTTGGTGGTTTTCGTATTTTTTTTAAAAAAGATTGATGCATACAAGAACTGGGGTACAGGCAAGAGATGCGGGGAGGGGGATGAGAGGATTCACCAGAGAACGGGGAACAGAACAGGCAGATTGAATGAAATACACTGCTGAGCGGAGGGGAAACAGGAGAGGTCTGCTGCACCATGTGGGTCATCTCCCTGGCTGGGGATCTAACTTGCGCTGCAGTGGCTGCGGATAGCTCCATAGTGCTGTAACTTAACCCCTTGGGCCACCAGGGAGGCTCCCTGATTTCACATCTTGACTATTGTTAATAGTGCTGCAGTAAGCACAGGAGTGTAAGTTACCTTTCCAATTAGTTTTTGTTTGTTTGCTTTAGGTAGATTCCTAGGAGTGCAATCGCTGGATCACATGGCAGATCCATTTCTAGTGTTTTGAGGAAACCACACAGCTTTCCATAGGGGCTGGGCCAGTTTACATTCCCATTGGTAGTGTAAGAGGGTTCCTATTTCCCTCACCAGGGAAGCCAGTGTGCACTGTTAATTTAGCCCTTGAACCACTACAGGTTCTTGTCCGTGGCTAGGGATCAAACTCATGCTGCTGTGACTGCAGATAGCTTAATAGTGCTGTGTCTTTAACCCCTGTGCCACCAGGGAGGCCCTTTCAATGTAGTTTTAACACGGCAATATATACACACAAAAAAATCAAGGGCCTCCCTGGTGGCGTAGCGGGTTGAGCACAGCGCTATGAAGCTGTCTGCAGCCTCTCTGTGGCCAGTTAGAGTACCGGCCCGCCAGGGAGATTACCACATGGCGCGGCAGACCTCTCCTGTCTCGCCCGCTGCTCCCTTCAGCAGTGTATTTCGGTCCTTCTGCCTGTTCTGCTCCCTCATCGGTCTCTGGTGTATTCTCTCACCTTCCCACGCCTCTGGCCTGAACACCAGTGCTTGTATAAATAAATAAATCTTTAAAAAATTAAGAAAGCAAAAGCACATATTATTTTGAATTTATTTAAAAACACAGTAATACATGTACATGAAGGAACTATTGTGTTTTATATGCTACGAAGGCAATTGAAACTTTGGAGACTCAAAGAGATCTGTTTCAAGCCAAATTAATGTGCTTTACCAAACCTTCCTGTTAAATCATAAACCAAGGCAGTCTCCCATGTATGGTACACTACCTCTGTGAAAAATATAGTTTTTATTTGTTCTTTGGTTCATCATGGTGATACATTTGTTTTATATATTTTTTTGCCTTTATATGTTTTCTGTTTTTGAAATACTTTCATAGGCATGTCATTGAAACCATCAAAGTAAAAATAAAGCAGAGCTTGTTACAGACATGGAAACAGTTTTGAAAATAGAAATTATGGTACTCCCAAAGTTGAAAACTTGTTTTATGAACTAGGCAATGGCATCATACGGTAACTGAGCAATCTCAGAAAGGATTTAGCTTAGCTACTGAGAAGATTGTGTAAAATTTAGTAAGGTCATGAAATTGGTAAAGAAAATGGAGCAAAGGAAGTTTGCAATAGAAATACACTGATTGCCTTGGGGAACGGAAAATAGATGAATCACATATGATTTGATAGCTGCTAAAGTGGAAAGGAGCCTTACTGAGTGCCTGTTATGTCCCTGGTACTGTGCCTAGATGTTTTAATATATACTAATGAACGTATTCAACACTGAAGAATTTGAAAGACTCAGGCAATCAACTGACTAAAAAGGATCCTACTTTTTAAAAAGATTTATTTTATTTATGTATGCAAGAACTGGGGTACAGGCCAGAGGTGCGGGAGGTGGGAGGATTCACCAGAAAGAGCAGTGAGCAGAACAGGCAGATCTACTGAAATACACTGCTGAGGAAGGCAGTGGGTGAGGCAGGAGAGGTGCTGGGCCAGGTGGGTTGCTCCCTGGCCCTCCAGGGGTCGAATTCGTTTTGCAGTGGCTGCCAATAGCCTGCCAGCCCTGTCTTTAACCCCTGCGCCACCAGGGACGCCCGGATCCTACTTTGAATCGTTTTCATAGAGAACGTTGTGGCCTCAAGAAATTGTGAATTATTTGCCAAGTTAGCAGCTGATCTTATTTCAACATGAACACAGTTTACCAGATTGTGCACTTGCTTACATCTTGCAGACTTTGCATCTCATCGCCAAATGAAGCCTGTATAAGGCTAGACGTATTAATTGTATTGAATATGGGAAGGCAAATTGCACTGAAGTGCAGGTTTAAAAATTTTTTTCTAATACCAGTATAATCTCAATGTCTTAATTTCTTGATTATAAGACTGAGTAGAGGAACAAAGGAAGCCTTGATTAATGTGTGTGATACTCAAGTACAACAGTAGCTTTCTTGGGATGCATTTATCTTGAGGGGAGTCGAGTTAAAACCTGACTGTGTGTATGTATGCATGTATAGCTATCACTTTTGGAGACTACTGATGAGCTAGAGAAGCTTGAGGTAGCAATTCCCAGCCAGTCCTTCGCGAGCTATTATCCCAGGTCACCACAAGGCCTGGAGAAAGCCGTTCCCGCGCCCAATGCACGCACGGGGTAGAGCGTGTGCGCGTGCGCGGGTCGGTCCCTGCGCCCCGCTGGCCGGGGATTGCGCATGCGTGCCGGTGAGTGGCCGGGCCGTGTGGGTCGCGGGTTTCGCCGCTCTGTGCGGGCTTGTGGGTGTTCGTTTGCTGCTCGCCCTTTCCCCAGGGCGTGGGAGCCTCGGGCTCTCAGGGCAGGCGCGCAAGGGGCAGCGGAATACTGAGGAGAGTCCTAGTTCGGTGTCGCCCGCCAGAAGCGGGCTCAGGGAGGAGCCTGGAGTCGCTCCCTCGCTGAGGGAAAGCGCCCCCCTACCCCAGTAGAGTCCCCCAGACCGGGGGAGCCCGGAAACCCCTCTGGAAGCGGCCTGGGCTGCGGCCCCCCGCCCTCGACGCCCGGGGCGTGCCCAGCGGGGCTCGGTTGTCTGCCCGCCGGGCGGGCGCGGGAGCTCGGCCGGGGGGTGGCGCTGCGGGGCCGCGGGGGGCGGGGCGCACGGGAAGTGGCGTCGGCCGCGCGGGCCGCGAGGTGCCGGGAGCCCGCGGGGGAGCCGCGTGGGACCTGAAGGCCTCTCGGCGGGGAGGTGCGTACTTGGAGCGTAGCGGCTGGGCACTTCGCCTTGTCTGTTTATGAGCTGTATTTCACTGTAGGTTAATATTACTTGAGTTTTTTAAAAGGTTAAGTAGCAAAGCGATTTTAGAAAGCGAGAAGGAAGGCGCCATTGCACTACAAAATCAAAGATGAAAAGAGAACCCCCCCGCCCCTTTATTTTTAACGGTAAATCAGATTATGTGTAGGCTCATGCAGCAAGCAATGTGCAGAATGTGTTTCGGGAACGTCTAGACCATTCTTGCCCATTCACAGAAGGGGGCACATAAAGGAACCTTGGTTTATCACCCTTCTCCCCAATTCACTGAGAGTCTGGCCTGAATCCTGGGTTAATGTTCTTTCCGCTGGATTTCACTGCCGTGCTAAAAATTTCTTGCGGAGGCAATATGATATTTTGTGAATTTATGGGGGAGGGGGGGCGAGGGTCTTGCTTAAAGTATATTTGATAGATGGAAATTGAAGAATTTTATGCATTTGAAATGTGGTTGGGTGTCCATGTTACTTTTGAAGATCAAGGTTAGTTATGTTAAGTACTGTGTAAAGAAATAAAGCCTGCTAATTCCTACTGATGCTGCACACTAACATGTTCACCCCTTTGCTCCTGCTGTTCTTTCTGTAATCTGCACTCTTCACCCTTCCCTCACTCTCTACTTCAAGTTGAAATGCCACCTGCTGCTTCATTTCTATCCTCTACCCACCCGTGCTCTTCACTCTGATCCCCTGGCATTAAATGGTGCCCCTGCAACAAATCTCATCCCATCATAACTGTCACTTGTTTATGTCTCTGTCTGCCATAGTTCTTTATTAGGGAGGGTTGCCCGTAATGTGCAGTGTTTACCAGCATGCCTGACCGCTACCTATTTACTACCTGCCGGTAGCACTGTTCCCAGTCATTATGACAGCCAAAAATGTAACCACACGTTGTCAAATATTTCTCTGGAAGGCAAAATCTTACCTGGTTCTCCTCCAAGAATCACTAATCTAGAGTATAAAACACATAAGACTCAGCATCAGTTTACTAATAATATAAGAGCCCTTCCCAATTCTTTTGGACTTAGAAATATCTCCAAGTCATTTCACATATCCAGGTAGAAAATTTTAAATAATGCTAAAGCTATGTTAAAGTTAAAAAAAAAAATTGGCATGTTAAAACTAAGTATATTAAAACAAATTAAGACATTTAAATTGCCCTTAGTAGTGCTTATTACATAAACAGATTTTTAATTTTTTCTACTTAAAGATGCTCTCTTTAAAGTCACTTTAATACTGTAGGAAGTAGTTCGATTGCTAAAATTGCAGCCCCTTGTATGCGCCACATGTTCCTCCATTGCTGTATTCATTGTCCAAAATGTGTTTTATTTCTGTTGTTTATAGCTTCACTTTGCCATACTCATATATAAACTCCAAGAAGATGGAGAATTTATATTGAAATTTAATTAATTACCTTTTACAGACTGGTCTTTGGAATTATTTGTTTTAAAATTAAAATCAACTGGTTTCTATTAATTTTCATGTTTTATTTCTAAATGGTTAGTTAACTGGTTTCAAGTTGCATTTTGAAAGCTCCACAGATGCAGCTTTGGAAAGTGTTTAATACTAATAAAAATTAAAATATACTTAAAATATTTCTGTGTATACCAAGGATATACACATATCTGTGTGTCTGTATGAATGTATATGGGTACACACATTTCCTTCAACTCGTCTAGGCAGCTAGAAGAGTTGTGTGATGCAGCTCTGTTCTGGAACGGGTAGTTCAAATCTGCCAGGAGACATAGGATTTTAATAATTGCTCAATTCTCTTTCTGAATGAAAGGACCTCTCAATCCTGAAATACCAAACCAAAATGAAACCTTTCAGTTGTTTTGAGGATCAGTTTGCTGTATTTTCTCAGTCTTTCCTTCACAGCCTACATACATACTAATCTTTGGAATTTCCACTAGGAAATTCTCCAGGTTGGTAGTTTTTGGTATGCTTTCAAAAAAGTTTATTTTTTTGTGCTTATTGCAGTGAACTAAAACTACTCATTTCAAGCCCTTGAATGCCAGTCTTCGCTGGCAGTAGCTGTGTGTTGACATATTATTTTATTTATTTATACAAGCACTGGGTACAGTCAGAAGTGCGGGAGGGTGAGAGAATTTACCAGAGCCAGAGTGGAGAGCAGAATAGGCAGAAGGACTGAAGTACACTGCTGAGGGGAGCAGCTGGCGGCAGGAGAGGTCTGCACGCCATGTGGGACCCTCCTCCGGTGGCTGGGGGAGCAGCTGGGGATCGAACCGGTGCTGCAGAGGCTGCAGCCTCGCAGCCCAGAGCTCAACCGCTGCGGCACCAGGGGAGGCCCTAGCCTGGTTTCTCTCTTGCTTCTCTCCTGCTTCTTCTGCTTCTGTTTCTCTTGGTGACTATCCCAGTACTCCTCCCATGGCCCACAGAAGTAAACAAGATAGCTTACAATAATGTACCAACTGCAGGTGCCCCATGAGGCAGGACAATCCTAATGGTGGGAGGGCAGAAAAGCCTGAAAACCATTTACCCTACACATACCCTCTTTCAGAGTCCTCCACCCTGCAAGTCTCTGGACCATTTTCAATACTAAGTATCTAATTGGTAATGGCTAGCACCAATTGGCTTACTTCCATTTTCAATATGAGTAATTAACTCACTGCCATAAATAAAACTGAGCTCAAACCTGATTGGTCCACTTATGATCCAGGTGTCAAATATAAAAGTGAAAAAGCCCAGTGCCTGCACAGACTTGACCTGCCCTGAGGTCAGGGCAGGTTCATGCTGGTGGGCTCAGAGCAGCTGCCAGATGCTGGTCTCAGTGGGGCCAGAGCACAGTGCACCCCGTGCCCCTTCAATGGATGTGGTCTAACAATGCTAAGGTGTGGGTGGAGGAGGAGGGGAGTCTGCAATAGCACTGGGACATGCAACTCAGCCACAGCAGGGCAGGTTCTGCTGGAGCCCACCATGTTGGCCCAGTGCTGCCTCAGTAGGGGCCTCACACTCCTCCCAGTGGCCCCAGCCAGGAGCCACAGGGCTTGGGGATTTGCCTCAGCTGCCGTGGTTTGCTCTGTAGAAGGGGGGAATGTGCACTGCAGCCCCAATGGGGCTACATACCCTGGGGCAGTGTGGCAGGGAAACCACTGCCACCACGCTCTGCTGCCATCTGCCTGATCCCCAGTTGGGCCACTTAAACTGAGGGCAGCTGCCTCAGCACACCTACCTGCTGCTTTCAAAGCTGCCTGAGCCTGTCCACTCCACATGCACTGGGGTGGTGGGAGGTGCTCCTAGGCAGAGGTCTGAGGCAGCTTGCCTGCCCCTAGCTGGCCAGGGAAAAGCCAGCCATGCCCTGGGGCTTTGCACTCTGGGGATCTGATTTTATAACTACACATAAGAAGAAATTTCCCCCATAAAGGACGCAAAACACCATGACCAGTTACAGTTAGGTATCATTACTTAACTGTAAAAGACTGAATACTTTCTCCTTGAGATCTTGAATAAGTCTGGGACATCACCTGCTGTCATCACTCACTCAACATGGCAATAGAAGTCCACTACAATAGGCAAAAAAGGAAATAAATGGCATCCAGATTGGAAAGGAAGAAACACAGCAGTTGCTATTTATAGAAACATGATTTTCTAAATAGAAAATTGCATGGAATCCTTAAACTCTTGAACAAGTGAATTCCTCATAGATACAGGATAAAGCAAAATCTGTCAATCAGTGTTATTTCTATATAACAACACTTAACACGCTGAAACTGAAATAATGAAATACTTAAGCATAAATTTAACAAAAATATGTATACGGGACCTTTATACTGAATAACTTAGAGGATTTACCAAATAAAGAAAAACTAAATAAGAGAAATTTTGTGTTTCATTAGTTGGAAGGCTTATTAACACAGTAAACCTGTCAATTTTCCTTAATTTGATATATCAGTTTAACACAACTTGTATCAAATTCCTAGCAGATTTTTTGTACCTACTGGCAAACCTATAAAATTTATGTGGAAAGGCAAAGGAAATAGACTATCAAGTAATTTTGAGTAAGAAGAGCAGCATAGGAATAATCGTGCTACTTGAATTTTAGAACATATAAATCAAGGTAAGTGTGGTTTTGTTGAGATCCACATGTTGGTGAGTTGGAATGAAATAACCCAGATCCGCACAATATGTCCAGGTGCTCTTTTTTTTTTTTTTAAAGGTTAATTATCTATTATGTATGCATACGGGAACAGGGTATAGGCCAGAGGTGCAAGGGATGAGAGGATTCACCAGAGAGAGTGGGGAGCAGAATAGTCAGGTCTACTTAAATACACTGCTGAGGGGAGGAGGGAGCGAGACAGGAGAGGTCTGCTGTGCCATGTGGGTTAGCTCCCTGGGTGGGGATCGAACTCATGTTGCAGTGGCTGGCAATAGCTTGCTAGCACTGTGTCTTTAATCCCTGCGCCACCAGGGAGGACTTCAAGGTGCATTTTGACAAAATCAAAAATGCAGTTTTAAAAATAACCTTTTCAATAAATGGCCTTGGAGCAATTGAACATCCACAGGTCTCCTCCTCCCAAAAAGAACCTGACCTAGAACTCACCTTATGTAAAAGTCAGCGCATTCAAAGTGGGTCCTAGATTTAAACCTAAGACTATTCAACTTTTGGCAGAAATTTTACCCAGGAACTTAGTGCTTGGCAAATCTCTATTGGGCTTGGCATCAAGAGCAAGATCTAGGGCCTCTCTGGTGGCGCAGGGGTTAAAGACAGCACAAGTTCTATTCCCCTGTCTTGCTTGCTGCTCCCCTCAGCAGTGTGTTTCAGTCAATCTGCCTGATCTGTTACCCACTCTGTCTCTGGTGAATCCTCTCACCCCCGCACCCCCACCTCACACCTCTGGCCTGGACCCTAGCTCTTGTATGAATAAATAAATAAATCTTTTTTTTTTTTTTAAAGAGCAAGATCTAGAAAACATTGATATATTTTATTTCACTAAAATTGAATATTTATGCTCTGTAAAAGACCCTGTGATGAGGAAAAATGTACATGCTACAGACTGGATAAAGTATTTGCAAGCTACATATCTGATAAAAGACTTGTATCTAGATTATACATAAAATTGTCTAAGGTTCTCTCAAAATTCTACAGTAGAAAAACAAATGACCCAGTTAGACTATAACAAAAATAGATACGAGCAGATATTTCAAAAAAGCACACACAGATGGCAAATAAGCACATGAGAAAGAGTTCTGCATCATAGGTGTTCAAGAAATGCAATTAAAACTTCCATGAGATAGCACAGCACACCCATTAAAACAGCAGAAATAAGCAAATGCCAAGTCCTAGTGAGGATGCAAATAAACAGGATCTCAATGCTGATGGGACTGTAAAATGGAGCAACCACTCTGAACAAAGACTTGGCAGTTTCTTAGAAAACTGAACACTGAATCATTCACAAAACATCACTCATTAAAGCTTGGTCTTAACTCCTGTACTGTACAGTGTCACTAACTCCAGGTGGTACAATAAGCAGCAACTGTTCTGGCCATGTTTCTAAAAAACACCTTTTCTCTCTGCTTCTGTTTTACTTTTCTTTTTCCTTTTTTCCTTGTTTTCCCTTTGATTTTTCGGATCTCTTTACATACCTCTCTTTTTTTCCTCATAAATCCTTTACTATTCTGTCAGTAACACCCAGTGGCCTTAAACCACCCAAAACATTTAAGTGACATGCAATCATAAAAAGATCTCTGATTCAGAGACTGCTATGAAATGTCTGCACCTGGACAGAAGAGAGCAAAAAGATTAGATATTTGTGGTTAAAATTTTGTTCTATAAGGAATCATGAAAATCTCACTTGTAGAAACTATTTAAAAGGAAAAGTCTGCATTTGTTAAATTGTAGTTCAATAGACCTCCTAGATGTTTGATCTCATTTAAATATGTATATTTCCCTTATAAATTCACCTCCAGTTGGGATCCTTGCTCCGCGATAAACTGTAATTAATAGATAGGAAGGGGAAAAACCCATGGCACTTTGGCTTATTTATTGGCAGGTCAGAGACCATTTATAAAATGAGTGACTTTGAAGATGATGATATGCCCCAGCTTTCTGCCCATACCCTCGCAGCTCTCCAGGAATTTTATGCTGAGCAGAAGCAACACACGGACACAGGTGGGGATGAGAAATATAACATTGGAGTCATAGAAGAGAATTGGGTAAGTCGAGGCCTTCCACCTTTCTCAGGAAGTATTATCATGGAACATGTTCTGTATCTTAATCCAATTTTTGTCTCTACCCCGCTTAAAGACCCAAATTTATCTCACCATTTGAGAATGGATAACCTATTGAGGGAGCAAAGGCAAAAAGAACGGTCCACAGGCACTTTTATATAGCAGGAATGCAGATTTTCCTGTTTTCACTCAGATTGGCTAGTGATTAGAGCAGGGGACTTTTCAGATAAGGGAGTGGGGCCAGCGCAAATTTATGCTTCCTTCTTGTGTATGTAAATGTAGTCTATTAGCTTTCATGCAACCCAGCAAACCTGATGGAAAAATCTATCATTGTGTTAAGTGGAGTAACTAAACTTAAATGCAGTGAAAAATGGATGAAAGGGAGTTTTTAAAAAGACAGTATTTTCTGATGCATACTAACCTTTAATTATACTTTTATAGTCAAAATAAAAATGGGAATTATGAAGAGGGGAAAAATGAAAAAAAAATTAAATACTTTGTACTTTTTGCTGATTCAAAAGTAATCTATGATTGTTATAGAAAATATGTAAAACATTAAAAAAACAAGTTAGGGGCCTCCCTGGTGGCGCAGTGGGTTGAATGCTGTGCTGTGAAGCTGTCCACAGCCTCTGCAGCGCTGATTTGATCCCCAGCCAGCAAGGGAGAGCCCCACATGGCAAGGCAGACCTCTCCTATCTTACCCGCTGCTCCCCTCAGCAGTGTATTTTGGTCCTTCTGCCTGTTCTGCTCCCTGCTCTGTCTCTGGTGAATCCTCTCACCCTCCCGCGACTCTGGCCTGTACCCCAGTTCTTGTATAAATAAAATAAACCTTAAAAAAGAAAGAAGTTATTAAAAGGCAGAAGATTTAGACAATCTGGAGAAATCAGAGTATTTAAATAAAAACCAGTTAGTTCTAATCACATTAATTAGAATTAACTATCCTTATAATTTTGATACTTTTTTTGGCTTTTTTTGGTTATTTATAAAATTGTGGGAATCTCAGAGGAAATTAAGAAAATAATAATAGCGTGAAGTATAGGAAAGAAAATATTATAAAGCTAAAGGATAAATCCAGGTGGTTCAAAATTCAACTACTTGGGCTTCTAGAAAAATTGAAAACAAAGATGGAAGGAACTATTCAAAGAACAGTGTTAGAAAATTTCTCAGAACTGAAAACTTTGACTAAGACATGATTATGATAATTGTGAAAATTCTGAATACAGGTAACAAAAAAGATTCTAGAATCTTGCAGAGGAAAAATAGATCCCCTACAAATTTCAGTACTCTTAGTCATATTGGACTTCCCAATAGTTTTATTAGAAATTTGGGGTGGGGGAGAGAGAGGGGACAGGGAGTGAAGCAATAACTTCAATATTTGGAGTATTTTCATTGTAGAATTCTGTCTGAGCTGTCAATCAAATGTGAGGATAAAATAAAAGAATTTTAGACATGGTGAGCAAATCTTACAGCACTTGCCTCCCATGCACCACTTCTCAGAAATGGCAAGAGGATGTTAGGGATACATTCACACAAATAGTGAATGAAAGAAATCATTCAAACCAATAGTGAAACAGTCATGCATTTAATATTAACCCTGGGAAAAACGAAAGGTAGGATATTGAAGGAAATATAATCATAGTGTATTACTTGGCTCAGCAGTGAACACTGACAATAGATTTTAACTAAAACTGAGGTACCAGCTATATTGGGAGAGTGGGGAGGAGGGAAGAGGAGTATATAAAGAGCAAACTTCTTGTATACCGTAATAAATACAGAATGCGAAGTGGATTCATCAAGAGATTGCATCTAAAAATAAAATTTGAAATAAGGGACTAAATTTTTAAAGGAAGAGTTGAATTAAAAATTGCTTCTGAGGAGGAGTGGGACTCCGTGGTGGGAAGACATGAGCAGGGGGCTGTTTTTCTCTGTAAGCCTACTGATGCTTTTGATTTTTTTTTTTAATGTCACTTAATGGATTTTATTTTTTTAATTTTTATATAATTAATTTATATACATTTTACAACATTGTTCATTTTTGTATAAGGTTTGCTTTCTCATCTCAGGTGTAGTCCCCTAGAATTTCCACCACTGGGGCCTCCCTAATAGCACAAGGGGTTAAGCCTCAGCTCTTATGAAGCAGTTCATGGCTACTGCAGCACGAGTTTGATCCCCAGCCAGGGAGGTGACCCACAAGGCATAGCAGACTTCTCCTGTCTCGCCCACTGCTCCCCTCAGCAGTGTATTTCAATATATATGCCTGTTCTGCTTCCCACTCTGACTCTGGTGAATCCTCTACCGCCTCCCCACCCCCACACACCTCTGGCCTACATTCCAGCCTTTGTATACATAAATAAATAAATCATTAAAAAAAAAAATTCCTACCACCAGTTCACCCACGCAACATCACCATAGTCCCTGTTTTGGTTGTTCTCCCTCCCCCTCCCTTCCAGAATGTGTCTGATTTATAGTTGCTTGTTAATGTTTTTGCTGTTGCTATTATTTTTTCCCCTGATCCCTTATTTGGTTCCCCTATATTCCTTCTGTAAGTGGTGCTTTGATTTTTAAAGGCATGTTCACATAACACATTGATTAACAATGAGATTTTTGTTTTTGAGAATGCTATGAAGAGAGCCAAGACACTCCATTGGGCTGTGACAGTAGGGGTGAGAGAGAAGGGCAACTCCGTAGCTCACCAACAGAAAACTCTGCCACCTCCCAAGTCCATTGAAGCAGAAGCCCCTGTGTGCTGCTGTGCCCTTGATGCTTCCTGAGCAAAGAGGGAGTCAGAGCCTCACATTTGTTCTGTAGCTGAGAGTGGTTAGACGGTGACATCTAGATATGATATAACATATGCCCCAATTAATATATACACATATCCCAATGCATATGTACTTTGTCTTTAGAAACACTGTAAATCTGGATTTAAGAGCTGTCAGCAGGCACTGGCTGCCCACTCACCTACTCACAACACTGCCCTGCTGCCCACTGTGCAGGGCAGAGGCCTCTTAGAGAAATGGACCATTCCCCCACCGGAGTTTCACGTTTCCCATTAAAATCATCTTTATTTTTTTAAAGATTAATTAGTTAATTAATTTATTTATTTATTTATACAAGAACCGGGGTACAGGCCAGATGCACAGGAGGGTGAGAGGATTCTTTAATTTATGAATGAGAATAATTTAAGGATCATAGAAATTTAAAGAAAATCATCAATCAGCGTGAACAGGAGTTGTAAGATGGAAAAAAAAAACCTTACCCCTGAGGGGAAAACAAGTAATTAAGGGACTATTCAAAAGGTAAAAACAATGCCATCATGGAAAGCAGTCAGGAGATTCCTCAAAAATTAAAAATAGGAATTCCATACAATTCCATTACCTCATATCTGGGATACAAAACACATGAATTCAAAGATATATATGTACTCCATGTTTACTATAGCCGAGAGCTGGAAACTGCCTGAATTTCCAACAATAAATGATTGGATAAACAAGATGCAATATATATACCAGTGGAATAGTGTAGGCTATTAAAAAATTATAAACCCTGCCATTTGCAACAACATGGATGGACCTACAGGGTATTGTGCTTAGTAAAATAAGTGAGGCAGAAAAAGACAAATACCAGATGACTTCACTTATGTATTACATAAAGAAACAAACAAATGATTGTAGCAAATAAAGCAAAAACTTTTAGAATGTAACACTAAATATCTGTTACCAAGAGGGAAGGGCATAAAGGGTAAATGTAGTTAAAGTGGTCAGTCATGTTTGCTTTTTTTTCCCCATCATGTACTGGAAGGCTGAAGCTGGTGTGTGCTGTTAATTTAGCCCTTGAACCACCACAGGTTCTTGTCCCATGAAGCTGTAAAAGGGAGTTCCCAGACTTTTTAGATAAGTAAGCAGAGTGAAGCAAACTTTACTCAAGAAAGTGAAGTTTATTTAGAGGGAAAAGAACAAAAGCAAAGACTCCAAGACAGCAGTGCCAAGGAGGGGCAAAATACACTATTATGGACCCATGTCTAGAGGATGTTTAAACTCTTTTCCTCTATTAGAAAATCTCGTCGTGTTACAGGGCAATCCTGATAAGAAACAGGTTGCCAGACTGTGGGTCCTCACCCACACACTTAAAGGGAACTTATCAGTGCTAAACTGCAGGCACACACAAGAGGTTGATAAAAGGTTTATTTACAAGGGAAGGAGAAATGGGGAAATGAATAACTCAGAAAAAGAGGGTGATAAATTCGTAAATGCCTCCTACCTGTTCACCTGGAATCCTAATGACCCACTGAGAGCTGGCAAAAAGCCAAGCAAAAAGCCAAGCAAAAAGCCAAAAAAGAGGGTGACCCCAGTGCACTTGACTAGTTATATACCCAAGCAGAAAACATGGCTGCTTAACTCCACGCTCAGGTCCTTGCAACCCTCCCTTTGGTGATCATGGGATTTGTAGTTCCCAGTGTCTTGATGGCTCTGGTCTAGAGTGGGGGCGGAGTCCACAAAACCTCCATGGAGTTTGCTCCATGGGATGTGCCCATTTTCCCAATTCTTATCTTACAGGTTCTCATTTGACCTTCCCTGTCCAAGCCCTCTTAAAATTTACTGTCCCAATTAGCCTTAAATTTTAGCCTTAAAATTTACTGCCCTTATTAGCCCTTATTAGCCCTCCTGAATTTCTCTGACCTTATACCAGAAGCCTCTTTAACTCTTTCAAAGCCCCTGCCTATACTGTCCCTGAAGCTGCCTAATTAACTAATTAACCCTAACTTGCCCTGTGTAGGGTAAATAGTTTTCAGGCAATTGCATGCCTGATGGTGGGCACCTGCATTTTGTTACATTGTTATATTCAGTTGTATTGTTCACTTCTGTGGGCCATGGCTGCAGTATTTGCAGTATCTATATTATCCAAGAGAAGCAGAAGCAAGAGAGCGCACAAGAGAGCTGGGAAATAGGAAAGCAAAGACTTGCTAGGGGCTAAGAAGCCTCCTAGCCTCCTGCCACCACCACCCCCCAAACCCTGAAAAATCCACCCAGGGCTCCAGGACTCCTTTACCTGTCTGCTCCAATCATAGAAAACCTGCTCTGTGTGTTCCTGGCACTATACCCTAGGACTCAATGTTTTAATTAATTAATTTTGAATGAACTGCCATTGTTTTATAGCTTTGTTAATTTTTTGACAGTATAGGATTTCTCACCTTAGGTGTGGTCACCATAGCTCTCCCACCACCAAAGCACCCATAGTCTGTCACAGTACATCTGCTCTTCAGCTGCCCCCTCCCCAGGTGTTCTCATCTCTCCCCCTCACCTCTCTCCTCATATTCCCCTCCTGGGTGTATATGGTCTACGGTCAGCTTTGAAAGGGTTGATTTTAAAGTTTGTCTTTTTCTCACCCTTTGTTTGGTTTCTCTATATTCCACATATAAGTGACACTATTTGGTATTTACCTTTCTCCTGGCTTATTTCACCTAACATAATCCTGAAGGGATCAATAGTGTGGTGAAGAATGGAGTTAAGAGTTTTGGTGGTAAACATTAATGTAATATGGTTTGACTAATAATGATGCACACCTGAAATCTGTAGACTCTCCTACTACATGTTACTTCAGTAAAAATAATTTTTTTAAAAAAGGTAAAACCTAGAGGCCATGAATAAGACACACAGATGGTTTTGCTGACCTGTGTATCTGTTATATCCTTTGACATGTTCTTTGGTCCTTTGTATTTGGGTATCATTTAATACATTCTTCTGTTCTCTGTGTTTGAAATTCTGCTAATTGTTAACTGACTCAAGAAGCTCAATTAAAGTCAGGTTCAGGGCCTCCCCGGTGGCACAGCGGTTGAGCGCTGGGTTGCAAAGCTGCCCGCAGCCTCTGAAGTGCTGGTTCTATCCCCGGCCGCCTGGTGAAGGTCTCACATGGCCTGATAGACCTCTCCTGCCGCCTGCTGCTCCCCTCAGCAGTGTACTTCCTCAGTCTGCCTGTTCTGCTCTCTGCTCTGGCTCTGGTGAATCCTCTCACCCTCCCACGCTTCTGACTGGACCCAGTGCTTGTATAAATAAATAAATAAATCTTTAAAAAAAATTCAGGTTCAGTTTTTTTTTAGCAAGACACATAAAAGGTGGGAATGTGTTCTTAACTGGCTGTCTCCATTGTCATGTCAGCAGCCATTGATACGTAATGTCTGGATTCCATGAATTAATGAAGGCCCTTGGTCAATGTAAAATACTTTTGAAGAAAAATTAGTTTTAAAAAGAAAAAAACTGAAATATATGCATACTGGTATAGTACGCATACATTAATACAATTTATGCCAGTTCTCGAATAACCTCAGCCTATTCCTGTGTCAACAGCAGCTGAGCCAGTTCTGGTACAGTCAGGAAACTGCTCTTCGACTCGCAAAGGAAGCTGTCACAGCTGCTGGAGAAGGTGGCAGGTGAATTCAGGTTTTGTTTCTCCTCTGTCTTCTAACCTGTAGTAATATTTTAAGTGTCCTTCCTAGATGAGAGATATTTGTAAAAGTCTGGAGTATAATCTTCAAAATTTATAGCTCATGATTTGAGAACCACTTCAATATAGAGTTTAGGGGTAATTCAGTATCTGTTCATCGTTCAGTCTCTTCATTCTATTATATTTTGAATGTATTCATTCTATGGAAGACCTTGTAAGAGGTCTTTTCTCTTTTAACATTCTCTAACCTGTTTCTTATATTTGTGCCCCCAGAGTATGCTTTAAAAGAAAAAATCTTAATGTTTGACCTTTATGAAGTTTTTAAAACAAGGTTTTCTTTTTTGTTAGATTTATTTTTATCAAACATTTCATGCATGCAATTTAAAGTCCTGGTCCTAAAAGATTTGTTCCAAAAATAAAATCCATTGCTAACTTCCCCCTTGCCTACTACCCCTTCCATCTCACTTTCAGTTGATTATTTTGATATTTACTCCCATATTTCTAAATAACATGACAAATCAGCACGTCTTGATTTATCACTCATACACATTTCTTTACTTCTTGCCGCAGAAAATAAGGGTCCATCCCCCACACATGAGTGCATAGTTTCTGCCTATGTCCCCAAGAGAGTTATCTCCTGATTTTGGTTATGAAACAGGGGTGGTGATGGCAAGAGGATGGGATAAGCCGGCATAGCTACCCACCTGCCCAGGCTCTGCGACAAGAGAGCTGCCAAAAACCCCTTTAACCTGTGTGCACAATTGCAAGAGACCTCAGGCGCCAGGATCAACCACCATGGGGTTTATTTTACAAACAGGGGAAATAAAGAGCTTACTGTAGCCACTGTAAGGTTATCTCACCCAGATACTGTCCACCAGAAGTACAAGCAGAGTAGTGGTCACCTGTCAACAGAACTAGACCACACCAGCCAATAGTGATGGTTACTACTGTTCCCCCACAGGCAGTGTCAGCAGCTCTTTGTGTGAGTTGTTGGACAACACCAACAACAAACAGCTCTGAGACACCAGGCCCAGAGCCTTTGGTGCTCCTTTCAGGCAATGTCAGAGATAGGACAGAAGGCCCAGCATCTGACAGAGGTCTTCAGCTTCTCTTCTTCCCTCAGAGGTCACCTGCTGGATGCTTCTTTTTTTCTCTCTTCTTTCTGCTTCTGGTCCTTCTTTCTTCAGAGGCCAGAAACACAGTCTTCCTTTTCTTTCTTCAGAGGCTGTAACAATCTGCTCTGCTCACTCTGACCCTGTCTTATATCCTCTCTCAGGGTGCCCCACCCACAAGTCTGATTGGACCGTTTTTCAATTCTGAGGCTTACTGGACCATTTAGCACTAGTCAGCTCATAGTTCGCACCTGATTGGTCCATTCCATGATCCAGACAGTAAGGGCAGTTGCTGGGCTTTGAGGAGCAATTGCCACAACTGATTGTGGTGGAGCAGCAGGGAGAGAGGATACCACTGCTGCTGCCAGCTGGGTTCTGGTAACAGTTAGTACAGGGTTTATATTGTTACAGCCATATAAATGTGCTTTACAATTGAGCCTTATCCTTTTTATACAGTTTTTCATTTTCCCTGAAAAAATAATTCTATTTGTGTGTATGTTTCTATGTATATCCCTAATTAGTCCTCAAATTCTCCCCCCCCTTTCCTGTTGTGTAAATCCCTTATCAATAAATGCAAACTTGGGCCTCCCTGGTGGTGCAAGGGGTTAAGACGCAACCGTGGAGCTATCTGTAGCCACTGCAGCATGAGTTCAATCCCTGGCCAGGGAGCTACCCACATGGCGCAGCAGACCTCTCCTGACTCGCCTGCAGCTCCCCTCAGCAGTGTACTTCCACCAATCTGCCTGTTCTGTTCCCCACTCTGTCTCTGGTGAATCCTCTTACCCCACCCCACACCTCTGGCCTGTACCCCAGTTCTTGTATGCATAAATAAATAAATCTTTTTTAAAAAATGCAAACTTATTTTAACCCCTTAAAACAAAGTACTCCCAGAATTTTTTAACCTGTTCCAATCTAGCCTATTTGCTTCCTCACTTTGTTTCTGCTCTTATCTTTTTATCTCTCTCTACCATCATGCTGGGGAGTGCTCTTTTGTTCTGAATTTCCTGTTCTCAGTACCCCAATTCTTGGTTTATAGCCTAATCTTGATTGGGTACATCCTTCAATATCTTCCACAAAAAAGGTACATGGGAGGGGAATTTCAAAATAAATATTTTTATTCTACCTTTACTCTTGGTTATGACAGTTTAGTAGGAGATCTAATTACAAATTTTGAGGGTATTTCTAATTACCTCCAAGTTCCCATAGGTGCTGTTAGAAATCCAATACCATGCTAATTTCTTGTAAGAGACTTGTTTTTTTTCCTATAACTGCCTACTACAAGCTTGAGAGGTTCCCTAAAATCCTTTGTAATGTGCAGTGTGGGAAAATTGTCTTAAATTATTTTTTTTTATTTCTCCCCTTCTGTTTGTCTGTTCTTTGTGAAACCCCTGTTGTTTGAACTTTGGATCTGATATTTTACTTTGCTGCAAAGTTGGTTGAGAAAAAAATCTTCCTCTGTCCCCATGGTCTCCAGATCCCCCAGTTCCTCACCCACAAGGAGATCATGGTTATTGGTCTTATGAGTCTCACAGAGATTTCATACCCTTTTCTTCCTTGAATATCTTGGAGATTAATGACTGTGTGATATGCTGCTGTAATAGATGTACCACAATCAACTCAATATTTAAGTTACCATTAGTTTTTCAGCACTTAGTTTTAAAAGTTAGCCATTAGAATATTGCTCATTCATAACTAGGATTCTGTCATTTTCTATACACAAAGCAGAAATTCCAAGTTTATCTTGGAATTTAATGTCTTAAATTCCACCTGACTTTAATGTCTCTTTTTGGAAAACTGGAGTCATTTAGGCAGTTATTTGGGTTTTTCTCTTTCAAGATTATGAATATTACAAAATGATGTCAAAATAAATAATTTGAGATAAAAAGTATTTGAAATGAATATTAAAGGGCCAACATGAAAGTAATAGGTAAATTTGGGCTTTGAGTCAGCTAACTTTTGTCCTAAAATGTTTCTAAACATTTTTTACTATAAAAGCACATTATTTCATACCTTAAAATTATGAGTGGTAAATTTTTAAATACCAGATTCCTTAAAAGTGGCAAGCTAAAGTTTTCTCTCAATTTTTACTACTGTTTCATTAGCTTGTACTATTATTTTCTTTAAGAAAATCTGAATGTAAGAACCTATGCACATTGCTAGAGAAACACTCTTTATTTAACACCATACACTATCCATTAAAGAGCTTTCATGAGTGTTTGTTTTAAATTCTAGAATTGCATGCGTGAGCGCCCCCAGTGTTTACCAGAAACTGAGAGAGCTGCATAGAGATGACTTTTCTATATACATCTTTGAATATGACAGAAGATTTGCCATATATGAAGAGGAGTTTATCTTCTATGATTATAATAATCCATTGGATTTACCTGAAAAAATTGCCTCACATAGTTTTGACATCGTCATAGCAGATCCCCCCTATCTTTCTGAGGAATGCCTCAGAAAAACATCAGAAACCATTAAGTATCTGACACGGGGCAAGATTCTGCTGTGTACAGGTAGGTGCCAGGTGGTATGTCTTATGGGAGCTGGTGAGGGTGATATTTAAACCTTAAATTTCAAGAATTAGAAGAGCTCTTAGAAATCAAGTGCTGAATTCCTTACTGTGACCGTGAACAAGTTACTTAACTTTTCTGTGCCTCAGTTTCCTTATCTATAGCTGCCAGTCAGGATTGTTGAGAATTGACACATTACACATAAAGTGGGGTCTGGCACATAGTACATGTGCGTGAAGGTTATTTTTACTTACCAGCAGCAGCAGCATGATGATTTGGTCTCTACACTTGATAAAAGAGAAATTTGGAATCTATACAGTTAAAGGGAATTTCATAATCACAGAACTAGACATTATGTTTATTATGTGTTTTGGTAGGCTAGTAAATAGTAGTCAAATGAATAGATACGAAATTGATACTACTGATGGGGGCCAAAAGATTTGCGTTGTTGACACATTCGCAAGACAGGCAGTGGATCAGGGCTGGGCTGGAGGGAGAAATTGGTGTGAGTATATTCACTCATAGGTTGCAAGATTAAATATTACTGAAAAGGGGGTTCTTGACTCAAAGTTGGCAAGCATTAGTTTTTAGTAATTTTTGCTTGTCTGATTTTTTTTTTAAAGATTTATTTATGCATACAAGAGCTGCGGTGTAGGTCAGGTGTGGGTTGTGAGAGGATCCACCAGAGACAGAGTGGGGAGCAGAAAAGGCAGACTGACTAAAACACACTGCTGAGGGGATCAGTAGGCAAGACAGGAGAGGTCTGCTGCGCCACGTGGGTCACCTCCTTGGCTGGGGATTGAACTCGTGCTGCAGTGGCTGCCGATAGCTTCATAGTGCTGAGACTTAACCCCTTGTACCACCAGGGAGGCCCCCTAATGTTATTTTGAAGAATATAATCTATTTCTAATTTTCTAAGTGTTTCAGCTCTGCGGAGGTAAGAAAATTATTTATTAAATAAAAAATAGGGCCTCCCCGGTGGCGCAGTGGTTGAGCGCTGGGTTGCGAAGCTGCCCGAAGCCTCTGCAGCGCCAGTTCGATCCCTGGCTGCTCCCCGGCCACCGGAGGAGGGTCCCACATGGCACGCAGACCTCTCCTGCCGCCCGCTGCTCCCCTCAGCAGTGTACTTCGGTCCTTCTGCCTGCTCTGCTCCCCACTCTGGCTCTGGTGAATTCTCTCATCCTCCCGCGCTTCTGACTATACCCGGTGCTTGTATAAATAATAAATAAACCTTAAAATAAATAAATAAATAATAAAAGGATAAAAAAGGTTATTTTCCAAAACCAACCTTTACCTCTTGCCTATTGAATGTTACTGTCAGCTAATGGCTTTGTGTGTTCAGTTTAGCGAGTTTAGGGCCCCCCTGGCTTGGGACAGCACCAGGGTGCAGACTTACTTGGTTCCTTCTCTTCAGGTGCAGTCATGGGAGAAGAGGCCGCAAAGCTCCTTGGCGTGAAGATGTGCAAGTTTATTCCAAAACATGCACGAACCTTGGCAAATGAGTTTCGCTGCTATGTGAATTATGAATCCGGGCTAGATCATGATGTTTAGGTGCAGACAGGAATGTAAGACAGTAGAAGGCCCTTTGTGATGTTCCCCTCTGGTTATTTTCTTGGTAGAATCACACGTTATACTCTCCCCTACCCCAGGACTGGGGCTCTCCTTGGTCCAATTTCCAAAATAAAGAATATCGTTTCTCCTGATGATTTCCGTATTGACAGCTTCTCTAGAGCATCTGCTAACTTGAGTCCATGGAATTATAGGTGGTCGACATCTTAGAACCCCCCCAGCTCTTCTCCTCACAGGCCATGGGTAAGAAGCAGAAATATAAACATGTCAGTGACTTGGCCAAGACTGAACTAGACAAACCTTGAGCTCTCCATCAGGCTGCACGCCCCTTAAAAGGGGCTGCCTCTGATGCAGCCCAGCAGTTGTAGGTCTTGTGATGGGGCTCCTCCTCTGCCCCGGACCCCCCAAGGAGACACAACTTGCCTTCATGAAGTAAGTTGATAACCCCACGAAGTGCAGTCTGGGGGCCTCCCGGACCTCTTTCAACTCCCCAGTGCTGGAGGCCCCGCAACAGCATGGCCTAGGTCTGCTGTGCCTACCTCAGCCACAACTCCTCTGCTGAGGGATGTGCCATGCTCCCAGCACCCGAGAAAATAAAAGTGCTTTCTGCAAGCCAGATATCACGGCAAAAAATCATGCTAGACTTTATTTTTGTTCAAAAAATACTCTCAGGCTTCCACACCACAGAACACTGCTCAGTAGCTAAATCATTGATACTGGCAACTTGAATAAGTTTTCAGGGTATCTGCTGAGTAGCCAGTTCCCCGAGGTCACCTGCTGTGCCATTCCCTATCTGTGACGACACCCTGGGATGGAGAACAGATGAGGGGCGGCGAAGTTAGCATGGGGTGGGGTGGGTTTGGCCATAAAAGGGAGAGCTCTGTGCTGCTAGGACGATTGTGTCGTCACCGGCAGGCCGGCAAGCAAGCGCAGGATTGTCCGCATTCCAGAGTGAGACAGACAGGCTGCACCGGCGCCCTGCGTGAGGTCGGCGTGGTGACATCTGTCATCCTTATTAAGTGAGATGTCACCGCTTGGGGAACAGGGTGAAGGATACAGAAGACTTCGGTAGTGTTTTTGTGATTTCCTGTTTATCTGCAATCACTTCAAAATAAATACTTTAACTCCTTTCTCTGGGAAACCATGTTGCTTCCTACCTCATGGGACTTGCTTGAGCTGACAAGACATGAAAGATCTTTATTCTTGCTCAGACACAGTGACCAGCACTATTCCAGACGGAAGCTGCACCGGCTGCGGGGTCCAAGCAGAGCAGGGCCACAGGGACCCCAGTGGCCAGAGGGCTAGTGGCCCATGGGCCTTTGAGGGGAAGTCAGAGACCCTGAGGTTGTCACCACAGCAAACCCCGTCTGTCCTGAGGTCCCCCCAACTGGACAGTGCTCAGGGGTTGTGGGGAATTGCTCATGTCTGTTATTTCATGACCTCGGTTGTCATATTTTAGGAAGAAATTAAAATTAAATTTACTTTCAAAAATCACTTTTTCATGACTCTTTTAAAGCAATGTGCCAATGTTTGTTCTTTAAAAAACATCTCCTGCATGATTATTTATTTATTAATTTATTTACCAAAAATTGTGTAGGCCAGTAATAAATTATAGTGACAGATCATATATGGAATGTGTAACTTAGGGATTGTGGCCAAGTAGCAGCCTAGATAAAACAATTTCAGCTGTTTTCTACATCTAGCATTTAGATAGGAAGAGAAATCTTTTTTGAAGTCTCCCTCTATACATTGATTTCATTCTAAAAAATGGCTAAAACGTTTTCTTTTTTTTTTTAAAGATTTATTTATTTATACTAGAACCCGGATACAGGCCAGATGCGCGGGAGGGCGAGAGGATTCACCAGAGACAGAGCAGGGAACAGAACAGGCAGAAGGACCAAAATACACTGCTGCCCTAGGGAAGCAGCAGGCAAGACAGAAGTCTGTGCGCCATGTGGGACTCTTGCCAACGGCCGGGAATTGAACCGGTGCTGCAGAGGCTGCGGACAGCTTCACAGCGTGGCGCTCAACCACCTGTGCCAGCAGGGGAGGCCCTAAAACGTTTTCTTTACTTTATACTGACTCTTCATGTATGAACAGGTGTATCCCGGTGCCAAAAGACCCATTCTTATACCAAAAACCGAGTTGCTCTGGGAAAATGCTTTCTGTCACACTGCAGAGTTCATAATACGTGCATATATGTCAGATGCCCTTTCAGGTATCGAAAATAATATTAATAATAGTAAGAGTAACCAGAACAATAGTTAATACTTGTTCGTGTGTGCCAGACATTGTGCTAAAGTGAGTTTCTTAATAGCAGCATCATGTAATCCTTATAAGAACTTTACATGGCAGGTGTTATGATCATTTTCATTTTATAGGCAGGAAGGAGGCACAGGAGGCTGTGAGCTTGCCCCAGCAACCGCCAAGGCTGCCCGTTGACTTCGGCAGGAGCCCACCCGCCTCTGCTGTGCCTGCGTCTGGGTGGCCGGCAGTGCGGAGCACAGGTCCCCTCCTCTGGGGCGTGAGCGCCTGTTTCCCTGCGAGCTTGCCATGCGGCGCATCTCGGCGTCACTGTGTGTTTTACAAAAAACAGGCACAGCCTTCAGATATCCCACCTCTTGCTGTGCTGTTTTATCACAGAGTGGGAGTGCTCCGGTGGGCTCTCCAAAGAACGATTAGAAATGGTGGTAAGAAAGTTATTATAAATCAAATAATGAAAACTCCCGCTGGACTTTATGTCTCTCCTTGACTTGTGGGTGTGTTCAGGGCTGGAAGACGGTGTTAGACACAGGCACAGGGAAGGATGTGCCTGTGCAGCTGCGCTGTGTCCAAGCCATGGGAATGATGGCGATGGTCATTGAAGAACTTCCTGAAAATATTTGACATATCTCCCATCAAAAGGTGGAATCAAAATTCTTCCCTTGAAGATGAGCTAGCTTTAGTGCCTCACATTTTATGAATACAGTGGACCTCAAAGTGACCCTGCCTGAGCTCCTGCCGCCTCCTCCCTTTCATCCCGCCCCTGCCCCACCGCTGTCTCCCTCTTTCTCGTGGAACTCGGTAGCCATGCTATAATGAAAGGCCCGCTGTTGCCTTTTTTATTTCTATGTATCACCGACATACAGCATGAGTTTCCTATCTATAATATAGTGATTTTATATTTGTATAGAATGCAAAATGATCATCACAATAAGTCTAATTAACATATATTGCCACTGTTACCATTTTTTTCTTGTGGTACAAACAAGATCCATCCTCTTAGCAACTTTCAAATAAATGGTACAGTATTATGAGCTGTTGTTACCATGCTATATGCTGCATCCCCATGACTTATTTCATAGTTGGAAATTTATGCTTTTTACACTCCTTCATGCATTTCAACCACATTTTACCCCCATTTCTACCTCTCCTCGACCCACCTCAGGTGCCACAGGGCTTCACGGGTTGGTTTGTATGCTTTTTCACATTTAAGTAACATCATATAGTATTTGTCTTTTTATTTTTTTTTAAAGATTATTTACGTGTAGAAGTATTGGGGTATAGGCCAGAGGTAGGGTGGGGGTGGGGGTGAGAGGATTCACCAGAGACACAGTGGGGAGCAGAACAGGGGGATCTACTGAAATACACTGCTGAGGGGAGACAAGAGAGGTCTGCTGTGCGCTATGTGGGTTAGTAACCTGCCAGGGGATAGAACTCAGGTCGGCAGTGATAGCTCTGAGACTAACCCCTAGGCAACTAGAGAGGCCCCTGTTTTTATTTCTTATTTTTTCTGGTAGATAGTATTTGTCTCTCTCTCCTTGACTTATGCCACTTAGCATAGTGCCTTCAAGGTCCACTCATGTTGTAAAAGGCAAGATTACCTTTTGCATGGCTAGATAATTTTCTGTGGGGGCGGTGTATATGTGTACCCATTCACCCGAGAGGACGTCATCAACTTGGCGGCAAAGAGACGCTAGGATCAAGTTCTCCCATAAAAACAACTGATAGGGCGAAATAACGGGGAGTTCCTGGCAGGGCCGGAATGTGTTAGACAAGCTGGGCGATGGCAGTGACATTGGGGAAAATTGGAACAACAGGGGAAGGGAAGAGAGAAAATCATCAGGACCCTTCTCCCATGTCCTCAAGCAGAAAATGAGAAAAAACTTGGAGATCATTCACCCGGGGAATTCTGAGACATCTGAGAGCTCCGGGCAATGACAGGTGGGCAAATGGGGCCTCCACACAGGCACACAGTGCACCCGAAGGTACAAGCCCTTTTGTTGTGGCGCTTCCCTGCCTACTCCCTCCCCCTCCTGGAGACCTGGGGGGAACCCTGTAACTGGTGGCACCTACCTCGGGGAAAGACATGACAGGAGCCTTGTAGGGCTGGTCCCTACATCCGGGGCCTCTTGGTACCCCAAGCCCTCGGGTAGAAGGAGGCCTCAGGAGCCCCAACACCCACCCAACTACCCCACCGGCCCAGAAAGAGTGTTGACCCACCACACCCACAGCTGCAGTTGAATCTGCGCCCTTTGTGGACCCCCTCCCCCTCTTTTTTTAATCCTCCCTCAACACACTGCAAGGCAGACTGCAGGCCCTGGGAAGACTGTCCTACTCAGCCGGGTGGCACTCCCCTGCGGACCAGACTGAAACTACAGCAACTAGTCACTGGGAACCTGAGAGGCAATTTTCCCATCTGTTTGTGTGTATTTGTTGGTCAGCTGGTTGTCTGTTGTTCCTTTGTGTCTTCCCTATTTCTGTTTACTGATTCTTCTATTTTTCTTCTTTCTCTCCTTTAACGTTACCATCTTTACTTTCTCTTCTTTTTCTTACATTCCTCCTCTTCCTCCTCCCCTGTCTTCCCCCATCTGGCCCATTCTTTCTTCTCTCACCTTCATTCCTTCTACATTTCCGTATCATCGTCCTCTTTCCTCTGACCCCTTCTGTCGCTCCTTATTCTCTTTGGATCCCCATATTCTTCTGAGACACACCTAGAGGGACCTAGCAGTTCAACAGAGAAATACATCCCACCCAGCCTGGAGGCACTTCCCAGAGGACTTGGCCTCAGCGTGTGTCTGGAGGTGCAGTGCTCCACACGAGACCCTTGACTACCACAGGCTGAGGCATCGGATCCCATCCTACACAGTGGGGACCAGAAAAGGAGGGGCTTGTAGTGCAAATCACAGCTCAGAACAACACCTACCATAAAAGACGAGTGTCTGGACGTGTCCCCAGCCACAGCAGCTCAGACACCAGACAGACACATCCATGCATCAGCAAGAGAAATCAGAAGTCATGCCCACCAGCACCAGCAGTACAGGGGGAATACAAGCTGAGCAAAGCCAAAGGTTAACAATGGGAAGAAAGAAAAATACAAATGATCAAGCAGGCCCTTCTGGGAACAATACACCGCAGAAAGAAAATCAACCTCCAAAACCCGATAACACGGGCATGGAAGAATATCCACACCTAACAGATATTCAAAAAGGCCATAGTGAGAACAATTAAAGAGCTAAGAGAAAACCCAGAAAGAGATAAGAATATAATCAATGAACTGAGGAAGAAAGTGAAAGAACTGGAGGATATCCAGAGATGAGTAGAGGAGCTCAAGAATTCTGGGTAAAGCCATGAAAATGGAATAGAGGAAATGGAAGAATGAATCAGCACTCTTGAAGACACAGGCATAAAAAGAACCGAAAAGGAAAAGGAAAGAGAAGTACAAAGGAGAAAGAATGAAGAAATGCTTCAAGAACTATCTGACACCTCAAGGAAAGGAAATATGAGTCACGGGAATCCCACAACATGAGGAGAGAAACAAAGGAACTGAGAAACTATTCGAGGGGAACATCCCAAGCATGAAGAAAGAAATGAAAATAGACAAATTACCACAATGAAAGGAAAGCTATAGCAAGACACATAATAGTGAAATTTCCAAAGATCCAAGACAAAATGAAACTGATGAGGGGGAAGGAACAGATAACCTATAAAGGAAAACCAATCAGGCTGACATCAGACTTCTGTGAAGAAACACTACTGGCAAGAAGAGAATGGAGTGACATATTTAACAAACTCCAAGTCAACAAATGCTAACCAAGAATACTCTACCATGCAAAGCTCTCCTTCTTCTATGAAAGAAAAATAAGAACCTTCTCAGACAAATAGAATCTCCAGAAATTCATTGTTACTAAACCCCCGCTTCAAAAAATATCACAAGAAACCTTAAAGCCAAAACCAAAGGAGGAATGAATAGGAAGAACAGAATAAGGTAAGGAATACACTCACAAAAAGGCAAACAAAATGGCAAATAGGCCAGTGTATCAATATTAACCCTAAATGTAACTGGACTCAACAATAAAAAGACACAGAGTAGCAGGTTGGATTAAAAAGCTAAATGCAACCTTTTGCTGTCTACAGGAAACACATTTAAGTACAAAAGACAAACATAGATTGAAAGTAAAAGGATGAAAAACAATTCTACAAGCACATGGAGGAAAAAAAAGAAGGCAGGAACAGCTATACTTAGATAAACATACTTCAAACTATCCTATTTACCCACCCATAGACATTTAGTTTGATTCCATATCTTGGCTCTTGTAAATAATACTCTAATGAACATGTGGGTGCAGATATCTTTTTGAGTTACTGTTTTGTTTTCTTCAGATAAAAACCTAGAAGTGAAATTGCTGGAACATATGGTAGTTCTTTAAAAGATTTTTTTTGAGAAATCTGCGTATCGTTTTTCATAGTGACTGTGCCAATTAACATTCCTGTCAACAGTGCCAACACTTGTTATTTTTTGTCTTTTTAATAATTACCATTCTAATAGGCATGAACTAGTGTCTCATTGTGGTTTGGGTTTGCATTTCTCAGATGATTAGTGACACTGAACATTTTTTCTATGTGCCTGTTGGCCATCTGCATGTCTTCTTTGGAAAAATGTCTATTCAGATCTTCTGTCCATTTTCTTTTCTTTTTTTTAAGATTTATTTATTTACACATATAAGAACTGGGGTACAGGCCAGAGGTGTGGGGGGGGTGAGAGGGTTTACCAGAGACAGAGTGGGGAACAAAACAGACAGATTTACTGAAATACATTGCTGAGGGGAGCAGTGGATGAGATAGGAGAGGTCTGTTGTGCCATGTGGGTAGCTCTCTGCCCAGGGATCGAACTCATGTCACAGTGGCTAGTGATAGCTTGATAGCACTGAGACTTTAACACCTGAGCGAGGGAGGCCCAACTGCTAAAGATATTTAAAATAATAACAGAATAGGAAGATCTCATGTAGCAAAATAGGCAGAGAAAAAAATACAGCACATGAAAATACAAGATCAAATGAACATAGCATTGCAAGTTAAGAATAACACTCTAGAATCCAAACACAAAATGATGTAATACTGTATCTCCCTATCAGTGTATTCAGAATTGCTAGAGGTGTGGGGGGTAAGAGGATTCACCAGAGACAGAGTGGGGAACAAAACAGGCAGATTTACTGAAATACACTGCAGAGGGGAGCAGCGGGTGAGACAGGAGAGGTCTGCTGTGCCTGATGTGGGTTAGCACCCTGGCAAGGGATTGAAATCAGGATGTAGCAGGGATAGCATTGAGACTTAACCCCTAGGCCAGCAAGGAGGTCCCACTTTGTCATAAATTCACTGACTGTATGAACATCAGTTTATTTCTGGATTCTCTGTTCTGTTTCTGTTCTCTGCTCTGTTGAGCCATGTGTCTTTTTTTACACTAGTACCACACTGTTTTGATTATTAGAGCTTTGATGAAATAATTACTGTAAGTTGGAAATCAGTACGTATAATGCTTTTACTTTGTTCTTCTTAAGATAACTTTGGCTACTCAGGGTCTTTTGTGACTCCATACAAATTTTAGGACTGATTGTTCTATGGCTGTGAAAAATACCATTAGAATTTTGATGGGGATTGCATTGACCCTGTAGCTTGCTTTGGGCCTTTTAGACATTTTAACAGCTTTTTCAGTCCATGAGCACAGAATAGCTTTTGTGTCTTCACTTTATTCATCAGTTTTACTATTTTCAGTTGTACAAGTCCTTTACTCCATGCATTGTATTTACTCCTAGGTATTTCTTTTCTTTTTTTTTTTTAATTTTTTTTTCTTAATGTAAGATTTTTATTTATTTATTTATTTATACAAGCACTGGGTACAGTCAGAAGCGTGGGAGGGTGAGAGAATTCACCAGAGCCAGAGCGGGGAGCAGAGCAGGCAGAAGGACCGAAGTACACTGCTGAGGGGAGCAGCGGGCGGCAGGAGAGGTCTGCGCGCCATGTGGGACCCTCCTCCGGTGGCCGGGGAGCAGCCGGGGATCGAACCGGCGCTGCAGAGGCTGCGGGCAGCTTCGCAACCCAGCGCTCAACCGCTGCGCCACCGGGGAGGCCCGGTATTTCTTTTTTTAACTTAAAACAACAGAAATTTACCCTCTCATATTTCTGGAGTAAGTTTACAAGTCCAAAATCAGTGTTTACAAGTCCAAAATCAGAATGGGATATTTTATTCTTTTTGGTGTATTGTAAATGGAATTGTTTCCCTAATTTATTTCTCTGCTAGTTCTTAGTACTGTAGAAATGCAGATTTTTATGTATTTTGCATCCTGCAACTCTACTGAATTTTTGTATTATTTCTAATGGGCTTTTTTTTGTGGAGTCTTTAAGACTTTCTATATAAAATGTCATCTGCAGGGCCTCCCTGGTGGTGTAAGGGGTTAAGACACAACCTATGAAGTGATTCGCAGCTACTGCAGCACAAGTTCGATCCCTGGCCAGGGAGCAACCCACATGGTGCAGCAGAATTCTCCTGACTCGCCCCCTGCCCTCTCAGCAGTGTGTTTCAGTCAGTCTGCCTGTTCTGTTCCCCACTCTGTCTCTGGTGAATCCTCTCACTCTCTGCACCTCTGGCCTGTACCCAGCTCTTGTATGCATAAATAAATAAATCTTTAAAAAAATATCATCTGCAAATAGTGACAGTTTACATTTTCCCTTTTTGATTTAGGTGACTTTTCTTTCTATTACCTAATTTTAGCCCTGGTTGGAACTTCAAAAACTGTTCTCAGTAAATGTGGTGACAGTGGACATCCTTGCAAGGGTAATTCTGGCCTTGTAACATGACATTGGGAGTGTTCCCTTCTCTTCTATTTTCTTGGATGAGTTTGGAAAGGTAGTATTAAAATATTCTTCTTTGAATGCTTTGGTAGAATCACCAGTGAAGCTGTCTGATCCTAGACTTTTGCTTGTTGGGAAGTTCTGATTACTGATGCAATCTTCTTACTAGTAAGGGTCTATACAGATTGTCTATTTCTTCACAACTCAGTCTCAGTAGGTTGTATGTTGTTAAGAACTTACCCATTTAGAGCCTCCCCTAGTGGTGCAGCAGTTGAGTGCTGGGCTGCATAGCTACCTGCAGCCTCTGCAGCACCAGTTCGATCCCTGGCTGCCGGCAAGGGTCCCACATGGCGCGATAGACCTCTCCTGCTGTGCCCACTGCTCTCAGCAGTGTATTTTGTCAGTCTGCCTGTTCTGTTCCCCACTCTGGCTCTGGTGAATTCTCTCACCCTCCCGTGCTTCTGACTGTACCCAGTGCTTGTATAAATAAATAAATCTTAAAAAAAAAAAAAAACACCCACTTAAGGGCCTCCCTTGTGGGGCAAGGGGTTAAGTCTCAGCACTATCAAGCTATCACCAGCCACTGCAACATGAGTTTGATCCCCCACCAGGGAGTTAACCCACATATGGCATAGCAGACCTCTCCTGTCTCACCCGCTGCTCCCTTCAGCAATGTATTTTTTAAAATATTTTATTTTATATAATTCTTACATCATCTTTCATTTTTGCACAATGTATGCATTTTCATTTTGGTTCAGCAGTGTGTTTCAACAGATCTGCCTGTTCTGTTCCCCATTCTATCTCTGGTGAATCCTTTCATCAACCCCTACCCTCTGGCCTACACCCCAATTCTTGTATGTATAAATAAATAAATTTTTTAAAAAAAGCAACTTGGGCCTCCCCTGGTGGCGCCGGAGGTTGAGCGCCATGCTGTGAAGCTGTCCACAGCCTCTGCAGTGTCGTTTTAATCCCGCCCGGCGGGCGAGGTTCCCACCCTCTCCTGTCTCGCCTGCTGCTCCCCTCAGCAGTGTACTTCGTCAGTCTGCCTGTTCTGTTCCCCACTCTGTCTCTGGTGAATCCTCTCACCCTCCCACACATCTGGCCTGTATTCTGGTTCTTGTATAAATAAATAAATTTTTTTTAAAGCAACTTACCCATTTCTTAAAGGTTGTCCAATTTGTTGGAATAGAGAAATCTTATTTCATGAAGGATGAGGGAAGAAAGCTTGACTCATATAAAAATTTTAATTGACTTCATTTTTATTTCATAAGCAGTCAGCATGTTGTTTTATTGCTCTAGACTCCTGACATGATTTCAATTATAGCAAACCTTTTTCATACATGATCCACTTCTAAATTTTAGGATCTGCAACATCCTAAAATGTATGCTAGGCCGGGTGTTCTCCTGCCTATTCAGGAGATGGGGTGAGGACAACTGGGTGTGAGGCAAGTCCTCCCTAATTCATATTTGGACTAAGACAAAATAACCATAATATGAGTGGGAAGGGAAAGATAATAATTCACTTTTGCTGACAATTTAAAAATTTCCATACAGCTCAATTGTTTGGGGAGAGGAAGAGGTGGTGGGGGGGCAGTAAGAACAAAACGTCTGGGTGACTTTAAACCCCACTGCTTACAGAATTTCATATTCTTTCCCAAAAACCAGGGCAGGAACTAGTTACTAAACAATCACCCTTTTTACTTTTGCCTTCCTGAAAGAGAATTAGTAAAAGAAGTTTGGGTAATTGGTGCCTGAACATGAAATAGCAGGTATGTGAGAATGTTTTGTGATTGTGTTTCCTTAATGATTCTGGTTGTTTCTTGTTTGTTTAAAGCAAGCATAGAAACACTGTGGTTTGGACAAAATCTTCAACAAGGTACTTCCACCCAATGTGCACTACTACAGTGTTGCTACTCTGCAACGCCTAGGAATTGACAGCCCATGTCAATGAGGCAGCTATGCTAACTGTGTGGAATAATAAGCAATGTTACTGAGAACAGGGGAAAAATGATGTTGCTGAGCTTTGGCTAGCATAATTTCTCTAGCCAGTAAACTCCCATTTGTTTGATGAAACACAATACCAACCCCGCCCCTCTCCAAAAAATGTTTAGTTTTAATGAGAAAACAAAATCTGGGGGTCTCCCTGGTGGCGCAAGGGGTTAGGACGCAACCTGTGAAGCTGTCCACAGCCCCTGCAGTATGAGTTCGGTCCCTAGTTGGCCAGGGAGCTACCCACATGGTGCAGCAGACCTCTCCTGACTCATCCACTGCGCCCCTCAGCAGTGTACTTTGGTCAATCTGCCTGTTCTGTTCCCCACTCTGTTTTTGGTGAGTCCTCTTACCCCCCACACTTCTGACCCGTACCCCAGCTCTTGCATGCATAAATAAATCTTTAAAAAAGAAACACAAAATCTGTCACAATAAAGTCCTATTATTCACTGAAAAAGTATCTTCCCATACTAGATTGCCACACTAATGCTGCTGCTTAGTGATAGGTTTCATTTGTCACTTGCCTTTAAATAAAAAAAAGTCACTTTTAAGTGAAATTTGGCGCTAAAGCAATAACCAAATATGAAAAAACAACAGCTTGATAATTATGTAAAATGTAGCTTATTAACACGTAAGACCAGTGTCCTAACCCCTGAGCAATGGAGCCAGCTGCTCCAATGTATTTTAATCCCTATGTTGTGTGGCACAATGCTGGGTGTCTGGTCCTCACAATGACTGCGAGGTGGGTGATGACATCTCATGTTATAAGTGAGAAAAATGTTGCCCTGATTCACAGAAATATGTCCTCTGTGCAAGGAGGTGCACTGAGAACAGTGAGCTCTGCCTTGACAATGACCGCAGTTTGTAGCTGGCGTGAGGATGGAGACCGTGGCTCACAGAACAGGGCGAGCTCAATCTCATTAAATGGATGAATGTTCCATTCAGAGAAAAAGCACAAATAAAAATTCCCTTTCTAGATGGCAGAGTAGAAAGCTGATTTCTTCCACTGGAAATACGTTTCCTTTTAAAAAACTTAGTTCAGTAAGATAATTATGAATTATAATTAATAAGAGAGTAGTATTTTCCCCATGCAAATGGTTTCCTAGCTCTCTGATGTTTGCACTATTTATATTCGAGGAGTGTTTGGAAATGTTACAAACAGTGATAATGATTGAAACAATTACCCAAATCACTAGTTTGAAAGGACATTTTTGTTTTTAATTTATGGATTTTTTTGTTATTGTTGTTAATTTGAACTGGCAACAAAAAGCTGCTCTGAACCTTCTCTTTTCTGGACAAAAACAATTCCAGATTTACCACCAGCAGGAATAACATTTTTTTTTTCTCATGTATCTGCAGCTATTGCTTTCAATTTTGAATTTTTTATTTGGAAAATGTGAATTTTATTCAGCAATGTGTTTTTACAACTTCCATTGATATTCAGTACAAGTTGAAAGTTCTCTGTGAAGCTTCTGACCAGAGCAAACTGAAACAGAGAAGATACACAGGGAGGCAGAAGCCCACTGCTGCTACGACAGCCGTGTATTTCACTCGGGAGTGACGTAGACATAAAGAAAAGATGCTATTGGGCTTGGTTAGTGTATTCACAAAAGATCTACTTCAACCATAAAATAAAGACAAAGTGAAGACCTGGACATAGTGTTTCCTCTCAACATCAGTCATGTGGACCCTTGAGAAGCAATAATAAACTCTCCCAAAGCTGAGTGGCCGGCATGTGGCTAGCCCAGGCATGTTCATTGCTCATCAGCTCCAAACTGACTTTTTTTTTTTGGCCTAAAAAAAAACCAGGGGCTGCACTGAGACTGACCCACCATGACTGACCCACCATGTATCGCTGATGTGAAGCCCTCTCCAGCTTAGTTGTGTTTGTTTCACTCTTGCATCTTCATGTCTCTCCTCTGAAGTTGCTGAACAGGCCCAGCAAGTCAGGGAGCCTGGAGAAGGAGCAGGGCCCCAGCTTCAGGGCTGGCCAGGCTTGTTGCTGGGGTGCAGTGGGTGCTTAGCACCCTGCTTGTCCATGCTGGAGTTGATGCTGTCTGTGTCCTTCTCTGGCTCCGGGACGCAGGTGCAGCCCACAGGGATGGTGACGTACTCCTCGGTGTACACTGAGCGCCCCCCTGCGCAGGCCGCTGTCCGCCGAAGGATGACTGTGGGCATGTAGACTGGGGTGCTCCGAAAGTGGAAGTCCTCCTCCCCAAAGAGCCCAGTCAGGCAGCCCCTGCACAGGCAGTAGGCCTCTGGCAGGTACTTGGGATACCTGGCTGGGTCATAGGAGATTCTGCAGGGGAGAGAGAAGGGTTTAGCTTAAGCTTGGGAGCAGCTGGATCTTACCACATGCTGAGAAAAGGCAGCCTTTAAAAGAACTTTGTTTCTAGGGCTAGTAGGAATTGAGATCAATGATTAAATGGAGCAAGAATATAGGGGAGCCAAATAAGGGATCAGGGAAAAAATAGTAACAATTAAAAAAAATTAACAGGCAACTATAAATCAGAGACATTCTGCAGGGGAGGAGGGAGAGGGATCAAAGCAAGGGAGGGAAGAACACAAGGACCTAGGGTGATGGAGCACAGGTGAGCTGGTGGTGGGAATTCTATGGGGACTACACCTGAGAGGTGAAAGCAAATATTGCACAAAAATGAACAATATGTAAAATATATATAAATAAATATAACTTACATTAAAAATAAATAAATGGAGCAAGAAAAAAGGGCAGCCTTGTCATTCTATCTCACAGTTAGTTTCTATGCAAGACTCCAATCTAAGACAGATAAAACCTGACAACTCTTTTATTTAAATGGTGAGCACTGATTTATAGCTATCCTTAGGCCAGTCTCTAAACATGCTTTTGGAGTTTACATGCACAGAAGAATAAAGTCTATACATGTAGCATCTGCACCACAGGGCCCACTCATCCTACTGGGATATAACAAGACTGATTCCCTGTGGGCCTGGGGCTCACTACCCTAGGTCTGAGGGGGCTTCCCAGAGCAGTGGTCCCTGAGACCCCATAACCACCTCCCTCCAGTCACCAGGCCTTCTGCAGGACCACACGGGGCAATATCCACCAGGGTGGCCTGCCCACATTGGCCCCCAGAATGGGGTCCTCTCTGTCTCAAATCCTCAAGAGACAAAATAGCCATATGTTATGGACACAGGTCACTGACTAAACCACCCGCAAAGGTAGTTCAGGACACCAGTCCAGAAGGCTTCAAGAGGATCCATCTCCCTCTGTCAGTCAGGTGCACAGGCCTCCTCTCTGATGAGATGAAGATGCACCCATAGAGGGAAGGCCTAGTCAGCCAGGGACGTTTCAGAAGTGAACCATGGTTTAAACTTGGTCATTTTCTCTTACCTTAAAAAATGAAAAATGGGAATACCATATGACCCAGCAACCCTACTCCTGGGCATGTATCCAAAGAGTATGAAACCATCAATACAAAACACTTATGTTCTGCATGGTTCATAGCTAGGACACAGATGCAGCACTGGTCGACAACTGAATCAAGAAGATGTTGCATAGCCACACCCTAGAGTACTACACATCCATAAAAAAGGATGACATGTAGTCATTTTCAACAAGATGGAGGGAGTTTGAGAGAGTTATGTGCATCAAAGTGAGAATGATAAAAACAAATACTGGACATTTCCAGCTGCTGAGATGGCCTCTTTCCCAAACCAGTATCAACTCAGTGAAGACCTGCCATATTTTAAGGTCCAGTTCAAGTTATCCCCTTATGGAGTTTTCAAATTTCCTTTGTCAAATATAATCTCCCCGCACACCACAGTCTGGTGATATTTTGTGCCTCTGGCTGGAACTACATTTTCTCTCTGCCCTCCCTGGAAAGGAAGGGTAAGGACTGTATTTTATTTATCCTCATGCCCTGTGTAGGGTAAATGGTTTGGTAAATGGTTTTCAGGCTTTTCTGTCCTCCCACCATTAGGATTGCCCTGCCTAAGGGCCACCTGCAGTTGTTACATTGTTGCAAACTATCTTGTTTACTTCTGGGTGCACTGGGATAGTCACCAAGAGAGGCAGAAGCAGAAGAGGCAGGAGAGAGAAGGGGAAAAAGAAAGGTAGAAGAAGAGAGAGAGAAGCCCAGAGTGAAGACTTGGCTGGGGGCTTGAAGGACCTGCCGGCCTCCTGGCCCCCAGGCACCCCTGCCTGCCATGTACCTGTTTGCTACACTACATGTAAAGCTCAATAAAAGCCTGAGAAAGCCACCGAGGGCTCCAGGACTCCTCCTTTCCCCCATCTGCGTGGATCACAGAAACCTGCTCAGAGCCCATCCTACCCCTACACCCTGCCCTGCCACTGCAGAGCTCTGCACAGACTAAGAGCCACAGACTGTGTAAGTGTGTGTGTAAGTGTGTGTGTGTGGTGGGGTGACGGTGTGTCCCACCTGTGGTTCTTCCTGCCTCCCTACCCAGGTCAGCAGAAAAGCCAAAATCTGAAGGAAAAGGAAGGTACAGTATCACCAGTCTCGGCGTTCCAGCTCCACGGACACCTGGTCTGGGGAAAGGGAGCAGATTAAACAGCTACCCGCAGAGGGTCACTCTGCAGAGGCAAATGTCCAAACAATTGCTTGGAGTTAACCCAATCATCACAGCAGGGTGCGCCTGCTGGCAAAGATGTTTCCTGGGTGGATTCATCCAGATGGAGAAGGGAGAAAAGACACTAGGAGTCGGTCAAAGCCTGGAGCTGGGGGATGTGTCAGAGCTAGACCCAAGCAGGCTGCAAGCTGGGGCTGGAGTGATTCAGGGAGGCTGGACCACCAGGGCTCTTGAATTCAGGCTGAGTGGATTTTCCCCCTGAAGACAGTAAGATTTCACCCTGAAGACATTATAAAGGGAAGTTGGGATTTTATCTCCTTCAGGCTAAAGAGTAAAAGAGAGTATGGAAGCCAAGAGTGCACCCACCACCTTCACTGAAATTGGAGACTGTTCAATGATTAGCTTAAAGGTGGTAGTTAAAGAGGCTCCATCAGGGGAGTGTATAAGGGACACCGAATAAAAGGCAGGAAAACCACCTGTTAAGGGAGAATGAGCCTAACCTGTCAGAAGCAGGAGCGGCCTCCTTGCAGACAAGAGGGGAGAGTCTGAGAAAGGGGTGGTTACAACCACCCTCTGCCAGCGTATCGGCACCTCAGGGCGGGGAGCACTTAAGTGGCACCGGAGCAAGAGCCAACCATGTGTGTATGTAGGAAACTCAGCAGAAACTTCATACAAAGGGGGCGATGAGGGAGGGCCTCACTACAGACGTGAGGTCTCGGCACCTGGCGCGTCCTGGTTGCGAGCATTTGTGGAGTACATGCTGACATCTGGACAATCTGGGAAAAGAGTGCTCAGGACAGGAGTTGTCACAACATTTTGTTAGTTTGAAGTTGTTTCCAAACGAAGAGTGAAATAATAAAATGGGAAAAAATACAATTTTTAAAAGCAAATCAGGGAAACTTGAACTTAACTGAATATTTGAAGATATGAAGGAAGTATTAGCCTCTAGGTGGGTTAGTGGCATCACTTGGTGCGGTCTAACAGAGTCTGTACTGAGCAGAGATCCACAGGGACAGCACTGAGGACCAGTGGGGTCACAAAGTACCTCCTGGGCTTGCCAAGGAGTAGGGCAGTGGTCCTCATCAACTCAGGCACTGATGAAGCAAGCTCTTGAGAAGGGCAAACCGTGCAGGCGTGACCCTCTCCAAAGCACAAGCAGAGGACAAACCAAAGCAAAGCACAGTGGGTAAGTCACTGGAGGTGAGGTCAGAGGATGAGGAAGAAAGTGAGGGTACAGGTAGTTAGAACAGGGAACCCCAAGCCCTAGCCCACGTGACCCAAGATTGTTTATGGTCTGAGAAACAATCAAGGGACCAGTAGGGTCCCCTCAACCCAACTAAAAATGGAACATTCAGAACGCTAAAACAACACAATGCTAAAACAGCAGGCCAAAGCTCGTTCCAGAAGGCAGGCCAGGTAACGTGGGGAAACTCAGGGGGCCACAGAGCTCAGGAGACTCCATCCCCAGGTCCAGCCAATCAGCAACAGACACAATGCAGAGACACCCAATGGCCGAACCCCACATCTTGCCCACGTACTCATATAAACTGTTTTTTGGCCCCTCAGCGGCTCCCACTCTGGACCCCTCTGCTCAGAGGGCTTTCCTGTCCTTCCTATCTATCAATAAATCTCTTGCCTTTTTAAAAAATCTGTAATTGGCCTCAAAGTTGAATTCTTTCTTCACCCAAGACAACAACTGCGAGTCCCTGGACCTTGAGGCCCCAATTCACTGCAAGACGAATTAGGCCAAGCGGAAGGGGAGGGGAGGGAGCAACAGGAAGTAGCGCCGCCGCCCAGGCATAAAAGCAGAGTCCATACAGAAGGACGTGCCCAGAGGGCCTGGAGTACGTGTACTGGCAAGGTAGAGATGTGGTGACACGCAGAAGTGGGAACAGGCCGTGAAGTGCAGCTGAACAGCTGGAGCTGACCCTGCAGACCTGGGAGCCAGTAGGATCTGCACATGGCAGACACAGCGAGGCTGAGGTCAGAGAGACCGGCAATTGGGGGACAAGTTATGGGGGCAGGAAGGCAGGCCCAGGCTCATTTTCCAGGTCTGTGCTCTGTCACTGACCCGAGGGCATCAGAGATCCCTTCAGCTGGCAACAACTATACTTTCTCCTGCCAAGTAGCAGGGCGGCAGGCACGGGTCTCACACACAGGTCACTGTGGGGAGGACACTTGGCTGCTGCCCTGTCTAGATGGATCGTCCTATTGACAATACCAATCACAGGTCCAGCGGTGGGCTCCTGGGACTGAAATTTTCCCTGTCACAGTGATACCGCTGGGCTCAGGCTCTGTGACAAGGAGACTCCACTACCCCCGCACCAGGGGACATAAGAAGGCACAGGACCGGTGGCTTTCACAGGGTGGCTTTCACAGCCCCCCAGGCTGTGAGGATCATACCTGTGGCCACTGCAGGAGCAGAAAGCACAAGACAGACATTGTGCAGGACACAAGTTGGGGGATGGAAAAGAGGTCAGGAGCTAAGGTCTGGAGGCCTCAGCACAGCCAGGAGACAGACACATTGCTGAAGCCCATTGCTCCAGTCTCCTGCTTTAGGATTCTGGGACAAATGTGAGTGAGGAGTGCTTTTTGGTTGAAACAAGCTGCCATGGAAACCACAGGCAAGAAATCAACAGGGACCTTTCTCTCACCAAACAGAGAAATATGATCAAGTAAGGGTCTCGCATGGCTGCCTTGCCTCTGTGAGCAAAAAGTCTTTTGTCTTCACATTTCCTGCACGCTGCTCCTGGGAAGCTTGGCACAGGAACACTTGAAACAAATCAGGTTTTCCCTCCATGGGATCCCAGAAGGTCCTTGGGCTACATGTGAGGCCTGGCTTGAGTGAGTGACAGCTGGCTCAGCTTAATCCAAGAACAAAGGATGAATCCTCCAGGGATGCTTAGAGGTGATGGAAAATGAGCTCAGAGAGGAATGTAAGTGACAGCAGGGACAGAAAAAGAGCACTTCCCCTGGCACCCTGAACTTGGTAGGAAACAATTTAAAGCGGTTCCAGGAGGACACACTCAACAATGAGCACATTCCAGGAGAGAGCCACAGGCCCACCAGGCTTTGCATCTGAGGCCCAAGTACAGCTGCGGCATATACTGGCACGGATTCATCGATGTGGCTCACCCTCTGCTTTGTAAGACATGACATTATTTTAATTGTAAAATAGCAGAGGCTAAGAACAATTGCTCATTTCACAGACAACCCAAGACCCCAAATCCACAAACAAGATGGGTCTTCTCCAGCACAGCACAGACCAACACCCACAGCACTGAAGATGTGAATGAAGAGACATGGGTGGTCACAGTGCACCAGGACTCAGAGCAACGCATCCCCCCCGACAGACTTTCCTAAAAAAAGGGCTGCCCCACACCTCAAATGTTTGTCTGATTTAGTTGCCAACCAGTGATACTGGAAATCACTGTCCACGCCTGGTTCCTGCAAAGTGAAGGGGATGGAATTGATGACCATGCCACTGTCTCCAGCTTCGTGGTGGGGGGGACTGATAATGTGGCCTTATTATCAATGTTTTCTGCTTAGAAAAGATACCTGTTATTCACTGAGTCTCTAAGACATTGGAGAATTCCTTGAATTAATCTGATTAATGAATGAATTAATTAATCTAGAGTCAGTGCAATTCCAGCCAAATTCCCAGTGAGCTTTCTCTTAGGAATTAGCAAAGTGATGCTACCACTCTTAAAGAGAAGAGGACCAAGACTAACCAAGACATCATTGATGAATATGGGGGGAGGGTACTCACTAGCAGATATTGAGACTTTACAAAAACTCTGGCAATAAAAAGGCATCTGGTGGCCTCCCTGGTGGCACAAGCGGCTAAGCACCGCACTATGAAGTCATCCACAGCGTCTGCAGCACGAGTTCGATCCACGGCCAGCCAGAGAGCAACCCACATGGTGAGGCAGACCTCTCCTGTCTCGCCCGCTGCTCCCCTGAGCAGAGTATATTGGTCGGTCTGCCTGTTCTGTTCCCCACTCTGTCTCTAGTGAATCCTCTCACCCCCTGTATCTCTGGCCTGTACCCCAGCTCATGTATGCATAAATAAATAAATCTTTAAAAAAAAAAAGGCATCTGGCAAGCTGGAGCTAACTGATTTCCCTTTCCAAGAGCTAAGATTCCTCTGAAAAGACCTGTCTTTGCTTGGAATGGAAGCAACGAAAAAGAAAGCATAACCAAGTTCTCCAAAATGCGATTTCTCAGACTACCTGCATGAGAACCATGTGGAGTTCTGTTAAAAGCACAGCGTCTCACCTTCTAAACCCCACCCACCCACAAAACAACAAAACTGCAGGCTTACAAGCAGCCCATGTGACCCATTTTGTTCATTTAAAATGGGGACTCACTCCCATCGGCAGAAGGCCACCCCAGCCAACAGCCCATGACAAAGTCAGGCAGTATCTCCACAAGGCAGTCAAGAGACTGACCAGGGATGGTTGACTGCACTATTCCCAATAATTAGAATTTTCAGTTCCGACCAGTCCAGGACTTTCTTATGCAGAAGAGTTTAATCAATGCAGGTCCTTGTTAACCAACCAGCAACTGGAAACAGAAGGACAACAGAGGTTTCAGCTGTTCTTCCTAGAGGTGCACAAATGAACTTTCAAAAAGTGACTGCTGTTCCCCTGCCCCAAGACTGGGAATTCATGGCTCTGCGGTGGGGCCGAGGTATTGAGAATTTTTATTTTATTTATTTTTTTTTTTCAGATTTTTATGGGCTTTTTATGCTAAATCAGGGGACAGAGCAGCTTCCCTCTCAGCGTTTCTCTGGCATTCTCTGGGCTTTTTTAAAAGCTCCCCAGATGATGATTCTAACATACAATCGTGATTGGGGCTGTGTAGTCCTAGGTGTAAGAGGTTTAATGAATCACTTAGTAAGGGTCTGTGTTCTAGTACTTTCCCCTTTGGAACAAATCCTACACTGGAAGTGGTTATGAGCCTACAGGGGAAAGAAGGGTAAACTGAGGCCCAGAGTGGCAGGGCCAGTTCCAAGAGGACTCTTCCTTGGCCAGGGAGTGAGTGGGGACATGAAGATCCCCTCTGCCAGAAAGCTGTGGCCTAAGGTCTCATCAGTTTCACCCTCTCTCTATCTGCTTAGGTCTGAGAGAGCCAAAGATCTGCTGCTGCTGCCAGAAAGTCCTAGAAAAAGCTCCTCTGGTCCTTTCAGGAAGCATCATTGCACGATTCTCATGGAAGAGGCCAGGGAGGAACCAGCCCAGGAGCAGAGCGCTCTGCCTACACTGTGAGTGTCACCCAGGGTCCCCACCTGGCCCTCTTCCCTGGCCAAAGAGAGCCAGGTGTTGGTCCTAACCCCACTTGAGGACTAAGCTGTCATGTGATCCTGAACTTGGAAGCAAGGTCAGTTCCAGAGCTGAGCCAGTGCAACCAACTCTGGAGTGATCCCAGCACCTCTGCCAACCGGTTGGCTCAGGGCCACTGGGGCCACCGGACTCAGCTTGCCTCTCCTCTCCATTTATTCTGGAGGAAACTGAGGCACTGACAGGACGGAGTGTCCCTGGGCACCTGGCTTGGCCTGCCTGTGGCACAGCCTGCACGGCCCAGCTCTGCAGTGGCTGCTCAGTGGAGAGCCGGGCCTGGGAGATGGGCACAGTTACATCAGGAACCCTCTGGCTTCATGGAAGATCTGTTCATTTGGGAGATTTGGGAAGAGTCGAGAGAGTCTAATGGCTTGGAAAAGAAATTGGAAGCTAATTAAAAAAAAAAAAAAGCTTTACAGAGAGAAAAAGAAAGCAATGAGAAGAGCCAGCATTTCTCAAAAGTTTTCATCCTTCGGTCACGGCAAATGCTGTGCAGCTGGGAAACAGTCCTTCAAAGGCAAAATACATCTCATGCCCTGGGATGGCTTAACTATCTCTGTTCAGGGGGAGCTGCAGAATTTGGGTTCAGAGCCATCTTTGATGTGTCTGTCCCTGGGGCAGGTGGTGAAATGCCTGTGTGTTGGGGGGTGGGGGGCACCTCCATCCAAGATGAATCAGCTGTTGTCTCAAGTTGGGTAAAAGAAAGAATTCACGTCAGCGTAGACTCTATTTAACTCCAGAAGAATTCCTGGTGGATCATTTTCTCTTTGCCCTTATTAATTCAGTAAGCAATATACTCATCGCCCTTCTTCAAAAATGTCCCGTGGCATTTCTGGAAGGCAGCATTTCTGGAAGGCAGACACAAGAGACAACAGCACTGCGTGCAGTATTTTTCTGGACTTGCCTCAATGCTTCTGTGGTAGGAGGGGCACACATGTTATGGGGGGGGGGGACACTGGAACATTGTATCATTCCCAGGTACTATAAGAATAAAACTGTGGCAGTTAGAGAAATCACTACCAAAGAGAAACAAATCTATTTTCAGAACCAGAGACTTTAATCTCATGGCAATGCTTTTATTTTCACTCCGTAAGAGGATGGTAGATGCACTTGAGTCCATATTAAATAGCTCAGAGAAAAAAATCTGCGATGTACTTTGGTCAAATTACCCATCATATCTCCATAAAATACACTTTGGGAAAAAGAGTATTTTTCCCCAGAACCAGCTGCTGTGAACATCAAGTCTGAAGACGGCGCTATGAAGATGGTGCTCCACACTGGGCTAAAGGCTGTAGCTGGAGACTGGCAACTGCAGGCGCTCGTGTCTTTGTTCTTTTTCTTGTCCCTTCTCCCCATCCGTCCCTCCCTTTCTTGTAGGGCATTGTGATGAGACAGTGGGACAGGACTCAGCACCTGACTGACTGGCCTGTTTAGCTGCAAGTATTCCCTGAAGACGGGCTTTGTTAGCTTGACCTTAAGTCATGAGAATGAACCCACAGATCTGAAGCAGGGACCCAGGAAAAAGTGAACTTGCTAGGGAGACACACTATCACTAAGAAAGAACTCCCCAAATTCCAAAGATCACAAACCAAATGGAAGGTAAGGTCCACCGGAGCGTGAGCTGGCACAGTGCTGCCCTCTGTCTGTCACCAGCAATCTGGCAGGACCTCCCGGTCTGCCGCCCCAGCCCCACGCAGGGCCTTTGCTCTCAGTAAGGCACACAAATTTGCAAGTGTGTAAAGGGGAGAGGGTACATTTGAGAGAAAACCTATGGGAATGTTAACAAAGGGGGGCAACTGTAGTGGAGGTCACTCTCTCTAATTAAGGTTATACTCCTTTTATAACTAAAAAACGATATGATAAAGAAAAAATGAGGTAAACAAATGGTGTCGTGACTGAGGTGCAACCTGGAGGGCTGGGGGGAGAAATCCATTCTGAGACAAGGCCTGACACCACCCCTTTCTCTCCCCGCTGTCACTATCTCATGAGGGTCACCCTCTTTCTGCAGAGTAATATGGGATACATGATGGATACCATTTAATAAGGTTAAAAACTAAGTCCCCACCGCTGGCCCAGGGCTCAGATCTGGCAGGCAGAAACACATAAGGGAATGGACCAACCCAGCTCCAGAAATGCAGAATCAGGGCTTCTGTGTCAAAGGCAAGTGCCTGAGACAAGGCATCCCTGTAGATAACCGGTGCAAACTGGCACCCCAAGTTAGAAAACAGAGTATAAAAGAGCCTCAAATTCTCCTTCACATGCAGACCTCTCCTGTCTCACCCCCTGTTTCTCTTAGCAGGGTATTTCAGTAACTCTGCCTTTTCTGTTCTCTGTCTCTGGTAAATTCTTTCACCCCACACCTCCTGCCTTACCCTGATATTTCTCCCCACTTCAATGGCCAGGCCTAGGCAAACAGAACATTTGGGTGAGCTATAATTTAGGGTTAGAGGAGGGTGAAGCAAATCTATCCTTTTTATTGCAACCTTTCCTGACAAAACCTTTTTAAAATGCAGCTTTGTTAAATATCCCAAGATAGATTCATCCAACTGAGGTCACCCTGTGAGGTTCCTACAGGCTGGCCACTCATGGGCAACTGTGACCTATTTGCTATCTACAAATCACAGCAGAACATTCCTTGACTACCTATATCGTGAGGCAGGCCTGGGGACACTGAGGCTGCTGTTGACCTGATTACGTGACTATCTCCATGGTGGTCTCGGGATAACTCTGCCTGTGATAACATCTACTTTGCTGACGCAAATGTCTCTTGATGCGTTGTCACGATGTCCCTTTCCTTCTCCCTTGTAAAACTTTGTCCCCCATTCCCATCCTACCCGCCAGTCCCTATTCCTCACACTAATGTCACATGATCAGCTTTTACGATCCTGTATGATTTTAATAAATGGCACAAGAACTTCTGCTCAAGTAGCAGAGTCTTCTTGCCTCGCAAACCTGCTCCATGACTGCTGTGTCCTTCGTCTTCCCGTGGCAAAGCGGCAACAAAGTTCCTGTCGCTACAAGCCCGTGAATAGGACCTCACCCAACCCACACATGCACTGGAAGCTGCTGCTGCCCGCTGTGCTCCTCTTCCCCCAAATCACCCGGTGGACAGGCCTGCTAATAGAGGGTGCTGCCTATGTGGGTTGTCCATGGGAAGTCCTGATCCTTACTCATCCTGCAGAGACTTGCGCCTGTCCTGACCCACTTGGGGCGCACCCTGCCCAGACACCCCTGCTTGCAGACGCATCTGCTGGTGAACATTTGCCCCAGCTGCGGGTGGCCCGCTGCCTCCCCAAACTCCCAGTGGACTCTACTTTTAAGGCACTAGACCTTCTCCTCCCCTGTTCTCCTCTCCTTTTCTCAAGATCCTGTTTCTTTTTTATTGTCCCCCATTCTCTTGCTGTTATTGTCATTCATGGAGCTGTCTGCTGCAAAACAGACTTAGGTGTAGAATCTCCAATCCCCTGGAGAAAAAATGTTATATGGAAAAGGTACAAAGCCTAAAAATAAACTGTTATTCATATCCTGGAGAAAAGTTATCTTTAGACTGCTGCTCAAAACTGAAAAATATAAACAATTCAAATTTACTTAGAGTACTGGTAGGTGTTAGTCTTAGGGCTTCCAACATAAACAAGTGTGAACACCTCAGTGTTCTTACAACATGCTTCTTACTACACTGGTTTGGCTTAAAAAACTAAACTGAGCACTCACTTTATTTTATTTTTGGCATTTTTTGTTTTTAAAGTTTAAGAGAAACAAACATGATGCCACAGAGCAAATGAGAAAGTGTTTTTCTATTCTGTGAGCTGAAATGTTGCTTTTCTAACAGTGCCCTGGTCAGGAGCACAGGCTGGATTGGAATCAGAGGCTCGGGATTTAGGCCCGGCTCCACCGGTGGGGCTTGATGCCTCATCCTGATTCCTTCCTCTATCGAAGGTTCCAGTCTGCAGCCAGACCAGCCGTGGGGTCACAGGGGCACTGCAAACTCTCAGAATGCCAGCCCCGCAGCATGAGAGAGCCAGTGCTTCCGCCCAGGCTCTTAATAAAGGAAAGGCCGCCATTCCTGTGGAAGCGTCTTTCCTTCTTTTTCCTCATGGTTAATTTCCCTTTCTACCCTCAATTTAAAAAGCTTTTAAGTAACTAGTGCATGCACAATTCGGAAGATACAAAGAAAGGAAAAGTAAGGTAAATCTCCTTTTCTTTCTTTTTTTTTTTTTAAAGATTTATTTATTTATTTATACAAGCACTGGGTACAGTCAGAAGCGCGGGTGGATGAGAGGATTCACCAGAGCCAGAGCGGGGAAGAGAACAGGCAGAGTGACAAAATACACTGCTGAGGGGATCAGCGGGCGCGGCAGGAGAGGTCTGTCATGCCACGTGGGACCCTCGCTGGCAGCTGGGGATCGAACCGGCGCTGCAGAGGCTGCAGGCAGCTCTGCAGTCCAGCGCTCAACTGCTGCGCCACCAGGGGAGGCCCAAGGTAAATCTCCTTCTGCCCATGCTCCCCACTGCCCAGTCTCCCCAGAGAGACACCGCCCTAACCAGTTTCCAAAGACACCCCGTGCACCTGTATATGCATCCATTTTAAATGTGACTCTGTATACACATAGCTCATGGAATAGCCTCTCCCCAACACACAGGTGGCAGGTGCTACCCACACTTTCTTGCAGGGATTCTTGTTTTCTTCCCATGGTGGTGGAGATGGGTTGTCCAATTGAGGCACATTTAGAACTGACCTTTTCTCTTTTTTTCAATAACTGTTTATGTAACATTTTATATAACTAGGTATCTATTGGTGGTTGTTTAACTGGCTTCTGATCCCTTGTTAGTAATAAATACCTTTGTTATATATCACTGGCATGTGAGCAAGTGTGGCATAGGAGAGACAGTAGAAATTGGATAGTTGGGGTACTCCCCTGGTGGCGCAGCGGTTGAGCGCTGGGCTGCAGATCTGCTTGCAGCTGCTGCAGTGCCAGTTAGATCCCCGGCCACCAGCGGGGGTCTCACATGGTGCGACAGACCTCTCCTGCCGCGCCCGCTGCTCCCCTCAGCAGTATATTTCGTCAGTCTGCTTGTTCTGTTCCCTGCTCTGGCTCTGGTGGATTCTCTCACCCTCCCACACTTCTGACTGTACCCAGTGCTTGTGTAGATAAATAAATAAATCTTTAAAAAAAGAAATGGGATAGTTGGGTGAAAGGGTATATAAACTTAAAATTTGATAATATGCAGTTGTCCTCCACAAAAGCTGTATCACTTCATCCTTCCCCTCCCCTTGCAGGAGACATGCCTTTTCCCTTGCCAACAATGTTTAAATATAGTTTCAATATGCATTTCGCTTTTTAAGCCAGAGGTTGAGCTCTCTTCATGTTTCCAGCTTCTGAGACACCTGACTTTAGCCCCTGGGAACCGCCCACAACCTCTCCTCCTCTTTTCCTTAGGAAGCTGGTCTTTCATTTATTTGTTTGTAAGAACTCTTTAAGAAATGAGCATTTTGTGACATGGGTTGCAAGTATTTTTCTTATTTTGCCAAGAAAAAAATGGCATATAATTATGTGACCGAATTTATTAATATCATTTCTGGTGACTCTGGGGGTCTGTGAGTTACTAAATAGGTCTTTTCCACTCCAAAATTATAAATAGTATTTTTTTTAATGTTTTTTGCAGTTTTTTTCATTTAAATCTTTGAACTGTCAGGGATTTGCACGTAAAAGTGAGTGGTTACTTCTTCCAATATTTTCTGATTTGCAGCACATTTCCTTCCACATTTCTTATGATTTCCCCCTGGTTTTAGCCTTAAATAACATATCTAAATGCCAGCTTATGGTCTCATAAGTAGCATGTTCTCACTCAGGCTATGCAGGTCCCTGAAACTGCCACCAAGAACCTGAGCCTGTTGTTACACAGACCCCTTTCAGAAGAGACTGCCGCATGCATTGCTGATGTTAATCTTCACAACAACCAGGAGGTGGTAAGAGGCAGTGGTCAGTGCCAGGCACACAGAGGGGCAGGACAGGCAGTTTCCCACCAGTGAACTTGTCCGCCGCAGAGCAGCTGGGAGAAGAGGCCCACTGACTTAGCAAGTGAACCTCCACACTGCTTAGCACTCATGTGGCCGTTACACATGCTGTGTTCCTCCCTCCTCCTCACTTCCACACATCATCCTCATCCACTAGGTCCTGTCACTTTTACCTCTTTAAATAATAACTTTCAAATGGTTCTGGTCTCACTGCCACTGCCCCAGTTCAGACCCTAGTTGCTCTTTGCTGGAAAGGCATGTTTCTGTCCAATGCCTTACCAAGCTATTCCTTACAGGGACACCCTCCTAAGACACTGCTGGCTTCATGGCTTCCTCCATCAAAAAAAACCCCACAGGATATATTGCAAACGTGTAGCATTGCTTATCAGTCTCAAATCTAGCTCTGGTTCCCTCTCCAGACTCATCTCCTACTTTCTTCGCCACAAGTTGCTCCTTGTCTTACTCCCTTGACCTAGGTCTTTCACCCAAAGCCTTTTTCCATGTTGGTGGCCAGTGAAGCTGTGAGCCCTGGGAGAGCAGAGACGCAGGAATAACGGGGGAAGGGAGAATCCTGAGTGTGTGCCCAAGGCACACCAGCTACACCATCACCTGTGCAGGCAGCTCCTACTTCTGAGATGCTCTCTTTACCAGGCCAAGCTCTGAATTTTTGCCCTCTCTCCAAGATGCATTTCAAGTGTCATTTTGATCCTTCATAATACTTCTCAGCTTTAACCTACCACAGAGACGGGTCATGTCAAATCACGCTGTCTCATATTACAACTTCTTTCCCTTCTAATCCCCTCCCTTAGACTTGGAACGCACTTCTGACACTTCCAGGCCCAGCGCATCGGGACCACCAACGGCCCGCAAACAGCAGACTTGCTCATCGGGACTTCCGCAGGCCTCCTGTGCAAAATTCTATAAAAATGATCAAGGATGGCTTGGCCCGGGCCTCTGGGACCTTCATTTAACAATGTTCCTGGCAAAGAAGAGGCGCTCGAGAAACATCTGTTGCCTATGAAGTAACGGAAAAGTAAATAAAAGGCAGCAGGTTTCCTTTAGGGGCATCCTTGTGGGGTTGAACCGTTTCGACCCGCTCCCCCCGCCCGCAGCGCACTCCCCACCTGCCTCTCGGCGCCCCGCCCGCCCGCCCAGCCCGGGCCCTCCGCGTCCCCGCCCTCCGGCCTCCGCCTGGCGAGCCCACCGCCCGCCCCGGCCCTCCGCGTCCCCGCCTCCCGGGCCAGCCCACCTGCCGAGCCCACCGCCGCCCGCTCACCTGTAGGCCCAGGGCGCCACGCTGCGCAGGTTGGTGGGCGGCCGGAAGCGCCGGTCGGGCCTGCCCCCTGCCGGGCAGCTCGCGTTGCGCGCCTGCTCGCGCGGCCCGAGCTGCAGGGTGTGGTGGAAGGCGCCCAGCACGCCCGCCGCCAGCCGCCCGTACAGCTGCTCCAGGAGCTCCTCCGGCCGGTCCGCGCAGCCCCGCGGCCGCGGCGGCCGCCTGCCAGGCCTCAGGGCGTCGGCGCCGGGCGGCAGCGCCAGCAGGACGCCGGCCACGAGCACCCAGACCTGCGGGACAGGCCGCGCTCAGCGCCCGGGCGGAGGAGCCGCGCCCGCCCCGCGCCCCGCGCCCCGCGCCCCGCGCCCCGCGCCCCGCGCCCCGCGCCCCGCGCCCCGCGCCCCGCGCCCCGCGCCCCGCGCCCCGCGCCCCGCGCCCCGCGCCCCGCGCCCCGCGCCCCGCGCCCCGCGCCCCGCGCCCCGCGCCCCGCGCCCCGCGCCCGCCCGCCGATGGGCGCCGACCACACGAGCCCCCGCGCGCCCTCGCCGCCCGTGCGCCGGCCCCGGGCGCCCCGGGGGCCCGCCCCGCGCCGGCCCGCGCACCCCCGGCCCCCGCCGCCGCCGCCGCCCCGAGGCGGGCCGCGCGCGGGGGGCGGGTGCGGGCTGCGCGTGTGCCTGTGCCTGCCCGGCTGCTGCGCCGCGGGCTGCGAGTGCCTGTGACCGCGGCGGCCCGACGCCCGGACGGCCTCGACGCCCGGGCCAGCGGGGTCCGCGGAGCCGCCCCGGACGCGCCCCGCCAGCCGCCCGCCCCCCGCCGCGTGGGCCGCCCTGGCGGGCCCCGGACGCCGCGGGGCCCCCGACTTTGGACCTGGCTCAGCTGCAGTAAGTTCCCTCGGGCAGCGGCGCCGCGACGCCCGCGCGCAGACGGCCCGGACGCGGCTCGAGGGCGCCGCCCGGGGTCTTGGGACCGCCCGGCTCCGCACCCCGGGCTTTCGCGAGTGGAGACCGTCGTGTCACTCACGGAAGGGACTCACCAGGGACCCCAGCGTCGTCTCCGAGAACATCCCGACGTGTGACGAGCCCACGGTACAGACGGGCCCGCGGCGTGGGCGCGGACCGCGCGGGCGTGGCCGGGGCCGAGGTCTGGACCCGCCGGCTGGGAGGAGGATGCGGAGCCCGGGGCCGAGCCCGCCGACTGGCGCCGCCTGATTGGCGGAGAAGGCCGGGAAGGGACTGGTCGCGAAGGCTCCGAGCTCACAAGTAGGGCCAACTTGGTGAAGTTGGGGGAGTCAGATTTTGGCGCAGGGGGATAAGAATTTTCTAGACTGTCCAAGAATAGAGCGCGGCACCTCGAAAAAGAAGCACCTCAAAACCTAGAACTATTCATTCTCTTCTGACATTGCTCCAAGAAATCGCTTAGAAATTTAAAGCAAATCTCTTTCACAAGGTGAGAGGAGGCGGGTCCACCTTTCCTCTACAGGCCCTTAGTGATTCTTCTGTGCCTCTCTATCAACTTTAAAATCCAAGTACTAAATATTTGCCCAGCTTGTATTTTTATGATTGTAAGTGGTCATCACTTGCTCTATTATAGTATTGGAGATTTCCTACTCTATAATAACTAACTTCATGTAAAATAACTAAACCGTCATGTAAAATAAACCTGATACTTTGTGAATAAATTGAAGGGACTGTACATAAATGAAGGAACTATATTGTATTTCAAGAACACAAAAATTTTTGATCATTTCAGTCCAAGAATTAATAATGCTTCATGCTTTTTAAGCGGCAGGCTAATGAATATGTTCATTTTACAACTGTCACACTACAAAAAATAAAAATGAAAGATTCATTCCAGCTTAAAGGTTTTCAAAAATGCAGAAAATACGTAATTTATGACTCCCTAAATGGTTTGCAGCTTTAGTATTTAACTACCGTGTAAACCATTAGCTAAGCTGCATTTCATTTATGCAACACTTTCATATGCCTCCAGTATTCTGTTCCTAACAAGAGTTTAGGAATTTACTGTTAAGAATCCCACTGAAATCTCTAATTTAAGCCATTTACAGCTCTTGGTAAACATTTGTTTTGAGGTTATATAACATTTTCCTGACTAGTAGATTGTTCATGTTCTTAGATTTTTTTCCCCCTGGTAAAGTGGGAGTAAAGATATCAATACTCAAATACTGCTTGTTTTTTATTTGATTGAAAAAATCGTGGGAGTCCTGTAGGCGAGAGACGATCAGAACAACAGTTTCATAAGAATACTCAGTTTGTCTCGTGACAACATCCCTTCATATGTAAGGAGGCAGTGCCAGACAGTTAATTCTGTGTCTTATTCAACAAAATATCTTCCTGTGTGCTGTGTGATAACACGGAAACTTCTCTCTTCTTCTTCCTTGATTATTTTGGAAGTGGAAAAAGAAGTAATTCACTTTCAAACACTTCTCATTTTGTAAAGTAGATCACAAATTACTGAAAATGCCCACCTAATTGATAGAACATAAAATTCATCCTTGGGGAACTAAACAGAATTGAGAAAATGGCTTATAAACAAGTGCAAACCTTTTCAGTTGTTTAATTTATGACCAATTACTCTCAGTTCTGAAAATACTTATGAGTAATTGAAGTAAACATGTTAATTAAATCTAAATTTAAGGCATACCAGTGAGAGAAAAGGCAGCAAAATACTCAAAACTAAACTCATCAGGTTCTTCTTAGAAATGAGTACCTCCTTGATATTTAGTGAAGATGTTACTTTGCTGGTAGTCATAAAAGCTTGATTTTTAAGTAAATTTCAGCTCCTCCTTCTCATCCCTGGTTCACTGAGTCACTTCAGTACTAATGTGTGGTTGGCTACTTCCTTATTTGTCTTCTTGTGTTGCTGAATGTACCAATCTACCTAAACCTTCTTCATCTTTAGACTGTCAGGTCTTTCTACAAATAGTTCTCTTTATTGCTGTGAACTTGGTTAGCACTGGATCTATCAAAACTGTCTGTCATTCCTGGCACATACACACAGATGATTTATTTGATACCCTGGCCTTCAAATGATTACTGGAGCACCATTGTTTTTTCTTTAATCACATCTCAAATCCTCTGATTATATTCTAGATATTATCTTTACTAGTAACTGCACCATATCCAAACTTACAATCTCAAATAACCTATTCCCTGACAGAATCACTTTCTATCCTTACCATGCCTGTAATTCTCTGATCTCCACTCTTGTAATTCTACCACTTTTTACTCATCAACCACTCTTGAATCCTTATTTCTTTTCTTGTGTTTAAGTTCATGCTTCAACAGTCTCACCGTACCTTAACAAACACCCTTAATCTCTTGTTCCTTTCCTTCTGTTTTATTTCCCAGGAATAATCTCAACTCTGGAAATCATGCAACTGGCCCAACTGGACTGTAATTAATGACAATAAATCTCAGATGATCATTCAAAATGCAATGCATTCAATGCAGTTGTGTCTATTATACTTTCCTAGTTATACTCTTGTTCCAAGATCACTTTACATTTCTTCTTTCCTGAAATCTATTAGCAATTCCTCTCCTCCTGTCATACACAGAGGTGAGAACAATTACTTCTCCCCCCCAATATCTTATATAACTGAATTGCATTCAATTTCATATATCCTGCCCTCTCTCTGATGTATTTGATAAACCCTTTCCTGACCCCAGCTTCCTCTCTGTTTTCCACCTAATTTCTCTGTTCCTTTCCATAGCAAAATGCTCTGAGTTGTCATTCTCTGACCCCAAAACCCCCTTCCCATTCTCTGTTCAATGGACTCCAACATTTCATTGCAATGACTTTCATGAGGTAGAAATGATACAAATATTGCCAAAGTCAACTGTCTTTACCTTAGATTTTTCTGCATCATTTGATATAGTTGACTGCTCTCTATTCCTTTTTAATTACTCTGTTTAGTATATTGTTTTTCATCTTTTCATTTTCAACCTACCATGCCCTTATTTAAAAAAATTGTGTCTATTGTAAGTATCACAGGGTTATTATTTCTTAATTTGGTATGTTAATCTTTGTTATTTAATTATAATACTTAAACTTGTTTCTTGTGTTTACCAGTGTAACACATTAGTATTTTCTAATTATGTAATTATTAAGATAATCGGGTTTACTTTTTTATAATTACTAATGTAGTATAAGTACAAGTGGGGTTAAGTTCAAGCCTCCTGTTACCTATTTCCTATTTGTCTTTTCTTTATTCCTTTAGTTTAAAATCTTTCTTTGGACTAATCAGTAATTATATCTTATCCTTTATTAGCTTAAGAAAACTTCGATTTTGATATTATTTCAGACTTATGGGAAAATTGTAAGAACAGTACAAAGAATTATACCCTTCATTCAGATCCATTCCTTGTTAACTTTTCTCCACATTTGCTTATTCCCCTTTTTCCTGAATCATTGACATCAGGACCTTTGTCTCAAAATCCTTTATAGCCTGTATTAACTAGGAACACAGGCATTTATGTAGCCATTGTGAAATGATTAAAGTTTGGAAATTTTACAGATAAAAGCCCATTATCTAACATACAGATCTAGTCATGTTAAACCAATGATCCATATAGTGTATTGGGGGGCAAATTTCCTCAGTCCAGGATCTGACCCAGGGTTGAACATTGCATTTTGTTGACAAATCTCTTCAGTCCCCTTAAATCTGGAGTAGTTTCTGCAACATTCTTGGTCTTTCATGATCTTGACTTTTTTTTGAACGTCAGGTCAGTTATTTTGTAGGAAGTCCCTCAATTTTGAATGCTTCCTCATGATTAGTTTCAGGGTATATGTGTTGGGCAAGAATATCAATGAAGGCATCTTGTACCCTGTCAGTACTTCATATTAGGAGATACTGGCTGATGTGTCCCACTGATCATATTAATTTTGGCCACTGGTTAGGACAGGCCCACAAGATTTCTTCAAAATAAAATTATTTTTCTCTTATAATTAATGATTTGTGGGGAAACACTCTGAGGCTAGGTAAATCTATTATTCTCATCAAACTCTCCTCCACTTGCTTCAGCATCCATATTAACATATTCTTGCCTGAATCAAAATCTACTTGATAGTGTTTGAAAAATGGTGACTTTCAACTCTGTCATTCTTTCAATATTTATTATTCTTTAGATTTTTACTTGTACATATCTATTTATAACAGAGGTATTTTTTCAGTTGTCATTCTAGAGACTTCAATGTGTATCTTTGCCTTATTACAATCTGCCAGGATCTGAGAATAACCTGATAGTCATTTAACACCTCCTCTCAATCTTTAAATATTGGCCTGTATTTTATTTCTATAAATGTTAAAATCTCACAAGGCAATATTGTTGTTGTTTTAAAGAATTACTATTTTGTTCCCCTACCTCTTCAGTGCTTTCCATCCATTTCATGTTTCTTTTTTCCCTTTAGCCTGCATAAATACTTTTAGTATTTTCTGTAGAGCTGGTCTTATACAAATTAATTTTCTCAAATTTTGTTTGTCTGAAATGCCAAACTGTAAAGATTGAAAGATAAACTTTGGGTTGGAATTGAATTCTGGGTTGGCTGCTTTTTTTCTTTCAGTACTTTAAAGTTCTCATTCTGTTTTCTGAGTCCATAATTTTTATGGGAAAGTTATAATTAAATCTTACTATTGTTCCTCTGAAGGTAATATATCATTTTTACTCGATTTTAAAGAATTTGTCTTTAGTTTCCAACAATTTGAGCAAAATATATATAGCATGCAGTTTTCTTTATACCTGCTTTCTTTCTGTTGATGGTCTTTAATTTGGGAAATTTCTAGACATTTCTTCAAATGTTATGCCTGCACTATTTTTCAAATTTTAATCTTTATAAGGTCCTAAATTATCCTTTATTATCTACTTTATTCTTTCCATTTTTATTTTTGTGTTTCAATTTTAATATTTTCTAGTGACTTGTTCATTTATCCTGACTTCTGCTCTATTCAGTATTTTGTTAAATTCATCGATGTAAGTTAATTCCAAAAATTATCTTTCAGTTGTAGGTTATCCATTTGACTTGTTTGTAGATTACAGTATTTTATTGAAGTTTCTTATCTTTTCATCCATTTGGTCCATCTTTTCTCTATTTTATTTATTATACAACCAGCATTATTTTCAATCCCTTGTCTGTTAGAGCCATTATCTGGATTACCATAGAATCTGTTTCTACTTGTTTTCTTTTGATTATTGCCATTTTCTGTCTCCTTATTTCTTTTTGTAGGCTAGATATTACATGTGCAAGAACCATGGAGGCTACAAGTGATATTGCTTCTAGATAAAGTTCCTATTTCTACTGTTAGTCAGGATTTGTAGCTATGACCTCAGCTGGTTAAGGAATGAATTGGGCTGGGTCATTCTCCTTAAGAGACCATTCACTCCCTGTTGGTGCTGGTTTGTTTTTGTCAGTCAGTCTACCCCTGGTTTGTTTGTGTCCCTCCAGGCTTTGATTGAGAGTTTTGTAGATGGCTAGTGGTTTTGAATTTAGGTCATTAGCCTCTTGGCCCCCAGGTTCATACAATAGCTTATGTTGTCACAGTAGACCAATGGTGCATTTGTGGAAAGCCCTTGCATCTATCTAGCAGGGCTTTGTTTCCTAAGAACCATAAGATGGTGTGGGATGTAACATTAAATCTCCTTAGGCTTTAAAATTATTAAAAGCTTCTAGTCTAGTTCCCCAGTTTCAGCACCACTATAGAACTCAGCAGATGCCCACTGTGGAAAATCAGCCAGAAGTTTGGGGCTCCTCTAAGTCTCTAGTTTGCTGTGCCAACCCCTCATGACCACCAGAAACTTTTCTAGTTTCTCTTTTCCTTAGAAGAGTCCTAGTCCCTTGGCCATACCTAATTCTTTACCCATGCTCAAAACTGGCAACTATCTATAGAGATGACAACAGCCAGGATCACCATCTCATATAGTTTTCCCCTCTCTGTTATTTTATTTAGTCTAATATTTTAGTTTAGTCTAATGTTTATAGTTCTCTGGTGACATTAAGCAAGTAATTTTTTTTTTTTATTTTTTAAAGATTTATTTATTTATACAAGCACTGGGTACAGTCAGAAGTGTGGGAGGGTGAGAGAATTCACCAGAGTCAGAGCAGGGAGCAGACTGACGAGGTACACTGCTGAGGGGAGCAGCGGCAGGAGAGGTCTGTGCACCATGTGGGACCCTCACCTGGTGGCCGGGGATCGAACCGGCGCTGCAGAGGCTGCAGGCAGCTTTGCAACCCAGCGCTCAACCGCTGCGCCACCGGGGAGGCCCTAAGCAAGTAATTTTTAAAAAATGTTTTGTTGTTCCCCACTCTGCTCCCCACTCCCAGTTGTTACAATAGGAGCACTGGCCTGACATACCCATTGCATTCCCCTTAGAACTGGAAGTTCCAGTTTCTCAATTTTGAAATTTCCTGTATCACTTGTTCTTCTCAATCTTTTTTTTTGTTTTTCTGGGTTCTTTTTCCTGACTTACAGGGCTCACTCCTTACTCTCCCTAAGTGATCTCATTCAATTTGATGGTATTAAATACTATTAAAAACTGATGGTCCCCAAATACGTCTTTGGTAAAAGGCAACATTAACTACTCAGTTCGTTTGCCACAAACTTTGGCATCATCCCTTCTTCTCTCTTCCTCACAACTCATATCCAATCCATCAGTAAATCTTCCAGCTCTACCTTCAAAATATATGCTGAATCTACTAATTCTCATAGTTTTCATTGTGAAAAACCTGATCCTCAGTTTTTTGTTTTTTTTTTCATCAGTACATGGCAGGTTTATTAAAGGAAGGAGAAAAAATGGAGAGACATCTCCATAAACACAGGCAGGCAGAGAGCTGATTTTTAAAGGGACAGATTTAAAAGACCCCTGCATGGACACAGGTGGACTCCTTAGGTTTTTAACCTTTCCCCTCCAAACCACCAACCTCAATCAACTCATCTTCATGGTAACCACTGCTTGCTGGTTCCTAAAAGTAAAACCAAATCACAATCACATCACTCACCTTCCTTGCATAAACCCAAGAAAATCTTTATTGTTATAAAATAAGACCCGAACTTATGAGCTCTACATGATCTGGTTCCAGTCTACCTCTTGGACCTCACCTTTCACTGTTCTTCATATATTATCTACCTACCCCATTGGGTCCCAAAGTCTCTTACTGAATATCACTCCAGCTCAGTAACTTTCTAATACGTTGAGATCATTCCCACTTGCACTCCCGTTCCCATACTTGCAATTCCCTTTTTTGTATAGGACACTGCTGTCTTCATTTTAGCATTAGTACTAAAATGCCTCCTCCTAGAGAGTCTCCCCTGACTCCTATCTAAATGAACCTATCCCTCCTCCATCACTGTGGCTCTTTATTATGTTAATCCATTTTATTTTCTTAACTGCACTAAACAATACCTGAAGTCCTTTTATTTATTTATTTTAAAGATTGATTTAATCACACATACAAGATCTGGGGTACAGGCCAGATGCATGGGAGGGTAAGAGGATTCACCAGAGACAGAGCGGGGAACAGAACAGGCAGGCTGACTGACTGAAATACACTGCAGCAACTGGCGAGACAGGAGAGAAAGGAGAGCAGCGGGCGAGACAGGAGAGGTCTGCCACGTCACGTGGGATTTTCGCCGGCCAGCCGGGATTGAACCCGCACTGCAGAGGCTGCGGACAGTTTCACAGCGCTGCGCTCAACCGCCTGCGCCACCAGGGGAGGCCCACCTGAAGTCCTTTTAAAAACAGTTCGTCTTCCCCAGTAGAATCTAAGCTTGAGGCCAGGGTCTTGCTCACTACTTTCTCCCCTGAATCTTGCACATTACTAGATGTTTAGAGTATTTGTTGAGTGCCTCCCTTGTGAAATCATAACCTATCTTGGGAGCAGAAAATGTGATCTAATTTTGGTTTTCCTCTTTCTGCATTTAGTAGTGAGTGTGCCAAAGAGACAATGTTAAACCTGGAGGGGCCCATCCTCAGTAGTGAAGTGTTAAAGATGAGAGCCACTTCTGACTGCCCCGTCACTGCAGTTCCTCTAGATAGTGTTTATCAGCCGAACACATTGCTAAAGTGCAGGCAGTCCTCGCCTCCACCAAACCATAAGTCACAAATGGAAAATACATTCTTAGAACTGTCAGCGGTGTTACTGGCACACACCACTGGGCTGAAGGTAAAAAGAAAAGTAAAAAAAAACAGCACTAGGGTATTCTCTCTTACTATACTTTGTGCTACCTCCAAAACATAATTGTTTTAATAATATAATCCCCATGAGGCAAAACTCCCGAAGACTATTTGTTTCCAAACTCTAAGTAATTTAGCTTGAATTAAGATTCATGAAAGATACATCTTAGCACAGTATTTTTCAAGCAACAAACCATAAAATGAATGTAGCACTTTCTTATCTAGCACTTTATTTTATTTTATTTTATTTTTTTAAAGATTTATTTTATAAAAGAACCGGGGTACAGGCCAGATGCATGGGAGGGTGAGAGGATTCACCAGAGACAGAGCAGGGAACAGAATAGGCACTCTGATGAAATACACTGCTGAGGGGAGCAGCGGGCGAGACAGGAGAGGTCTGTCTTGCCATGTGGGACCCTTGCTGGCTGGCGGGATCGCACCAGTGCTGCAGAGGCTGCGGACAGCTTAACAGTGCGGCGCTCAACCGCCTGCACCACCAGGGGAGGCCCTAGCATTTTATTTTAATGAAATTATAGCCTTATCTTCCCACACTGCAGTAACAAGGGCAAATTTTTATGAATTCATAAACATACCTGTTTGAGTAGGTAAGAGGTTGTGATAAAAAAATTATTTCTTACAGTGGATCAGTGTTTTCAAAAGGGTAAGGAATTCACTGACTTAAGAGTGTTAGTTTTGCTTTATTTTTTATTCCATTAAACCTCCCCTTCCCACAAAACTTAAGCCCACATTCAAAGAACAGAAAACATTTATTTAAAGTTTTTACATATACAAAATTAAAGTTTGGATATTTAATTCAAAGTTTAATATGAATATTGTCCTAGAAGGCAATTTATTTCCTTTAAAAAATAACATTAAAATACATACATATATATATACTATTCTGGAAGCAAATCATCTCCTAACTCTTCATCAGCAAAATCATCCTCGTCGATTCTCTTTTTAGCTGCAGTTTTTGGTCTTTCTACCTGAGGGCCAAGTGGATCCACATAGGAGGCATCTAGATTTCAAAATAGATTGTAACGTTAGAATAATATAGAAAACCGAACCAAATGTGAAACCAAATGCATCTCATAATCCAAACTCAACAACTCAGAGTGAACAGAAATGCTCTCCCAAGTCATTTATAAGTTTTGTCCGTATATATAAATTCTTAATGCCCAATTATACATTTTTGTCATCTCACCAATCTTCTCAGACCTGTTATGCCTGGAGGAACTGGGCGGGGGTTGGGGGGAGTACCGGCACTTGCCTATTTCTTTGTTACTGCTACTTTCATAAGGTTCATTTGTCCCAGGTAAAGCTCTGAGTTTGGCACTTAGTCGTTCACCTTTACTACTGGCACTACAGTTCTGGCCACTATCTGAAAACACAAAAATAAAGATGCATTTGTTTAACACGTTGAGAAAGCATAACACTACATTATGAATCTTAAAGCACACTTATTTGCCAAGAAAGGGCGGGATGTTTCATCTGGAAGTCAACTTCCGAGGAATGTAAGCCTATGTTTTCTGAAATTTAAAATAAATCTTTTGTTGGGAATTACAGAGGAAATATGACTTAAGTATAGTCTTCATATGTATTTTTCAGTGGGTGCTTATTACATATATTTCAGTATGTATATTTCAAGTGAGTGGTTTCAATTCCATAGCTTCCCTTGTGAGAAGTTAAGAGACCACTTTGGAGAGTATAATGCAGCAAAGAACAAAGAACAACTGAAGGAAGAACACACAGAAAGTCCTAAGATGGCTATGAGCACTATCATCGGCCTCATATCAAGAATGGTGAGGCCCTAAAACCACAGTCAACGAAAAACAGCAGAAGAGGGTGGGCTTACCCTGGCAGGAGAGAACCTAGCTCACAGTCACTTTCTTCAAACATGTGAAGAATGTTAAGATGCAAGAGGATGACACCTGCCCCCTAAAGTAGGGCAAAATAAGGAAAAATCTTAAAAGGACCCTAGCATCCAACCATGCAATGACTGCTCTGGGAAATATGTGGCCTGTCTCACCGGAGATTTCCAGAGAGGGCTGAACGCTAATATTAACAAAAACATTAGTCTTACCTTTGAACTCAATGTTTTTATTATTGTATTTTCTAAAAGAACCACTCTTCTAGTTATAAAGTTTCTATTTCTTCCACTTAAAATTCCTACAAAGTTTTTTTCTCCTATTATGGTAACTTCACTTTTTTTTTTTTAAAGATTTATTTATTCATTTACACAAGAACCGGGGTACAGGCCAGATGCTCAGGAGGGTGAGAGTATTCACCAGAGACAGAGCAGGGAACAGAACAGGCAGGCTGACGAATTACATTGCTGAGGGGAGCAGCCGGCAAGACAGGAGAGTTCTGCAGCGCCATGTGGGACCCTCACCTGGTCAGCCGGGATCGAACCGGTGCTGCAGAGGCTGCAGCTTCACAGCATGGTGCTCAACAGCCTGCGCCACCAGGGGAGGCCTGGGAACTTCACTTTTAATGAAAATAGTCCATTGTTGGGACTCCCTGGTGGCGCAGGCAGTTGAGTGCCACACTGGGAAGCTGTCCACAACCTCTGCAGTGAGGGTTCGATCCCGGCTGGCTGGCAAGGGTCCCACATGGCGAAGCAGACTTCTCCTGTCTCTCCTGTTGCTCCCCTCAGCAGTGTATTTCTTCAGTCTGCCTGTTCTGCTCCCCACTCTGTCTCTGGTGAATCTTCTCACCCTCCCGCGCATCTGGCCTGTGCCCCAGTTATTGTATAAAAATAAATAAATCTTAAAAAAACATAGTTCATCAATATACATGTATCATCTCTGAGTGTACTTTGAGTTTATTGATAACATCTCTGGGAATAAATTAAAGTAAGATGGTCTTTAAAATCCCCACATTTTAAGGATGGCAAACAACCAAAATTTTAAGTCCTTCCTATGTTATTAAATGTTATTTTCCCATTGTTGACATTACTGGAAAATAAAATGCCTTCATTTAACATACTGTATATGTCTACACATTTTGTATGTTTGTATTATTTTGCTCCTTATTCTTTTGCAATTAAGTCAATTTTCCTATCTACCTGTGTAAATGGATGAATGAGTAAAAATATGAAAGTTTAAAAGTAATTGCTCTAAACAATCTTTCTTTTGTTTTACTTTTCAAATAGATATGAGCTATTGAAAGGAATATGATAAAACCCTGGCATTGTCCTCAGGCATTCAAAGGTCTTCAGAAATTGTAACATGTGATTCCCAACCTGAAGAATAACAGTTTTGTGGAAAGAGCAAACCTTAAAAAAAAAAAAAAAGAAAGAAAAGAAAGAAAACTGACCTCCTTAGAAAAACTTCAATTATCCAATTGAAAAACCATGAATACAGTTTTTCAATATTTCCTGTTAGAAAAACCAGTGGAGTAGTAGTGCCACATTTGGGCAGTTCTAGATGGGTCAGTAAGTATTTGTAAGCTTGGATGAGTTTTACTCCTAATTCCTAAATAAGTTAGGATACTCATTTCACTACAGCAACAAACAATACCCACTATCTCCTAGAGGAAGTTAAATAGCAAGTTTGGGAAACAAAAATTTAGAGTTAAATATCTATATTACCAATCAATTAACATTCAACTTCCTAAATGATACTCTTATTTCTTAAGAGAAAAATACTAGACTCTTAGATTTAAAGAAAGAAACATTGAAAAATACTAGAAGTTGTAGAAAAATACTAGACTCGTAGATTTAAAGAAACTTATTAAAACTTATTGAAATTTACTTATACCAGAAAAAAAGGATACCTATAAAATGGACAAGGTATACACAAAATGATTCCTAAAGTATACAATACAAATGGGGTCAATAAACCTATAGAAATTTTTAGCCTTACCTAACCTGAGAAACATATTATGTTAAAAAAGGAAAGCAAGTCATAATACTACATACTGAATAACCAGTTTTAGAAAGTTTAAAAACAAGCAAAATTAAGTATCTTATTTGTATATATGATAAAATGGTATATGAAAAAGCAAGAAACTGAAAATTATAAATTGGAAAATATATAAAACAGTACTTTCCTCTTGGCAAGGCATGAGATGGAACAAGCACATAGGCAGGCTCACCAGTAATGATTTCTTTGTAATGTTTTATGATGGTTTTGTTAAATTTATTAATAGACTTCATAACTTAAGGGTGCTATATAGATTCTTTTATAGGTATCAAATATTACATAATTTAAACATTCACATAATTCTTTCTCAATGTAAGCTTCAATGTTACCTATTAAAACAGCCAAGATTTAAAAAAAATAGCAGGTTAGCAAGTGAAATGAACTTTCAAGCATCAGAAGACTTAAAATTTTGTGATCAAGATCATAAAATGGGAAGCTCGAGAAATTATTCCCTCACAAAGACATTGATTTAACAATATATGGCACCAAAGCCTGGTCCAGCACCCCAGGCAAGCTTAAAACCAAGACAACTGCATTCAAAAAGCCAAGAAAAGCTACTTGATTTCAACTGTGACAGTCCCCACCACAAGCTATTATAACGGGTGACTGGGAGAATAAGTTCAGCTTAGGTCCTCTCATGGGAGAACAAGAAAGAATGGAACAGACACCTAATGTTTTGGTATTGTTAGGAACTTCTCACAAAGCTATTTTTTACCCCTTGACTGGGGTTTTGGTGAGAAGCCAGCAGGCTCTGGATATCTGAGAGCTGCTGAGGAGGAGAGAGGGCTCCATGGGTGGTTGCAGCACCAGAGTATGTCTCCACTGCAGACGAAGGTTGGCACAGCTTACTGTTATCAGGGGAGTGTCCAGCTCATGGCTACTACCTCAACAGGGAAAATGAAGAATGGACTGCACATCCAATATTCTGGCATGTGGGGGCTTGTCCCAGTGTCTGGTTTCTGTTGCATTTGACTTAGAGCACTGATGGGGAACTGGCATATCTTGGATGCTTGGGCTTCAGAGAACAAAAGCCGGTTCCTGTAACTTGTTCCAGTACCAGTGACCCTATGGGACCATCGACAGATACCAAATCCTGAAAAAGAAACCAGCAAGCCTCTCTAAGAGGGAAATTATATGTAGAAGGTGAGAGAAACAGCATCCCATGAAAACTGAGAAGTTCCTATAATTTTTAGCAGGATTGGTTAGTAAATGTCTTCCTGTACAAAGTGAATCCAAAATCCTAGGAGAAGGTGTCTGTTTCACAAAGGAACAAATCAAAATAAAAAGTAACAAGATATAATTAAATAGGGAAACATGGCCCAAATCAAAGAACAAAATAAATCTCCCAAAACTGATAGTAAAGAAATGGGAACCTATGGCTTACCCCACAATGAAGCCAAAGCAATTACCTTAAGTAAGCTCCACGAACTACAGAGTATACAGCTAGAGACAGTAAATGAAATCAGGAAGAAGTATGAACAAAATGAGACCATCAACCAGGAGACAAAAAATGAGAAAAAAAGAGAACCAAATAGAAATTCTGGAGCTGAAGAACACAATGTAATAGCCAGCTGAAATATTCACTCGATGGGTTCAATAACATACGTGATCAATTAGAGGAAAGAATCTGTGAATTCATAAATAGGTCACTTAAGATTACTAAGTGGAACAAAAATAAAATAAAATGAAGAAAAGCGAATTATGAAACACCATACATAGGCTCTTTTGTGGTTACCTATGAATTTAAGTAATGCTTGTTCTATATTTTGAAGCATGCCATTGAAACTTTGATAGGGACTGCAAGGAATCTATATATCGCTTTGAGTAAGAGGGCTATTTCGACAATGTTTATTTTTCCAATCCATGATTATGGAACATCTTTCCATTTCTTCTGACAATGTCTTACAGTTTTCATCATATAGCTCTTTCAGTTCCTTGGTAAGTTTATTCCAAGTTATTTAATTCATTCTGAAGTGATAATAAATGGGATTATTATCTTGATTTCTCTCTTCTAGTTAAATGCATATCAAAATGCACTAGATTTCTATATATTGTTTGTGTAGCCTGCTACTTTACTGATTGTTTCTAATAGTTTAGTGGAGTCTTAAGGACTTTCTATTGACAGTGTTTATCTTTTCTAATTTGGATTCCTTTCATATCTTTCTCTTTCCCACTTGTTTTTAGTTAGGATTTTCAAAATTATGTTGAATAGTAGTGGTGAATAGTAGTAGTGAATATCCTTGTATTGTACTTGACCTTAGAGGAAAAGCTTTCCATTTTTCATCACTGAATATGATGCTAGCTGTAGATTTTCTATATATGCCCTTCATAATGTTGAGGTATGTTCTCTCTACCCCCACTTGAGAGTTCTTTCATAAATGGATGTTGAATCTTGTCAAAAGGTTTTTCTGCATCTACTGATATGATCATATGATCTTTATCTTTCCTTTTGTTGGTGTGGTGAATTACATTAATTGATTCTCAGATGTTGGAACATCCTTGTGTTTTTTTTGGAAAAATCACTCTTGATCATGTGTTGAGGATTTTTGTACCTATGGTCATCAGGGAGATGACTTGCAGTTTTGTGGGTTTGTGTGTGTGTGTGTGTGTGTGTGTCAAGTCCTTGTTTGTTTTTGGTGTCAGAATAATACTGGTCAAGATGTGTTTGGAAGCGTTCTCTTTTCAAATTTTTGGAAAGGGTTTGAGGACAGATATTCAGATTTGATGGTTTGGTGAAACCATCCAGTCTTGGGGGCTTTTTGTTTACTGGGAGACTTTTGATTATTGCTTTAATTTCCTTGCTTGTAATTGATCTTCACATGTTTTCTGTTTCTTCCTTACTCAATCTTGAAAGCTTGTATGATTCTAAGACTTTGTCTAATTCTAGGTTATCCAATTTATGGCATAGAGATGTTCACTAGTCTCTCATGATTCTCTATATGTAGACTGTCTGATATAAACTCTCTTTCCTTTCTGATTCTATTCATTAGAGTTTTCTCTTTTTTCCTTAGTGAGTCTAGCTAAAGGTTTGTCTATTTTGTTTATGTTTTCAAAGATAGGTGTAGTGGAGTGTTAAAGTGCCCTACTACTGTTGTGTTACTTTCAGTGTCTCTTTTTACATTTAGTAGTGCTTCATATATTTTGATGTTCCTTCACTTGCCGCATATATATATCAATGAACGTATGTCTTTGGACTGCTGGGGAGATATGCACACTCTTGGTAACAGTAGACTTGTAAGCCATCAGAAGACCAAGGAACCAAGGCAGAGGAGGGCAGGTACCTCTCCCAGTGTCCTGACATCATTTCTGATAGGATGGTGTCTCAGACTTTCCTCCCTATGGAGACAGATTGCTCTCTTTTAAATGAAGCTGCTCAAAGCAGATTCAAGTGTGCTATGTCTATGGAAAAAGAGAGGACTCTAGGATCCTGCGAGTTCATCATATTGCCTCCTGTATTTCTAATTTACCTCTTGTCTGTGCTTCCCAGATAGCAGTTAACTAATATTTCATGAAGAAATTCACAACTGTGCTTCTCAGCAGATAACTATGAATCAGGTGGATTTCTTTTGATCTGAGTTGGGGATTGGGGCATGGCTCCAAGCTGGGAGTTTATGCCAGTTCCTTGCATCTCATCCTTCCTGATCAGCAGCTACTCAAAATAAATTTTTCAAAGAGAAGAAGAAATCTCTTCTTTACATTATGTAGCCCAAGGGAGTTTACGCCCTGTCTCTGTTGCAGGTTTATGGAATTATAACTGCCATATAAAAAAATAGCACAAACTTAATGTGTATATTGATGAGTCCTATAAAATCATCACTATAATTACAAATCTATCACTCCTTTTGAAAGTCTTCCCATCTCCACACCACTCTATTTATTCACCTCAATCTAAAGGCAACCAGTGATCTGTTTTTCATCACTATATATTTAGTGTATGCTCTATTAAAAAAGCTGGTTTCTTTTATGCAGCAGAGATTTTGTCATATTGCTGCACTGTCAATAGTTTTTTTCCATGTAATTGTTGGACAGTCACATAGATATACCACAATTTGTTTACCCATTTTCATGTTGAACATTTGTGTTGTTTGCAGTTTGGGTTATTGCAAAAAACCCAAATAGCTATTAGGAATATTTGTGTACAACTTTTGGTGTGGACATATGCTTTTATTTCTCTTAAATAAATTCCTAGGAGAGGAATGTTTTGGTTGTATTGTTAAGTATATGGAAGTGTTTAACTATTTAGGAAACTGTCAAATTACTTTCTAAAATGGTTGTGCCATTTTACATTTCCACCAGTAGTGAATGAGAGTTATGACACACACTAGTTATATTTAGTGTGTCATTCTTTTGAATTTTAGTTATATTATTGGATATTTAGTGGCTTTATGAATATTCTGTGGTTTCAATTAAAATTTTAATTTGTATTTCCCCAATAACTAATGATTGTGAATCTTTTCATGTGTTTACTTTCCATTTGTATATTTTTTTTAAAAATAGTGGATGACAATAGTTTATTAAAAATATTAATATGGTGTATTATTTCAAGAAAATTGAGGATCTTTCCTAAATCCTTATGAATAACAACAAAATATATATAATATCTACAACAGCATAGAGGACTAATGTATGTTTCTGTGTTGTGGGGGATATGGCAGGGAGATATGACTCATATATTTTAATGATTTCTTTCCTCCCCCAGGTTTATTAAGATGTAACTGCCATACAATATTGCACAAGTTTAAGGTATACAATATAAAAACTTGCATATGTAACTTTCAATTTATCTTTTTTTCATTTATGGATCATGCTTTTATATCATATCTAAGAAATCAAGGTAACGAAGATTTTCTCTTGTGCTTTCTTCTGTAAGTTTATAGTTTTCAGTTTTACATCTAGATCTATGACCCATTATGAGTTAATTGTATACGATACAAGGTATGGATCAGTGTTTAACTATTTTGCACATGCTGTCCAGTTGTTGCAACAATGCTTGTGAAAAGACTAACATAAAATTGCTTTTTACACTTTTGTCAGAGGTTAATTGATCATGTATGCCAGGGTCTATTTCTACATACTGTATTTTGTTCAACTGCTATGTATCTATCAAAAGGGAATCTTCTGATGTCTATCATTTCTAGAGTCACACATAACCTTTGTTTTTCCCTTTTATTCCACTTTTGACCTCTACAAGTTTGGAAGCTATACATCTATTTCAATGATTTTTATATTTACTAAATATTTTAGATATTCAAACATGTATATTTAACTTAACAAAGTCTAAAATAAAGCTAAGTTTTTTTTTTTTTTTTTTGTAGTTTGTTCATTTATTTACTTATTTCTTACATAGTTGTTAATTTTTGGATAATATTTGATTTCTCCCCTCACGTGTAGTCCCGGTAGTTCTCCTATCACCATAGCAGCTATGATCAATCTCCACAGTCTCTTGTGTGCTTCTTCTCTCCTATTTTGGCCCCTCTCACTCCCTCCCTTCCCTGCTGTATGCCTCAGGATCTATGGTCAGCTTGCAAGTTCTGTCTTTTTTCCTGACCCTTTGTTTGGTTTCTCTGGATTCCACACATAAGTGAAACCATCTGGTATTTCTCCTTCTCCTTTTGTAAAGCCAGGTTCTTTGGATTCTTTAATTTTTCTCATGATTTCCTCACATTCTTGCTTGAAATGTCAGTATAGCTCAGGAATTTAGTTTTATTTTTAAGGAAATTCTGCATCTTAGAGTACTGGCATTTTAAATACTCAACACATGCTTAGTTTAATAGCCTATTTACCATCATGTTTGCTCACTTTCTTTGTTTTTGAACCTTGACATCATCCCTCAGTCTAAATCTTTTATAACTTTAAAGAAAATCTGTTGCTTAAAAATGCCTTAACATGACTTGATACTTCCCTCATTCTTGAAATATAGGCTCGGTGGTCTATATGTTGATATTTTCTCTGCACTTTTGAAGACATTCTATTATCTCTGGTTTCCATTTTAGACTTTGAATAGCCAACATGCACTTTTCTTTCCTTCATATATTATAATTTGATTATGCTATCTGTGTTACTTTTTTCCATTAATCCCATTTGAGATTTATTTAGCTTTACAAATCTGACGATCACATTAATTCTTAAAAATTCTCAGCTATTATTCAATTATATGTACATTTGCTACATGTCTCTTAATTTCTCCTATCACTGTGACACTCTGTTTTGCCTGCATTCTGGATAATTTCTTCAGCTCTATCTACCAGGTCATGAACTTGATGTAATGTGATTCATGTGATGCAACCTTCAAGGGTCAGCAAACTTTTCATGTAAAGGGCCAGGTAGTAAATACTTTAGGCTCTGCATGCCATATGGTTGCTGTTGCAGCATGAAAGGAGACATAGACTATAAATGATCGAGCACGGTTGTGCTGCAATAGAACTTTACTAACAAAAACAGATGGTGGCTCCTGCCAGATTTGGTCTGCAGGCTGCAGTTTTCCAACCCCTGTTTTAAACCATTTATTGAGCTTTAATTTCAATTTTATTTTTCATTCATTTAATTTCAATTCTATTTTTGAGAGATCTATTTGGAGCTTTTTGAAAATCTGCCTACTAATTTTTATGTTTTTTTATTCCTTTGTCATGCTTTAAATATCCAAATACTCCCCATGATCTGAATTCAATCCCTTAGTTTGTATAGTGAATTTGGACAGTGAGGGATTTTGTGTTATCTGATTTCTAAATTTTAGATAGCAAGTTTTAGAGTTCAGATAGTGGAGAATAGATAATCACACCCTATACATTTTTTTTTTTTAAATCTATTCAGTTACATAATTCAGATAAGAGGTATCTATACTCTTACTTTCAAATATATTCTTTACATGATAACTACAATACCTCTGTAGTCTTAAAGGTAGATTCTGTAGTTTCTATATTGCTCACTCATAGTGGCTTATTTTCTCATGTGCACAGAAATTATTTTAAATGGTAGGTTCTAGTTCTTGGGAACTTTATGTGAAGGAATTATTTGAGGCTTATTTAATGTATATTCCTCCAGGGATGGTTTAAATTTTTCTTCTGGGCACCTGGGAGCACCACCAACTCAATTCCATTTTATGCCAAGTTTTAGCCTGGAATTCTTCAGGCCACACAAGCAATATGTATTCTAGCTCTCCAACTATGTGAGTGAGGACTTAAGATAGGAATTTTCCAGGGAGTTTTTCTTGTTTTCACATTCCAAAAGTGTGAAGGGGGAAACATCCTTTGTAGGGTAGATTCTTTTCCAGTTGTCCAACTGAGGTTATTGTCTTTTAGGGGTTCTGGCTTTATGAAAGATCTATGTTCTTACATCTGACCTTCTGGGACCTCAGGCTTTATCACTTGTTTCCCATGAGTGGCCTGTAAGCCCAAGATCTAGGCTAATGTGGATAAACTAGGCAAATGCACTTTAACCAGTTCCTGCACCTGCTTACAGATTTGGATTAAAATTTTCTACTGTTTTGGTCTCCCAAACTTTTCCTTCTTTCCTGCCAACTCGGCCATGCATTTAAGGGTATTGGCTCCCTGCCCTCCCCCCCCCCGCCCCCTTCTTCTCCCCCCCGCCTCCTGTTTTTTCTTTTTTTTAAATGGATGGTTTTTTTAAAGATTTATTTTATTTATACAAGAACTGGGGCACAGGCCAAATGTGCGGGAGGGTGAGAGGATTCACCAGAGACAGAGCAGGGAACAGAACAGGCAGACTGATGAAATACACTGCTGAGGGGAGCAGCGGGCAAAACAGGAGAGGTCTGCCGTGCCATGTGGGTTGCTCTGAGGCCGGTGGGGATCTAACTGGCACTGCAGAGGCTGCAGACAGCTTCACAGCACTGCGCTCAACAGCCTGTGCCACCAGGAAGGCCCCTCCCGTTTTGTCTTTTTAATGTTCAGTCTACCATTTTTAGGGGTACTCTACCTGGAGCAGTTTTCCAACCCCTAGAGGAATTTCCCTGAATATTTAATCCATCTTACTATCAGAAATAAAGTCTGTAATAATATCATCATCAGCAGAAACACACAAAATGGTCACGGAAAAAGGTAAGTCTAATCTCTTTGTTTTTCAGATGAGAAAACTGCCCAGGGAGGTGAAGTCCTTGTTCAAGAGTTCACAGTTACTGAACAGACCAACACCAAACTCCAGGTTTCCTCACTGCCTCCCTGGGCCTTGCCCATTTTACAATAATGCCTCTTTGGCAAAGAATGTGTATAAAGTGTAACACTTTTCATATAGAGATGAAAAGTGAATGTGAATAAGCATGGCCTTACTAATATATGTACAGTCATACTATAGGTGATTCCAAACTCAGTGGCTTGGCTGATTATATGAAATGTGGCTGTCTTACTGATGATACAAATTCAGACAAAGTAAATGCACAATGTTTCTTCATAGCACTGTGTTTTACACCCTTCTTCTATCCCGGGAAAGGCCTGGACACTCTTTCGAACTTATAAAATAAGTCTACAATCTTAAGACTTGGGAAAAATCTCGTAACACTTCTGCTAGAGGGAAGATTACATCCTGCCTTGACTGATGTTTTCACAAGGCAACTCATACTAAGTATATAACCTATTTGTGACATTTTAGAATGCTACAGTTTTAAATTATGAGTTCTTTTTCTGTGAAAAAGTGAGTTTTATAACACAGGCTCTATTCATGGAACAAATTAAGAGGCTGGCTACATAAACTTTCACCACATGTTCTCTTCAAATAAAAATGAATTCAATTTCCAAGGGAAGATAGTTTTTGCTTATTTAGAAAGAACATGGTTATGAACATGAATATTTACCAGTTGCAGATAAACTGAAGGCAGAAAAAAATAACTGTAAAGACAAGAGGAAAAGCAACAAAACTTCATTTTTAAAAAAATTCTTAAAACATAACTACATTATGGCAAGGATTTTAACAGATATAAGTTGAATGATTTCACCAAACTGAGTATATACTACATTTACACAAGTAAAGAAAATAAGAAAAATATATAAATTTTCCACATATGGCAGAGGCAAAAGAAAACATGGCCACCTCCAGGCCTTTTAGTCTATGGCTGACTTTTACCTTAATCATTTACTGTAAATAATAGCTATGATGCCACATGCACAAAACATTTTTAAAATTCAATAAAAATATCTGATCTTTCTATTTTACTTATTTCAACACACTTTAAAGTAAACATTATTTTGTTTATAAAAAAAGTTAAAAGGAAACTATCGTATAGTGACTATTGCTCACTGCACTCTAACTGCAAATAGATTGTTTCTCAGGAGTTATATCATCTCTGGAAGCATGTTAAATGATGCAAGCTTTTGACGCTTCCAATGGCAACAAAACCCTCCTCGGAGATCTGGCAAGAAAGCATGGTGATGTTTCTCACCACTGGGAGGGAGAAAGAGGCTGTGATAACTGCTACAGTGTGATGCGATGACAGAGAACACAATTTAACTTGGCATCATTTCCAGTGAACATTTAGTTTATTCTCAGCGTATTCTATACTAAACAATCTGATCAATACATATATATGCAGTTTCCCCCCCCCCTTTTTTCTAATGTCTGTATATCTTTCTCTGAATCTATGGTACAGATATTTTGAAGAATATCAAGAATATATATTGATGAATATTACCTAATATCTACAACATAGTATTCCTCTTAAAGCTCCCACTACCAACATTTATTTATAAAGAATACCAATCTCATCTCATCTCTGTTATCCTATGATGTTAATTTTTAAAAAAACATTTTATTTGATAGGCTAATTGGCATTTATTGATCAGTGAGGTTGTCATATTTATCATTATACACAACAGAACAGTTTATCTCCCTTCATTTCACACTCCTCAAATTATTGGAATCTGGTATTTACTCCAAGAGTATCTCCAGACCACTTTCTTTAGGGCTTATTCTGAGAATTTCAGTTTATTCTTCCATTGTTACAGCTGTGTTTCTTGGTTTATCTTCACCCCTTACTTGCTACTCAGACCCCTTACTTGCTACTCAAGATCTAGCTGTATCACTACCCAACAAAACAGCTAAATATGTAAAAATTGTGCCAATGTGCCAATAGCCTGGACCTGCAAAGGGGGGAGCCAGCTGGTAATCCCACCCACTGGCACCCCAGCAACTCCATCGGACCTGCCATCTCACCACTAACAAGGACCCACACCAAGGGAGCCTGTAGGAGACCCAGTTTACAGGTCTAGCCACTCATAAGCCCTGCCACCCTGCCACATATCAGAATCTGCTCTGGGGAAGGCTCCAGCTATTATACGCACAACATGGGTGTGAGCCCCAGCTATTGCAGAGAGAAGCTGAAAGCAAACAATGGGGAGAAAGAAACTACAATGGTCAAGCAGGTCATCAAGGGAACAATATACCACAGAAAGAAAACCAATCTTCAGAGCCAACAACACAGACTTGGAAGAGCTTTTCTTCCTATCACGTAAAAATTAAAAATTACAAAAATTAAGAAAATCAAAGAATTAGAACAATACAAAGAAAACTCAGAAAAACAGATCAGAGATATAGTAGAAAACACAAAAAAGCGGACTTTGAAAAACACAATCAACTAACAAAGATTGAGAATGAAGCATTAAACAAGAAAATAACTGAACTTCAGGATGTAAAAATCAATGGGAGTGGGTCTCCCCGGTGGCGCAGCGGTTGAGCACTGGGTTGCAAAGCTGCCTGCAGCCTCTGCAGTGCCTGTCCGATCCCCGGCTGCTCCCCAGCCACCGGAGGAGGATCCCACATGGTGCGCAGACCTCTCCTGCCGCCCGCTGCTCCCCTCAGCAGTGTACTTCGGTCCTTCTGCCTGCTCTGCTCCCCGCTCTGGCTCTGGTGAATTCTCTCACCCTCCTGGGCTTCTGACTGTACCCAGTGCTTGTATAAACAAAACAAAACAAACAAATAAAATAAATAAATAAAACATGTCTCTAAAAAAAAAAAAAAAAAAAGAAAGAAAGAGCCAAACTCTTTCCTACTTAAAAAAAAAAAAAAATCAATGGGAGTAAGTAAAAATTCTGGAGAAAGCCATGGAAATAGAATACATCAAATGGAAGAAAGAAATAGATGCAGATATGAAAGAAAGATGCAGATATGAAAGAACCAAGGTAGAAAAAGAGATCTGGAAAAAAAAAAGAAGAAACTTCCAGAATTATCTGATACCATGAGGAAAGAAATATAACCACCACAAGAATTCCAGAAGGAAAGAGACAAGGTGTTATAGGGCAGCCCCGATATTGAACGGGTTGCCTGGCTGTGGGTCCTCACCCACACGCTTAAAAGGGACTTATTAATACTCCACTACAGGCACACACAAAAGGTTAATAAAAGGTTTATTTGCAAGGGAAAAGGAAATAAGGAAAATGTACAACTCAGGGAGAAAATAGGGAAATAGTCTTTAATGCGTCCTACTCGATCTGCCGACCTGGAAACCCAAAGGCACTCTCAGAGCTGGCCCTGCGCTGCGAGCTGGCGGGGAGCCAAAATGGGGGACCCCTCCAAAGCCCACATGTCTGGCTTTATACCACACCTGGCTGCTTAACCCCACCCTCAGGTCCCAGCCACCTTCCCTTTGGTGGTGATGGGATTTGGAGTTCCCAGTGTCTTTGGTTTTGGCCTGGAGTGGGGGTGGAGTCCACAAAGCCTGTATGGAATTAGCTTTAGGACAGCCTTTTCCCCCCTAACAAAGGGAGCTGAAAAACTATTCAAGCAAAGAGGAAAGAGAAACAAGATGGGGGCAGAGTAAAGAGGTAAGGCTGACCTCTTCCTCCAGACAGGAACAACAAAACTAATTCAAAATAAACATAAACCCCCCTAAGGGAAAAACTGACGATCAACATACACTACAGGAGCATCAGCCTGACTGAAAGGGATAGGAAAAACCTTGAGGGAACGCTGGCAGAGAGGGACCAGGAGCTGCAGCAGCTGTGTCCACCACTGCACCCATAGCACTCACAGCTGCACCCCTCCCCCCAACCACAGCCTGGGGCTGTTGAGGTTGCTGTGGCCATCAAACCAAGCTGGGAACCAAGCACTTCCTGAAGCCCATGTGTGCCGGTACTGTGATTATAGCTACTGCGGCTATTTTTTTTTCACCCTGCGCTCATCGCCACTGCCACTGCTGCTGAACTTGGGTTCAGACCTGGTTGCTCTTGGCTGCACTGGAAATCAGAGACTTCTAGACACCCCACATGCGAAACTATGACCCCAATGCCAGCAGCAGGCACACCAGGAGAGGAGAGAATCTGAATTACAGACTGCTCTAAAGTTTTTGCTTGCTTATTTTTCTCTTTATCTCTCATCTGAGACATAGCCAGGAGGGACCTGAGCAGCTTGCCTTGGGGATGTGTGCTTTTCAGTCTCCCAGCTAGTCATGACTCCTGGGAAAAGATGGGGCCTGGGGCATAAATTTTCTCTCTCTTTCTCTCTCTCTTTTTTTTAATGTATGGTTCACTTGCTCTATCTCTTCCCTTATCTTTTTTTCTTTCTTGCTTTGTGGATGGTTTTATTTTCCTTTAATTACATATAAAAGGAGAAACTTTCTGAGAAGACCATACTACTAGCTTAGAGCACTCCCCAGCGGACCAGACTGAAACAGCAGCCTAGCTCCTTGAGAGCCAACAGAGTCCCAAGTTGCAATTCTCCATACACCCCCCCTTTTTTAAAAAAAGATTTATTTATTTGTTTGTTTGTTTATTTAATTTTATTTATACAAGCACTGGGTACAGTCAGAAGCACGGGAGGGTGAGAGAATTCACCAGAGCCAGAGCGGGGAGCAGAGCAGGCAGAAGGACCGAAGTACATTGCTGAGGGGAGCAGCGGGCGGCAGGAGAGGTCTGCGCGCCATGTGGGACCCTCCTCCGGTGGCCAGGGAGCAGCCAGGGATCCAACCGGCGCTGCAGAGGCTGTGGGCAGCTTCGCAACCCAGTGCTCAACGGCTGAGCCACCGGGGAGGCCCTTTACCCCCTTTTTTATGTTTATTTTTCTTCCCTGTCTCTTTTTTCCCCTTTTCATCTTTTTTTTTTTTGTTTGTTTTTTCCTATCTTATGATTTCTCTCCCTGCTATCATTATTATTATTACTATCTTTTCTTTTCCTTTCTTTCCTCTTTTTCCTCCTTCCTCTTCTCTGTTGCACCTTTTCTTCTCTCACTTTTACTTCTCTTTTTAAAATCACTTCTAATTCTTCTTTTTATCTTATTTCTTCTTTTGCACCCTATTTTTTTTCTCCTGCGCTCCCCTAGCCACAACCCAGAGGGACCTAGCAGTTCATTCCACTCAGCCTGCAGGTACCTCCCATTGGATCACTGGATTGGGACTCAACTTACGCTTGGTGGTATAGCACTTACACAAGACTTTTGAATACCCCAGGTGAAGATAATGGATCCAATTACACGTAGTGGGTGCTGGGGAAGCAGGGACTCCTAAGGCAAATCACAGCTCACAACATTTGCCACAGTAGAAATATGCCCAGGTGGGAGCAATGAGAAGCCCCCACCTCGAAGCCCCACCAACCTGAGCAACTGCCAATGCCCAGTAGGAAAGCCTGAAGGAGCCATGGCTGACATCAACCACTTTGCAGATGTGTACCCAGTTGGGAACTGCAGGAATATCCCAACTCTGTTGCCCCCCAATGCCCTGGGAGGAGCAACTTAAAGTAGCTTCAGCAGTGGTTCAGAAAGAGTGGAAAAGGTAGCTATAAAAGCTCTCATCCCTACCTCTACCCACTAACCACAGTGGCCCACACACAAGGCAGATAAATCTCTGCCCTGGCAAGAGAACTCAGAAGTTATGCCCACCAGCACCAGTGGTAGGGGGGTGCCACGAACTTGAAGGCAAATTTGAGCAAATTTGAAAGCAAACAATGGTAAGAAAGAAAAATACAAGTGATCAAGCAGGCCCTCCAGAGAACAATATACCACAGAAAGAAAGTCAGCCTCCAGAAACCAACAACATGGACGGGGAAGAATATCTCTGCCTGAAAGATAAAGAATTCAGAATTGCCATGATGAAAACAATGAAAGAGTTATGAGAAAAGGCAGAAAGAGAAAAGAATACAATCAATGAATTGAGGAATGAGAATGAATCCTTAAGGAATAAATTAAAGGAACTGGAGGATTTTCAAAGCTTAGTGCAGGAGCTAAAGAATTTTAGGAAAAGGCACGAAAATAGAAGCAATGAAGAACAAATCAGTACTCTCTAAGATACAGGTGATATAAAAAGAACCAAAAAAGAAAAGGAAAGAGAAGTATATAGGAAAAAGAATGTAGAAACACTTTGAGAACTATCTGACACCATGAGGAAAGGAAATATAAGAGTCGTCGGAATCGACAATGAGAAGAGAGACAGAGGAACTGAGAAACTATTCAATGAAATAATGGAAGAGAACTTCCCAAACATGAAGAAGGAAAAGAAAATAGACATACAGGAAGACAGAAGAACACCAAACTACCACAATGAAAGAAAAACTACAGCAAGACACATAATAATAAAGGTTCCAAAAGTCCAAGAAAAGGAAAAAATAATGAAGCTGATGAGGAGAAAGAAACAGATAATCTATGAAGGAAAACAAATTAGGCTGACATCAGATTTCTCTGAAGAAACACTATGGGCAAGAAGAGAATGGAGTGACATATTCAACAATCTCCAAGACAAAAAATTCCAGCCAAGAATACTTTACCCTACAAAGCTTTCCTTCCTCTAAGAGGGAAAAATAAGAACCTTCTCAGACAAACAAAATCTTCAGAAATTCATTACCACTAAACCCTCACTCCAAAAAATATTACAAGAAACCTTAAAGTCTACACCAACAGAAGAATGAACAGGAAAAACTGAATAAGGTAAAGAAAAGAACTACGAAATGATGACAAAATGGCAACTATAGACTCCTATATATCAATGTTAACCCTAAATGTAAATGGACTAAACTCATCAATAAAAAAACACAGAGTAGCAGGCTGGATTAAAAAAACAAATCCAACTTTCTTCTATTTCCAGGAAACATCTAATTGCAAAATATAAACATAGATTGAAAGTAAAGGGTTGGAAAGCAATTCTACAAGTAAATGACACCTAAAGTAAGGCAGTGACAATCCTATTTATATCACAAAAAGGTGAAAAGAGACATGAATGGTTACTATATAATGATCAAGAAAACAATACACCAGGAAGACATAACACTCAGCAATATATACTCACCAAACAAAGGTGCATCAGACAATTACTATTGATTCTGAAAACATTGGAGAAAATATGTATGCGGAGGAAGACTTCAACACCCACTCTCACCAATGTACAAATCAGTAAGACAGAATACAAACAAGGACACAACTGCCCTAAACAAAGATCTAGATCACATAGTCTAAACAGACATTTCTAGGACACCCAAAAGAAACAGAATATACATTTTTCTCAAGTGCACATGGATTCTTCTCCAGGATTGAGCACATATGGGGTCTCAAGATAATTGTTAACAAGTGCATGAAATCTTCCATTCACAGCAACACACATGGAGCAGGAAGGAATTATGCTCAGTGAAATAAGCCAGAAGGAAGAAGGAAAATTGGATGGTTTCACTTATAGGAGGAATACAGGGGAACCAAATAAGGGATCAGGAAAAAATAATAATAATAACTTAAAAAACAAAATTAACAGGCAACTATAAACCAGATATTCTGGAAGGGAGGGTGGAGGAGAGGGATGAAAACAGGGGAGGGAAGAGCACAAAAGACATAAAAGGAATCCAAATTGGGAAAGAAGTAAAGCTACTATTATTTGCAGATGATGTAATATATTAATATATAAAGAACGCTAACAAAATCCATGGAAAAACTAATTAAAACAATAAGCCAGTTCAGTAAAGTAGCAGTTTACAAAATCAATACACAAAATTAATTGCCTTTCTACTTGCAAATATTCAGCCTGGAGAGGAAGAAATTAAAAAAATCATACAACAAAAAATTAAATACCGAAAAATAAATCTAACAGAGGGGGTAAAGGATCTGTACAAGGGAAATTACAAAACATTGTTAAAAGAAACAAACATAAAGAAATGGAAAGACAGTCCCTACTCATGGGTCAGAAGAATGAACATTATCAAAATGGCCATCCTACCCAAAGCAATTTACATATTCAATGCAATTCCAATAAAAATCTCAAAGGCCCACAGAGGCGGCACTCTCCGACCCGCAGAGAGGAGGAAAACAACAAACCAAAACGGCCAACAAGAACAAACGACGCAGCAAGCGGGACTGTGAGTGGAAAGGAACTATTGCAGCCACCACACCCCGTGAACGGGAGCTGCGGAGAACCCTGCAGGATCCGCTGCGGCGGTGAGTGAACGGCTCCGGGCGCCATTAGAGAAGAACAAAGACCCCAGGAGACGCGCACACAGCCTGGGCTGCCAGTAAGCTGGCGCGGAAAAGCGGCGCGCTCGGCGGCGCGCTTGAAAAGCAAGTGCAGATCGCGGCTGCCCAGGTCCCCGCGCCTGCGACCTAGGCTTGCGGGGAGACGACCTAGGCTTGCGGGGAGACCCGCGGAGGTCCTCACTGAGGTGAAGGTCCCTCCCTGAGTAAGAAGGAACCAGGCGCCCAGGCACGGGAGCGGTGCAAAAGGCGCCATTCCCGCGCCACTGAACTGGGCTACAGTCCGCGTCCTGGAACTGAGGGCTTTGAACTGAGACCAGGGACACGAAAATTCGGGGCGTGGGTTCTCCACGACGGTGGGGCACAAGGCAGACACAGCACCCCAAAGCTGTTGAGGTGTACCCTACCATTCTCGCTCTGTTCCCTGTCCCACGGGGTGGGGGGAGGCGAAAAACAGCCCCCCAAGGACAATAGGAGAGATCTCTGGTGCCACCTAGCGACCAGGAAAAAAAGTCACTAACACCCCATAGAACAGGAAATTTCTTAAGACTGCTTGAAAAGGGCAGAAGGCTTCTGGAGGACCCAGTGGCCAGCTGGGAAGTTATTCCACGCCAGGCCCCTTCCGACCAGCAGTCTGAGCCCACAGAGGGAGCAGGCACCCACGTCCAGGGCAGACCGGGTGCGCAGAAGAGTGTGCCTGAAACCGGAGGCGCAGGGACTGCATCCCGCTTCGCCATTTTAGAACAGGGACATTTCTTCAGTAAAAACTGCCTAAAACCAGCAGAAAGCTCCCCCAGAAGACAGAGATGGCTCCTGGAAGAGCCAGAGGGGAGCGGAGAAGTTCACCCAAGATGCCAGTCAGTCCGAGCAACACAGTGTCCCAACGCATACGACAAATTAGAAAACAGACAGTAGGGAGTAGAAGAACCACACGCAACCTAACAACTCCTCAGGAAAGAAGCACACCACAAAAAGAAAACCACTCCCCAGATTGCAACGACAGCAACTTGGAAGAACTTCTGAGCCTTCCAGAAAGAGAATTTAAAATTGCCATGATTAAAAAAGTGATAGATCAGAAGAAGGAAATTGAGTCCCTAAAGAGGGAAAACAATGGTCAGAAGAATGAAATTGAGTCCCTAAAGAGGGAAGTAAAATAAATGCAGGAGATCAAAGAATTAATGGAGGAACTAAAGAACTCCGGGAAAAGCAAGGAAAGCAGAATAGATGAAATGGAAGAACGAATAAGTTCTCTTGAAGACACAGAAATAAAAAGAACCAAAACAGAAAAGGAAAGAGAAGTACGAAGGAAAAAGAATGAAGAAAGACTTCGGGAACTATCTGACTCCATGAGGAAAGGAAATATAAGAGTTATAGGAATTCCAGAAGGAGAGGAGAGAGATGTAGGAACAGAGAAAATATTCCAGGAGATAATTGAAGAGAACTTCCCAAATGCGAAGAAGGAGCTGAAAATTGATATACAAGAAGCAAGAAGAACACCAAACTTCCACGACGAAAGGAAAAACACAGCAAGACACATAATAGTAAAGCTCCCAAGAATCCAGGACAAGGAAAAAATAATGAAGCTGACAAGAGGGAAGAAACAGATAACATTCAAAGGAAAACCAATCAGGCTGACATCAGACTTCTCTGAAGAAACACTACGGGCAAGGAGAGAGTGGAGTCAACAGACTCCAAGAAAACAGATGCCAACCAAGAATACTCTATCCCGCAAAGCTCTCTTTCCTCCATGAAGAAAGAATATGGACCTTCCCAGACAAAGAGAAACTCCGGAATTTCATTACGAATAAATCCCCACTCCAAAAAATACTACAAGGAATCCTAAAGTCAGAACCTCAGAGGGACGAATAACAACGAAAGAAGACAAAAAAAAAAAAAAAAGTTATTAAAAGAATAAATAAAATCAAAGGAAAGACAAACATAATGGCAAATACAGATGTTAACATATCAATATTAACTCTAAATGTAAATGGACTAAACTCTTCAATAAAAAGACACAGAGTTGCAGCCTGGATTAAGAAACAAAACCCAACCTTTTGCTGTCTCCAGGAAACACATTTAGCTACAAAAGATAAAAATAGGCTCAAAGTCAAAGGATGGAAAACAATCCTACAAGCAAATGGACCAAAAAAGAAAGCAGGAACAGCTATACTTATATCAGATAAAACAGACTTCAAACTCAAAAAAATAAAAAGAGACCCCAATGGTCACTACATTATGATTAAGGGGACAATACTTCAAGAAGAAATAACACTCATTAACATATACTCACCAAACGAAAGAGCACCAAAATATATCAGACAACTGTTGTCCTCTCTGAAAACAGACATCAGAGAAAACACATACGTAGTGGGAGACTTCAACACACCACTATCAACAATGGATAGATCAACAAGACAAAAAATAAGTAAAGAAACTAAAGCTCTAAATAAGGACCTAGAGCATTTGGGCTTAACAGACATCTATAGAACACTAAACCCAAAAAAAACGGAGTACACATTTTTCTCAAGCGCACACGGATCATTCTCCAGGATCGATCACATACTGGGGCACAAGACAAACATCAACAGATACACCAAGATTGAAATCATACCAACCATCTTTTCTGACCACGAAGGCATCAAACTAGAAATAAATCATAAAAAGAAGGCAAGGAACTATCCTACCTCATGGAGATTAAAAGCCACACTACTGGAAGACCACTGGACTAACGAGGAGATCAAAGAAGAAATTAAAAAATTCTTTGAATTGAATGACAAGGAGGACACCAATATCCTATATGTATGGGATGCAGCAAAAGCAGTAATAAGAGGAAAATATATAGCAATAGAAGCTCACATCAAAAAACAAGAAAGAACTCAAAGAAACAACCTAATCTCGAAGCTCAAAGATCTAGAAAAAGAACAACCAAAAAACCCCAAAACCAGTAGAAGAAAAGAAATAATAAAAACCAAAGCAGAAATAAATGAAATTGAAACTAAAAAAACAATCCAAAAGATCAATGAAACCAAGAGCTGGTTCTTTGAAAAAATCAATAAAATAGACAAACCCCTAGCCAGGCTCACAAAGGAAAAAAGGGAGAAAGCACAAATACACAGGATCATCAATGAAAGAGGAGAAATCACAACGGACACAGCAGAAATCAAAAGAATAATCAGTAACTACTATGAACAGTTATATGGAAACAAGTTCAACAATCTAGAGGAGATGGACAAATTCCTACAACTCTACAATCACCCAAAGCTAGATAAAGAAGAAATAGAACACCTAAACAGACCAATTACAAGCAGCAAAATTGAAATGGTAATCAAAAACCTCCCCAAAAACAAAAGCCCAGGACCTGATGGATTTACAAATGAATTCTACCAAACATTCAGAGACGAATTAGTGCCTATCCTTCATAAACTCTTCCAAAAAATTGAGAAGGAAGGGACAATACCAAACACGTTCTATGAAGCCAATATTACACTAATACCAAAACCGAATAAGGACAACACAAAAAAGGAAAACTATAGGCCAATCTCCCTAATGAACACTGATGCAAAAATCCTCAATAAAATTTTAGCTATCAGAATCCAACAATGCATCCATAAGATAATTCACCACGACCAAGTTGGATTCATTCCAGGGGCACAAGGATGGTTTAACATCCGAAAATCAATCAACGTTATCCAACACATCAACAAAAAGAAATATAAAAACCATATGATAATATCAATACATGCTGAGAAAGCTTTCGACAAAGTGCAACACCCATTCATGATAAAAGCCCTTGAAATTCTTGGGATACAAGGAACATACCTCAACATCATAAAGGCCATCTATGACAAGCCAACAGCCCGTATCATTCTCAATGGTGAAAAGCTGAAAGCAATTCCATTAAGATCTGGAACAAGACAAGGATGTCCACTCTCACCACTGCTTTTCAATATAATACTGGAAGTCCTAGCCAGAGCAATAAGACAAGAGAAAGACATCCAAGGAATCCAAATAGGAAAAGAAGAAGTCAAACTATCACTATTTGCAGATGATATGATAATATACATAGAGAACCCCAAAATCTCCACAGAAAAACTAATTCAACTCATCAATCAATTCAGTAAAGTGGCAGGATACAAAATCAACACGCAAAAGTCAGTAGCCTTCCTATACACAAACAATAAATCTGAAGAAGAAGAAATCAAAAAAACCACCCCTTTTATTATCGAAACAAAAAAAATCAAATATTTGGGAATAAATCTAACAAAAGAGGTAAAGGACCTATACAAAGAAAACTATAAAACACTGTTAAAAGAAATAGAAGAAGACACAAAGAAATGGAAAGACATCCCCTGCTCATGGATTGGAAGAATAAACATTATTAAAATGGCCATCCTACCAAAAGCAATATACAGATTCAATGCTATTCCAATCAAAATCTCAATGGCATTCTTCAAAGAAATAGAACAATTATTGATGAAATTCATATGGAATCACCAAAAACCCGAATAGCCAAAGCTCTACTGAAAAAAAAAGAAGGAAATGGAGGCATCACACGCCCAGACTTCAAACTATACTACAAAGCCATAATCATCAAAACTGCATGGTACTGGAACAAGAACAGACATACAGACCAATGGAATCGAATAGAAAATCCAGAAATAAACCCACAGATTTATGGTCAACTAATCTTTGACAAAGGAGCAAAGACTATGCATTGGAGCAAAGAAAGTCTGTTCAATAAATGGTGCTGGGAAAACTGGGTTGCTACATGCAAAAGAATGAAGCTTGACCACTACCTCACACCATACACAAAAATCAACTCAAAATGGATTAAAGAACTAGACATAAGACCTGAAACCATAAAATACATAGAAGGAAATATAGGCGAAACACTACGGGATTTGCACATCAAAGACATCTTTACAGACACATCACCCAAAGCAGTGATAGTGAAGACAAAGATAAACAGCTGGGACTACATCAAATTAAAGAGCTTCTGCACAGCAAAAGAGACAATAACAAAAACAAAGAGAAACCCCACCAACTGGGAGAACATTTTTGCACCCAACACTAATGATAAAGGACTGATCACAAAAATCTGCAAAGAGCTGATGAGACTCAGCAACAACAAAGAAAATAATCCCGTCAAAAAATGGGCAGAAGAGCTAAAAAGAAACTTCTCTGAAGAGGAAATGCAAATGGCCAATAGACATATGAAAAAATGTTCAACATCACTTGTAATCAGGGAAATGCAAATCAAAACTACCATGAGATACCATCTCACACCAGTGAGAATGGCACATATTAAAAAAACTAGCAACAACAAATGTTGGCGAGGGTGTGGAGAAAAAGGAACTCTTCTGCACTGTTGGTGGGAGTGCAAACTGGTCCAACCACTATGGAGAGCTGTGTGGAGATTTCTGGACCTACTAAACATAGAGCTTCCATATGATCCAGCAATTCCACTCCTAGGTATTTACCCAAAGGACACAGAAACATCAATTCCAAAGAGCACCTGCACCCCTATGTTTATAGCAGCACTGTTTACAATAGCTAAGCTTTGGAAACAGCCCAAATGCCCAAAAATAGATGACTGGATCAAGAAGATGTGGTACATATATACCATGGAATATTACTCAGCATTCAAAAAAGATAAACACATGCAATTTGCAGCAACATGGATGGAGCTGGAAGGGATCATGCTCAGCGAAATAAGCCAAAAAGAAAAAGAAAAATACCGGATGGTCTCACTCATAGCAGGAATCTAGAAAACTTAAATAAGGGACCAGGAAAATGAATATAAGAAAGTGAAAATCAAAATCAACAAAAAACTATGAACCAGAGACACTTTTTGGGGGGTGGGGAGCGGGAGGGGAAGGATTGGGGTCAGAATGGGGCGTTTGCAATTGTATGGGGGAATATAAAAATAAAATTTAATATTTAATAAATGAATAAATAAATAAATAAATAAATAAAAATATAAAAAAAAATAAAATAAAAATCTCAAAGCCAATCTCTCCTGACTAAAAAGGGGAAGAATGGGGGTATTACACTTCCAGACTTCAATCTATACTACAAAGCCATAATAATTTAAAGAGCATAGTACTGGAACAAAAGCAGGTACATAGACCAGTAGAAATAACTGAAAGCCCAGAAATAAAACCACACATATATGGTCAATTAATCTAAGACTAAGGATCAAACAATATACACTGGAATGAGGAAAGTTTTTTTCAATAAATGATGCTGGGAAAATTGGATTGCCATATGCAAAAGAATGGAACTAGGCTACTATCTCACAACATATACAAAAATCAACTCAAAATGGATTAAAGACTTAGATATAAGATCCAAAACCATAAAATATATGGAAGAAAACATAGGCAAAACACTCCATGACAGAAATTTCAGAAACATCTTTGAAGACTCGCCTCCAGAAGTAAGGAAAACAAATAAGAATATAAACTGGGAACTACATCAAAGTAAAAACGAGACAGTAACCAAAATAAAGAGACACCCAACTGAATGGGAGAAATTATCTGCACACCATACAACTGATAAGGGACTAATATAAATTATTTACAAAGAGCTCACACAATGCAACAAAACAAAGCAAACAACCCAGTCAAAATATGGGCAGGAGAGCTAAAAAGGCACTTCTCCAAAGAAGAAATGCAAATGGTCAACAGGTATATGAAATGATGTTCAACATTACTTATTATCAAAACCAAATGCAGATCAAAACCATCTCACGCCAGTGAAAATTGCCCCTATCAAAAAAGCTAGAAACATAATATTAGAGAGGATGTGGTGAGAAAGGAACCCTCTTACACTGCTGGTGGGAATGTAAAGTGATCCAGCCACTATGGAAATCTGAACAGAGGTTCCTCAAAACACTTAAAAATGAATCCAGAAATTCCATTCCTAGAAATCTACCCAAAGCACCCAAAAAAACTAATTCAAAAGGAGACCTGCACTCCCATGTTTATTGCAGCACTATTTACAATATCTAAGATGTGGAAACAACTGAAATGACACAAAGAGAAGAATGGATCAAGATGTGGCACACATATGGAATACTGCCCAATGATCAAAAGAGATAAACTTATGCCATCTGAAGCATGGATAGAGTTGGAAGGGTCTATGTTAAGTGAAATAAGTCAGAAGGAAAAAGATAAATATTGTATGGTTTTCTTACCAGAACCCAGCTGTCTCAGCAGTGGGAGCTGGCAAGAGCAGTGGTGTTGTCAACCTGTTGCTCCACCACAAGTCAGTTGTGGCAGTTGCTCCTCAGAGACCTCTTATGTAATGGTGTACTTCCTGGATTGTGGAATGGACCAATCAGGTGTGAGCTATAAGCTGACTGGTGCTAAATGGTCCAATCAGACTTTTGTTGCCAGAACCCAGCCTCTCACCACAATTCAGTCTTGGCAGTTGCTCCTCAGAACCCTTTTATGTAAAGTGCACTTCCTGGGTCATAGAATGGACCAATTGGGTGCTATGGGCTAAATGGTCCAATCAGCCACAGGATAGAAAAATGGCTCAATAAGACTTGTGGGTGGGACACCCTGAAAGAGGATATAAGCCAAGGTCGGAGGAAGCTGAGAGGAAGAGATGCTGCCAGGCCCCGAAGAAAAGAAGACCCTTCCAGCCTCCGAAGAAAGAAGAAAAGAAGCATCCAGCAGCCACCCTCTGAGGAGGGAAGAGAAGCCAAAGGACTCTGTCACAGACTGGGCCTGGGTCCTGTCTCTGACATTGCCTGGAAGGAGCACCAATGGCCCTGGGCCTGGTGTTTTAAAGAGCTGTTTGTTGTTGTTGTAACCCAACAACTCACAAAGAGCTGTTAACGCTGGGTGTCTCTGACACCGCCTCTGCGGGACCAGGAGTGGCCATCACTACTGGCTAGAGCTGTCCAGCAATCCTGGTGACTGGTGGTGACCATCACTGATGCTGCCTGGGTGAGGCAGCCGCCACCTGTGGATACAGTGAGCACTTTGTTTCCCCTGTTTGTAAAATAAACCCCATGGTTGTTGATTCCTGGAGTCTAAGGTCTCCTGCAATTGTGTGCTCGGGTGAGAACCCACAGACAGTAACCTCTCCTCTTATCGGGCACTGTCCTTTGTGAGGTAATAGCTCCTGGTTTTGGTTTTTGGCCTTTTGGGGCTTTTTGGCAGTTCTCTGGTCTCAGCCTGCGCAGGTGGGTGGCCTTTCCACCCTTCCATGTGGCCTCCGGCCATGTGGCCTCTTTTGTGGCCTTCTCCACCCCAGTTTCAGTTTCACTTATACATGTAATACAGAGGAACCAAACAAAGGATCAAAAAAACCCCTTGAAAGCAGACCAGAGGTATGAGGCATCCAGGACAGGAGAGAAAGAGGGAGGAATTAAGTGGGGTTGGGGGAAGGCTGGGCGGAAGTGTGGGAAAGCACAAGGCACTATAAGTGCTTTGGTGAAAGAACGACGGTGACCACTCCTGAAGGGAGAAATCCCATACTAGTGATCTAGTCCAAAAATTAACAATGATGTAAGAAAAAAAGAACTACATTTAAAAATAAATGAACTTAAAAGAAATTGGAAAAGCTGACTTTGAAGCTACTGTAATAGGCAACAGATGAAGGAGTTTGAGGGGAATCAGTGAAGATATAAGCAAATTAGATACTTGATTTATTACTGTTCTAATTATATTTTACATCCTAATGTTAGCTCAGTACTTGGCATATAAAAAGGATATGGAAGAAGGGAAAGTGGGAAGGGAATTGGTATTTATTACGCCCTAGTATGGTCAAGAATTGGATAAAAGCTTATTTTTTTAAAATATATTTTTTGCAATGATTTTTTTAAAGATTTATTTATTTATTTATTTATACAAGCACTGGGGTACAGGCCAGTGGCGCGGGAGGGTGAGAGAATCCACCAGAGACAGAGCAGGGAGCAGAACAGGCAGAAGGACCGAAATACTCTGCTGAGGAGAGCAGCGGGCGAGAAAGGAGAGGTCTGTTGCACCATGTGGGCATCTCCCCAGCTGTGTGGGAATTGAACTGGCACCACAGAGGCTGTGGACAGCTTCACAGCTCTGCGCTCAACCCACTGCGACACTGGGGAGGCCTAAATGCTTACTTTATTATAGAAAGAAAGATAGGAAGGAAAAGTGGGGAACAAAAGTACTACAGAATATGCATTTTGTGAACATGTGTGTATATTACATAAACCTTTTTTTTTTAAATAGATTTTATTTTTAAAGATTTATTTATTTATTTATACAAGCACTGGGTACAGTCAGAAGTGCAGGAGGGTGAGAGAATTCACCAGAGCCAGAGCGGAGAGCAGAACAGGCAGACTGACGAAATACACTGCTGAGGGGAGCAGTGGGTGGCAGGAGAGGTCTGCGCACCACATGGGACCCTTGCCCGGCGGCCGGGGATCGAACCGGCGCTGCAGAGGCTGTGGGCAGCTTCGCAACCCAGCGCTCAACTGCTGTGCCACAGGGGAGGCCCTACATAAACCTTTTTCACAGACATACTTAATATGTATTTTATTAATCAGATTTAAATATATGTATTACATGTATCTATATAATTTTTAGACTGGATTTCCTGGGACTTTTATAATTTGCCCCTGATGGAAATTTCAAAAGAGGAATTTCATGAGTGTTTTGATAAACAGCAGCATAATTGGAATAAAGATTCAGTTTTCCAAACCGGTAACTTTAAAAACCAATGTTCATTTGTATATATAATTTTTAGTATTTTTGTTTATAAAAATCTCTTTTATAAGCTCTACTGTAATACAACAGTACATTTACCGATGTTTATCTGCATATATAAACATGACCCTCTAGTGGTAGGAACACTGAGAATCACAAATGCAAAGCCAATATGGACACCATATGGACACTATTCATGGACACTATTCATGGACACCATACAGATGTGGACTACAGAACTTCATGTACTGCTACCTTCTCCTTTGTCAAACAGAAATTACCCTTACTAAATGCTTGCCTATGTCCAGGCATTGTTTGAAGTGCTTTCCACGTATTATCTCATCTCCTTTCAACAACCCTCTTTTCACTCCCATTTCAGTGATGTGGAAATAGTGACAAAAAGGTTAAGTAAACTGTCCAAGATCATATAGAATGTGGTGACTTGAATAGGGGGTACATGGATATTGAACAAATACCACAACTGAGGAACTAAACACAATGATCTCAAACAAGCTAAGGGTTAGAGGAAAGGCATATGCTCTGCTGTGAACACAGAATATCACACACTTTGTTATTATGTGTAAGTTATTGGCAGGCAGTTGAGTTATAAACAACTCAGAGTTTTTAGGAGGAAAAATTTAACAATTACAAATCTTATTGTATGAGCTGTATAATTGGGTTAGATAGCTGTAGCCAGTTCCTTGATTAAAAGGATTAATTCCTTTCAGTTATTACCAAGAATATTCATGGAGAGTTTTGCTTAAAGCAGGAATTAACAAAACAGTCTGTGGACGAAATCTGATACAAATATGTTTTTACACATATAGCAAGCTAAGAATAGTTTATATAATTTTAAATGGTGGGGGGAAAGGCAAAAGAAGAATATTTTCTGACACTTGAAATTTATATGACATTTAAATTTCAGTGTCCAAAGACAAAGCTTTAGAGAGCCCAGCCACACCCGTTTATTTACATAACACCTATGGCTGCCTCTGCCACACAGTGGAGAGCCTCAGCTATCTACTATCTGATCCTTTACAGGAAAAGTTTGCCAACCCTAGGATTAGAGAATCACTGTACTAGAAAATAAGTAACATTAGGAGAGCAGGCCAGCATGGCAGACTAACAGACTAATTTTTTCATCTGTGAGACAGAGAATACTTTGGTGTAACAGTGAGTGCTGTTAGTTATCGCCTAGTATTTCTTTACTAATGAACTCCTTTTACTGTATAGACAAGCTTCAAAGTTCTTAGATACCAGGTGTTCTGCACAATTACTCTCTAGATTTCTCGGGCAGCAGCACGCTTTCTTTGGAACTGAAGCTAATAGTAAAGATATTGCTGAGCAGAAAGAGCCTGCAAGCCCTCTGGCCTCTCAAGATTTTTTTTTTCTCCATACATAGGCTCTCCCTGGAGATCAGCTACACTTTGCTGATTTGATTCTTTGAGTTTAGGTGTCTTCACATGTTCTTTTTCTATCTCATATCTTTAGAATAACTCTTTGTCTCTTTATATGTGGTAGACACCAAGTATGAGCTGCTTGCTTACTCTGTTTGTGTCACCATTAAGGCCCAGCACAACAGTGGCAAGGAATTCTAGTCAAATAACTTGCTCATCCTTGGACTATAATCTTAAAATAAAACTTTCATTTTTAAAAATTAAAAAAAAGGGTTGCAATGTACTTTATTATAAAAGACATGTTTCTCAAAGAGTTGACCTTAAAGTGAATTTCTGTTCACTGAGTCATATTATCCTACTAATTTTCATTATGAAATTATTTTGAGATTAAAATTAAGAGATACATTTTCATAGGAAAAGTTCACCCCCAACACATAATAAAAATTAAAGTAAAAAATGAAGCAAATCATTGTTACATAAACAAAAAAAACATTAAAATGAAAGGTTAGTAACCAAAATACCCCTGTCACGTAAAAGTGAGGACAGATACACATGAGAAGCAGATATTTCTATGGATTTCTTTCTCTTTTAGATACAGTAATGCACTAGACAGGAATACTATTCTTCTCATCAAGTTTATCTGTGGAGACTACACATATTCTGATTATCAAGACTGGGAACTCTAGAAGAATCTAGCTCCAACTGTGGAAGTTGACTTTCAGTGTGACTGGATTTTTTTCTGAATTGACTGATGATTTCGCACTGAGCTGCTAACCCTTAACCCCAAATTTTGCACTTAAAAGGGTAATACAATTTTGCTTCAGGTAGTTAAAACAAGTTCATTTTGTTTTATGTTGATTCTGTGAAAACAAAGTACTGAAAATCTTAGGATAAACTAATAATTCTGATATATAAATTCCCTATGTCCTCTTTTAGGCAATATTTTTAAAAACAACTTAGAGGTAGTGCATTTATTTTCACATGTTATACAGAAATGAGCTTAAGGCCGACCTCATTTATAAGAAATCATTCTTAGCTGAGCTATGAATCTAATCCAGAAAGCAGGGCTAAATATTTCCATGTAAAGATGTAAATGTGCATCTCTAGGTTTTATAGGTTAGAGGTGGAAGATGAATGAGAAAGAGCTACTTTATTATGTAGGCTTGTGCTGGGAACTCCTAACTGGGGCATGATGAATGGGGAAGTGTGTACTCTCCATGGAGTGAGTGGTGCTGCTGTGTGTGGGGAGGGAGAATGCTGGTGAGAATGGGGGTGGATCCAGAGGATACTACCAGCTTGCTTTTGGGGAGGGTCCCACAGAGGCAATGGGAAGAAAAAATTGAGAAATTTTCACACCTCAGACTTTATTCAGACTTCAAAAGCCAGGAACAGTCTTGCAGTGTGGCCTGTGCTGAGAAGTGGGTAAAGGAGGGGGAAAACATGATTCTTGGAGAAATGTCAGGGTGGAAACAGCAAGATCACCAAAAGAGGCATTCAAACTTGGCTCACATGATGAAGTGAAGAAGTCTGGGATAGTATGTAACTCAAAGTGTCAAGAAATAAAGAACAACAAAACAAATGGTAGGGGAAAATAAGAAAGCAAGCAAATACCCTGGGAGGGAACTGTTTAGTGCTTTAAACTTGTGCCAAGAGAACCAAGCAACATAAAACCTATCTTGTAAAAATGCCTCACCATCATAGTTTCTACTCCAAAATTCCCTCATGTGAGAATAAAGCTTATTTGTGCACTAGAATGGACTATTTGTGTTGGATTGAAATGGACTGGATGAGAGAAAGGAAAATTTATTTAAAAAGAAAAAAGCAGTGGGGGAAGGCAAGGACCAGGAGGTGAATTTTTAACAGAAAGGCCTCTTATTCCCTATACCCAGGCCTCTGATCTGGGCTAGCCTTATCTTCCCTATTCTATCAGTCTGTTCTTCATTTACCTAACCCTAACCGTGGAAGAATCTCAGGTTCAGGCAAAGCACTACCATTTTGTTCTGAGGCACAGCACAATTTCAGGAGAATCAGGGAAAGGTCTCCTAGGGAAGCTGAGCATTTCATGTCAGAGGCTCTGGTCCGTTTGTGGGTCTGAGGCATTCCTTGATCCTGATGATGTTTCTGAGAGGCAGACATTGGGGTTTGCTTAGCGTGAGACTCTGGACACTGTCCCCTGGGCTCCAGTCCAGTGCCAACCTATTTACCATAGTCCTTGGGGCATGTGCTAGTATCTTCTGAGGAAGCCCTGATGTTTCAGAAGCAGATTTTCAAAGTAAAAACATGTGGGTAACTCAAGACTCAGGTTTAGGGGTGAACATGAAACAGTCCCTAAGTTTGGGAATTACTGAGAAGGCTCTGAGAACTTAACATAAGCTTGCCGATGTTTTGGGAGGAATTGGTTGGCTACTCTGACTTAAGATTTTAATTTTTTTTATTTTTTAAAGATTGATTTATTTACACAAGCACTGGGTACAGGCCAGAGGCGCAGGAGGGTGAGAGAATCCACCAGAGACAGAGCAGGACACAGAACAGGCAAAATGGCCGAAATACATTGCTGAGGGGAGCAGTGGGCGAGACAGGCGAAGTCTGTCGTGCCACGTGGGAATCTCCCTGGCCGTTTGGGAATCGAACCGGCACCATGGAGGCTATAGACAGCTTCACAGAGCTGCGCCACCAGGGAGGCCCCTGACTTAAGATTTTAAATGGAAGTGTAGGATCCTTAGAGAATGTTAATTCCTAGAATTTTAATAAATGTTTAATAATTTCTTAGGGATTACTCAACACAAATACTTCTTAAGGACACTTATTCAAAATATATTGCCTGCTTCCTAAGAGTAAATTAGCCTAGCAAACCTTCCAGAGTTTGTTTTAATGGATGCACAATGCTACGCCTGTTAACTTCTTGGGCATTAAGAACACTTTGATACATACGGGTCCATTATCCAGCATCTGCAATTTCAAATTCCAAGTATGTCTGAAAACCAAGTTTTCAGGTAGCATAAAACTTTACTTCTTGGACATAAAAATCAAAGTCTTTATTTATCTTCAGTGTGAATATTCATGTTTCATTGAATTAATAATGCTATGTTTGACACGAAGGTGCTCCCCGTGGGAACAGAACTTTACTATAATGTTAAAGTTTTCAAGGCGCCTTTCTATGTGAGTACATTTCCTTGTACTCTTCTGATATGCAGCTTGTCAAACTTGGAAATCTGTCAGATGGGTGATTTAGAGCATCTATGGCGGGCCTCCCTGGTGGCCGACCCGTTAAGTCTCAGTGCTATCACTGTGATGGCCCACTAATGCACCATAATCAAAAGCCCCCAAAATGCTAAATTCTACAACACACTTGGACCCAGAGATTCTGACTAGGGGTTGTGGGTCTGTAGAGCTGCCTCTGGTTTATGGAGTACTGTTGGGACAGATCTCTCAGACTCAGGACTCAGGCAAATCCAAAGACTAGATAGCTAATGAAAATATTAAAGCACGTGGTTAGAGGAGGGGAGTGGCAGAGTGAGGAGATGTATGAGGGCTGGGGATAGTAAGGAGACACCAGAGTCTGCCCATCCATGGAAGGCAGAGGAGATATGAAACAATCACTCCTTGAAGTGTTGTCCTTGACACACTCAGATTCAGTTTGGCTTCTACTAATTTCTCAAGCTTTGGATAATGGCTCCTTTAATCAAAGGGCTAAAAGAAGGACCAAGAGGCTCAGTTGGAGAAGTCCAATGGTCCTTAGAGAATTAAGCTGTCTCACCAGACCCGTTCATAGATGCCACCAATGATCACAACTGCCTAAACATACTTGGCAAAGAAGACCTCTGAATTCAAGAAAGAATCTGTCCCAGATGCAGTTTCTATCATTTTCCTATCATGAAGCATTCTCAGCAGCATTAGACTATGTGTCTTTCTAATTAGAATCTCATTCCCTTGAGCACAGGGACACATCTTACCCATTCCTAAGGCCTTGGCACTTAGCAAGGTGTGTGGCCACTAGTATACACGCGCTGCAAGTCTGCGAGCGGATCCAAGGAAGGCTCCGCCTAAATTAAGGGTCAGGGTTTCTTTTGCCCTCTTAGGTCCCGAACAGCTATGACAGGATGCGGATGGGTAGTTGCTTGGGCCTGGTCATATCTATAAATAGTGCTAAGAAATGATATGGAGAACATAGTATATTTTTAGATTCTGATACAGCATTTATTTTTCCAATTAGTTTCTTTAAAAACCATAAAATTTCTACTAAGTTTAACTTGCACTACCTCCTGAGGTAGAGAAAGAAGGCAGGATCTGTTTATGGGGGAAAAGCAAAGGAAAACTTAAAAAAATCTTACTGAATAATGTCACAAGCAGTCTCAAGTCAAGAAATTTAGAGATGCAAAGAACTTCAGAAATCTACTAAAACCACATATAGCATGTGTGTGTTAGGTCCAAAGACAAGGCTATCATGATGAAAACTGGAACTAGATCCTTATGTCCTAATTCACAGGTTGGCATTATTTTGATACTAAATGTGAGAATAAAGATTTGGGACTATCAACATTCAATTAGACCATCTAACTTCTCATGGTACTTCCTTAAAATGTAATGGACACCTATGACAACTATGACAATGTATCCAAAGGGAACTTATTCATTAATTAGCAGACACAGGTATTGTTATTTAAGAACTAAAATCCACTAACATTTATAAACACTCAGTTTACATATCAGGTTAACCACTTATAAAACAATTAGAAAAAATGAGGTTATTGTGTATAAAACAAAGAGATAAAAGGCATTTTTGTATTATTTTAAGATGTTTCGAGAAGTACATGTACTGGAAACGTCAAATCCAGTATTTCCAGGTAACAGGCAACACTTACCACTGCCAGCACTCCCCTCTCTTTTGCTGCGGGAACCCCCACTGCCATCTCTGCCAGACTTTATACGCTAGGGCAAGAAGAAGATGTTTTTAAAAGATTAAGTGACATTCCTTCAAAGTTGAATATAACTAAACATTAATTTTTAAATTGAAATTACTGTGTAACTCTAGGTTCAAATTAAACTTTTGTAAGCAAGGAGTTCAAAATTTGCCCTCTAACAAGCTGGGTAATTAGTCCTTATTAAATCCTCCAGCAGCAATTACATTTAAAAGTGCAGGGTAATCTTTGCTTATACAAATAACTAAAAAACCAAACATTTTCTTGATGTGCTCAGATCTTAAAAATTATAGTTGAAGGGTGAAACTACTATTTCTTAAGGGTGTGTGTGTGTGCGCGTGCGCGCCCGCGCGGAGGAAGAAGAGTAGAAGGAACTTTACAAAAGAATTATTTCCTGCATTAATCCTACTCTACAGTGGTCAGACCAGAGTTGTATTAGGGAGAAAACAGTAAATTAATTCAACTCTACAATAAAGACACCATTAATAATCACAACATACCTAGCATCTATTTAACAGTCTTAGATAAAAATATAAGAAAAAGCTCCTAGATGTGACACTATTTTTTACATTTTGTAGTAGTTTGTATTTTGCCTAAATGTTATCATTTTTGCCTTATTATGGAATCACCTCAAGTCATACTACCAGATTCTCATATGTATAATGGTTTGTTTAGGGATATAGAGTAGTTAGTGAACAAAAACAGCTTTTGTTAAATATTAACAACTGAATTAAAATTTCTTAATCTTATTTAGGTGTTTGATAATATGAACATAATTTCATATTTAATTCAAAGGTCAAACTACTTATATTCTCAACCCTGACAACTCTTGATATATATAAATTATCAGATTATGGTTGAGGCTATGGTGTGCTAGGAAGAAAATCACTTCCTTTCAATAATTCAAGACTCACTTCTGTAAAATGAAACATTTTCCTAAAACTTAGGACATTCAAATATATGTAAACATGCTCAAATTTTTTCTATTAGGAAGAAAAAAAGAAAAACACCTTTCTTAAAACCCCATCTATCCTTTTCCCTTCAAAACCAAAGGAAAATCTAAAAATGATGTAACAAAATAGTTACACATCCATAATTAGGATTTTTTTAATCAAAAATTAGTTTTCATCTATCCATAAATAATTTCCAGCATAAAGACCTATACATACAATGCTAAAATAATTAAACTCATAAAGACAAATGCCCATGTAGCTGGAAATTTTCTCAGATCAAATGTGAGAAATGACAATGCATACTACTTAAGTAACTACAAGTTTAGGACAATTTAGGAAAGAGAGCATTTTTTATGATTACTGTATTCTTTATCCCATTTATTCTTATTTCTTGCTTTCATCTAGAGATCAAATCCTTTCGCTGTCACCCATCTCTTCCTAATATTCCCCTTAAATCATTTTTTTTTCCTAGCCTAGAATCATCCCACTGCTCTAAGTATATTCACATCAGGACTTCTAACTCCCTTGCTCTACCTCTTGTCTTTTTGCTTTACTACCAAGAGAAACCTAAAACCTGCCTGACTCAATGACTCCTCTTTTCTTCTCCTATTTCCAGGACGCTGTGGTCTGCTAGAGACAAATCACGCAAGTATGCGAGCAGTGTCAGTGTCTGGGAATCTCCACGGCTGCCTTGGTGTCCTCACCCATGCCCCACGTGAGCACATTTCCAACACACCACATTCTGTCCCGTTCACGTTTGGAAACTGACTGCAGCCTGCTTTTCTTGGATGTGCCATGGAATGCCCTCCATGGAATTTCCTTTGTCTTCCATGCCCATTCTTATCTTTTTTTTTTTTTTTTTTTTTTTTTATTTATTTAAGGTTTGTTTATTTATTTGTTTGTTTGTTTGATTATACATACAAGCACTGGGTACAGTCAGAAGCACGGGAGGGTGAGAGAATTCACCAGAGCCAGAGCGGGGAGCAGAGCAGGCAGAAGGACCAAAGTACACTGCTGAGGGGAGCAGCGGGCGGCAGGAGAGGTCTGCGCGCCATGTGGGACCCTCCTCCGGTGGCCGGGGAGCAGCCGGGGATCGAACTAGAGCTGCAGAGGCTGCTGGCAGCTTCGCAACCCAGCGCTCAACCACTGCGCCACTGGGGAGGCCCCCCATTCTTATCTTCTTCCCAGTTCCCAGTTCTCCTTGAAGGCTCTGCTCCACTTTTGTTTCCTCTGGCAGAAGACCTGGGTATCCCCAGAGGATTCTCATTTAGTATGCACCCACTGGTCATACCCTGCTTGCTTATCTTTCTTTTTCATTACTCTCCTGTGGGAGGAGGATGTGGTTTTATTTATCCTCTTCCCACTGAATACCTGTCTACCACTGAAAAATCAATTTATGCCACCATAATGAATCTTTCATATCAACCACTACATAAACAGTAGAAATTATTTTTGTTTGGAGGTTACAGAGGTGACAGTTTCAAAAGCAAAACCAAAACGTTTATCAAAAACAGAGTTTGATCAGATTCTAAGTTCAAAGGAATATGAACTATCAAGACTCAGCTACCGTTTCATCTTTCATATATTTTATACTGTGGTAGCTTTATCGTTTTCAATTATGATCTGATTCTACCTTAGATGATGCAAAGTAAAGCCCTCAAAGGACAGAGTCACTGCAAGCAGCAATCCCTCAGGCAATGAGGTGCTAGGTACAGGCACAGAGGCCAGCGTATTCCACACTTAGCCTGGTAACTGGGCTTCCCTCTAACTATGTGGTCAGGTGGCCTTGGCGGCCTCAGCAGAACCCTGTGGAACAACAGGAACCCGGGAGAGGGGCTGTGTCACACAGGTCATAACACAGCTGCTGCCCTGTCAGGCAAAATAAAACTTTTTAAATGTCCATTATATTTATTAGCATAAAGGTGATTCTTAGCAAGGTAATTTCAGCTGCATGAATGGAAAGAGTCAAGGTTAAGACTAAAGTGAGCTCAAGTGTAGATGACTTATTGTATATTTTCAGCTGGGATGAAAGTGGATAACAGTTGGGCAGATCCAGATTTTATGGGGTCTGAACCTTGCACATTTGGGGGGAACCTGATGGAGAAAGAGAATATAAAACTATGAAAATAAAATAGGTACATCAGTAAAATTTTACTTTAAAAAGGCCAATACAAAGGTGAAGCTGAAGCTTCACTCCCTACAGTAAAAGCCTCCAGCAAGGCAGCTCTGATGTCCTCAGGGTTTACAGGACAAAGATGCTGTCTGGGGCTCTCTGCCACTACACTACATTTCCTAGCTTACATGCACATATCTGAACATTACCCATCTAAGACCTAGCACAGTTCAAAGGATAGTGTAGGAAGACAATAAATGTTTGCTAAATATGGTCATAGATGTTCTCAAATGTGGTATATGAGCATTTCAATAGGAAAAATACTGATTCCATCTAGTCAGAGTTTTAATATTTAGTAAAGTTCACAGGCATTCACAATCACTTTGGAATGGTGAGACAAGACCTGATGGTAGATAAGAGAGGAAGTATTGAAACAATGATTAACCAAAATGGTTCTTAAAGGAAACAGCCATATAACAAAATGAGTACCAAAAAAAAAAGAAGAAAGAAAAGATTTGTACTGCCATGGTAAGTTGTCTATATTATTTTGCTAAAAATTCCATTTTTTTAAAAAAAAAGTCCCATTTAAAATATATATGTATTGGTATATACTTGATTTATTGGTAAAAAGGTACATACCAAAGTACTAGTAAGTGATTCCAAAGTGGTAGGAAGATTTTTCATTTTTTTCTTTATATATTTTTCTTTCTTTCTTTCTTCTTCTTATTTTTTAAAGACATGAAATGCTTTATTTTGTGCTGAACCTCAGTACGAGTACATTCCTCAGCTTGCCAGGAGCTGACCCACATGGCGCAGCAGACCTCTCCTGTCTCGCCCGCTGCTCCCCTCAGCAGTGGATTTCAATAGTTCTGCCTGCTCTGCTCCTCATCTATCTCTGGCGAATCCTCTCATATATTTTTATTTAAATTCAAATATTTATAAGTCATCTGCCTGAATTTTAAAAGAAATATTTATTTTTTTAAATAATATGAAAAAAATATGGCATTCCTATTCTAAAAAAGACATGATGCCAATCCCATTTTGGGGGGAAAAAAAGGTAGCACACAGAGGAACAAAGTAGATATAAATAAAAGGAACAAATTAAACAAATATTGAGAGAAATATTTTTTTCCTTTAAATCTACTCTTTAAGATGAATACAAGATAGTAAATGTCATACTCTATTTTTCTGGAATTGGAATAAGATCATAGACTTAAAATGCTGCTGTATCCTTATAGATCACCTATAATAATGCTAATCAAAGTGTGGTCTGAAGGCACTGCCAGCCCACAACCTGTCACCTGTCCTTGAAGAGGTAAATACAGAACTTAAGGGGGAAGGTTCACAAACTTTGACATTGATTTGATATTTCTGACATTTAAGCGCAGGGCTATTTTTCTAGTAACATCAGACTGGGAAAAAAGGACCTTCACAATTTGAGAAATAACTTCATTTTACAGTTCTTGACTGGGTCACAGAGTAGACTAGAGGTCGAGTCAGGAGAAAAGTCCAGGCTATGATCACCATGTACCATGCTTCCCTTCCATAAGAATAAGGTTTTTGTCTAGTAGGACAAGGAGCAGTAACTTGTTTCCTACTTAAGAATTCTAAAGATTGGCTCTGACTTCTAATTCAAGGGAAAACAGAATTTAAACATTTTTTAGTGGTTTCAACTCCAAACAATCCATGAACACAACAGCATTTTCTTGCTTTCAAACCTCTACTCACACTTTTTCCTCTCCATACCAAACTCCATTCACATCTCCTCCAAACTCTCAGTCTGGACCTCTGTCTCCCTCATTGCCAGTTGAACCTTTCCACCTCTCAATTCTGGTAGCTCTTGATGTTTCCTCACATGCCACAAGTCTCCAACACATGTGGCAGAGTAACCTGTCTTCCTTTGAGCACCTCAGCACTGAGGGCAGTCCTTACACATTGCCATACCTTCAACAATGGCAGATCACAATAAATGCCCCGTGAATGGATGAACTAATCAATTAATACAAGGCAATCAATGCATGAAAACACTGAAATTAAGTCTTTAATAAAAATGATTTAGTAATCTTCCCACTGGAAAATGTAGTCAATGCCCAAATCACATTGTTATTAGGGATGTATGTTCTTTTCCATATTTGTTCAACTTTGTAAATGCAATCATGAATAAGTGCACAAGATATTCTTTCATTACATATATAAATTTTATGAACTGCATTTTTTCCTTACAATTTTAAAACCATGCTGTTATGAGATTTTAATACTGACTCTTTCCTTTAAAGAAATATAATCAAAAGGGGTTCTGCTCAACTAATTGTTATTATTTTTTGGTTCTAACTGGACATCTGGAAATAACTACCAACTACATTTTGTATCAGTTTTGATTGTCATATGATATTTTGTCAATTTAGCATTTCTTTATTTGAATAATTTAAAAAATAAGAAATTTGTTTTTTAAAAATGGAGTGAATTATGAATACTTCCTTTTTGTATTAGCAATTAAAACTTACTGCATTTTGTAAGTTATTGCTTCATCTTTTTTTCCTTCCCTTCTTCATGGTTTCTTTCTGCTCTCTAATCTTTGGTAATTGGGCTGATATTTTTCTCTTTCTTTTCATATTTAAAATATTCAGTCATCAAATACCTGCTTTTTCCATTTTGTCTTTTCCAGACATAAAGTTAAGTCTGAGAGAATTCTTGCAGTTAATAATTTCTGTGTTCAGTGAAAAGAAGTGCAAAACATCTCTTAAAAAACAGTATTGCTAAGGTGCTCACAGGATTCAGGAGCCAAATCACACTGCTCTGGGATCAGAGCATCCAGACATCAAAGAGTGAGTCTTTCTTGCCTGGTCAACACTCCTGTGCCTAGACTTGGTTACTGCTGGCACTAATGAATACACAATGTGCAAAGGTTTCTTCTTAGAAATGTGGACACCCAAGCACAAAGTGGGTAACAGTCTTCTCTCCAACTTAGTTCCCTAAAGAGAATGAAAAATTGGTCTCTGCAAATAAACTTTAAGCTTTAACATCTGAAAGTATGAGTTATAGGTTCATTACCCTGACTCACATAAATCAGAATCAATTTATCTTTCTTCATTAAGTCTACACAAATCATTTCCCATTTTAAAACAACTTTTAAAAATCCATGGCCTGGTTTATTTTATGTATAATTTTCCCACCTTTTAAATCAGATTCTATATCCTGAGATGTAATTTGATCATCTGCAAAGTGACTCTTTGGGAATATAAACTAGACCATTCTCAAGCTTTAGTGACCATAAAAATTATTTGGAGAATATGTTTTAAAAAACACATAAATAGATTTTTGGACTTTCATACCCAAAGATGTTAATTCTGGGGCAGAATTTGGATAGGTCTGTCTTAGGGCCCAAGAATTTGTAATTCTAAGAGGGGCCCAGATGATTTTTTGATTTTACTGGCTCACTGATCATTCTTGAGAACCTAGCTCCTAAATGAATTATGGCAAACTGATGACAAAGTACATTTTAATTCAATTCACAGTATGAGTTACCAACTTTTCTGGATGCAGTATGAGGAAGGACTATAACTGAAAAATAATTACTTACATCATCATTTTTCTCTAAAATTCTTATGGTAATAAGGATAGTAGTGAGTAGCCTGAAATAGCCAGGCTGTCTGAATTTGAGCCTTAGTGCCACCCCAAATAGCTCTGTGACCTGGGGAAAGTTACTTAGCTATTATGGGCCTCAGTTTTCTCATCCATAAAAAAACAGTAATAATAAAGCCAAAGCCAACATCATAGGATTAGTGCAATGATTAAATTAGTTAATGCATCTAAAGTGCTCAGAACAGAGTCAACCCATCTCATGCACTCATAAATGTTAGCTACTATTATTATTAATGTCCAGTTAAGATGATATAATAAAGTACAGTTAAAGAGAAAACTGGATCCGGAAACATAAATACTGTCAACATGATTCAGGAGCAGGTCAGCCAGGTGTTTTACTTCTCATTTTCCTTTCTACTGTCAAACTTCTGCCATTATCAGCACTTCCACAGGAAACAAAGTAATGAAGACTGGAGACCAATTATATATATATAATATATTAATTAATATTATATATAATTATATATAATATATACACAACCAATTATATATATAATGTATAATTATATATATAATTAGCAGCTTCAGGTAAGGATATGATGTGATTATATATGATATCCCTAGTTTGAATTGCATTACTATTTCACAAAATGTCTCAAGGAACCCAACACAGAAGAGGTCTCCTACAAATTACAATAGAGGGCAATAGAGCTTTAGAAACACCTGAAAATTAGCCTGATCATAGAAAGTTACCAAGTATGAAAAGAACATTTGACTATATAATAATGAGGAAATGTTGAAAGATATCTAGACATATTTGTACAATGAGGTATTATGCAAGCATTGACAATGATTTTATGAAGAAATTCTAATTACATTGGAAAAATGTTAAATTTTTGCACTGGGACAGATTCTAAATAAGAGACACACAGAAAATGTAACAAGAACTTTTAAGTTCAAATTTAGAAAAGGAGAGCATCCTTAATTCAGAAGTTTATTTATTATATATTTTTTTCATAACTAATAGTGCACTACACAAACCAGGAAACAGAATGCCCTGCCCCATGGGCTCACAATCTAAGAAAGACAAGTTGGAATGGGACATATAACAATTAACTGAGAGGCTGGCTGTAAGATATATGAAAATTATTTCTCTGTAAGTCTCTTTTCTTCTTACGAGCTGCCCCCTCTCATTAGTTTCTCCCTCCATAAAGCAGAACATAAATTAAAAAGCATAAAGAAAATGTTAAAATGTTTATTGATTTAGGATTTAATAAAGAATACTAAAAATAATGGAGAAACCGATTTCAAAGATAATGAAAAGATAGTCCTTCATGGATGAGGACTATGCCTTTAACTCAAGGAAATATTAAGGAATAATAACCTTTGAGGAAAATATACTAAGGAGAAGATATAATGAAACCAGTATCTAAATGACATTGGGTATTATACAGATTACAATGAAAGCAGAGATAAGATATTACTAAAAGAAGCATTGCTCAAGCAGTCAGACATTAATAATTTGGGTAAATAAGCAAGATAAACATTGGATAATATGCATCAATGGTAATTCATAAGAGTTTATGATTCTTAATTAAACCATTAGGGAATTATTATAGTAAGTACAATATAAGGATTGAGGATCAGATCTATGAGAGAACATAAAAGTTGACTTATATTCAATGAAATATAGAAATCTTTTGGTGGAAGAAGCAACAAAAGGCTGAGTAGTAATTAGAAAGGAAAAGCAGTTTCAATGACATTCATATATTCATTTAAAATAGTAAAATTCATTGTTCCATATGAGTATTATTCCATAGCCATCAGATGAAAAAAGAATTTTACAATATATAAAGAGAATAAGGGAAGAGGACAAGTCAAAGGAAGAAAGAAACAAATGTAAAGGTGGGTCACAAGTACTGTAAAGTTCAAGGAGAGAATGATGTCTGTAAATGTTCAACTGAGACACGACTTAAGTCAATGGAAAAATTAAGTTATAAATTATAAATAATTCTGAAACCCTTTGCAGGGAGAAAGTTTTGGTCTTGACAGCTCAAGCTCATTTTCCAAGAATCCTTGGCATCAATGTTTGAGTTAAGATATCTTGTGAACTAGCTGCAAGGAAATTCCCAGAGTATCAGAAGGCTACTCCTCATTGTTTGAGAGGGGTCAACACTGGAACTGTACTAAATCAGAGACTGCCATGCACATACCAATCTTTCCACTTAAGGTTATAAGTTGCACGAAATATATTACACACGATCCATTATTTATAGTTGTTTAGTATAAGTAACTTAAAACTACTGATGTTTGAACTTAAGAAGACTTATAAATTTGACTCCACATGAATTCCATATGTCTACACTAGGGAACTTTATGCAAAAACTGATTTTGACTTTCAAAGAATGTTTTTGGTTTTAAACATATACTTTTTAAATTCTTCTTAATGAAACAAATTTAATGGTGATTATGATGACAATTATGACAACTTAAACTTCCACTTATATCAATTTACATTTTACAAGCTTTCACACAGGTCACTGAATTTAATTTTACTAATTGGTACATGGTATTAAACTGGTCTTCACAGCAGGCTTTAACTATATACTCTAGAAAGGCATTTTAATACCACACTTTGATATTTTATAGGCTTTTTAAGGTAAAAAATCTATGCCAAGCTCTTAATCCTTTTACAACTGATACTTTAAACAGAGAATATAATGAGATAACATCTTAAAATAATAAGATAAACCAAATTCTGAAAGCAAATATGGAATTTAGATTTTCTTTATATCCAAGATAAGTTCTTAACAAAGTTTTAATTTTAAGAATATATTCTCTTTCTGTAAAAGGTGGATACTCAAAAATCATGTTAAATTTTTAAATATTCTAGGCTTATACTTAGGAGAGCTTATCTTTTAAAGAAGTAAAAACAGCATATACAAATGTTGATTTATAATGATGCACAGCTGATACTTATATAACGCTATATAATGTTACTCGAATAAAAATTTTTAAAAAGTAGAAACAAGAATAGTTATTTCACATACTGAATGAAACACTGAAATAAATATACTTAAAATGCTTCCATGTATATTATTATTCTCAGAGCTATACTCCACTACATAATGAAATGGTTTAAAGGAAAAAGTACTATTGTATACAACCAATTCCCTCTCAGGCCATAGGACTTCAACTAAATCTACAAAGTTCAAAAAATATGTTATCTTGCATTGGGAAAGTTATCTGTTAATAGCTATTCACTAAGACTACACTGAATCTAATGTATTCTCTCCTATTAAGAACTCACTTTTGATAGAATGTTATCTTAAAACTAGAACTGCAGCTATTCTTTCTTTTATACTAGAGCAGAAAAAAAAAATCAACTTTCTTTTACTAGCACAAGCCCTGAATATCACTCAGTTGAGCTACAGAAGGCTGACATTTTGAAAATTCACAGATAGAAGTTTTCGGCCCATATGAGATACCTGTTCCCTTATTTCTTTCATTTTTTCCAATCTCTTGAGTTTTGTTGCATATTCTTGAACTTCTTTTAATCCAATATCTGTGCAGAGACGAACCAAGAAACGCAGACCTAAATTGTGAGAAATATATTTAGAAACTTAGTTATATACAGTATTGGAATTTATTAGTTATAATCTCAGTTTTTCAGGACACAGGTAGGATGCTCACAAATAGTGTTTGTTTTTCTCTTGAAAAATAACAATGCTTTATATCCTCTGTCCTTTGAGAACCGACTTCCTTGAAAAGAGGTTTAAAAGGATTTTCTACTTGTTCTGCCTTCATGTGAGACACTCTAGAGTCAGTCTTTCTCATATTCTTTAATTCTTTACCTGTTTTTCTTTTATAGCACATACACTACTGAAAAACTATGTATTTGTCTTTATTCACACTAGAATCCAAGCCCCATGAAATTAAGGTTTTTCATTTGTTTTGTTTTCTGCTATAACCACAATGTTAGAATAATGCTATGTATCAACATAATTATCACTTCATAAGAATTTGTAAATAAATGACAAGTTCATGACAGTGTAAAAGTAACAGTACTAAAGTAATTAAAAGTCTCACATATTACTATATAATGTATGTATACATCTGTCTTAATAATTCTTAAAAAGTAATTTGTATTTTCTACAAATAATGCAGAATATTTCTCTTATCTACTCATTCTTACAAAGAGTGGCTTAGGAATATTTCATGCTAAATAAAAATCATTATTTTCGCAAGATGTCCTCTGACATTTAGTATGACATTTTTAAACTACAAAAGCAAGTTAATTATTGATTGTTGAAGATAATTTAGTTTAAGACTAAAGGATAATTATCTTGTTGGGTCACCACAGAACTACTTTGCTTAAAATGAGACATTCCATAGGTACAAATATTTTTTCTATAGCGAGAGTTAAGGAAGACTATTGGTTACATTTGTTTTGGAAATTATCCAGGCCCAATCTGGTCTGTTGGAGATACTTGCTTTCCTGAAGCAGTACAGAGATGCTATGGTTACTGCAGTGGTCTCAATTGGCAGCAATTTTGCTCTCCAGGGGAAATTTGGCAATGTCTGGGGACATTTTTATTTTCCATAAGGGAGCTATGGGGGAGGAATGCTACTAATATCCAGTGGATAGAGGCCAAGGACACTGCTAAAACATTCTAACATCCACAGGATGGCCTCCAACAACACATAATTACTTGTTCTCAAATATTAATGATACCCGGGTTGAAAAACTTTTACTAGTCAAATTTGCTAATCAAATTTGTTGGGTCCATTTTCACAGAAAGTTATCAATCACTGCTATCTCTCATTGAACCTTGAAAGCCTTAACATGATTCCCTAATGTAATTAAGAATCACAGAAAAAGCTTTTTTAAAGATAGGAAAAATTACATCTTTTTGTCTCCTATATAGCTAAGTGAAAGTACTCTTTAAAAGTTTTACAGGTAATTCCCAAGTAGGCTGTTTCCAAACTGGCATTTGTAAACTAATGCTTTAAGTTAGTAAATCTACTTCTAATCAGCATTGAAAATCCAAGTTACTACCAAAAGCTAAAACTCTGAGTAATATGCTCTTGAACTTTTACATAAGACAAATTTGGAAAAACATTAACAAGAGCCAATAGAAAACCTGGCTCAGAAAAGATTTGCTTTCACTAACTTGAAATGCATTGTTTTGTGTTTACTGTCATTAAAGGATAAAAGCAAGTAGATACTATACTTTTCAATAATATAATATCTTTCCACTGTTTAAACATGAGTGAAAAACAAAAATTTATTCTTCTTCCTAAGGAGTTATATTTTATTTTCTCATATTAAGTAAAGGTTACACAACTAATTGTAATTTTTCTCTTTCCACAAGCCTCAAGGTTATTAAGTGACAAATATAGAGTTAAGTAGGAATAAGCTGCTTATGAATATGGGTATTTTGTTTCTTCATCCTGATTTTGTTGTTATTGCCATAATACTTGACATTATTATTTTAAACTGTATCAAATTCACATATAACAACACTGGGAATAAATAAATTTTTTCTTTATAAAAGAGAAATAGGCAATAAATCAATATAACATTTTAAAATTAAGGTAATATTAGGTGCTGGAGGGAAGATGGAGCTAGAGTGAAGTTCCTGCTTAGCTTCAGGAAGAATATACTGAGAAGTCTGGATAGGCACTAAATCCAGAGAACCCTGTGATGCGGGGGCAAAACTGGAGTACTTCACAGCCACCAAGGACAAATGCTGACCAAGAAAGGTTGTGGAGAAATTTCTTTGTAAGTGTACAAAAGGTGAGTGGTCAGAGAAGTGGTTGTCAGGGTGGAAACTGCAGTTCAGATTTGTGCCTGGACTAGGCAAAGCCGAGTGTTGAGGATCTAGCCATGAAAGATATGGGAGTGAGTGCTGTGAGAAGTCAGGCAGATGGGGGCTCCCAGAGAAAAAAACAAAGCCCAGAAAGACATAGCTCACTCCACCAAATTCTCCTGGGAGCTGAACTAGATATAGTGAGGAAGTATTAGCATACATGGGTTGACCAAGGAGCCCATCCTGCAAACTGTAGATGTGGGTCTAACTTTAGGAAAAAAGGGCCAGCAGCATGGACATGGGCATGAGTCAAGCCAGCACCAGTGCACAGCACTCCCCATGAGTGACAGACCCCTCCAAGACACCCTTCACTCACTGAAGGTGCAGTTACAAATTAGCTCTCTTTGTCATGTAGCACCATCCACTAGAAAAGTAAAGTTCTGCACTTTAATTTTCATAAAGTGAATCACGGGGAAAGGACCACAAATGGTATGAGTCCACAGGAGAATTCTGTACCACATAGAAAGAAGAAATCTCCAGACATCATCCACAAGGGAATGGAAGATCTTTTCTTCTTATAAGATACAGAATTCAAAACTGTCATGAAAAAGAAAATCAAACAAATGGAAAAAAAAACTTGGAAAAACAAATGACTGTCCTGAGAAACAAAATTAATGAAGGATAATCAAAACTGAAACTTCAAATATGAGAATAATGGAGTTGCATGATGTAAAAAGGCAAACATAGGAAGTTAAAAATCCTGGAGAAAGCTATGGAAGAATAGATCTCCACATGGAAGAATGAATCAGAGAACTTGAGAATGAGAATGCACAAAGAATTCAGGAGGAAGAAGAAAGAGAGATAAGAATAGAAAAAAAAAAAAAAAGAAATACTTTGAAAATTACCCAATTCCATGAGAAAAGACAGTATAAAAACAATGGATAGCCTAGCAGTGTAAGCAAGAGAAAAAGAGTAACAGAGGAAGAACTTTTTTTTAATTTAAATATTTTATTTTATATAATTCTTACATCTTTTTTCATCTTTGCACAATGTATGTATTTTCATTTTGGTTATATTCCCCATACAATTGCACCTCTCCCCTTATTTTGACTCTAGTCCTTCCTTTCCCCGCCCCTTCCTCACCATAGTGTGTCTCTGGTTTATAGTTACTTGTTGATTTTGATTTTTACTTTGTATTGATTAGTCTTTTTTCTGGTCTCTTATTTAGGTTTTCTAAATTCCTGCTATGAGTGAGACCATCCGGTATTTTTCTTTTTCTTTCTGACTTATTTCGCTGAACATGATCCCTTCTAGCTCCATCCATGTTGCTGCAAACTGCATGTGTTTATCTTTTTTGATTGCTGAGTAATATTCCTTTGTGTATATGTACCACATCTAGGAAGAACTTATTCAAAGAAATAACAGAGGAAAACTTACCAAACCTAGAGAAGGTACTAAATATGCAAATCCATGCCAGGGCACCTTAACAAAAATGAGACCTAGACCAAGACACCTAGTAGTGGAACTTTCAAGAATTCAAGAGAAAGAAAGAATATTGAAGCTGGCTAGAGGGAAGAAGCACATAACTTATTAAGGAACCCTGATCAGGTTTACATTGGACTTCCCTGAAGAAATGCTATGGGCAAGGAGACAATGGGATGACATAATCAAAATACAAAATACAAATTCCAGGCAGATCATTCTATCCTGCAAGGCTCTCATTCAAATATGAGAAATAAAAGCTTTGTAAGACAAAGAGAAGTTAAAGAACCGTGAAACACTATATATCTCCACCTCCTAGAAATGTTGAAAGGAGATCTAAACAGAAGAACATTCACAAAGAATAGAACATAGAAATAGAAAAAGCCACAAAATTAAGGACAAAATAGCAATAGTAGTCTTTCATATATCAATAATCACTCTAAACGTAAATGGAATTGAACACACTAAAAGACACAGAGTATTTGGTTGGATTAAAAACAGAATCTAAATTTCTGCTGTCTTCAGGAAATGCACCAGAGCACCAAAGAAAAATACAGGTTCAGAGTAAAGAGTTAGAAAATGATCCTACAAGAAATGGGACATAAATGGAGGTAGGAACAGCCATACTTACACCAGATAAAATATATGCTCAGCTAAAGAAGGTAAAATGAGACAGGTAAAATGAGACAGTTCACTTTGTAATAATTAAGGGAGTAATACATCAAGAAGAAATAACACTTATCAAAATATATGCAGAAAATAAAGGAGCATAAAAACATACAAGGCAGCTATTAACAAATTTGGAACCAGACATTGGGAAAAAACATCTTTATGACAGGGGATATCAACACTACACTTTCACCAATAGACAGATTAATAGCCTTAATTAAACAAAGAATTAGACCTCATGGGCATAACAGAAATTTATAGGGCACTGTATCTCTCAAAAGCTGAACACACATTCTTCTCAACTACCATGGGACATTCTCCAGATAGACCACACGTTAGGTCACCAGACAAATATCAACAAATTCATGAAGACTGAAATCATACCTCACATCTTCTCTGATCATATATAGGTATCAATTAGAAATCAACCACACATACAGATAACAGTAAACAGGAAAAACCTCTAATATGTAGACTAGACAACATATTTACTGAGTGACTACTGGCTAATAGAATGAAGATATCAAATCTATTAAGAAATCAAAGAAGAAATTAAAAAAACCCTCAAGACAAATGACAAAGAGGACACAACCTACCAGAACCTATGGAATATAGCAAAAGCAGTACTAAGAATAAATATATAGTAATATAGGCCCACATCAAAAACAAGAAAGAGCTCAAATATATAATCATTTCCCACCTTAAGGTACCAATAAAAGAACAAACAAAACCAAAATCCAGCAGGACAGAAATAATAAAAATTAGAACAGAAATAAATGAAATACAAATAAAAAAGATATTCAAGAGGTCAATGAAACTAAAAGCTGGTTATTTGAAAAAATAAAATAAACCTCTAGCTAGGCTCATTAAGAAAAGGAGAAATGTAAGCAAATAGGACCAGAAATGAAAGTGGACAAGTTACTACAGACATCTCAGAAATTGAGAGTATTGTAAGAGATTGCTATGAATAATTTGTATATGCTAGTAAGTTCAATAACTTAGGAGGGGCAAATTCTTAGAAACACACAATCCAAGGTAAAGTACTCATACAGCTCACTAAAATGAAGACAAATAACCCAATTAAGTAATGGGCAGAAGAGCTAAATAGGCATTTCTCCAAAGAAGACATGTAGATGGTTAACAGGTACATGAAAAAATAATCATCATCACTATGCTAAGAGAAATGTAAATCAAAAACACAATGAGATATCACTTCACCCCTGCAAGAATGGCCCCTATAAAAATCCTAGAAACAACAAGGTCTGGAGAGATTTTAGAGAAAAAGGAACTCTCAAACACCACTGGTGGGAATGTAGACAGGTTAAGCCCCTATGGAGGTATGGAGGTTTCTCAAAAGATTAAAAATGGTTCTGCATATGATCCAGCAACTCCACTGCCAGGCATCTAATTGAAGAATACAAAAACACACATTTGAAGGGAAAAAGATAAACTTGCCATTTCGGCAACATGCATGGAGCTGGAGGGGATATTGCTAAGTTATATAAATCAGAGGGAGAAAGACACAGTGGATAGTGTCACTTATATGTGGAATACAGAGATACTAAGCAAAGGGTGAAATAAAGCCAAATTAACAAATCCTGGGGGAGTGGGGGTAGGTGGGTAGTGGTGAGGACAGGAGGGAAGGAACACAGTGGACTACAGGGATGGGCTGTGGGTGCTTTGGTGGTGGGTGTTGAGTAGTAACAACAATAGGACAGGCAGATCCTATACCTATAAAACACAAATAATGTAAAGCAATGTTGCTTCCATTAAAAAAAAAATTCTTCATTAAATGTGTAACTAATGCTATTTCTAAAGGGAATAAAAAATGCTTGGTAAAAAAATTCACGTAACATTGCTATCAGTATCCATAGGATTATTAGTGTTTTATTTTCACAAACTTTTAAAGTATATTTTCAATCTCAAAATGTTGCATACTAAATGGTTAAAAATGCCTTTTCCTATAAAATATCGGTTTATAAACTTAAAATTTATCCTTAAAATTTCATATAACTTTAAAATATATAGATATGCTTATTATAGAAAACTTTAAAATATAGATATGCTTATTCTAGAAAACTCAGTAATTGTTAAATCCGCCAACAATTAAATTCTATATATGTGTACTCGTAAAAATGTGTTCTTACATAAAGTTTTGAATCCCATAAACACATTTAAACATTTAATATATGCTAAAACACAAGTATGTACCACAAATTATAGTACCTATGCATGCAAGTACTATAGCAAATGCAATTATTAAATATTAGGACATAAAATGTGAGAATCTATACCTTTCAAAGTTGTAAAATATAAACTCACTTACATTCAGCATTTTCTGGAAATTTTCTGTGAATATCTTTATAAGTATCTAATGCTTTCTGGTAGTTACCTACAAATAAAAAAGAAGACAAACACCACTAGCAGATTATAGAAATCAATAGGATTCAGAAAAATATTAATTTTAATACAAAGGTTTTTTTTTTTTAAAGATTAATTTTTTATTTATACAGTAGCTGGGGTATAGGCCAGAGGCACAGGAGGGCAAGAGGATTCACCAGAGACAGAGGGGGGAACAGAACAGGCAGAAGGACCCAAAGCACTGCTGAGGGGTGCAGCGGGTGCGACAGGAGAGGTCTGCTATGCCATGTGGGAATCTCCCTGGCCGGCTAGGATCGAGCCCACGCTGCAGAGGCTGCGGACAGCTTCACAGTGCTGTGCTCAACCCGCTGCGCCACCGGGGAGGCCCTTAATCCAAAGGTTTAATAGGTTTAGTAGGTAAACCTTTATTTTTCCAAAAGCGCATGAAACCATTCTTAAGTTTTAATATAAATTCTGGAAGAAGAAAATGTACAAATTAATTACATTTGAAAAAGGGTGAGAACAGAAGAAAATGGATGATGGCTGAAACTTAGTTCTACTTCTTTAAGTAAATGTTAGCGGCAAAAATTAAAGATCCTTTCATAAAATTGAATATAAATTAATAAACGTATTTACTTCATATGATTAATTTTTCTAAAAAAGACATATAGGAAATTAATATGGGTGGTTGGCTGAGTTTGGGGAAACAACTATGTGGTATGCTTTTTCTTAATCATTTGAATTGGAAAAGATTAAAAGTCATTTTGTAGGTTTTATTTTGCAACATTAAAAAAGTCTAGAAAGCATTTTGCTTTGTAATAAAATAGTTTTGCACAACAGAAAAATAAACTTTGGCCAAAGCTCTTTGCTAAAATCTCAAAAACAAGTTATGAATCTCTCTGAAGGATGACTATGCAAGCTTTAATTGTGAGAATTAAATGAAATAGGGAGGAAGCATCTAGCACACAGAAGGTTCTCAATAAATGTTAGCTCTCTTTTTCTAACATGCCCTTCATTAATTCAAGAATGTTTGAAAGTTTAATTCATTCAGACTACCTCATATATTAATATATATACACTTTACATAAGACTGACATTAAAATGAACGCAGGCAATTCTGAACCATTAGAATATCACTGTGACATAAATAAAATGTATATAGTTCAGTTATGGCTGTAGGAGAAACAGTAACATTAAAATTAACCCTTCAAATGATTTGAGAACTATAGTAAGTGCTATACTGATGTTATTGGGAAGGAGTTCACAGAGATAAAGAAACCTCCTACAAAACTGGATGAGAACACACTGTTAACACTTTCACATTTCATGCTTCCCTTGGATGGAGAACTGCTTCTTGGTCATTGCATGCTCTGCAAGAGGGATTACAAATTTGTTAACATTTATCTCCCTAATTAGTCTATGATATCTCAACATCATTATTCATTTCACAGTAGTCCAAAAGTATGAACATTTCTATATCACAGGACAAGTGTCAGAGGCACAGAATATAATAAAAGCAGTTACTGGCACACAAATGAAGATATCTAATGATATTCGGTATTAACTAGCTGTTCCAGTTAGTCTCTTAAATTTGGGAAAACATAAACAGGTCTTTAGAATTGACTAGGTAAGTAGGAAATGTAAATAAAATTCATGTGTACAGAAGGCTATTATTTTGTGACTAACTTGTGAAAATGATCATGTTAATCTTGAAAAATAATGAGTTTATGTTTAACATTAGTGTTGTAATACACTAAAACCCACTTTGTAAGCATAACTTTTCTGTACACAGTAATTGTTTTTTCATATAATGCTTCAAATATGAAGTTATCAAAAGTTAGTATTAACAGACAAATATGCAATGGAAACACATTTATATGAAAATTACCTAAAAGACAGCAGTAAAATAAATATATTAAAAATGAATAAAACGAAAATATTTACCACTTCTTCTAAAACAACTAGCTACCATCAACTGCCACTTTACTTGTGTAGGCCTGTAAAAGAAATAAATTATATAAAATTAGAAATGAAACAAAAATAATCTGATATATAGAGCTATGTATCTGTACAATTACTTTTTGACATTTGATTAGGTCAAATCAATAGTATAACTATTGATTGTTCGCTATCATATTTATATTGTGAAATTTAAATTTAAGAGTTCTTCAGTCTAGTTCACACATTTATTTAGATACTCTTGTGAGAACACATTTGGCAGAAGACCACTTCTTTCTATTTTATGATTTTTAAAAAAGATTTATTTATTCATGCATACAAGAACTGGGGCGGGAGGGTGAGAGGATTCATCAGAGACAGAGCGGTGAACAGAACAGGCAGATTGGCCGAAATACACTGCTGAGGGGAGCAGCAGCAAGACAGGAGAGGTCTGCCATGCCATGTGGGTATTTCCCCGGCCGGCCGGGATTGAACCTGCGCTGCAGAGGCTGCGCTCAACTGCCTGTGCCACCAGGGAGGTCCCTCATTCTATTTTAAACACTATCATTACCTTTGCCATAATCTTATGCTTAAACTTAGTATCTAAGACTTCGAAATGTAGGCTTATGTTTGTAAAATTCAGTACCCAAGAGGCAATTCTGATCTTATGTTTGAACAAGTAGGCTTCAACTATAGAAAGAGTAAAAAAGAGTTCTAGTCATCCCTTTTTTCCCTATAAAAAGGAATTAATTTCTTTTCTAAGTAAAAAAAAAAAAAAAACCATAACCATGATTTCTGAAGACTAGTATTAAAAATATCTAAGAAAATAAAGATTTAAAGAAATTAAAAACCAGGGAATAATTTAATGCTCTTCTCACTTTTTAGACTCTCCCTTCCATTTACCTGATGACTTCAAAGACTATATATAGTCTTGGTTCCTATTCAATTTGATGGCAAACCTATCAACTTTTGAATTAAAGAACTTTGGGTTTAAATCACATCCCTGCTACTTAACCTCAAATTCACTGCCTACACAGACATCCAATTTGACCTAAATAAAATACATAACTATTTATGTATTTTATTTCCTCCTTAAACTCATCATCTCCTCTCCTGCCGCATGATAAACCCAAGATCCAAGAAACTGTTACAGAAAAAAAAGGTCAAGAAATTGGAGGTCTCGATCTCACCAAGGAAAAGCAGATTGGAAATTGGGGAGTATGTAAGTTGGAAGGAAAGGAGGTTATGTTCAAACAGCTGGATGATGTAAGTTTTTTATTGGTATAAATGTGCTGGGTGATAATCAGAATCGGGTAAGATCTAGGCGGCTAAATAGCAGTGGGGTAAAGATCAGTGAAGTTAGGGAGGTCAAGACTTGTGAGGTCAAGACTATTGATGAGATGGAGAAAAAGCATAGTAGGCTAGGTTAGGAAATAACTGCAGGTCAACAAATGGCATTCACAAACAGGAGTCAAGGATCGAACAGTACTAGTTGGAGTAAAGGAGGAAGGATCTTCCATGAGCTAATGGCTAATATTAGGCTTAATATTAAGTGTAAAAAGAAATTTATAGTGTATTACTTATCCAGCTTTAGTCTCCAGTATAAAATTATAAACTAAAAACTGTCCCTCTATGCTGGCAATTAGTTTTATAATTCCCAAAATATTTATATAAAGCAAATGCCGTAAAAATTAATTGCCTATTACAAACTCCATACAGAGATTACTTACATTATTAAGCATTCCTTTATTGTTCAATGATTAAAAAACACATTTTATATTAAAATTCAACTTACCCAATAAAAAGCAGAGCATTACGCATTATTTTTGAATCAGACATATACAAAATATTCTGATATGAAATTTATGATACCTTTAAAAGCTTAATTTTTAATATACAACATACATTAATTATAAATTGAAACCAACACAAATTTTTTCTATTAAGACTCTTTCAGAAATGAAACACTATCCTAAGACTGAAGATAGTCAATTTCTGACTAATAAAGAAATAATACTTGTTTGCTCGCTGTGACTTTGAAAAATACATAAAGGTATTTTTAAAAACTTTTACATAAAAGGAAAATGTTTATTATAATAAAGACCAAGTAAAATGGAACATAACAAGAAAGTGGAAATAATGCAAGAAGGTTCATTACAATTTGCTCAAGAACATATGTCTATCAGATTCTAAGTCTAGAGAGAAAATCAAATCCCAACACATGATATTTAATTAAACATAAAATCTTAGTAGTTACTTACTGTATAAGAGAAGCTCTTTCAAAGTACTGAATGGCTTTTTCACAAAACTGGGTGTCAATATAATAGGCTCCAAGCCACTCAATGACTTCAATGTTAGAAGGGAAATACCTATATGACTGGAAAAAGTATGGAAAATGAAAGTAGTATCAGTGTACTCAGTTTACTTCCTGAGCATTTTACCTAAAATGGATTTATTTAGCCAATATGAAGTTTCTTAATAAAAATGTATGTGCTGTCAAAGGCACTTTACAAGCTTTGAAACCATACAAGATTTATAAACGAGATTTGTTTAATGCATTTCTCAATTATCTATAAATATTTCTACATTTTGATATATGATCTGAGACAAATAAAGCATGTAATAGAATCAAAAAGAGGTGAACATGATATTTCAAGAGAAAAATGCATTTGAATTTATTTCATTTTGTGAACACTAAAAGCTAATAAAATTAAAAGCTTTACATTTCATAAATGCTTTAAGTATTTTAAAAGTAATAAGAATTTATAAATTTGAAAAATTAAAAGACTTGTTTTGTCACAATTCATAAGAAGCTAAAAAATAGAAGGGAAGTCAGATTATACACCTACCTCATAGTAATATTGAAATGCTTGGGATTTATCTCCTTCACTATCATATAATTCTCCTAGTTTAGACAAAGCTCTAGAATCTGTTGGAACAACGCTGATCAGTTGCATTAACCATTCAATAGCTTGATTGGGATCTTCCATTAGTTCATATCTTGAGTAAGTCCAGTTAAGGATAACACAATTTTTAAAAATTCATTGATCCACAAACCAACCTAAAAACAATATTATTATAAAAATATTTCTTAGCCAATAGTAATGTGCTATTTAATACTGTTTACTCTGGATTTCTTCAGCAATGAGGATGCAAGATGGGGTAGTGTTAACAATAATACATATCTATATATGTATGTACATAGATATACATATATCTATGTAACTATCTATACACATATATGTACATATATGTACATATATCTATATAAAGATAGATATGTATATATGTACATGTATCTATATAGATATACATATCTATCTATATGCTTTGCTTTGCTTCATTACTATCCATGAAGATCAACTTTCAAATTTCTAGTGGAATTGTTTGCCATTGTATTCAAAGCATAGTCAAAATTTGTCCTTAATAAAAATACCTGAATGCTGTTTTTGATTATTCTACCTCTCTTCATATACTGAACATATTAGAGAATAGTTTCCATCTATTTTCCTGAGTTTCCCTAGTTAGATTTAAACCAAAGATAGGGAATTCTCTCTGAAGCTTCTGTATATAGTAAGTTCTTTGCATACACTCAAGTAATTTATTCACATCAATAGTAATTGGCTACATACTATGTGTTTTTTATATTAGATACCTCAATGATATTCAAAGTGTTATTGAATCTTGTTTTTAATGACAAATGTGATAACAAGGAAAAAATGAAAATAAAGAAATGTATTCAAAAAGCCTCAAACATATTAATTGTTTAATTGGATCTAAACTGCTCATGAACTGGATCGCACAGATCAAGACATTAGCATTTCAGAGAAATTACATAGATAGTACAAAAAAGCTAAAAGGAGTAACTATGTAGTAATCTCTTCTAAAACTAAAACTTTTTACAAAAGTTATTTTATCCACTCCATCAAAAGTATAGCAGATAGTACTTAAAATTAATGATATACTTTATAATCTACTTTTTCCTAAACATATTTGCATACAATTTACATCAAGATAATGGGAACCTAAAACCTACATAAGACTATAACCTTTTCAATGTTGTTGTCAAAGCATATTATTTTTTAAATAAGGAGTGAAATTAAAGTTGTTTTTTTTTTTAAAGATTTTTTTATTTATGCATACAAGAGCTGGAGTACAGGCCAGAGGCATGGGGGTTGAGAGGATTCACCAGAGACAGAGTGGGGAACAGAAGAGGCAGATCTACTGAAATACATTGCTGAGGGGAGCAGTGGGCGAAATAGGAGAGGTCTGCTGTGTCATGTGGGTTGCTCCCTGGCCAGCCGGGGATCGAACTCATGCTGCCGAGGCTGCTGACAGCTTCATAGGCTGTGTCTTACCCCCTTGCGCTACCAGGGAGGCTCAGAAATTAAAGTTTTTAAAAAGAGTCGGAGGTATTAAAAAATATTAGCAAATTTTGGTTTTTCTAAAAATGGGAAGGGAGAAACTAAAAAAAGCTAAGAGTTGTAGGAGAAAATAACACAAGCAATGTTTTATATTTCAATATTTCTCAGAATTCAGAAAATAATACTGGCACATATGATACGAAGTCAATAATTACTATTGAATAAATGGAATGAATGAGTGAATTTATATAAACATTGCATACTTTTGAGGGATTAAAGCTTTGGGAGAGTTACATTCATTAAATATATATGTCAGCCAAAAGAAATTATCCAAATTTTATCAATAGTACTGATCAATAATAAACAATCATTTCCTTCTCGTTAGTTAAGTTACTGCTTCAAAGATACTCTATCAGATTCAGAGTTAATATATATTCTAAAGCATCTAATTTATATCCAATGAATAGCTTATGTGTACTCAAAATATGATACTCAATTATTCAATTATTAATCCCCCAAAATAGTAGTTTTGACCTTTAAATATTTCCTCTTATAGTGCAAATGATCTTTTAAGACAAATACATTCTCATAACATATTGAGAGTTAAGTTTCAAGATATTTAGAAATTCTTCACTGGTTAAAGCTATTTAATAATTGGTATTCAATCATCAGTTGAATGAATTAATAACTGTTTAAAGTTTTTCACATAAGATACACATTTGCTATCTGGTAAAGAACTTGGGCACTGTTTCTTAGGATCGCATGAAGTTTCAGGAAACAGTCCAAAGCTTCATCAAGCCGGTTGAGCTTCTTATATGTAAGGCCTTAAAAAGAAAAAAAAAAAAAAGTTACAAGCACTATTACTGGTAGCAGTACTCTTAAAGTAACAGAATGAATCTATAAATATATATAAGTATTGATCCAGAAAAAATAAATAGGAACAGAATTTAAAAAGAAAGAAGAGGGCGGGTGGGAGGGGGCGGGACGGGACAGGGATTTTCTCCCAAGGTTTTGCAGATACTAAAACATGCTGTAAAGTTTTAGTGTTTCTTAAAGTGTGATAGGGGAGTAGGAATAGACTAACAGACCAACAGAACAGAATAAACAGCTCAGAAATTAATGCAGTTATAGAGAGCATTTAAAATCAATGAGGACTGGGCCTCCCCGGTGGTGCAGCAGTTGAGTGCTGGGCTGCGAAGCTGCAAGCAGCCTCTGCAGCACCAGTTCAATCCCCGGCTGCTCCCCAGCCACCGGGGGAGGGTCCCACCTGGCACGCAGACCTCTCCTGCCGCCCGCTGCTCCCCTCAGCAGTGTACTTCAGTCCTTCTGCCTGCTCTGCTTCCCGCTCTGGCTCTGGTGAATTCTCTCACCCTCCCGGGCTTCTTTCTGACTGTACCCAGTGCATGTATAAATAAATAATAAATAAATAAATAAATCTTTAAAAAAAATAAAAAAAATAAAATCAATGAGGACTAAGGAACTAATAATAAACAGGGTTAAAGCAATTGACTATGTTGAAGAAAAAAACAATAGATTCCTATCTTGAATTTATTCCAATTTTGAGTAAATTCAAATTATATTTTAAAGCTAAACAGAAGAAAAAACAAAATTGTAAAAGCATGAAAAGAACATAGAGGAAAATGATTTTATAATGCTTGGGTAGGAAAGATTTTCACAAAGCAAAAAACAAATGGAGCTGATGGAGAACAAGAATAGAAAAACTGGAAAAGAGGCCTCACAAGACTAAAACCTGACTCACACAAGGAGGTGGGGGTGGAGGGGAATAACATGACCATTAACCCAGCTGTAGAGGTCGTGACCCTTAGGCACCAATGCCTTATCACAAGGCATGATAGCCAAACAGGATCAGACTGCTATAGGGAGTGGAGCACAGACCTGGGGGTAAAGATAGGGAGATTGGGCCCACCCTGGAATCTCTGGTCCCTTTCTAGTTTTGCCTGTTACCCAACATCAGCAACAAGCAGGCCACTCCATGGAGGAGTGACCCCTCCCAAAGGGAAAAGGACTATATCAATGCAGTCTCTGCACAGGTTCGGGGCAGCACTCCCACTGCCCACCTGTGACTATGCAGGTGCTTTTTTTCACCAACTCTCTCCCTCTGCAAGGCAGCAGCCTCTGGCCTGCCTGTGACCTGTACCACGCCGGGACCTCTTCACTGACCTCCCTCAGTGGAGACAGCTCTCCTCAAGGCTGCCCACTTGCAACCATGCAAGCCTCTTTCAGCAAAACCTGTCCCTTTCCTTAATAAACCTGTTCTTTAACTATAACTAACGTCTCTGTCTCATAGAGAAATGTGCCTGGGGAACATGCCGCGTGCCACTGAAACGGGAGCTCTGGTGAAAGCTTTCCCAGAGTGAACCCAAGGATCCCACACCCCACAAAACCCCATCAGAGCCACACATTTACAAAAAAGCCAAATTTGACTATGTGAAAAAGGATTAGCAAAATAAATGATTTACAGTTAAAAGTCAAACAATGGTCTAGGAAAAGTATTTAAAGCTTATTAAGAGAATAGAAGAATTTATATCTTGGCAAGTACATTACTGCATTCTTTATTATTCACTTCCCCCTGCCAGTAATGCTCTTTTACCAGATACTGAAGTCATACCCTCCTTTCCATGTAATATGACTGCTAACATCAGCTGGGGAGGCTCTCAGGGACGATCTCCTGTACTCCAGCTCAAACTGCTAACTCCCCAACTTCCTCCCAAACCAGCCAGGTCTTTTCTCCTTCAGGTGAGAGATTTAAAGCCTTCTCTGAGAGAAAAACCTAAATGACTGATGAGCAATTCCCCAGCAAAAAATTCAGACAGGTAGCCTTTTCCAGGGGGCCAACCTATAAATCTCCCTAGTAGCCTCAGAGATCCCATCCATTTTAGCTGCAAACTCCTCAGTATGAGGTGACAGGCCAGGATCAGTAGATATCTAAAGGAAATAGCAAAAGTGAGGAAACAAGAGGAGGCAGGTGGTGAGGTGGGAGTCAGAGAGGGAAGAGGCCTAAAGAAACATGGTAGAGGATTATTGGGGCACTGGTGGTGGGCAGGGTTTGAAAATATACATTTGTAGAGGTATAAATCAATAACTTGCAAACAGATTTGAAATTGTTCATAATTAAAAAGGAAAAAAATGAAACGTACCCCCCCCCTTACATATACCCTATTAGTTAGGCCAAAACTGAATTACAATATTTAATATTAGCAGGAGGGAAATCAGTCTCATAAACCATGATGGAAACAGAAATTTTTAGAGGGGAATTTGGACATCTGTCTGAATTTCACATGTGCATAGCTTTTTAGTCATTTAAAATAATCTATAATCTGAGAATCTTCAACCTTTGTTACAAGAAGGTTAACTCCTCTTCCTAATCAGCTGGAACTCTTCAAGCAAAATAAAAGAAGATAGAGAGATTGCAAAACAAAAAAAGGAAAAAAAAGTGAATTTTTGCCTGTTTCACTTACCAATATTATAAAGTGCTTCCGTACAAGAAGAATCATTTCTTAAAGCCTCTTTATAAAATTCAGCTGCTTTCTCATAATCACCATTTGCAAAAACTGTGTTTCCTTTATTAGTAAGAGCTGAAGGATTATATCTATCAGAATTCACAGCTAAATCTGCATAGTTGCTGGCTTGTGCAAATTCATTTTCCTAAATACAACAAAAAATATATAGAGATTATTTGAAGTTCATCAAATATCTTGACTGTCAAAAAATTATACATGATAGAGTTTCTGAGATTACAGAGAAGATAAATCTTTTACATATCATGGTGTTTATAGGCTTATTCTACAAATATTGTAATCATCAAATTCTTTCAAGTAGCCAAGTTTCTTACGACTGACTTCTCCACAATCTCTTCATTTGAATAACACTATTTAAATGTAGGCGGTTCCATTTTAACAAAATTTCATGTTATTATTTTATAGCAATTCTACTTTTTTCAAACCTAAAGCATTGAATACTACAAAGGCAGAACTAGGTGTAACACATTATTGACCAGTGGCTCTGCTCAGCTGACTGAATCTAATCATTCTCTTTATTCTTTAAAAAATTTCTTGATCTCCTTATATTCATCAGATTTAATACAGATTGGATCAATAATTTAACTATTTTTACACAACTCACAAATTATTTTCTAAATTCAAAATGTACAAAGCTATAGTGGAGACTAGTCTTTACTCCCCTTATCCCCTCTCCCTACCTGTCCTTCAGAACTGAACTGCTAGGAATGTGCCAGGTCACAAGTTTGGGCTGTCAGTTCTCTCTGCAAATTATCATGAGTTGAAGAGAGAGAGACACTCCACCCAAATTCAGAACCCCTTTCTGGTGAGCAGGCAATATCCAAATGACTGGTTAATGCAGACGTACAAAAGGCCATAACCCCCTACCCCCTCCATCTAGCTAAGGGGCCAGCACCGTGTCAGGGATATTGTGTCGTACATGACGTCATATCATGACGAATATATATGTCAAAGGGATATTGCAAGGGGTACCCAAGCACCTGCTAGGAAGTCTAGTGAAATCCAGCTGGTCCCAACAGGTGCTTAGCAACCGGGTCCTTAAAAGTTGAAAATGGTTATTATGGGCTGGATCCATTGTCTTGCACAACCTTTACTCAATTAGCATATAATTAAGCTTGTGGTTTCCTGCAAGGACCACTCAGTCATCAAGAATCACCAAGATAATTTCCACTGGACCAAGTAAGGGGAGAAAAAGGGAAGAGGCCAGATTCCAAGAATCAAGCAGATATAGGGTGAGGGTAGGAGGAAGGTATGTCTAATTAAAGAGACTCCATCAAATCTAGAAGGCAGGAACCATAGAAGTCCAGCCGCTCTAGATCCTGGGGCAGATCTCTTGTATTCTGAGAGACTACCCAGCAGAGTATCTTGTACTTTAACTTTTAATAAATTCTGTGCCTTGCTATCTTGGTACTATGTGAAATTCTTTTCTCGCAGAACACCAAGGACACTCAATTCTTTCTTTTTTTTTTTTTATAATAAATTTTATTGTTATATTCCCCATACAATTGCAGCCCCCCCATTCTGACCCCAATCCCTCCCCTCCCGCCCCTGCCCCCCTAAAAGTGTCTCTGGTTCATAGTTTTTTGTTGATTTTGATTTTCACTTTCTTATAGTTATTTCTGTCCCCTAATAGAGTTGGGTAAGGCCTTATGTGACTGCATCACAGCCCAATTTCTCTCTCAACTCATGATGCTTCCTACCCTTCTCCTTGAGGTAATTTTATCATCCCATATTTCCTCTTTGTGCCTTCCTTTACTTCAGAGATCATACTACCTCCTTTCTTTTCCTGTCTTTTTGATGTCATTTTTATTCTTGCCCCCTACACGAATATATATGCCAAAGTTAGTTCTCAGTTCTGTGCTATGCTCTTACACTCAGAGAGATTATCTATTGTCAATTAGTTCAAGTTGCTAAAACAAAATAATATAGACTGGTATTTTTTTTCTCACAGTTCTGGTGGTTGGGAAGTCCAAGGTCAAAATCCCAAAATCCCATAGTGTGTGGTAAGAACCTGCTTTCCGGTTTTCAGAGAGCCTCCTTGCTATGTCCACACATGGTTGGGGTTGGGGGAAGTATGTGTGAGTGGGGGAGGAAGAGAGACAGACAAACCTCATCTAAACCTAATTTTCACCTCACATTGGTTAAGACTGCAACACATGAGAGGGGACACAAACATTTAGTCAATAACATCTATTTATTTATTTTTTTAAGATTTATTTATATATGCCTACAAGAGCTGGGGTGCAGGCCAGAGATGCAGGGGTGAGAGGAATCACCACAGACAGAGTGGGGGAACAGAACAAGCAGACTGACCGAAATACACTGCTGAGGGGAGCAGTGGGCGAGACAGGAGAGGTGGAACTCATGCTGCTGAGGCTGCGGATTGCTTTATGGTGCAGTGCTTTAACCCCTTGCACCACCAGGGAGGCCCTCAATAACATTTATTATAAATGTCTTAACTTCTAGAGAGACCATCATCAAATTTTATATCTAACCCTGATTTCCCATCTGAGACGAGTTCCACATGCCTCCTAGACATTTCTATTTGCATGAATGTATAATGATCACTGCAAAATTTTTCAAAAATATATTTAAAAGCAAATTCAGCACCTTTCCCCTAACCCACACCCTCCTCTGGACATGCACATGGCACCACTTTCCTCCCAGTAGGCCTAAAACACGAGTTCGATCCCTGGCCAGGGAGCTACCCACATGGTGTAGCAGACCTTTCCTGTCTTGCCCACTGCTCCCCTCAGCAGTGTATTTCAGTCAATCTGCCTGTTCTGTTCCTTGCTTTGTCTTTGGTGAATGCTCTCACCTCCATACCTCTGGCCTGTACCCCAGTTCTTGTATGTATAAATAAATAAATCTTAAAAAAAAAAAGATTAGAAATGTAGCTTAACTACACTTGATTCATCCCCTACTGTGATCCTTTCCTCCCAGTGTTCTTGTTTGTTTCTTCTATTAGTCTCCCCACAAATGCCTCTTTCTGTCTAGTGTGTATTCTGATCTTTAAGGTCAAACTTCTCTATGAAATCTTCCTTGAGGCCCTAAATCAAAATGTTACTTTCTGAAGCACTATTTACTGTTCTCTACTTTTAACTAGTATTCTTTTCTTTTTTCCTAGTCTGTCCAACTGCCTGCTTTGTTTTAAATTCAGAAACTCATTTCTTGATGTGAGCCCCTATTGCTATATATTTTCCTCTTATTACTGCTTTTGCTGCATCCCATACATTTAGGAAATTGGTGTCCTCATTGTCATTTAATTCAAAGAATTTTTTAATTTCTTCTTTGATCTTCTCATTAGTCCAGTGGTCTTCCAGTAGTGTGGTTTTCAATCTCCATGAGGTAAGAGAGTTCCTTGCCTTCTTTTTATGGTTTATTTCTAGTTTGATGCCTTCATGGTCAGAAAAGATGGTTGGTATGATTTCAATCATGGTGTATCTGCTGATGTTTGTCTTGTCAAAGCAGTGATAGTGAAGGCAAAGATAAACAGCTGGGACTACATCAAATTAAAGAGCTTCTGCACAGCAAAAGAGACAATAACAAAAACAAAGAGAAACCCCACCAACTGGGAGAACATTTTTGCACCCAACACTAATGATAAAGGACTGATCACAAAAATCTGCAAAGAGCTGATGAGACTCAACAACAACAAAGAAAATAATCCTGTCAAAAAATGGGCAGAAGAGCTAAAAAGAAACTTCTCTGAAGAGGAAATGCAAATGGCCAACAGGCATATGAAAAAATGTTCAACATCACTTGTAATCAGGGAAATGCAAATCAAAACTACCATGAGATACCATCTTACACCAGTGAGAATGGCACATATTAAAAAAACTAGCAACAACAAATGTTGGCGAGGGTGTGGAGAAAAAGGAACTCTCCTGCAAACTGGTCCAACCACTATGGAGAACTGTGTGGAGATTTCTGGACCTGCTAAACATAGAGCTTCCATTTGATCCAGCAATTCCACTCCTAGGTATTTACCCAAAGGACACAGAAACATCGATTCCAAAGAGCACCTGCACCCCTATGTTTATAGCAGCACTGTTTTACAATAGCTAAGCTTTGGAAACAACCCAAATGCCCAAAAATAGATGACTGGATCAAGAAGATGTGGTACATATACACAGTGGACTATTACTCAGCATTCAAAAAAGATAAACACATGCAATTTGCAGCAACATGGATGGCACTGGAAGGGATCATGTTCAGCAAAATAAGCCAGAAAGAAAAAGAAAAATACTGGATGGTCTCACTCATAGCAGGAATCTAGAAAACTTAAATAAGGGACCAGGAAAATGAATAACTATAAGAAAGTGAAAATCAAAATCAACAAATAACTATGAACCAGAGACACTCTATGGGGAGTGGGGGGGGGCGGGGAGGGGAGTGATTGGCGTCAAAATAAGGGGGTTTCAATAGTATGGGGAATATAAAAATAAAATTTATTTAAAAAAAATAAATTCAGAAACTCCCTTTTAGTGAGCTTTAGACCTTTGGTATTTCCCATAATTGATCTCTAGTAGATGTTCAATGTATGCTTAAGATGGAGATGATATTCTATAACCTTTCATAAGTCTTTAACCTAAGATGTCACTTTATTAGTAACAAAGAGTTGATATCTATATCTCTAGCTCATTTCCTAGATCTACACTTTGTAATTCTATGATGTGATGCCATCACCACAATCTCTCCCCGTCTTCTCCTTCTGCGATGGTCCTCTCAGGTGCATAAACTCAACCCTGAACCAGAAGTAGTCATGATCATGCCCTCCACACACCTTATTCCACTGACATTCTCCACCAGTATTCTTAGATATACTTCCTAGACTGATATTTAGCAACATAAAAATACCATGCACATAAACAACTTTTAAAAAAACCAACTTACCAAATAATAAAGGAATGAGAGGTTGGTTGCAGCTGCACTTTTCACTCTACTGTCTTTTTTTTCAAACATTTTTAAGGTCTCTACAGCCTAGAAATGAAATACATGAAAGTTATTATCATAGTAATCTGACAGTATTCAGGCTTAAGGTTGGGAAAAAGATCAATGGACCTGAAGGATAAGACCAGGGAAGAGCAAAAGAAGGGTAGATTAATATAGTCAGAGAAACTGATAACAAGATGAGAATCTGATTTGAGAATTTCTAAGACAGAATGAAATGAAAATAAAAATACAACAACTGCTATTAAGAACACAATAGATGGGCTTAATAGCATATTAAATAGAGCTGAAGAGAATTGTGTTTTTGAGCACTGAGAGTTTTGTGATACAGCTAAGGTGTTTTTTTTTAAATCTTTCAAAAAAATTTTTTTTGATCTATTTATGCATGCAAGATCTGGGTTACAGGCCAGAGGTGCAGGGGACAGGCAGTGAAAGGATTTATCAGAGAGTGGGGAGCAGAATAGGCAGACCAACTGAAATACAGAGCCGAGGGGGGCAGAGGGTGAGACAGGAGAGGTCTGCTGTGCCATGTGGGCAGCTCCCTGGCCAGCAGGAGATGGAACTGGTGCTGCAGAGGCTGTGGATAGCCCCACAGTATTGCGCTTAACCCCCTGTACCACCAGGGAGACCCGACACAGCTAAGTTTTATTCAGCAAATAGGCCTCAAAACTTTTACCTGAAATTTCCAACACACACAAATTGTTTTATCTAAAAGACATGATATTGCTCTTTACAAAATAATTCTAGGACTTCAGCTTGTAGCTATCAGGGACTTGCCTATAGAAGACCATTCTCCCATGGAGAACAACTTTGAAAGTTAGATAAAATATAAAAAAAAAAAAATTGAAGGCACTGGAGAGCTACTGAGGCAATCCAACTATAATCACATTTTCAAGTCATGAGAAATGAAAGTATTTTTTTTTTAAAGTGCTAGTTTTTTTTTTTTTTTTTTTTAAGATTTACTTATTTATGTATACAAGCACTGGGTACAGTCAGAAGTGCGGGAGGGAGAGAGAATTCACCAGTGCCGGAGTGGGGAGCAGAACAGGCAGACAGATAGAGGACACTGCTGAGGGGAGCAGTGGGCGCGGCAGGAGAGGTCTGAGCGCCATGTGGGACCCTTGATAGCAGCTGCTGCGCCACCGGGGAGGCCAGAAATTAAAATATTTTTAAATAGATATAACCCTAACCATTTGGAATGGTGAGACCCCTTGCAACAAGGTGAATGAATGAATGCTTACTTAACCTAGAAATGACTGAGAACTAATGGGGGGAAAAAGTGAAGCAAGACAATAGGTTTCCCATCCTTCTTTCCTTCTGAAATACATTTAGTGAATAAAAAAAAAGCTTGGTCTCTTGGTGCTTCCTGTTCCTGGAGTTTTGTCCAAGCATCCTACTTTACCTTTCACTATGGCCATCAGCTATGACCATCGAAAATATATAATCAAGTCAGAGCTGTTTAAGTGACCTCAAGTGAGATATACCTCAAAGGAAGTACCATCAAGCATACTAACTCAATGTTTTTAAGAGCAGGACATTTAAAAATACTCTATTCTATATGGCTTGTTTATGATATGAGAAAATTATTACTAAGTTTTTTTTATTACTTTAAAGAAAACTGTTGGAAGTTTCCGGGCCACTAGTTTTATAATTTTGCAAGGTAAACTCTATAAGCAAAAAACCCCCAAAACACTTTGAGGTTCTTTCTCATTTTCTTGGAAGCTTCTTCTATAAAATTGCCAAGAAAAGTCAAAAATGTACCTCAGAGTCTCTAAGTGTGACCAGTTGCATTTCATTTATAATCAGAATTGAGATGTTTTAATCTTTACCTTTAGATTGAGATTGTGTCACAATGAAAGTATTAATTTAAAAATAAGCACAGGAATTGTAAAACTCATATATCTGTGAAACTCTCTGAAGTATAGAAATTTCAAAAGTTATTCTCTCACATTTATGACACTCATAATGCAGAATACCAAGAACAAACTAACGCTTTTTTTTTTATTTTTTTTTTATAAATTTTATTGTTATATTCCTCATACAATTGCAGCCCCCCCATTCTGACCCCAATCCCTCCCCTCCCGCCCCCGCCCCCCTAAAAGTGTCTCTGGTTCATAGTTTTTTGTTGATTTTGATTTTCACTTTCTTATATTCATTTTCCTGGTCCCTTATTTAAGTTTTCTAGATTCCTGCTATGAGTGAGACCATCCGGTATTTTTCTTTTTCTTTTTGGCTTATTTCGCTGAGCATGATCCCTTCCAGCGCCATCCATGTTGCTGCAAATTGCATGTGTTTATCTTTTTTGAATGCTGAGCAATATTCCATGGTATATATGTACCACATCTTCTTGATCCAGTAATCTATTTTTGGGCATTTGGGTTGTTTCCAAAGCTTAGCTATTGTAAACAGTGCTGCTATAAACATAGGGGTGCAGGTGTTCTTTGGAATTGATGTTTCTGTGTCCTTTGGGTAAATACCTAGGAGTGGAATTGCTGGATCATATGGAAGCTCTATGTTTAGTAGGTCCAGAAATCTCCACACAGCTTTCCACAGTGGTTGGACCAGTTTGCACTCCCACCAACAGTGCAGAAGAGTTCCTTTTTCTCCACACCCTTGCCAACATTTGTTGTTGCTAGTTTTTTTAATATGTGCCATTCTCACTGGTGTAAGATGGTATCTCATGGTAGTTTTGATTTGCATTTCCCTGATGACAAGTGATGTTGAAATTTTTTCATATGCCTGTTGGCCATTTGCATTTCCTCTTCAGAGAAGTTTCTTTTTAGCTCTTCTGCCCATTTTTTGACTGGATTATTTTCTTTGTTGTTGTTGAGTCTCATCAGCTCTTTGCAGATTTTTGTGATCAGTCCTTTATCATTAGTGTTGGGTGCAAAAATGTTCTCCCAGTTGGTGGGGTTTCTCTTTGTTTTTGTTATTGTCTCTTTTGCTGTGCAGAAGCTCTTTAATCTGATGTAGTCCCAGCTGTTTATCTTTGCCTTCACTATCACTGCTTTGGGTGATGTGTCTGTAAAGATGTCTTTGATGTGCAAATCACGTAGTGTTTTGCCTATATTTCCTTCTATATATTTTATGGTTTCAGGTCTTATGTCTAGTTCTTTAATCCATTTTGAGTTGATTTTTGTGTATGGTGTGAGGTAGTGGTCAAGCTTCATTCTTTTGCATGTAGCGACCCACAAACTAACGCTTTTTAAAAATGAATGTTATAGTAAGTAGCTTATATCATTCCTTTTAGAAAGAGTTATGTTTATTATTCATTTAACAGTTATTCATAGTACAGAAAAACTTGAATTTAAATTTTTTATACTTGCTAATTGGTGGCTCATTAATAACAATACTTTAAGATTACATTTAATACCAAGTCTATACCTCCCAAAAAGGTAACTAGGAGTTCAAACAATATATAAAAAGCAATACAATACAAAGCTAACACTTAGAAGAATTAACAAAACTATTTTAGACCTTAAAACCTCCATTTAAAAACACCAGAGAGAATAAAGATATTTTATATTCTAAGTTTCTAAACTATAAACCGTTCTTAAAGACTACATAATTATTCTAATAAAAATTCTCAGGTCCTTTTTGCTTTTAAATAGGCTATTATCATAAATATTCTTTACATGTTCAGTGAATGCATATCCAATATTTCTGTTTTTAAAATATTACAAATCAATCTATCAGTGAAACTGTTAATGTGCATTTAATAAAAACAATGGCAAAATAATAATAGTAAACACTGTTAATTTGGGCTGTTTTTTTTTTTTTTTTTTCTTCTCCAAAAACAATTAGGAAAATCTATATCTCTATTTGGTTTTCTTTCCTGGTTGATACCATCTAGCTACTGGTTTAAACAATACTGAGTCTGTCCAAACACTGTCATTTCAGTCTTTTCTAGCTTTTCAGTGGAGTTCTTCCTCTACTACAAAGGCGATATCAAGGTACAAATCACCTCATACCCCTCCTGGGATTTTCTAGGCTGGCAAATAATAAACCAAGCATTTGACAGTTTTGATATGAGAAAAAAAAGGCCAAAAAGAAGTTTAGTAATAACATGTAACTTCCTATGTATATGGGAGAGGCCTAGTACAACTGAGTAACTTACCCACCTGGCTTGAGATGCCATTTTAAAGACCTTAGCTAAAGCAAGGGAGGTTGGGGGAAGAAAAGGGAAATTCAATTAGGGTGTTTATTGGGGAAGGGACAAAAAATAAGGTATGTAGATTTAGCTCTGTCTTCTCCACTGAAAAAAGACAACATAAGGTCTTTGAGGGACTGGTCTTTACACACAGAAGTTTACATTTAAATATCAAAAGCAACTTCCACTCAGCCTTCAGAGGCCCTCTCACTAAATAAACCTCTTGCCAAAAAGACATTTTGGGGTGGCAGATTTTTGCTCGCCTACAGTGACTACAAAATACTAAAAAGAATCATTCCTTGAGATTTCAGGATCGTTTATTTAAACAGCATTTAGAGTTAATTATAGAATTACATAAGGAAGCATAAGTGTTTTTCTTTTACCCTGAATTGCAAATAGTCTTCATCAAATGATCATTATGAGTTGATTTCAACACAATCCTTTTTAACCTAATAGTGGCTCTTTTCCAACTAAGACTGTATTATACCCACCTCCTTATACTTATAATAAACAAAAAATAAAAAAAGATAAAAGCAGAAATGTTGAAAAGAAAACAGAAATTACATTTTTAAAACATCAGTAAACCAGTACATTAAAATCTTAAAACTACAAATGGAACAAAAGATATTTTGAATAAGAATAACTAGGAAAGCAGCAAACATGACTGGGATAAATTTTTAATTTGAAAAGATTAGTTTTTCCTTAATGGATACAATTTTAAATCATGAACTATGGTAATATATTGTTAAATCTTTCCAAAAAGACCATTTAAAAAAATGAAGAGAAAAATGGCAGACATGGTTTCTCTATTCTGTCACCTATAAAAATAGTACTCATACACAAAATTAATTTTTTTGCGCATTGATGATTTCAGCAACATAGTTCAGTTAAATTTGTCTTGCTTCACTTCCACTTTCAGTAATGTACTGCATACAACAATATTAAAAGGTTACCAGTGGCATTTTAATGATTCAGGGTATGATGACCAAATATAACAAAAATAAAAATACTTTGAAAAGTCTTCAGTGCCTTACAAATGCAAAAAAAATTATTATACATACTAAATTTACATACACAAAGAAGTCAATTCATGATATTAATGATATTAATCATTTTATTAATCATATAATGATTATATGAACACTGAGGTTGCTTTATTTCCAATTGTGTTCTCCACAGTAGATGCCTCATCCCCTCTCCCCTAGAAAGGGGTTAGTCATTTCTATTGTCTCTCAGACAAAAGAAAGTATTTAAGTAGGAAGGAAAACTGAAAACATAGGCTTGGGATAGGAAATAAGAGAAATACTGTGGTTTTCTTTGGTCCTTGCTCTCCAAACTTAGAGGAGCTGCGTCATAGGCACATATGACACTGACCAATGGCTTTATAAACTTGGATATCAAGTTCCATTTTGTTTATTCTTTTGTTAGCCCCTCTCCCCATTTTTTAATTTTTAAAATTCATTTATTTTTAATTATTTTACGTATTTTTAACTTCATTTTTCATTTTTGTACAATTTATGCATTTTCATCTTGGTTATAGTCCCCATACAATTCCCCACCACCCATTTACCTGTGAACTATCACCATGGTCCCTTGTGCTCTTCCCACACTTGTTTTGATCCTACTCCCTTCTCTTCTCCTGTAGTATGTCTCTGATTTATAGTTGCCTGTTGATTTTGATTTTCACTTTATTGTAATTAATTTTTTTCCACTGATCCCTTATTTGGATCTTCTATATTCCTGCTATACGTGAGACCATCTGGCATTTTTATTTTTCTTTCTGTCTTATTTCGCTCCATCCATGTTGCTGCAAATGGCATGAGTTTATCTTTCTTGATTGCTGAGTAATATTCCATTGTGTATATGTATCACATCTTCTTGATCCAGTCATCTATTTTTGGGCATTTGGGTTATTTCCATAGGTTACCTATTGTAAATAGTGCTGCAATAAACACTGGGGTGCAGGTGTCCTTTTGAATTAATGTTTTTGTGTGCTTTGGGTAGATACCTTGGTGTGGAATTGCTGGATCATATGGAAGCCCAATTTTTAGCAGATTGAGGAACCTCCAAACAGCTTTCCACAGTGGTTGCACCAGTTTGCACTCCCACTGGCAGTGTAGGTGAGTTCCTTTTTCTCCATATCCTCGCCAACATTTGTTGTTGCTAGTTTTTTTTAATATGTGCCATTCTCACTGGTGTAAGATGGTATCTCATTGTGGTTTTGATTTACATTTCCCTGATAACAAGTGATGCTGAACATTTTTTCATATGCCTGATGGCTATTTGCATTTCCTCTTTGGAGAAGTTTCTTTTAACTCTTCCACCCATTTTTTGACTGGGTTATTTACTTTGTTTTTGTTGAGTCTCATCAGCTTTTTGTAGATATTTGTGATCAATCCCTTATCATTAGTACTGTGTGAAAAAATTTTCTCCCTATCAGTGAGTAGTCTCTTTGTTTTGGTTAATGTCTCTTTTGCTGTACAGAAGTTCTTTAATTTGATGTAGTCCCAGCTGTTTAGCCTTTCCTTCACTGTCACTGCTTTGGGTGATGTGTCTTTAAAGATATTGCTCAAGTGTATGTCATGTAGTGTTTCGCCTATACTTTCTTCTATATATCTTATGTTTCAGTATTTATGTCTAGTTCTTTAATCCATTTTGAGTTGGTTTTTGTGCATGGTGTGAGGTAGTGGTCAAGCTTCATTCTTTTGCATGTAGTGGCCCAGTTTTCCCAGCAGCATTTGTTGAACAAACTTTCTCTACTCCATTGCATATCCTTTGCTCCTTTGTCAAAGATTAGTTGATCATAAATCTGTGGGTTTATTGCTGGGTCTTCTATTTGGTTCCATTGGTCTGTGTGTCTGTTCTTGTTCCAATACTATGCAGTTTTGAATATTCTGGCTTTGAAGTATAGTCTGACATCTGGGAGTGTGATACTTCCATTCCCTTCTTTTTTAAAGCTTTGGCTATTTGGGGTTTCTAGTGGCTCCATATGAATTTCATCAATATTTGTTCTATTTTTTTGAAGAATGCCACTGAAATTTTTACTGGAATTGCACTGAATCTGTAAATTGCTTTTGGTAGGATGGCCATTTTAATAATGTTAAATCTTCCAATCCATGAGCAGGGGATGTCTTTCCATTTCTTTGTGTCTTCTTTTATTTCTTTTTTTTTTTTTAAGATTTATTCATTTATACAAGCACTGGGTACAGTCAGAAGCGCGGGAGGGAAAGAGAATTCACCAGAGCGGGGAGCAGAACAGGCAGACTGATGAAGTACACTGCTGAGGGGAGCAGCGGGTGTGGCAGGAGAGGTCTGCATGCCATGTGAGACCCTCGCTGACAGCCGGGGATCTAACCGGCGCTGCAGAGACTGCAGGCAGCCTCACAGCCCAGTGCTCAACCGCTGCGCCACCTGGGATGCCCCCTTCTTTTATTTCTTTTAACATTGTTTTATAGTTTATTTTGTATAGGCCCTTTACCTCTTTTGTTAGGTTTATTCCCAAGTATTTGATTTTTGTTGTTTCAATCATAGAAGGGATGGTTTTCTTGATTTCCACGTCTTCAGATTTATTGTTTGTATATAGGAAAGCTACTGATTTTTGCGTGTTGATTTTGTATCCTTTTACTTTTCTAAACTCATTGATTAATTTGATTAGTTTTTCTGTGGAGTTTTTGGGATTCTTTCTCTATATTATCATATCATCTGTGAATAGTGATAGTTTTACTTCTTCCTTCTCTATTTGGATTCCTTGTATGTCCTTCTCTTGTCTTATTGCTCTGGCTAGGACTTCCAGTATTATACTGAAAAGCAGTGGTAAGAGTGGACATCCTTGTCTTGTTCCAGATCTTAAGGGAAATGCTTTCAGCTTTTCACCATCGAGAATGATATTGGCCATGGGCTTGTCATATATGGTCTTTATGATGTTAAGGTATGTTCCCTGTATCCCAAGAATTTCGAGGGCCTTTATCGTAAATGGATGTTGCACTTTGTCAAAAGCTTTCTCAGCATGTACTGATATGATCATGTGGTTTTTATACCTCTTTTTGTTGATCTGTTGGATTACACTGATTGATTTTCAGATGTTGAACCATCCTTCTGTCCCTGGAATAAATCCTACCTGGTTGTGGTGAATTACCTTATGGATACATTGTTGGATTCTGTTAGCTAAGATTTTATTGAGGATTTTTGCATCAGTGTTCATTAGAGAGATTGGCCTGTAGTTTCCTGTTTCTGTGTGTTGTTGGGTTTGGTATTAGTGTAATGTTGGCTTCATAGAACATGTTTGGTATTATCCCTTCCCTCTCAATTTTTTTTTTAAAGATTTATTCATTTATTTATTTATCTATTATTTATACAAGCACTGGGTACAGTCAGAAGCGCGGGAGGGTGAGAGAATTCATCAGAGCCAGAGCGGGGAGCAGAGCAGGCAGAAGGACCGAAGCACACTGCTGAGGGGAGCAGCGGGCGGCAGGAGAGGTCTGCGTGCCATGAGAGACCCTCCTCCGTTGGCCGGGGAGCAGCCGGGGATCGAACCGGCGCTGCAGAGGCTGCGGGCAGCTTCACAACCCAGCGCTCAACCGCTGCACCACCAGGGAGGCCCCCCTTCTCAATTTTTTAAAAGACATTTGTGTAGGATAGGCACTAGTTCGTTTCTGAATGTTTGGTAGAATTCATTTGTAAAGCCATCTATTCCTGGGCTTTTGGTTTTGGGGAGGGTTTTGATTACTGTTTCAATTTCACTGCTTGTAATTGGTCTGTTCAGGTGTTCTATTTCTTCTTTCTGTAGCATTGGGTGATTGTAAAGTTGTAGGAATTTGTCCATCTCTTCTAGATTGTTGAACGTGTTTGTATATAACTGTTTATAGTAGTTTCTGATTACTCATTTGATTTCTGCTATGTCTGTGTGATGTCTCCTCTTTCATTTGTGATCCTATTTATTTGTGCTTTCCCCCTTTTTTGATTTGTGAGTGAGGGGTTTGTCTAGTCTGTTTATTTTTTTCAAAGAACCAACTTTTGGTTTCATTGATCTTTTGGATTTTTGAAATAGTTCTATTTTATTTATTTCTGCTTTGATTTTTATTATTTCCTTTCTTCTACTGGTTTCAGGGTTTTTTTGGTTGTTCTTTTTCTAGTTCTTTGAGGTGTGAGAATAGGTTGTTTCTTTGAATTCTTTCTTGTTTATTGATGTGAGCCTGTATTGCTATATATTTTCCTCGTATTACTGCTTTTGCAGCATCCCATACATTCTGGTAATTGGTGTCCTCATTGTCATTCAACTCAGTTTTTTTTTAATTTCTTTTTTGATCTCCTCATTAGTCCAGTGGTCTTCCAGTAGTGTGGGTTTCAATCTCCATGACATAGGTGGGTTCCTTGCCTTTTATTTTTTTCCCAAAGATTTATTTATCCATTCATTCATATAAGCACTGGGCACAGTCAGAAGCGTGGGAGGGTGAGAGAATTCACCAGAGCCAGAGCAGGGAGCAGAACAGGCAGACAGACGGAGGACACTTCTGAGGAGAGCAGAGGGCATGGCAGGAGAGGTCTGCGTGTCAGGTGGGACCCTCGCTGGGGATCGAACCAGTGCTGCAGAGGCTGCGGGCAGCCTTGCAGCCCAGTGCTCAACCGCTGCACCACCAGGAAGGCCCACCTTGCCTTCTTTTTACGGTTTATTTCTAGTTTGATGCCTTCATGGTCAGAGAAGATAGTTGGTATGATTTCAATCTTAGCTTATCTGTTGTTGTTTGTTTTATGTCCCAGTATGTGACAGATTCTGGAGAATGATCTGTGTGCACCTGAGAAAAATGTGTATTCTGATTTTGGTGGGGGCAGTGTTCTATAGATGTCTGTTAAGTCCATGAGGTCTAGATCCTTATTTAGAGCTTTAGTATCCTTACTTACTTTTTGTCTCATTGATCTGTCCATTGTTGAGAGTTGTGTGTTGAAGTCTCCTACTACATATGTATTTTCTCTGATGTCTGTTTTCAGAGATGATAATAGTTGTCCGATATATTTTGGTGTTCCTTCATTTGGTGAGTTTATGTTGATGAGTGTTATGTCTTCTTGGTGTATTGTCCCCTTAATCATAATGTAGTGACCATCTGGGTCTCTTTTTACCTTTGAGTTTGAAGTCTATTACATCTAAGTATTTCTGTGCCCTCTTTTTAACAGCTGTTTATTCTTCTGGTCTTGTCATAACTATGTTTCATTTGAGATAGACCATTGAAAGGGGAGCATGTGTTCCAGTTCCACGAAGGGAGCAAGGTAGTTATAGTGCCAGTGAGAGAACGCAACAGTTCTAAAATTGTGTTTAGCCCACTGCAACAGTAATGAGTTAAACCAGATATAAAAACAGATAAACACTAAGTTGTGCCAGTGAAAACAACATTTAGACTTTTGGCCTTTCCTGTTCCATGCAAATAATACCTGACTCTAAAAAACATTAGTTTTAGAGAACAGTTCAAAACCTGTAAGGGTAAAATGGGTCTCTGGATTAGAATATGGTTTAGTAATTTGGTATTTATGCTTTAAGAAACAAGGACAGGGCCTCCCCGGTGGCGCAGCGGTTGAGCGCTGGGTTCCGAAGCTGCCCGCAGCCTCTGCAGCGCCGGTTCGAACCCCGGCTGCTCCCCTGCCACTGGAGGAGGGTCCTACATGGCGCGCAGACCTCTCCTGCCGCCCGCTGCTCCCCTCAGCAATGTACTTTGGTCCGCTGCTCCCCTCAGCAGTGTACTTCGGTCCTTCTGCATGCTCTGCTCCCTGCTCTGGCTCTGGTGAATTCTCTCACCCTCCCACACTTCTGACTGTACCCAGTGCTTGTATAAATAAATAAATAAATCTTTAAAAAAAAAAAAAAGAAACAAGGACAGATAAAAATTAAAGTAATACTATATAATAGAAATTATTTTAAGATAGAAAAAAATTCACTCAACTTTAGAATAATTATATATAACATTTTTCTAGAAAAGAGTTTCCCAACATTATTGTTTTGAGTACTTAACATATGAAATTCTATTTTTTTTTTAAACTTACTTGGTTAAAGTCCTTTTGTCTCAAGTATGTAATTGCTTTGTTTATTTCCAGATCATTTGCTAGTTCTACATACTGGGAAGCTTTCACAACTTCAACACACCTGTAATAAAAAACATAATAATAGTTTCTTCATTTTGTTTTAGTATATTTATGTTTGTAGTTTTCTTAAATGTGAGATTTCGAAAAGAAAAGCAATTAAGTGCACTTAATTAAAGCACTTGATTTATTCCCATATAGATGTTACTGAATTCCTCAGTTCTAAACTAATTTTCTTCTCCAATTTTTCATTAGTCTGAAGTCGCTTCTAATCATTATTCTAACTCTAAATAAAACTGACAAATTCTCATTTTTAAACAAACTTCTAAAACAACTTTAAATTATAATAGGCAATATTTTTTCATCTTAAATGCTCTGATGGTGAGAAAAATTCTATAGAACTTGTAGAATATATTTAATCCTTCTGTCCAAAACAGACTATCATAGATCTATTCCCCAAAGCAAACAGAATATTTACTGTTAGTTACATGTCAGATACAGTACAAATTCCTAAATATCGTTTATAGAACCCTGAAAGGTAGGAATTATCTCTGTTTCACAGATAGGAAAATGAAAGATCTGAGATCCCACAGGTTTTTTCCTAAAAGCTAGGAAAAGCTTCTATTCTTATCTAAGTCCTTCTTTTCTTCTTCAAAGAAGAGATCACCAATTCCTAACGTTTTTTTTTTAAAGATTTATTTATTTATGCATATAAGAACTGGGGTACAAGCCAGAGGTGTGGGGCGGGGAGGGTGTGTGTGAAAGGATTCACCAGACAGAGAGAGTGGGGAGCAGAACAGGCAGATCTACTGAAATACTCTGCTGAGGGGAGCAGGGGGCAAGGCAGGAGGGGTCTGCTGTGCCATATGGGTTGCTCCCTGGCCAGCCTGGGTTCAAACTGGTGCTGCAGTGGCTGGCAATAGCTTGATAGCACTGTCTTTAACCCCTGCACCACCAGGGAGGCCCACCAATTCCTAATCTTCTGCCTTTGTCCTAACTGAAGAAGCAATCACTGCTCCCTCTTTTATGACCTACAACAATGTAGTTTGGGGTCTCACTGAGGTCTAGGTTTATCAATAAACATTTTCTAAGAATCTTACCTTTCCTCTCAGAGTCTATCATGTGAAGTCTTCCCCCTCTCTATCCTTGATACCTCAGTACCTAAAATGCAGGATAAACATTCCTGAACCCCTCATTAGTCTTTAGAATTTACAACCATGTAAATCCTCCATATGGATGTTATTAAATGAATTTTTTCCTTTGTTAACACCTTTAATGATGTTTTGATTACTTGTCCAGCCTGAGAACAACCTGGAGACAGAGAAGATGATTACTTTTATACCCAGACATTACAAAGGAAGTTTAAAGCCTAGGGAACTTAACTAGTGAATTCCTCCAACAGTTTCATGGAAAAATAACACCTTCTCTTAGAAATTCTTCCTGAGAATTAAAAAAAAAAAAAAAAGAAATTGTTTCTTGGGCCTCCCTGGTGGCACAAGGGGTTTAAAACGCGACCTACAAAGCTATCCGCAGCCACTGCAGCACAAGCTTGATCCCTGGCCAGGGAGCTACCCACATGGTGCAGGAGACCTCTCCTGACTCGCCTGCTGCTCCCCTCAGCAGTGTATTTCCATCAGTCTGCCTGTTCTGTTCCCCACTCTGTCTCTGGTGAATCCTCTCACTTCCGCACCTCTGGCTTATACCCCAGTTCTTGTATGCATAAATAATAAATGTTTAAAAAAAAGAAATTGTTTCTTAACTTGGACAAGCTCAGGATAACCTTTCTAAAATCAAAGGCATTCTTTTTAAAATTATAAACCTCATTCTTCTCATTGACATGAGTATACAAATCATAAGTCAATGATTAACATTTCAAATCCTGTGATATTTTAAAAGAATAACACATCACAAACAAGTGGAGTTAATTCAAACTAGTTTAGCATTCAAAAATCAGCCTTATAATTTATTTTGATAGATGGATGTTGACAAAAATTCTTAGCTAACCAGAAACAAAGGGAAAAATACTAACAGCCACATCCTGACAAGTGGCACCATATCCTGACAAATAGCACCATATCTTGACAAATGGCTGTTTTTAACAACTGATACCTGCAAAATGTCCTGAAAGGGGGGCATGAGCAGACAGTAAAATACCCTGACTTGGAGTAATCAAGGTCTCATTAGCATGCATATTCCAGGTGGAGATTTAAGATCCTAATGAAACATACAATGTATGAAGAAGCATGAAATTCATTTTCACTTACCTCAGGGTAGTCCAGCTGAAAACATATTATGATATTTCTCTCCTTTACCCCATCCTGATAACCAAACTCCTTAAAATTCCCTTCCAGACTTTCCTCAGGGAGCCAGACTGAAAGCTTCTTCAGTTCTGCCTCCCTTACACATGAACATAAGCTTATTAAAATCTTATCTAAATATAGTCTGTCTTGTCTCCTTGTCAAATTATTTTATAAGGGGCTAGAATTACCAACCCCAGGTTAGTAATAGTGGATTATTTAAAGTTTTTGCCCATGAGATCAGGAACAAAACAAAAATGCCTAGCATAGCATGATTTCTATTCACCACTGAGCTCACTGTCCTCACCAGTACAATAAAACAAGAAAATAAACAAAAGGCATGAAAATTGGAAAAAAAGTAAAGTCATTATGTGTAAATGGCATTAAATGAGTATGTAGACAATCCAAGATAATCTAAAGAAAACTGTTTAAATTAAAAGTTACTGCCTATCTACATAAGCACAAGTAGAAAATGAAAATTTAAAACTATATCATATACCATTAAATAAATCCAATGCTCAGGAATAAATCTAATGAAAGATGTGCAGAACTCTAGACCTAAACCTACAAAATATCATTGAAAGAAACTAAGAGATCGGAAATGGAGGAATATACCTAATTCACAGATACGATACCTCAAAATTTTAAAGATGTCAGGTCTCCCCACTTACATCGATAGATTTCAATGAAATCACAATTTCCAGTAGATGAAGTAGAAGACAAGGACAGATTAGGACAAAATATTTGGGGGAAAAAAAAAGACTGTTAAGAGTTAAAGCTAAGCTACTGCATGATATTGCTGCTTCACCATCGATTTTGTTTGGCCAAGTAGCCTAGAGTCACATAAAACTGACACTAGTCTCCTCATGCAAGTACCTTTAGATAATAGCCTTCAGAGTCTCAAGCAAATTTTAAATTTCTGATAGGACATCAGCAAAATTCCTTGTGTCAAATCTCCAGCTTTGCAGACTTCCTTTGTGTACTCCTTAGATAAGGTTTGACTTCACCAGTCCAGCCTTAGCCCAGGAACCCTAAGATACTCCACCCACACCCCTAATAAAGCCAAGTGCCCCAGGTCTGCCTCTATCTCTGACTGCACCCCATCTTGCTCTCCATGCTATGATGTGCCCATGCTATCAGGTCAGGTCTGTTCAGGCCATTTAAGGAGTCCTATGTACTTCCTCCAGGATCTCTGAGTAATAAAATGCTGTATCAATTTGTCTTCAAGGTCTTTTGTTGGAATCTTGGTTCACCGTCTGCACCTAATTAACAAATGCTAATTCAACAAAATCATAACATATCTAATAAAGAACTTTTATCCAAAGTATACAAAGAACTCTTTAAACTTAATAGGAAAATGAAAAAAAAAAAACTGAAAATGGGCAAAAGATCTGATTTGAACAGTCTAAAGGAGATATACAGATGGTAAATAAGCATATGAAAAGACAGTCAGCTTCTGTGATATTGTGATTTATAAGAATTAAGAACTCCGTATGTACACACACATATACATACTGTGATTCAGATTACTAAAGCATATTTCTCATATTTGGTCTTTACCCTGTTCTTGGTTCACAGCTCCCAGAACTTGGAATTTCGTAAGCTGTGAGAGCAGAGACCATCTTTTGTGTCACAGCCCTCCCAAAGCGCTTGGAATTCCAGCGGTAAGGGCAACAGCAACATCTTTTGTCATATTTGGTCTCTGGGCTTCAGTTCCAAAGAAAGCATCAGAACTGTCCAAATTTAAATGGTGTCATGTTATTCTTAATGGATCGATGTTAACAGACAACTTTTGGTATGAGGGCTGGTTGCCAGGGAAACCAAAATGAAAACAAAGGAGGCCTGAAAGTCAGAGCCCTGATGTTCTGTGGGGGAAGAGAGACAGTTCAGTCGCCAATGGCAAACAAATTTGATCGATCTAAGCAATGAAGGCCCATAAAACACCACAAGAAGGACTAGGAAGAACTCCCAGGTTAGAGAAGTAGCACACTTCCGTGTGATACCTTGGCAGACCCCATGTTCCACAACGACAGAAGTGCCTTTGTTTTGGGCTCTCACCCTATGTTTCCCTTCATCTGGCTGTTAATTGGTTTATACTTTAGTATACTTTGTAATAAATTGGTTATCTATTGAGTAAAGGGTTTCCTGAGTTCTGTATGCAGTTCTAGCAAATTAATCAAACCTGAGAAGGGTGTTGTGGGAAACTCCAATTTGTAGTCATTTAGTTAAAAGCACAGGTTCTGGAGTTTACCTGGGACTTGAGGCTGGTGTCTGAAATGCAGGGCAGTCTTCAGAGATTCCACCATTAGCCTAAGTAACCCAAAGATAACTCTGGGCAGAAAATGTTAAAATTGAATTGAATTCTCTAACATCCTGCTGGTGTCCAAGAACTACTTGCTGTGGGGAAGTCTCTACACACCCAAAGGAATTGGGTCCAGGAACCATGCACACAACACCCCCAGTCATTAAGGACTGCAAACAAATAACATTGAGATACCACTATAACATTATCTCAATGTCTATAGTTTGTAATAACTCTTGATATTTGCTAATGTTTGTTCTTCAGACAGAAGGAATACAGGCAAAGTAAAAGGAGTGAAGAAGCTAGGAGAGTGGAAAGGAGACAAGATGGGGGCTTAGATGAAGAATGAGGGGTCCAGAGGTTCCACACTCCACCTGAAAAAGCCTCATCAGTGCAACTGCCAAAATTCTCACAGTCCCCTCCCTCTTTGCCCATCAGCCCATGCTCAGGGAGTGGAGTTTGGAAACCTCCACCTTCTACCATAAGTTGGCTACGGGTGCCACCTATTGGTTTCAAGGTCGTTCCTGTTTCTCTTTACAAAGAGCAAAGCCCCCTTGTGTCTGAAACAAAGTTGCAAACTTTGACGCCTTCAGGTAAAACCAGACTTTTTACCCCTACTAAAGAGCAAGGATCAAGATAAAAAAGGTTTAGGGCCTCCCCGGTGGCGCAGCGGTTGAGTGCTGGGTTGCGAAGCTGCCCGCGGCCTCTGCGGTGCCGGCTCGATCCCCGGCTGCTCCCCGGCCACTGGAGGAGGGTCCCACATGGCGCGCAGACCTCTCCTGCCACCCGCTGCTCCCCTCAGCAGTGTACTTCGGTCCTTCTGCCTGCTCTGCTCCCTGCTCTGGCTCTGGTGAATTCTCTCACCCTCCCGGGCTTCTGACTGTACCCGGTGCATGTGTAAACAGAACAAACAAACAAACAAACAAATAAATAAACATGCCTCTATAAAAAAAAAAAAAGATAAAAAGGGTTTAACAACGGGTCTTTGCATCACTGTAGAGCATTCTTTAGAAAGGAAAAGATTAAATCTGCAGTGCCTTCCTCTAATATCAGTATATCTTTAGATCAGGACAACTTAGACTAGCAACAATAATTATGTGCTTAATGTCACCAACTCTCTGTTCCTACCTATACAAACTAAATTTAAAGTTGGGTTTAAGGGAACAGCTCTCACAGAGTAAAATCTGTCAGTCTCTTGGGTTTGAATCCTCACTTTATCTAATAAACTCTGTCTAATGCTCATTAAAACTTATTTCCAGTTAACAGAACCCTGACTCAAATCTGCTGGAGAGGTTGGTGGAACCTGATCATCTGAACTTTTATCAAGCTCCCAGCGTGAATTTAAAAATCATTTGTATATACAGGAATACCAAGGGATTTCCTGTTTTAATTTTTTTTTTAAAGATTAATTTATTTATACAAGAATCAGGACATAGGCCAGATGCGCGGGAGGGTGAGAGGATTCACCAGAGACAGAGTGGGGAACACAACAGGCAGACCGACGGAAATACACTGCTGAAGGGAGCAGCAGGCGATATAGGAGAGGTTTGCCCTGCCATGAGGGTTGCTCTGCAGCCAGTGGGGATCGAACTGGCACTGCAGAGGCTGCGGGTAGCTTTACAGTGCTGTGCTCAACCGCCTGTGCCACCAGGGAGGCCCTCCTGTCTTAATTTTACCTAAAGAGAAACATTCCCATGGTCATCTATTCACGCCATGAAGTTATTTCCATATTTAGGATATGTCCACAACTTTCTTTAAAAAAATATTGGCACAGTAAATGCTCTGACCTTAACTATGTATTTGTCCTTAGTCAAGACTCATTTTTCTCAGCCACGAAAAGGCAGTAATTATGTCTCTCAGTTAGACTATGTATATAACAGTACTAACAAAGAATCTAAAACAGCTGTGTTCAAAAATAATTTGAATTAATATTTTTCTCCAGGCAGAACAGGCAAAAATATTAAATACTCAGCAAGACACCAGCAATCACCATTTTTTTTACAGTCCCATTACTACCATCAAATATTTTTTTTTAAAAATGTAAACCAGCTTCAAAAACTAGGTCCAAATAAACAGAAAAATAATAGTTTTGGAACTTCAATATTTTTCCCTTTTAATGAATAATTTAAAAATATAAATATACACTGCCAATATAGCTAATTTAATAGGAAAATACAGTGATTTATTTCTGAGTGAAGTATCATTTTAAAATTATCGAAACAGAACAGAAATCAGATGTGGGAGTCAGGATTATTCTGTGCCTTAACTATTCTTTGTCTTTGCCTTGACTATTCTGTGACTTTCATCCAAAGTACGAATAGGGAAAGTTTGAGGTAAGATACCTCTCAGGGCAAAAGTCTGGGTATAAGGAACTAAACATTATGAAAACAGCATGTGTTGAAAACAGGAATTTTGCATGGATTAGCAAAAACACTGAGGCGTCTCCTGACTCTCTGATTTCCAAGCCTTGGCTGGCCAGATGGTTACACATCCTCCACACACTTAAACATTCCCCATTTGCCTGCTTGCTTATTTGATCTTTTTTTTTTAAAATCTTTTGCTTGATTCTAAATAAAAACTAGACTGCCCTTGTAGTTTCACTGCACCTTGATTCACCCTTTTTAAGGAAGTTTTTTTGGCGCAGTACCTCTAGGCTTCTCAACTCACTTGAACTCAGTTCCAACTCACCTGAACTCAGTAATCTTTGCTCATCGTGTGACACACAATTTATCAAGACAGTCAGATAGTTTAGTTTAAATGTTTTGTTTTGTTTTATTAAGTCCTTAATCTAAAACAAATGAAACATGAAAAAAGGACACGTGGAAAAAGAGTGTAATAATTACAAATGACCATTATATGGAATCTTTTAACCTCAACAAGAAGCGCTGATATTGAATTTAAAGAGCAGTGTCCTATATTAAAAATACACAGATAGACATATACATCTAAGTTAAAGTAAGTAAACAAATCTGTGTACATGCTGTATAAAACACCTGCGTTGACTTTATTATAAACAATTATGAAAAATTAAAGACTGCTTTCATTAGGTTATTCTTCTTTTTACATACATTTTACATTGGCTCGCAAAAATTTGTTGAAGTACCATAGGGCAGAAATTTCAAACTGTGTTCCTTGGACCCCTGAATGTCCTTTAGACACTTTTAGAGTGTTTGTCAGATCAAAACCACTTTGATGGTAATACTATGACCTTTTTTATGTTTTTCACCATGCGCACTAATGGAGCAAAAGCGATAGTAAGTACACTGCTGTTGCCTTAACACATATCAAGGCAATAGCTCCAAACTGTGCTAGTGGTCTTTGTATTCACCACCAAATACTCTAAGGAATGAAAGAAGTGAATAGCAGTTTCATTTAAAATGTCTTTGTTGAAGCAACACGTTATTAAGTTATGACCACTGAGTATACATATTTTTAATACTCTATGAGGAAGTACATGTAAATAACTTTTGCTACATATCAAAATGTGATGATCTCCAGGGAAAGTACTTATGCAAAAACTTGGTTTGTGGGCTAAATTAACCATTTCTTTCATGGGATACCATTTTTATCTGAAATGTGAGAGAATCCATGGTTTTTCAGGCTTGGGTACATATTTTCTCAAGAAAAAAAAAAAGGACAAATCTATATAGAATTTTATATGTACACACATGCATTGTTTTTGTATGTAAGTGTCTACTCACAAAAAAATACACAAATATACATATATTCATATATACACATATACTGTAGTTTTTGAAAAAATATGTAAGTTTCATGAAACTATGAACATCTTCCTTTAAAGTTACTAGAAACATGGGCTTTCATATAATCAGAGCTCTGGCAAATTATTTGAAATCTGCTAAGTTCTATTTAGGAAAATGGCTATCTACCTAGTCAACATTACCCTTCTTCCTAGTCTGGGAAGCTCAGCCTGGAGAAAGAGAGCTTCCTCTTGGAAGGAGTATAAAGTCAGTGCCAAGTCACTGTGCAATCTAGGCCCACCTGTCCCATCACCTGACCAACCCCTATTATCCTAGGTGGCTCCAGGAAGACTCTTGAAAGCTTAGGTTCCTGCCCACGCTAGTGCATATAGTGCATATGGGATTCCATAACCCAAGATGGTTCCTAAGGCACAGGCACCCCAAATAGCTCCCATTAACACAGGCCTTCAGCTTACTCCAAAGCCTGCCTGTTGCAGTGGTTCCAAGAACAATAACTTTGACAACACCAGACATCTGGGAGTTTTTTGAGAATCTAAGTAATTTTCAGTGGCTGCAGATGGTTTCCACAAACCCAGGTCCCTGACCCAACCAACTGCCAAGAGGTTTCAGCAGTACCAAGTGATCTCTATAGCTCCAGACTCCTGGTAAGTTCTCTTCAACCTAGCTATATAAAACATCTCATAAACAGCTTATTTTAAGCTGATAGCAACCCTTACTGTATATAACTCTATCCTTTTACATCCCCCATAATTTCATGTTTTTGATGTAACAATTTACCTCTCATATTTATGTAAACATTAACAAATTATTGTAGCTACAATTGTTTTTAATTCTTTGTGCTTTAATCTGTAGAGTTAAATGATCAATACACTACCATATTACAGCATTAGAGTATTACAAATTTAATACATAGTTACCTTTTACTATGTTTTATACTTTTGTATTTTTTTCTAGTCCTTTCATTTCATCTTGAAGAACTCCAATCATTATTTCTTATGAGGCCAGTCTAATGGCGATGAACTCCCTCCATTTTATTTGTTTGGGAAACTCCATCTCTTTCATTTCTGAAAGATACCTTTGCCAGTTAAAATATTTTTGGTTGGCATTTTTTTCTTTTGGAACTTCGAATATGTATCATCTCACTGTAACTTGGCCTGGAAGACTTCTGATAACAAATAATTTTATGGGAGTTTCTATGTATGTACGAATGTTTTCCCCTGGTTTAAAATTATCTCTTTGTTCTTGAGAGCTTTTAAAAAAATGTCTTAGATAAGATTACTTTGGGTTGAAATTTTGGGGTTACATATTAACTTCATGGACTTGGATGTCCAACTATCTCCCCAGAATTTGAGAAGTCTCAGTCGAATTTCTTTTAATCTCTGCCCCTTCTCCCTCTTTGCAAATGGGACTTCAATAATGTATAGATTGTTTCTTTAAATGATACCCCATGATTAATGTAGGCTTCTTTCATTCTTGTTCATTCTTTTATTCTTCTGCTTCTCTGACTAGATGATTTTAAGTGATCTGTCTTCTAGCTCAGTAATTCTTCTGCTTGATGGAGTCTGCTATTGAACTCCTAAGCTCTCTATGAATTCTGACTAAATCTTCAGTGACTTTAATCTTCACCACTAGGATTTCTATGTTTCCTGAAATGCTTTTTTGTTTCTGTAATGAACTTCTCATTTTATTCATTCATTGTTTTCATAATTTCATTTAGTTATCTACCCCTGTTCTCTTATTCACTAAAATTTTTATAGAGGGTTATGCTTTGTCAAACAGTTTATAAATTTCCATTTATTTAGGCAGTCATTGGAGTTTCATTAGTTTCTTTTGGTGGGGTGGCATTTTTATAAATACTCAAAATTTTACTTTTAAACCAACTGTGATATTACACAGACAAAACTATAGTTATGTTTTTAAAAAGAGACAAAAAATTAATATGTATGTTCTAGTAAGTATTAAAAGAATTCAGGTTAGATTTAGTAACAGTAAAACAATTATCCATCATAATTAAAGATAAACAGGGTTCATTTGTTGTTAGGTGATTATCCCCCAAATTAATAAGATCTCAGGTTACAACTAAAGTTTGGTTTTCTCAAAGAAGGATATATAGTGATTCTGTTGTCCTAGGCATTCATGAAAACACAAGTGGAGTGATAGTACAGATACAGGGACACATTTTTAAAAGATTCATTTATAAGCTAGATAGGCAACCAATCAACAGATAACCAATCATCCTACAAAAAACACACTATCGGAAAAAGCAGACATAAGTATTTAACTCCCATTCCCATGTCCATGAGCAAAGACTATTTATGGAAGAATGGAAAAATTAAAGAGTAATAGAACATATAGCAGTGAAAAGGAAGCTTATAAGAAAGATAGTTTGCTACCTGAGACTATGAATTCAGAGAGATCAGGTACGAAGAACTAAGTTGAGAAGTGGCCTGAAATCTGGGTGACTGTAGGTCTGTTAAGGAATCATTAACAGTGTGTGCAGTAAAACCTGCAGATTTCCTCTTATCCTCAACAATGATTAAGAACAATTAGAGAAGATGAAATTGCTCTTGGAAACATAAAATTAAAATTAAAATGATTCAATGAAAAGCTTAGACGAGAAACTCAAGAAGTCTCCCAGAAAGCAAAGCAAAACAGAGAAAGAAAATACAAGAGAAAGATAAGTGACAAGAAAGTCCCAACTCAAATTCCTACCTGATAAAATAAGTGAGACCAGAATTAGACATTTACAGTAAGTACACACAGATCACTGGGGACTAATATAAGATGAAGTTAAGTAAAAAATAAAGTATTAAAAAGAAAGAGGATCCAAATCAGAAAAGAAATGAAGGTGAGCCCCAATATGTCATTTAACAATTGGCTAACAGAAACCAGCTTAAAGAAGTGAACACAGAGAGAGATTATGGGAGGAAGAATGCCAAACCTCCTCCTCCACAAAACAGACCAAAAACCCTACAAAACCTTAGTCTACATTAGAAGAAAAGGAAGCAAGAAAAGATAAGCGGGCCTCCCCGGTGGCGCAGCAGTTGAACACTGGGTTGCGAAGCTGCCCGCAGCCTCTGCTGCGCTGGTTCGATCCCCAGCTGCTCCCCGGCTGCTCCCAGGCCACCGGAGGAAGGTCCCACATGGAGCGCAGACCTCTCCTGCCGCTCACTGCTCCCCTCAGCAGTGTACTTGGATCCTTCTGCCTGCTCTGCTCCCTGCTCTGGCTCTGGTGAATTCTCTCACCCTCCCATGCTTCTGGCTGTACCCAGTGCTTGTATAAATAAATAAAAAATAAATCTTTAAAAATAAAATTAAAAAAAAAGATAAGCAATTAGAAATATCAGTAAAAACAAAACATCATAGACCAATATGAAGCCTCTAGTACAAATTAAACCAAGGAGACAATAGACTGAAAGGAATAAAATGAATTCTAAAGAAAAACCTTAATAAGATTCTGAAAGATAATAAGAATGTGGTAAAGAAAGCATACGCTACTTCTACCAAGAATATGAAAAGTAATTAGAAGCTACGACTAGTAACTTTTATACTTAATTGATTTTCTAAATATGTACACGTATCCTAGATTTAAAAGTTCTGGTAAAGTACTGTAAAGAAGAAGTCATATACTTTATGTTTGCCCAAAAGACCAAAGAAAAGAGTTTTATTAAAGGCAAATTTGGATTCCATATGAAAAATTTTCTCATCTTTAAAAATGTTCAAAACCAAAATAAGTGAATTATACACCAGAATTCAAGCACAGATTAAATGACCACCTATATAAGATGCTATAAAAGGGATTCCATATGGTTGGAAGAAAGAAATTCAACAACTTATTCCACAAACAACCTATAATTTTTTCAACTCTAAAACTTTTCACTCTTATTCTAATAAATACATTACAAAAGAATAGTCTTTGTAGGTGTCAGTTATTATTCAAGATAGAAAGTTTAGTGCTACTGACAAACTTAAGGTAGGAAGAGGAGAAAATGAGGAAAGATTAAGTAATAATGAAGAGGGCACAGGTTGTAATTTATACAATGGAAGCAATATTTGTATCCTCATATACAGATGGTAGCACACTTACCTTAGCTCTTAATTTACAACATGACATGAGTAATAAAAATGTGGTAGAACTTTTAGAAAAGTAATCTTACCAGGTAAGTAGAAATCAATACTCATTATTTATTCATTTCTCCAATAACAAAATTTTAAATCAATAAAAGGGTATTATGAAAACGCATCTTATCTATCTAGTTGCACTGAATTTCTCTTACCAGTCATAACCAATAGCAAAAGATGTTTCAATTACAGGAGCAATGAGTTTTGCAGCTGTCATGATATATTTTTCTGCCATGGCTTTCCTGTATCAAACAAACGAAAGTTTTATTTAGAAACATGGTATGAAAACAGTTTGTACTTCTTAAAATACAAGTGTAAGCATCTATCAAATCAAATATACCATGATAACATACTAAATGGTGGATATCAAATCTAGAAATTTGTGTATGTCAGGTTCAAAACCATGACTAGGAAATGGAATCAAGGCATGATGTTCTTAGTCAATAGTTCTCTTTTTTTTCCTTTTCAGTTCTAAGAAGGATGCTGACAAACTTAAAAAAGAAATAGGGAGAGATACATGGTTCTGAAGCTGAAGTCACAAAACATTCACTGTCTCCAAACAGGAAAGGGTAAAAGTGGCCATTAAATATGTGTGGTAAACAGTAAAACTGAATTTCTATATACATCTCTCTAAAACTGAATTACTGTATGTCTCCACAGGTTTGCCTAACCTGTTCCTTTCATATAAATGGAATCATAGAGCATGTAGTCTTTTTTGACAGGCTTATTTCACTTAATACTAGTTTCATAAAATGAACTATTTCTGGAAGAGGCTATAGAATAGAAGTTAACTTGTCTTTGTATATTTGCTAGAATTCACTAGTAAAACCAGGGGGGTCTGGATATTTCTTTTTTGGGAGTTTTTAAATTACAAATTCAATCTCCTTAGTATTTACAGAGCTCTCTGAATGATCTGTTTCCTAATAGATAATTGTCATTTTTTAAGAAAGTAGTCCATTTTTTTTTTGAAGTGTTAGAGCAGATGGATTTATTGGAATATTTACAGACCTCTCAGCACAAAAGAATACACTTTCTTTGTTAATACACCTGGAACATTCATAGATCATATACCGACATAAAACAGTCCTCAGAAAATAAACAACAATAGAAACCATACCAAGAATCTTCACAGACCACAATGCTATCAAACTAGAAATTAACCACAAAAAGAATCCCAGAATAATCAAAACATGTGGAGACCAAACAAAATGCTTCTGAACAATTCTTGGGTTCATGGGGAAATGAAAGAAGAGATCAAAAAGTGTCTAGAGACAAAAGGAGAAAGTTGGGGAGGGAGACAGCTAGGTTTTGGCATGGGTTGTTTGGTGGAGGGTGAATGGAACATATGCACATATGGAGATACAAAATGTAACCCCCAAATTGAAAAAAAGGATATATTTCCTTAAAAAAAAGAAATCTGCCTGAAGAACTCAGGGAATACTTTAGTGAGACAGAGATGAAAATGATATCACTGTGAAAAGAACCCACTTGCAATTATCAAACTTTCAGGTTCTGGCACATTTTCTATAAAATTAGGGATAAAAATACATTTATTTCGGAAACTTTAGAAAGCTTTTGTGTAGTAAAAATATATATTTTTTTAATTTTCCTTTTCTTTTTAAAGATTTATTTATTTATTTATACAAGCACTGGGTACAGTCAGAAGCGTGGGAGGGTGAGAGAATTCACCAGAGCCAGAGCAGGGAGCAGAGCAGGCAGGACTGAAGTACACTGCTGAGGGGAGCAGCAGGCGGCAGGAGAGGTCTGCGCGCCATGTGGGACCCTCCTCCGGTGGCCAGGGAGCAGCCGGGGATTGAACCGGCGCTGCAGAGGCTGCGGACAGCTTCGCAACCCAGCGCTCAACCGCTACGCCACTGGGGAGGCCCTGTGTAGTAAAAATATTTATCACATTATTTATACCCAATAGATTTCCTTTTTCTCTATAGCTTTTCTCTTCTTTTTCCTTCTCCCCTCTTCTTTCCCTCTTTCCTTTCCCCTTTTCTTCCTCTTCCTTTTTCCCCCCTCCTGCCCTCTTTCCCCCTTCTTCCTGATTTTTCTTTCTCATTCTTATTTGCCTGATATTACAGTTTTATCACTGATTCATCATCTATCAGTCACTGTTCCAGTAAAGAACAGTTTAAATACCTTCCAAAGAACCAGTGAATCAGCACCAATTAGGTACTGGCCAAAATTATATCATGCCTTCATAATGACCAGGTCTAATTGTATCTACCTAGAAAAAATAATTTAAAAAGTAATGAAGTAGGAGATTCTGGACCAAGAGACCCAGCCACCAGTCAAACAGCTATTGTTCATGTCTCCATTGAGTTTTAGCTCCAAACACTACTATATAAACTCATGTCCAACATGTCAGCAACATGTTACCACATTGGTTTCAGCCCTCTACTGCTGAGATTTCTCCTTTTGTTTCAAATGTCCCTGGAGAGATGTACTCCCAAATGTTCAGGATGCAAATCCAAATCTGACTATAACAAAATATTTGTTTCCAAATGGAGTGGATATTTGAATATATCGTATAACCTCTCATAGAGTATAAATGATTGGACTTGGTGAAGTCTACTGAACACTTCATTACCTCTTTTAAAGCTGAAATAAATGGATGATCCCTCTCTTTTTTTTAAAGTAATACTAAGCAGCAAGTCTGCATAATTTTGTGCAGTGATGTCTCACAGGAATTTTGCAAGTATGATCGAATGTATTTGTTGCAAGAATGAGAACTTAAACTCTTCAGAGAATTTCATTGTGTCATTTATCTCAGTTCAGTAGACACCAGTCTCCATTTGCTAATCTCTTATTTCCCACAAGAAAGGAAAAATTCATTGCAACTATGGTCAATGTTAGGGCAATTTGACTAAGGATTTCCCTGAAGACATGAGTATCAAATATGAGAATTTTATATGTAAAATTTTTCTACATATTTCAAAATACCACCCAAAAAGTCATTATGGGTGGGGAAAATCAGAATTTTGTTCCCATTGGTTATACAAACTTTGTTATGATTCATTTTACTTAAATTTTTTTAATTTATTTGTATATTTTTAATTCTTACAATGTTTGCTTTCTTTTTACAGGTGTAGTCCCCATAGAATTTCTACCACCAATCCACCCACGCACCCTCACCACAGTCCCTTGTGCTCTTTCTGCCCTCATTTTGATCCCTTTTCATCCCCTCCCTGTAGAATGTCTCTGACTTATAGTTGTCTGTTTATATTTGTTTTTTTCATTGTGTTTTTTATTTTTATTATAACTTTTTTTCCTTGATACCCTACATTCCTCCTATAAGTAAAACCATCCGGTATTTTTCTTATTCTTTCTGACTTATTTCACTGAGCATAATCCCTTCAAGTTCCATCCATGTTGCTGCAAATGGCATTAGTTTATCTTTTTAATTGTTGAATAGTATTCCATTCTGTATATATACCACATCTTCTTCATCCAGTCATGTATTTTTGGACATTTGGGTTGATTCCAAGTCTTACCTATTATAAATAGTGCTGCAATAAATATAGGGGTGCAGGTATACTTTTGAATTAATGCTTGTGTCCGTTGGGTAGATCCCTAGAAGTGGAATTGCTCGGTCATATGATATCTCCATTTTCAGTAAACTGAGGAAACTCCACACAGCTTTCCATAGTGGTTGGACCGGTTTGTATTTCCATTAGCAGTGTAGGAGAGTTCCTTTTTCACCACATCCTCGCCAACATTTGTAGTTGCTAGTTATTTTAATATATGCCAGTCTCACTGGTGTAAGGGCTTCCCTGGTGGTACAGGTGGTTGAGAGCCACACTGTGAAGCTCTCCGCAGCCTCTGTGGCACAGGTTCGATCCCGGCAGGCCAGCGAGGGTCCCACATGGCGAAGCAGACCTCTCCTGTCTCGCCCACTGCTCCCCTCAGCAGTGTATTTCGTCAGTCTGCCTGTTGTGTTCCCCACTCTGTCTCTGGTGAATCTTCTCACCCTCCCACACATTTGGCCTGTACCCCAGTTCTTGTATAAAAATAAATAAATCTTAAAAAAAAATACTGGTGTAAGGTGGTATCTCATTGTGGTTTTAATTTGCGTTTACCTGATTATGAGGGGTGTTGAATATTTTTTCATGTGCCTGTTGGCCATTTGCATTTCCTCTTCGGAGAAATGCCTTTTAAGTTCCTTTGCCCATTTTGACTGGACTGTTTACTTTGTTATTGTTGAGTCCTGTGAGTTCTTTGTAGGTCTTTGTGATCAGTCTTTTATCAGTTGTACGGAAAGCAAAAATTTTCTCCCAATTAGCTGGGTGTCTCTTTGTTTTGGTTAATGTCACTTTGGCTGTACAGAAGGTCTTTAATTTGATGTAGTCCCAGCTGTTTATCTTTTCCTTCACTAGTTTTGCTTTAGGTGATGTAGTCTATAAAGATGTTACTGAGATGTATGTCATGTAGTGTTTTGCCCATATTTTCTTCAATATATTTTATGGTTTCAGGTCTTATGTTCGAGTCTTTTATTCATTTTGAGTTGGTCTTTATGCAATGTGTGAGGTAGTAGTCTAGTTTCATTCTTTTGCATGTAGTGGTCCAGTTTTCACAGCACCATTTACTGAACAATTGCATATTCTTTGCTCATTTGTCAAAGATTGGTTGTCCATATATGCGTGGCTTTATTTCTGAGCTTTCTATTTGGTTCCATTGGTCTGTGTGTCTGTTTTTGTTCAAGTACCATGCAGTTTTAATTATCATGGATTTGTAGTATAGTTTGAAGTCTTGGGTTGTGATACCTTCATTCTTTTTTAGTCAGGAGAGCTCTGACTATTTGAGGTTTTTTGTGTCTCCATATAAATTTCATCAATATTAATTCTAGTTCTTTGAAGAATGTCGTTGAAATTTTTATTGGAATAGCATTGAATCTGTAAATTGCTTTTGCAGGATGGCCATTTTGATGATGTTAATTCTTCCAATCCATGAACAGGGGATATCTTTCCATTTTTTTGCATCTTCTTCTGTTTTGGTTAACAACATTTTATAGTTTTCCTTGCATAGGTTCTTCACCTCTTTTGTTAGGTTTATTCCTATATTTGATATTTTTGTTTCAATTAAAAAAGTTATGGTTTTTTTTTTAATTTCATCTTCTTCTCATTGACTGTTTGCATATAAAAAGGCTACTGATTTCTGTGTGTTGATTATATATCCTGCTGCTTCAATAAACTGGTTTGCTATTTTAATTAGGTTTTCTGTGGCGTTTTTGGGATTCTCTATTTATATTATCACACCACCTGCAAAAAGTGATAGTTTTACGTCTTCTTTCCCTATTTGGAACCCATGTATGTCTTTCTCTTGTTGTATTGGTCTGGCCAGGGCTTCCAATCTTATATTAAAAAGCAATGGTGAGAGTGAACATCCTTCTCTTGTCTAGATCTTAAGGGAAAGGCTTTCAGCTCTTCACCATTGAAAATGATATTGGCTATGGGCTTGTCATATATGGACTTTATGATGTTAAGGTATGTTCCTTCTATCCCAAGAATTTTGAGGGCCTTTATCATAAATGAATGTTGAACTTTGTCGAATGCTTTCTCAGCATCTATTGATATGATCATATGGTTTTTCATTTTCTTTTTGTTTTTGTGTTGAATTACATTAATTGATTTTTGGATGTTGAACCATCCTTGTGTCCCTGGATAAATCCTACTTGGTCATGGTAAATTATCTTTCTGATGCATTGTTGGACTCTGTTGGCTAGGATTTTATTGAGTATTTTTGAGTCAGTGTTCATTAGAGAGATTGGACTGTAGTTTTCTTTTTTGTTTATCCTTGTTTGGCATTGGTATTAATGTAATATTGGCTTCATAAAACATGTTTAGTAGTATCCCTTCCTTTTCAATTTTTGAAAGAGTTTGTGTGGGATAGGTACTAGTTCATTTCTGCACATTTGCAAAATTCATTTGTAAAGCCATCTGGTCCTGGGCTTTTTTTTGGGAGGGGAGGGTCTGATAACTGTTTCAATTTCACTGCTTGTAATTGGTTTGTTCAGATATTCTACTTCTTTAGCTTTGGATGATCATACAGTTGTAGGAATTTGTCCTTTTCTTCTAGATTGTTGAACTTGTTTGCATATAACAGTTCACAGCAATCTCTGATACTCTTTTTAAATATTTATTTTTATGCATACAAGAGCTGGGGTACAGGCCAGAGGTGTGTGTGTGGGGTTTGTGAGAGGACTCACCAGAGACAGAGTGGGGAATAGAATAGGCAGATTGACTGAAATACACTGCTGAGGGGAGCAGCAGACGAGTCAGTAGAGGTCTGCTGTGCAATGTGTGTTGTCCCTGACTGGAGATTGAACTCGTGCTTGCAGTGGCTGTGGTTTGCTTCAGAGGTTGCATCTTAATCCCTTGCACCACCAGGGAGGCTCTCTCATATTCTTTTGATTCCTGCTTTGTCAGTTGTAATTTCTCCTCTTTTGTTTATGATCCTATTTATTTGTGTTTTCTCCCTTTGTGTGTGTGTGAGAGAGAGAGAGCCTGGCTAGAGGTTTTTATATTTTGTTTATTTTTTCAAAGAGTCAACTTCTGGTTTCACTGATCTTTTGGATTGTTTTCTTAACTTCTGTTTCATTTATTTCTGCTTTTATTTTAATTATTTCCTTTCTTCTACTGGCTTTTCCATTTTTTTGTTGTTCTTTTTCCAGTTCTCTAAGATGGGAGATGAGGTTGTTTCTTTGAGTTCTTTCCTGATTGTTGATGTAAGCCTGTACTGCTACATATTTTCCGCTTATAACTGAGTTTTCTGTGTCCCATATGTTTTGGAGAGTTGTGCCCTCATTTATTTTCCTCAAGTTGTGCCCTCATTTATTTTCCTTCTATTTTTGGTCCATTTGCGTGTAGGATTGTTTTCCATTCTTTTACTTTCAGCCTATGCTTATCTTTTGTAGTTAAGTGTGTTTCCTGGAGACATCAGAAGGTTGGGTTCTGTTTTTTTAATCCAGCCTGGTACTCTGTGTCTTTTTATTGATGAGTTTAGTCCACTTACATTTAAAGTTAATATTGATATGCTGGTGTCTGTATTTGCCATTTTGTTTGTATTTTTGTGATTTATTCATTGTCTTATTCTGCTTTTCTTAGTCATTCCTCTGTTATTGGAGTGGGGGGTTAGCCGTAATGAATTTCTGTACATTCAGTTTATCTGAGAAAGTCCTTATTTTTTTCTTTGTAGAGGAAGGAGAACTTTGCAGGGTATAGTATTCTAGGTTGGCATGTTGTCTTCCAGTTTGTTGACTACATCACTCTATTCTCTTGTTGTCTGCAGTCCACTTTGGTGGAGGATCCCCCTCTCTGCTCCAAATCATGGACAGGCGTGGGGCCTAGATGGTGCGCACTTTCCAGCTCATCTCTGTCTCATTGCCTTCTCTCAGTTCCACTGAGGTTTTGTGGGTTCCGTGACCCGCCACTCCCTGGCTTGTAACAATAGTGCCTGGGGTGCTGAAAGTGGTCTATTTTTCCTAACCTGTCAAAGCTCTGTGTACAGTATTGTTTGCACATTCAACAGTGGTAGCCCTTGTTTTCTTTTTCTTCTGTAAGTCTCATTAGATGCTTGTTAAATTCATTGATCCATTTTTAAAAAATATTTATTTATTTATACAAGAACTGGGGTACCATCTGAGGCGCCGTAAGGTGAGAGAATTCACCAATAGACAAAGTGGGGAGCAGCATGGGCAGACAGATCGAAGACACTGCTGAGGGGAGCAGTGGGCAAGGCAGGAGAGGTCTGCCCTGCCATGTGGGTATCTGGCCTGCCAGGAATCAAACCTGCAGCTGCGGACAGCTTGACAGCGCAGCGCTCAACCTGCTGCACCACCAGGGAGACCCCACTGATCCATTTTTAAAAATCAGTTATTTTGTTGATGTTCTTATTGTTTCTATTCAATGTTAATGTTTTCTGTATTATTTTCTTCCTTTTGCTCCACTGGGTTTTTATTCTTCTTTTTTCTAGGTTTTTAAGCTAGGAGCTGAGATTATTAAGATTTGACCAATTTCATGCTTATTGCTTATCTTTTATGTGTTGTTTTTCTCTACTTCCTTACAAGACTTTAATTATAATGTTTACATGAATTTACCTGGATTGATTCTCTTTGGGATTCATTCAGCTTCTTATACTGTAAGTCTATTTTTCTTACCAAATTTGGGTAGTTATCAGTCATTATTTGCTTTAAAATTTGTCACATAATTTTAACATCTGTACATCTCAATGTTAGTATTTACTGATGTCTTACTCATTTAGTTTGTGATCTTCTTGGTTTTTGGTATGATGAGTGGTTCTTAATTTAAACTTAGACATTTTGCATTGTGAGACCCTGAATTTTAATTAAATCTTCTCCTTTGGCTCACTTTTTTGGACGGCACTCCAATAGGGAAAAGACATATCATTACTAATAGATACAAAGAGAAATCTATGTTGCTCATGTGGTGAGAGGACATCCTAGTTTCTGCTGGGCAAGGTGGGAATTCCTGCTACCCCCATGGTCCCTTCTGACACAATAGTGAAGTGGTGTAGCTTTGTTACTGATAAGTGAAAACGACCTTGTTACTGCTAAGTGATAAAGTCCTGACTTTACACTGCCTCCTCAGATAACCTAGATGAGAAGGTTAGGTGTGCCTTAGGTGTGCTGGGTAGAGTAGAATTGCTGGTTACCCATGTGCTGACAACACAGAGTGCTAGGACTTGTTAAGAGCTTTTGGGGATTAAAGTCCTGGCTCACTATTTGGTCTACTGTGGTATAAGGTGTCTTCTTATAACACTTGCATAGCTTTTACTGGCATGCAGGAAGATATGACCATAGTTTTTGTCCCTATGATATTTACCTAACAGGCTTTCATCTAAGAAAAAGACAAATACTATAAGTTCTCAATATATGTACAATTAAAAACCAAAACAAAACAGAAAAAGAGATCAGATCTGTGCTTACCATAGGCAGTGGTGGAGGGAAGAGTAAACTGGATGAAGTGATCAAAACTTTCATTTATGAGAAAAATACTAGGTATTATATTTAACACAGTGTAAACAAAGTTCTAATATTGCACCAAATGTAGAGGGAATGTAAATTACAGAGAAATATTAAGACCAAATAAGTAAGAATAAATGGGAAGAGGACATACTTTGAAAGAGAAAAGATAACCCATTAAAGTATAAAAAAGGTGAATAGCACTACTTAAGAAATATGTTGAATGTAACAAGTTCTGAAAGAAAACAGGATTCATACTCAACTCTTTTATAAGTATTAAACCTATATCAAGTTTTAATTATTAAATGCCTAAAATATTACCTTTCACGTTCCATTTGCCTTAGATGATCATTTTTTATAGCTTCAATCACTAAGTTAGTATGTGGATCATCCTGGAACAATAAAATTGAGGAAAAATTTAAAAGTTAACACTAAGAATTTGGATTTCTGATCAACCTCACCACCAAATAATCGTATAAATGGAGAGTAAATTAATTTTTTTAAATTATTTTGCCTAATGTATAAGAGGTATTATTTTATTTCTGATTACCTATCACACTGTCCATTGAACTAATATAGTCTGTGCAGCTGACAAAATGTCAGACTGGAAAGAACGGGAAACAGAAGCTTTGGTTAGAACAAATGTGAGATGATATAAATTCTAAGCTCAAGTATAAATATTTTAATGATCACCAATAACTATGATCCAGAGCTCTAATCCCTATTAATAACAAATGATTTTTCCCTAACATACATTATTTCTTTCATAACATAAAAGTAGTATGGATTAATTAATGTTTACCTAGCACTTACATACCTTATATTCCAGGTACTGTTTTTAAGCTTTTCACATGTATTACTTCATTTAATCCTCACAGCCATATAAAGTAGGTTATTATAATTAGCCCTATTTTAAATAAAAAGGAACTGTGGCACAAAGAGAGAAGTATTGAGTGGGAGAGTCAATCACTATACCTTACAATCTATTAAGAAAATCTATTGACAACTTTCTCAGTTATGTTGGGTCTTAGCCATGTGAAAAGAAGTTGTACAAGTTATTAAACTTCATTATGGCTTTTTCCTCTTATCAAGTGGCCTGATGCTTGTCTGATTATATGCCAGCCTAGAAGAACCCAGAGGGTTTCAGGATGATTTTCTTTGCACCATGAGAATTAGGTGAGCTAGCCACAGGTTGGATACTCGTTTCTAAAAGCTGTCATGGAAAGCGACGTGACATGTCTGACAAGAGGCAATCAAAACACTACTGGATAACATGGTTGTAATGGCAATGATTTGATTGGCATGTCACATTGAGACCAGATTGCCTTCATGGATTTAGACTGACTTCAGAACCTATGAAGACAAGACAACCTGGTACCTTGGTTTTTATCGTTCCAGGTCTATTAGGAAAAGGAAACTGCTGTCACAATATGGGCTTAATTTTGGATCCACTCACAAGAAAATCTCTAGAAAATGATACAACTGTTTAATTGGACTGATCTATCCTTAGAACTGAAGAGAATGATTTTATAAAATAATTGAACAACTCAAATTCTGAATTGTGGAACTTCTTGAGAAGCTCTAAAGGTGGGACTGCAGGGGAATGAAATCTAGCATCCCAAAAAATGTATTAGGCAAGAGGTTTATTTCATGGGAAGGGTTCTGAAGGCTGGGTAGTTGCTTTTAATGTTTATATCTAAACTTATCCCCATAAAGGTTTTTTCCAGGAAGACCTAATTGCTCATGTCTTTTCAATAAAGGCAGAAGTACCTTCATTTTCCTAAGTAAATGCCCTAAATGATTTTTCCTTTCTTCCCCAACCTCCCTTGTCTTAGTTAAACTATTTATGATGGCATCCAAAGCCACTGTGGGGTAGGTGGGTATACTCAGTCATGCTGGGTCTCTCCCATGTATACAGGAGATTTACATGGTGTTATTAAACTACTATATGTCTTTTTCTCTTAAAAATAAACCAAAAAATCAGACAGACCAGATCAACATGGCGGCAGAGAAATGTTATCAGTAACTTCTCCCATAAAAATGATTAATAGGGAGGAAAAGCGGCAAGTCCCTGTGAGAACCAGGACATGGAAGATAAACAGGCGACTCTGGCAAACTGCCTTAAGAGGAAAGTAGCAATAAAAGTAGACAAGAGAGGAAAGCATTAGAACCCTGCTACACTCCCCCCCCCCCACACACACAAAGCCAGCACTCTGAGTAACAGAAAGGAGAAAAAAAAGAGCAAACTAGAGATCAAGCTCAACAGTGAGTGGAAAGGAACCCATGAGTGAGTGGAAAGTCACTGAACCCCGCGACCAGGAACTGTGGAGAACCGTGCGGGAATGCCCACGGAGGTGAGCGAATGGCTCCAGGTGCCATTGGAGGAAGATAAGGACTCCACAGAGAGATCTGAAAATAGCCAAAGGCCAGCCAGTAAGCTTGTGCAGAAAAGTGCATGCTCGAAAATCATATGCAAACCATGGTTGCCCAGGTCCCTGCGACCTAGGTTTGTGAGGAGATGCACTGAGGAGAATGCACTGAGGTGAATGGCCCTCACTAGGTAATCAAAAACCAGGTGCCCAAAGAACAGGAGCAGGGTGCAAAAGGCGCCATTTCTGTGGACACTGAACTAAGCTACCACCTGCATCCTGGATCGGAGGGCTCTGGAGCTGAGAACTGGGCATGAAATTCGGGGTGTGGGATCTCCACGATTTGTGGCACAGGGCAGACACAGCGCCCCACGCCGTTGAGCCATTCCACGCCACCCCCACTCAGTTCTCTGGAGACCCACTGGGAAAACAGCGCAGCTCTGAAGGATAATAGGAAAGATCTTTGGTGCCACCTGGTGATTGGAACAAAATCACCAACCTCCTAATAGTTGGAAGCCAGGGATTCCAAAACCACCCTCAGGTCTGAGAGGGGGTGGGCCACACAAACAGGGCTAAGAAGGGAAACAAGGTATGGAGCAAGAGCCCGTTCTGGAACTGAGAGCCAGGCACAGGATTCAGGGCATGGGACACAACATAACTGGACATTGACAACCAGCATTTTGGATCTCAGTGCCCTGGGACTGAGACCTAGAGCACAGAAATCAGGGAGTGGGAGCCACATAGCTAGGGGCACAGCATCTGGTGAACAAGGGGCAGACACAGCAGCCAGCATGAGCAATAGTCCCTGTGTGGAGGTGCTCCCCTCCCAAGCTAGGATTCTCAGATAACTACAGGGGAAAAGCAAGATCAGCAAGTACAGGTCTCTGGTGCCATCTAGTGACCAGAGCAAAATAATCAACTAGCTGATTCCCTGTGGGAACTGAGTAAACACAGAGGGAGGGAACTGTAAGGAACAGTGCCCAGCAACACAGCCACAGCATCAACACTCTGATGGAGTTTTGGCCTAACAGGGCTGGTCTTGGTCTGGTAAACAGTTTCCGACACCCCCGATGGAGGAATCCAAAGAAATGCCTGAAACACCAGTGGCACAATGTTTCAATGCACAGAACTAATTAGAAAGTAAACAGCACGGAGAAGGAAAAATACAGATAACCAAGCAAGCCCGCAGGAGGACACACCAAAAAAAGAAAATCAGTCACCAGAGCTCAACAACATTGACATGGAATAACTTCTCTGCCTGTCAGAGAATTTAGAATCACCATGATAAAAAATTATAATGATAGACAAATAATCAATGAACTGATGAATGAAAATGAGACCTTAAGAAAGGAAATAAAAGAAAGGTAGGAGACTAAAAGATTATTGGAGGAGAACAAAGAGCTCTTGGAAAAGCATTGAAAACAGAACCAAGGAAAAGGAAGAATGGATCAATATTCTTGAAGATACAGAAATAGAAAGAACCAAAAGAGAAAAAGAAAGAAGTGTAAAGGAAGAATGGGAATATACTTAGACAATTATCAGACTCCATGAAGAGAGGAAATATAAGAGTTATACACATTCCAGAAGGTGAGAGAGACAAAGGATCTGAGAAATTATTCAAGGAGATAACTGAAGAAAACTTCCCAAACATGAAAAAGGAGACGAATATAGACATACAAGAAGCGAGAAGAACTCCCAATTACCACAATGAAAAGAAAACTACAGCAAGACACATAATTGCAAAGCTTGCAAGAGCCAAGACAAGATAAAAATAATGAAACTGGCAAGGGGGAAGAAACAGAAAACCTACAAGGGAAAATCAGTAAGGTTAACCTCAGACTTCTCTGAAGAAACACTATGGGCAAGAAGAGAATGGAGTAACATATTCAACAAACTTCAACACAGCAAATTCCAACCAAGAATACCTTACCCTGCAAAGCTCTCCTTCCTCTATGAGGAAAAAATATGGACATTCTCAGACAAACAGAAACTCCAGAAATTCATTACAACTAAACCCTCACTCCTAACAATATTACAAGAAGTCCTAAAGACAAAACCAACAGAGGAATGATCAAGAAGAACAGAATAAAGGGAGGAATAAAATCACAAAAAAGATAAACAAAATGGCAAATACCAATGCCAACATATCAATATTACTCTAAATGTAAATGGATTAAACTCATGAGTAAAAAGACATAGAGTAGCAGGCTGGATTAAAAAACAAAATCCAAACTTCTGCTGTCTCCAGGAAACACATTTAACCACAAAAGATAAACATAGGCTAAAAGTAAAAGGTTGGAAAACAATCCTACAAGCAAATGGGCCAAAAAAGAAGGCAGGAACAGCCTTCAAATTAAAAAAGGTAAAAGACATAGACAGACACTACATTATGATCAAGGGGACAATAATCAGGAAGATATAACATTCATCAACATATACTCACCAAATGAAGGAGTACCAAATTATATTAGACAATTATTATCAGCTCTGAAAACAGACATTAAAGAAAATACAAAAATACATATATAGTGGCAGACTTCAACACCCCACTCTCACCAATGGACAGATCAATGAGACAAAAAATAAACAAAGACACTAGAGCCCTAAATAAACACACAGAACTCATGGACTTAACAGACATCTATAGGACACTGCACCCAAAAAAATACAAGTACACATTTTTCTCAAGCGCACACAGATCATTCTCCAGAATCAGTCACATACTGGACCACAAGACAAACATCAACAGATACATGAAGATCAAAATCATTCCAACTAACTTCTCAGATCATAAGGCATCACTAGAAATAAATCATGAAAAGGAAACAAGGAACCCTCCCACTTCATGGAGATTGAAATCCACACTACTAGAAGACCACTGGACTCATAAGGAGATCAAAGAAGAAATTAAAAAATAGTTTGAGTTGAATGACAAGGAGGACACCACTTTCCAGAATGTATGGGATGCAGCAAAAGCAGTAATAAGAGGAAAATATATAGCAATACAGGCTCACATCAAGAAACAAGAAAGAACTCAAAGAAACAACCTAATCTCATATCTTAAAGAGCTAGAAAAAGAACAACAACAACAACAAAAACCCTAAAGCTAGAAGAAGAAAGGAAATCATAAACATCAAAGCAGAAATAAACAAAATGGAAATTAAAAAAAAAAACATTGCAAAAGATCAATGAAACCAATTGTTGGTTCTTTGAAGAAATAAATAAAATAGACAATCCTCTAGCCAGGCTCACAAAGAAAAAATGGGAGAAAACACATAAAAATGGGATTATAAATGAAAGAGGAGATATCACAACAGACTTGATTTGATCACAAATCAAGATTTGATTGATCAGATTTGATCACAAATCAAAAGAATAATCAGAGATTACTAGGAACACTTAATGCAAACAAATTCCACAATCCAGAAGAGATGAATAAATTCCTAGAAATATATAATCATCCACATGTGGATAAAGAAGAAATAGAACAACTAAACAGACCAATTACAGCAGCAAAACTGAAGCAGTAATCAAAGCACTCCCCAAAAACAAAAGGCCAGGACCAGATGCCTTTAAAACTGAATTCTACCAAATGTTCAGCAGTGAATTAGTGCCTATCCTTCATAAACTCTTTCAAAAAATTGAAAAAGTAGGAATAGTACCAAATACATTCTATGAAGCCAACATTACACTAATACCAAAACCAGCATGCCATGTACTTGACTTCCTGAATGAGGGGGGCACTGGGAACTAGAGACAGAGTCAAGCAGTCATGCTTGCTTTATAACTGAACACATATATTTTCTTTTTCTCTTGCTTTTTCTGCTCTGACTTGCATCTTAGAACTGCTAGAAACAGGACACATGGGAGGAGAGACGTGGAGACACATGTAGAGACACTTGGAAGAGACATGAGAGTGAGGGACACATGGGAAGGCTGCTCCTGGTCATTGGCAGAGATAATGGCAGCTATTATCTTCATGTGATAGATTTTTTTTTTAAGATTTACTTATTTATGCATACAAGAACTGGGGTAGAGGCCAGAGGTGCAGGAGGGTGACAGGATTCACCAGAGACAGACGGGGAGCAGAACAGGCAGACAGACTGAAAACACTGCTGAGGGGGGTGGTGGGTGAGACAGGAGAGGTCTGCTGCACCATTCATGTGACAGATTTTCAATTTTGAATCTCTCCTTCTGTCCCAGCAATCTGGGATCAGCTACCTGGTTCCTTGCCAAAAGGTACCTTAGGCTTGGTACCTCTGTGGCACTGGCTCACACTGAGTCTATTTGGCTGGGCATCTGCCTATGAGGGGATGAGTAATTTTCTCAATTTTGTCACGTGAAATCATATCTTCTAGTTCCTTCTGCACAATAATTCTGTTAAAAATTTTTCATGGTAAGAGTCTGCTTCCTTTGCCTTTGTTAGTGCAGATGGCCAGATCCCTTTTAGAGCATGCACCCCTTAACAATTTGGAGTCTGGGGTACTCTTCAGTCACATGCTAATACTTCTAGTTTATGTTTAAGCATGAATATATATCTGCATTTATTCACTTAATATTATATAATATTTCCTCAAGACAATAACGAAAAGAGGACACTTGTATTATACTCCGTTTTATGAGTAAGGATAAGGAATTACGTTTTTTTTAATTCTTGATATACTTAGTACACATGGTTTCAGTCTCCACTGTTCAACAATGACTGAAGAACTGGTCAGACAAAAGCACTGACACTTCCTTGATCAAGATATTCATAAAGAATAATACATAATCTTATTTTTCACAAGATTTTCTTTTTTTCACTAAATTTGTTCAGTCTTTTAACCATAACTTCTAGACCTATTTCAATAGAGTCCTATTCTCAATCTAATGTAAATAACAAATGAGAATTTGTTCTTTAATTAATAATTAAATTAGTTATATAATTTAGTTAATTAAAACAACTGAACATAGGGCAGAGAGAAACCTATATGGTGACCCATTACCCGTTTCATTTCTGGAAATAGATAAGCTCAAATAACTAAGTTCTGGCTACTTAAAAGTTTTCATACTCACACTTGGTGAAATGTATTTATCATCATCATCAATTTCTAATGGAACAGCAATCAATTTTTGGAATGCCTTCTTCATTTTTTCTCGATCTCCAACAGCAAAGTAACTAAGAATTAGGTTGAAGCCTGCCTTCAGATTTGGTGCCATACTCATTATGTGCTCAAATGAATTAATGGCATCTGAATATTGACCAGTTTTAATAAATGTAATTCCAATGTTCTGCATAATTTTAATCCTAAAGAAAAATAAACATGGATTAGTTTTAAAAGTCTTCATTCTTTAGGATAGCAGTTAAAACATTCCAGTTTCCCTTTTTCTTTCCTACTTTATTTGTTTTATATTGTTAAAACTTAATGAGGTTTAATCATAAATTTACAATTCAGAATACAATTCAATGATAGTTGCTACATTTATACAATTGTGAAACTATATGAACATTCTTATTTCCACCACCATAAAAGGAAATCCTGTGCCCATTAGTAATTGTTCCCTGTCCTTAACTCAAGACCTATACAACCACAACTCTAGTTTCTGTCTCCCTGAATTTGCCTTTACTAGGCATTGCATATAAATGGAATAATATATGATATTTTGCGTTTGGCCTCTTTAAATTAGCATAATCTTTTCCAGGTCCCTCCACATTATTATGGCATGTTTAACACTTCATTCCTTTTTTATTGCCAAATACTATTCCATAGTATGGATATACCATATTTGTTTATCCATTGTCTGTTTGATGAACAATCTGGATTGTTTCCACTTTTTGGCTATTAGGAATAGTGCTATGTACACTGGTATATAATCCTTTGTGAAAATGTAAGTTTTCATTTCTCCTGGGTAGATATCTAGGAGAGAAATTGCTAATCATATAGTAAATTTGTGTTTATTAATATTATTATTATTATTTAAAGATTTATTTATTTATTTGTTTGTTTGTTTATTTATTATTTATTTATACAAGTACTGGGTACAGTCAGAAGTGCGGGAGGGTGAGAGAATTCACCAGAGCCAGAGTGGGGAGCAGAGCAGGCAGAAGGACCGAAGTACACTGCTGAGGGGAGCAGCGGGTGGCAGGAGAGGTCTGCGCGCCATGTGGGACCCTCCTCCAGTGACCGGGGAGCAGCCAGGGATCGAACTGGCGCTGCAAAGGCCGCAGGCAGCTTCGCAACCCAGCACTCAATCACTGCACCACCGGGGAGGCCCTATTATTTTTTTAAAGATTTATTTATTTATGCACACAAGAACTGAGGTACAGGCCAGAGGTATGGGGGGTGAGAGGATTCACCAGAGATAGAGTGGGGAACAGAACAGGCAGATTGACTGAAATACACTGCTGAGGGTAGCAGTGGGCGAGTCAGGAGAGGTCTGCTGCGCCATGTGGGTAGCTCCCTGGCATGGGATTGAACTTGTGCTGCAGTGGCTGAGGACAGCCCCATAGGCTACATCTTAACCCCTTGAGCCACCAGGGAGGCCCAAATTTGTGTTTAATTTTTAAAGAAACTGCCTAGTTATCTTCCAAATGACTACCATTTTACAATTCTCTTATCATGGTGTGATATTCCCACTTTTGCTATGTCTTCAATACTTGCTATGGTTTGTCTTTTGATTATAGAAATTCTAATGGAGGTGATCACACCTATTGCTAACTAGTCCTCAACATGAGGACTAGTCTCTGATCAAATCATGAATACTGACATTTTCCTAGCTCTTATGGAATTTTCCTTTGTATGGAATGTCAATTCTAGTCTCTTAAGTAAAATTATCTCAAGTATTCCTCTTTTGTAAAGCAATTCTTTTTTTTTGTTGTTCGCAGAAGGAATGGAATATAGGCCAGAGATACGTGGGGTGAGAGGATTCATCAAGACAGAGTGGAGAGAAGAACAGGCGGATTTACCGAAATATGCTGCAAAGGGAAGTAGCAGGTAAGACAGGAGAGGTCTGCTGGGCCATGTGTGGGTAAGCTCCCTGGCGAGGGATAAAACTCAGGCCATAGCAGTGATAGCACTGAGACTTAACCCCTAGACCACCAGGGAGGGCCTGTAAAGCAATTCTTGAACATTCTAGTTTTTAATAATTATTCTCTCAATTACTATAGCACTTCGATTATTATTTATTAAGCACTTAACATATATCTCTAACACTGAATTTTATTTATATAGAATATACATATTTTTCTAAAACGCTCAAATTCTTGGACTCATTTGTGTTAAAAAGTACCTAAGAGCATTGTGTTTAACAAGCTAGATATTTGTTGATGATAATGAATTATCATACATAATACAAAAACAATTATCTTGAAAGATGAATTTTTAAATAAATGATCACAGAGGAATTGTACTGTGCCTAGGAGAAAGTATGACCAGTAAATATTCTGAAAACTTCTCATGTTCCCATTGTTAAAGGGAAACTTTCTGTTTCTGTTCCTGAAATATTATAGGAACAGAAAATATCTGTTTTCCTCTCTTCTAAGACATAAAAATAATTCCTCCTTTCATAAAGAGGTCTTCATTTCCAGCTTGAGATTCCAAAGTCAGAGTTCTGAAAGACTGCTGTTTTGATTTGTTTGACAGTAAATTCTATTATGGTGTTAACTGCCTTGTAGCTTAATTTTTTCAACTGATCATAATCGTTAATCTTTTACTTTAATCTTTCACTTGTCATTATATGCTATTTGCAGGTAATCACAAAGGAAACAAAACACTATAGATATAAATTCTTCTCATGTATAAATATCACAAATCATTCAATTTTTACACCTTATATTGTTTCTGAAAAACAACAAAGTTTTACTAACTTACCTCATTTCTTTATGAACACTTGGAATTTGATCTAATGCCATTCGGTAGAATTTAATGGCTTTGGAATAATTTCTTTGTTTTAAATAAATATTTCCCATATTCACTTTCAATCTTCCTAATTAAAAAACACAACATATGTATAATATTCAATTTTTCACTTTTCCTGTGATATTTCAGATAACATTCATTCACAGTCTTTAATCCTTTTCTCAGTTATGAACCTTTAATCACTAATTGAAATTCTCACTTAAAGAATTTATATTGCTCCCATGTATTTACACACTAACCTTCTGTGAAGAAAAGGAACTTAAGACAGATGGATTCCTAAAATTAAGACTAGAAAAGAGTTGATTTACACTATAAAACTGGAGTTGTGATCTTCTAAGACAAATACAGGACTTAAAAATTATAAGACATTTTGAAATTAATTAACACAAAGTCACAACACTTTAATGTATTAAAGAAAATAATATAATTTAATACTGTTATCAAAAATTATATAAATGCTAAATGAAATAGTCTCATAGGAATATATGAAGGAAAGCATGTTTTATGGGGTTACCATTGTATATTCTACTTGTGATAAAAGAATATATTATCCACACCAACCCGTATTTCTTCCTTTGTATTTATATATTTTTTTCATATAAACAGTATTTCATAGAAATTATGAGAAATCATAAAGTACAAAAATGTAAATTAATATTACAAAAGAACTATACTTATTAGAAAAACTCATTAAACATACCTACCTGCATTGCTAAACATCTTATTTTTCACTATAACTTGATATGTGTTTAGTGCCTCAGCATACATTTCATTTGCTGAATACTGACTAGCCAAGTTGAAAAGAACCTAAGGAAAAGAATTACAAAAAAACACATAATGATCATTTTAGGCCTCTTCTGCCTATTCTTTTCCTAGAGGTTAAAATCCTACAACAAAGTATAAACATATTGTAAAATTTTCTGGGAAGCCTGCTCCTGTTCAAGCAGGCAAAGGAGCAAAATTCTCTTCACATGTTCCATCCTGTACAGGATTCTGCTGCTTGAAGATAAAGTCCATTTCTTGCAGTACCATGTAATCAGGTATTTCGGAAAACAGCAATAGTCACATTTAGGCACAGCCACCTTGGTGATCTCTCTGAGGTCAATAAAAGTCCTTTACCCAGCTTTTGCATCACTGCAGTGAATTCATTAGGAGGGAAAAAAAATTTTAAGACTGTATTGCCTCTCCCTAGCATCAGCATATCCTTGGGGTCAGGACAATTTAGAACTAGAAACTCCTCCTATCAAGTATAATTACATCCTTAATGTTAATGAGTCACTCTTTCTACTTATATAAATTAACCTCTGTGTTTATTGTCACAATGTAAATCTGCTGAACTGCTTACAGATTTGAAATTCATTTCGATTATTTAAATAAACTCTAACTACATTGAGACTTATTTCCAGTTAACAAATTAGCTCCTTATGTAAAGATACCAACCAATCAGGAAAGAAAGTAATCAGAAATAGGTTGCATTCCAAATGAATCTGAACATTTAAAAAGAGCTGTCCTCTAAATTTAACTGTAATTTACAACACTGTCTTTCTAATTTAGGTAGTATTTGCCATCTCAGGGAGAGCTACAAAGAATGAACATGTACTGTAAAAGTTGCTGGTAAGAAAAGGAATACGTAAGATAGTGGACTAAATTCTATGCATAAATAGAAATTACACATTACAGAAATATCTAAACATTAATTGGTATAGTATTTCTCTATACTCAGAATTATAATTTAAATCATTAAGTTAGAATTAATTGTGTTCCTAGAGGTTTAAAAGATAATCATCATAAATATATCCCTAACAAACAACTCCATGGAATTTAAAAATATTAGCTCTAAATAGTAAACATATAAAAATTCTTCTTACTCAAAGTTCCAAGAGTTCTTTTTTTCCATTTGTTCAGCATATGAAGACTTTTCCCACTGAAAATATACCCATTTTAACAGTAATACAAACATCAAGGAACTATACAGATGTTGCGAGAAATTCATTACCTTTTTTTTACTTCCCTCAAAGAACAGTATCTTACTTGCATAGTTTGAAATTCTTGAAAAATCACAGACCACGAAGTCCATATTAGAATTTCATTAACCATACTGAACAAAGCATAAATTTACCAATCTTCAACAGAGTAACTGGAATGGTGTGTTTGTAAGTACTTAGCAAGTTATTAAAAACAACTAATATAGTGTCTCATGAAGTAAAGATAATAATTAATTAATCCAATTCTGGGCACCTCAAGCAGAAAGATTTTTACATAAAAGAAAACAAAAAAGGAAATATTTCTGGAATTTACAAATTCTAGCCAAAATAATTTTACTCAACAGGCTTTACATTATTCATATTATGAACATATTGTAAATGCTGAGGTAATCACTCCTCCACACACACATACTGCATAGGCTTTTTAAGAGTGAAATGCAAAAGTATACGCTTCCTGAGGGTGTATCAGCCTTTCAACCCCCAATAATAACCAAGGAACCAGATAAATAGCACTTTAACACTGGATATCCAGCTTTCCATTTCCAAAATTCTGTCTTCAGAAATCAGGGAAGTGGTAAGACTCCAGCATTTCCCCTTCTCTACACACACACACAGCATCAACATAGTTTTATGTATTTAACTGAGGAAATTAAAAGTCTACCCTAAAGAAAACCAAAAAGTTCCTTCCCCACCACTTTCCCCTTCAAAAATGAACTCAAACTGATGACTGTTGGGATAGTTCTCATAGAGAGAAATCTGTTAGACTGATGCTGGATTTGAATCCTCACTTTGATTATCTAATAAACTCTATCAATGACACTTTTATTTCAGTCAACAATACTTACTGAGTAAGTTAAATCCAAATTGATATTTTCTGGAGTTGTAACTTGTTCTCGTTGCCTCACCAGGACTCTCTCTTTTCTTCCTGCATCTTTTGCCTTTTCTAAGGCCTGAAATCAAGTTTACACTTAGTAAATTCCTTTGAGCAATCATCATAAATATATTATGTATTTGGGGATATCTGCATGAAGCTTGGTTGGATGCATTATTGGTCTTTGGATCCCCACGATGTCCTGCTACCCTGTTGTACTCTTACCATAAACTCCTTTGAAAACAAAGAACCCGAGTATGTGTTTAAACTGGTGCTTACCGCCATAAAATGCTGTGTGATTTTTTTGTTCTAACCGAAGAACATATGAAGGGTAAAATAGTACATTTGCCACAAGCTAAGTTTCTTTACCACCATACTTTCTACCATGTTTTAGTTCTTTTTTCTTCACAACTTCTGAATATTTTTTTAAGAATTAGATAAAAAAGCACCAGTTCTACAATCAGTAATAATTTTTATACCGAACTTATTTTAGGATTTTTTTTAATTCTAATTAAGTTTTTCCAATCTATTTTTAAATTTAAGTAATTTAAAAATTCTTCTGAAATATTTCAGGTTATTTTTAAAAATTTATTTACTTACTTTCAACTGAGGTAACATTGGGGTATCCCCATCAGGTCCTCTTGCCTCAGTGCACTCACCAGAAACTCACTCATACTCCACTACCATAAACATTTATTATGCTTCCTCCCTCCCTATTTTTCCCCTCTCCCAGCTCCTATCCACTTGGTATCTCAGCTCTATAGTCAGCTATTAAGGGTTAGTTTTTCAGTTTATCTTTAAGTAGTCTTGATCCACTCATCCGTTCTGGGGCACTTAGGGTTGTTTCCAGTTTAGCTATAATAAATAGTACTGCCATAAACATGGGAATGCCAGTTTCTCTTCAAATTAGTGTTTTTGATTTTTTTTTTTTGACAGATGCCTAGGAGTGGAATCAGTGGGTTGAATAACATGATTAACGTTTTGAGACACTTCCATATTGCTTTCCATAAGGGCTGGACCAGTTTGCATTCCCACCAGAAGTGGAGGAGGCTTCCCTTTTTTCCACATCCCCGCCAGCACTTGTTGATTCTGATCTTTGCAATATGGGCCATTCTTTAATGGTATTCATTAATCTGTTAAGCAAATTACGAAAATTTTATTTCTATAAAACAATGAAAGTAATGTGAACAAAGCACACTAAAAGGTCAGGTTTAATTAAAAAAAAGCAAGTTGAGAGTCTCCCTGGTGGCACAAGGGGTTAAGCACCACACTATGAAGTAATCCGCAGCCTCTGCAGCACAAGTTCGATCCCTGGCTGGCCAGGGAGCAACCCACATGGCACAACAGACCTCTCTTGTCTCGCCTGCTGCTCCCCCTCAGCAGTGTATTTCAGTAGATCTGCCTGTTTTGCTCCCCACTCTGTCTCTGGTGAATCCTCTCACCCCCCCACCTCCCCGCATCTCTGGCCTGTACTCCAACTCTTGTATGCATAAATAAATAAATCTTAAAAAAAAAAAAAACAAACAAGTTGGACTGCTAAAAACCAAGTCATAATTTTGCAGTTTATTAAGGAAAAAATATTTTTGGGTAGTGAGGCTTAAGTAAGAAAAGAGCTCTTGGTACTGTTGGTGAATCATGGCAGCTATGCCTCTTAGCAGGCTATAAGCCTAATCCACCAGGCTTCAAAATTGAATCAACCAATATATTCGAATTTTTTTGCCTCATTGAAATGACCAATGTCAAAAATTACAAAATCAGCAAACTGTTATGGCATTGAAGCTTATGAAGCAAGGTTACAACTGTAGGTTCTTGAAAATAATTACTTCAGTGAAAATTCAATGTCAAAACAAAAATATCTATACATGTTTATTTGTGTACACAGATTAAAAACAGACATATGTACTCTCACATCATAATCTTGAATCCTTTTAGGTTATGAACTTACCAATTTTAAGTCTCCACAACTATTGGCAACACAGCTTTCTTCTACCAATTCATTTACTTTCTTCTCTAATTGTCGAATCTTTTCTTCTGGGCTATTAAAGAAAAAAATCAGATGAACTTTGAATCATTCAATTATGAATAACATAGACTAAAATCTAATTTACTTTTAACACTCTCCATTATGTGCGTTTAAACGTCAGTAGGTCACAGATAAGACAAATGTGTAAATGGCTTTGAAGAACAAATGTATTGATTAATAACAACATTATACAATTATTCACAACAGTAGTAAAAATATCAATAGCTAACATTTATTTAGCACAGTGCAATTTAATGCTGAGCTAAGTGCTTTACTCTAATTATGTCCTTTAACCTTCATAATAACATTGGAAACAAGTACTATCATTCTCATTTTACTGATAGAGAAACTGACATTTAGAAAGCATTATGCCCACGATCACACAACCAGTAAATAATACCGCCAGGATTTAAATCCAAGTAAAGTAACTCTAGAACCTGTGCTATTAGGTTAACATCCCAAAATGAATGTGGATTCTTTTAATAAGATCCTATGACAAATGAAAATTTTACTTATGGTTAGGAAAATACCACAAAAGAGAGAAAAGTTATTTACTACCAGGTAGGTACTAGAGAGAAGATTTCTAACAAGATGAAGAAGTTTAAAAATCCTGACTCCATTAGTAAAAAATACAGTATCTCCAAATCAATCACACTTGAAAAATAGCATTAATGTTTTGCAACCACTAATACTCTGTACATCAGTACCTAAATAAAATTTTACAACAAATATATCAGAAAAGATATAAGTTCCTTTAATTATCTATAGGGACTTAATAAAAGAATAATAAATTCTTTTATTTAATCTATTATTTATAGGAATAAATTTAACAGTATAGCGTTGCCTATTTAATCATGGTCTTTGAGACTATAACTCTTACTAGTTTATAAGGATTACTGAATCCTACCTGAACAACCCATATAGTAGATGGTGGTTTTATAAAGGTTACAATGAATTCTACTTTCTAGTTTTCTGAAAACTGAAATAAATGTCTTTTTATGATGCTTACAGATTGTTATTACTAAACCTAAAATAACAACACAAAATTTTAAAGCTAAAAACCTGTATCAGAACTTTATAAATAAACCCAAAGTAACTACTTGCTCTATCAAATGCCAGGAAAATGAATGTTGGACACTTACAACATAGGAGCCTGCCAGTAACCCTTCTTCCTTGTATGCAGTCTAATTAAGATTCTCATTCTCTGGTCAAATGTTGGGTTTAGTAATGCATATGTGATGCATTTCTGGTCAATGAGAAATGAAGACACATTTGGGCCTCCCTGGTGGCAAAAGGGGTTAAGTCGCAGCACTATGAAGCTATCCACAGCCACCGCAGCACCAGTTCTATCCCTGGCCAGGCAAGTGACCCACATGGCACAGCAGACCTCTCCTGTTTCCCCGCTGCTCCCCTCAGCAGTGTATTTCAGTAGATCTGCCTGTTCTGTTACCAACTCCTCTCACCCGCTGCACTTCTGGCCTGTACCCCAGTTCTTGTAGCATAAATAAATAAATCTTAAAAAAAAAATGAAGTTATGATTTATTTGACCTAGTACAATCCACTCCAGTTTTATCCATGTTGTCACAAATGGCAAGATTGCATCTTTTTTATACTTGAGTTCCCTTATGTGTGTGTATGTGAGGCATCTTCTTAATACATTCATCTATTGTTGATAGTATAGTAATTAACAAAGGAGTGTATATATCCCTTTGAATTAGTGTTCTTACATGCTGAAACACTAATGGTAAATCTATTTTTGATATTTTGATAAGCCTAGATAATGTAGTCTGTAGTGGCTGGACCAGTCTATGACCCCACAGTATACAACAGTGTACAAGGGTTCCCTTTTCTCCACAATCTCACCAACTCTTATTTCTGATCATTTACAAATGGTCCATTCCCAAATAACAGGGTGACTTCACTCACATGTGGAATATAAAGCAAAAACAAAAAAACAAAAACAAAAAAACCAACAAAAAACAAATGAATGGATAAAACTAAACCAAAACAAAGTCTAGGAATCTGAATGCAGAATTGAGACTACCAGAGGGGATGGGTGGTTGGTAGGGGTCAACTGAAGAGGGGATCCAATTGACCTTTTTGGAGGATGACTCTTGTGCTTTGTGCTAAGTGTGGTGTAGTATCATTCATCTTTACCCTTAAATCATATTCCATATATAAACTATTATTATCTCAACAAAAATAATACAGTTAAATAATGCAAAATTAATAAAGTGAGATTGCATTATTAAACTTATTAAAGTAATTGTTTCATTAAAAAAAAAAGAAATGACACATTTGCTTTGAGTAAAATACTCCTGGAATAACTGCCTTTGCTTTTTACAAGGAACCTAAGACATTGAAATTTTCTGATTCTAGGCTTTATTAACTACACGGAGATTTTGAACACTGAAGGCTCACTTGGCATCATAAGGATGGGCAGACTCTTGAGAAAAGTTAAGAGAATCAAAAAGAAGCTGAGCCGGAAATGATGTTATTGAACCATTAAATTAGCCATTTCTACATTTTTTCCTCCTCCAGATTTCCTGCTATGGAAGATAATAAATGTTCTTATTGCACAGGTGATTCTTCTGATGTGACTTCTGTTGTTGGCAGCCAAAATAATCCTAAATGAAATAATATTTAAATAATACAATATACTTTTATTACCAAATGCACTATTGTTAACAAGGATACAAAATAGTGATGTTTTTACAGAGCTTCCTTGTTAGTAAAAAAAGGGAAATTAGTAATTTCTACAATAGGCCATAATCTGGGTTTAAGAATTAAAATTTTAAACATTTATTGTACAGAAGCAAAATAATGTAATGGTTAAAAGAATGAAGTCTGGAAATAAATATCCTTGGTTCAAATCTCAGCCCTAACATTTGTAAGTGTTACCAAGGTAATATCTCTGTATTTCACTTTCTCTCTCTACCAACTGATAATAATAGTTAAGTCTTATGTAAAATAAGACTTAACTTTCACAGTGCCTGGCACACAATGAGTACTCAGTAAATGTTGCCTTCTATTTGTAAGCTATATATATATCAATGGTATTTAGATACCAATAAATATACACAGCTGAACTTATACCTTGCTTTTCAGTATAGCCAGTAGCACAAAACTAAGTTAATCCATAAAAAGTTAAATTTCTTAATATTAATATTAATTTCTTATATGTTCTCTGTTTTTTTTATAATATCTTTTTAAAATAACCATATATAATTATATTTACAACCCCATATGGCCATCAAGAGATTCAATATTGGCACCTCAAAAAATTAGGCATTAGTCAAATAATATACTACAATTGCACAGAACATATATGTCTATTTTTCTTAAACTTAATTCTTTTGCTAGTTCTAAGAACTAGTTTGACAACTGTTCTGCTGGTATGACCTTTTAAATGATTTAATAATTATGTATTTGGAAAATAAAAATAAGAAATAATAGCAATACAACAACAGCATAAGAACACACATACCTATCTTCGTTTTTGACTTCCAAAGGAGGAGCAGGGCCCCTTGATTGACCAAGGGGGTCAAATGCAGAGCCTGAGACATAATATAAAAGTTCATATTAAATTTAACCCAGCATGAGAAATATAGGGACTACACCTGAGGGACGAAATCAAATACTACCCCAAAATGAACAACAATCTATGAAAATAAATAATTTAACCAGCATGCTGGAAGAAAATATAAAAAGTTCATTTAATTTACCTATTTATTACATGGCTTAGGAAACCGATTTACTAAATGAACAGTACATTTATTATGTCTACACAAACATTTCATTATTGAGAAATTGGGAAGATTGTTAACACATATGAAACTATAAATAAAATGTATGTTAACAAATAAAAACAAAAATTATATACTTTCCTACTGCTTCACTTCCACAGAAATCTATCCTTATGAACTCTAAATTATCAATCATGTAGTAATCTAATAGTGGATTTTTAGGTTTCTTTATTTGTGTAACAAATATTAATTTGCAATAATCATTTTATTTTTAAATTGATATTTAAGTCACATATTTAAATACTATTTCACCTTTAATTTTTTTAATTGAGTTCTAACATATAGACTAAAATGTACAAATTTTAAGTGTACAATTTTGACAAACTATATGCCAGTGTAATCATCACTCCGCTAGAGGTAGAACATTTTCATTCCTCTTTTTGTTTCTTCATGGTTCCTAAAATAATAGTGCATTTATAATCAATGGCATGTTATATTTTATTCAAAATGGTAACAGCATTTACACATACAAAAACAGTAAAAAAGCTGAAAGATGTTAAAAAAAATTGTTAGTAGAGATTATATATAACAAACCTCTAAAAGCTGCTTTGGTAAATCCAGCCGCTCTCACTGCTGTCATAGGCCTAGTAACTCCATCCTTAAAAGAACAAAAATCATTTAAAAAGTATTCTTAAATACCATTTATCTCTTATTTACAGTACTGTATGACATATGTATGTCTGTATGACATATCTAACATAGTCCCAATGTTTAATACTGATTTTATTATTACTACCTGCTTATTTGTTACTTCTGCCTCCTCATGTGTCAATTCAACACTTGTTTTTTTTTTCCCCCTATAAAATTTTAATTCCTTTACCTAACTGGGCTTTCTTACAGTTTGAAAAGACAACTCTTATGGATTTTTATATGAGCCTTATAATTTTGGTTGGTCTCCTATGAGACAAATCACAGGAATTATTACAAATGTTAGCATAGAAATAATGGATCCCAGAACACATCTACAAACTATCAGTTCTGTGTCCACTCCTAATGTGATTTCACTTGAGACCTGAGTAAATAAATGAAAAAGATTCTGCCATCAGGATTATGAAGAGTCCAACCTTTAGCTCACTATTGAAGGAATCAGAATCACTATATAAGTAACATCTTTAACATTTTAAAATAGAATGCTAAAGAAAAAAACCACTTTGGTAGTAATATTCTAAATCACAAGAAAAGCCCACAATAAAAACCACACAACAAAATACCTGGATAGCCCCTGTCACTGGTCTTCCCATTGATGATGCCAGAGATGTCTTAGACTAATAAACAGAAAAATAAGTTAAAATGATTTTTAAAAAACATACACAAAGTTATAAATATTTTCTTTACAACTTTTTTTGTTCATTCTACTGGCAAGTAAACCTAAGTGTAATTTTTTTTTTCATTTATCACCTGAGGTTATAAACTCAAACAATAAAATTCTAAAACAGATATCAGCAAACTACAACACTTAGCCTTTGTAATTAAAGTTTTAGCCCAGCACAACTATGTCCCATTAGTACACACATTATCTATGGCTGCTTCTGCACTATAGATGCAGAGTTGAGATAACTGCAACAGAGTCCTTCAGTGATTTATCCTTCACAGAAAAAGTCTGCTATCTCCTGTTCTGAAATACCACCCAAACTCAAATTTATGAGTAATACATGATTAGGTTGATTAATAAATACATGTTTCACATGAAGCACAGTTATATTACATATAGACTACTTTTTTCATACAAAGGGACATAATGAAGGTAAGTGCCCTGAACCTCTAGGTTCTGAAACTATTTTTTCAGCCCTAAGACATATTATTTTAAGGACTAGGAAACTTTACTCTTCCATCTTTCTGCCACTCCTCTATTACATCATGTAAGCTAAAACATGCAAATTATTAATAATTTCAGTGAAATTAAAAGATTTTTCCATTACGAGTTTTTAACACAGACTCTTCACTCCAAAAAGCTCAAATAAAAGACCCAAATACATGCCCCTGAATTTTTTCTTCCATTATATTTTTCATGTTTTAATCTGTATGTTTTAAAAATCTATATAACATCTATATAACATGTAACTTCATATAAAATATGTAACTGAAATACATAGGACTTGGTTACATAGTATAGAAAAATGACAGGAAGTCAATCAACAAACATAATGCCTACAAAGACAAAAAGGTAATAAAATATTTTCTGATATATTTATAATCAAAATGAATAATAGTCAAAGCTATTAATTAAACTAGACTTTAATAATGTTCATAACTATCCAGAATGGAAAATATATCCAGGTCATGGATTGAATTATAGCCAGAATTATTTCGAACTACCAAAAATGAACTTAATATTTTCAGCTTATGAAAACTTACGCTGGGGCCTCCCTGGTGGCACAAAGGATTAAGTGCCAGCACTATGAAGCAATCTGCAACTACAGCAGCACCAGTTCAATCCCAGCCAGGGAGGTGACCCACACGGTGCAGCAAACCTCACCTGTCTCATCTGCTGCTCCCCTCAGCAGTGTATTTTAGCAGATTCATCTGTTCTGCTCCTCACTCTGTCCCTGGTGAATCCTCTCACTCCCCACACCTCCGGCCGATACCCCAGTTCTTGTATGCATAAATAAATAAATCTTAGAAAAAAAGAAAAAAGAAAACTTACCCCATATCCAGTAGCTACAGGCCTAGTAACTGCTGTGCTTGGTATCTTAGCAGTTATCTTGGGAAGGAGGAAAAAACATAGTTAATAGAATTCAGATTAAGCTATAAAACAGAAAAGTAGAAAAAATGGAAAATATATAGTCATCAAGTGAGAAATACATAATATTTAGATTAATTTGTTTTAAATTATACTAAACATTAAGAAGCTCAGGCATTTTCAGTACTGTAAAAGAGACTTTTTCTAATATTCATTTTAAAGAAAAAAAGCCACTTTTAAATGGCCTAAGGTACAATAAGGCTATTTTTTGTTTGTGGCTATCACTTATGCATACTTTTTAGCATAGACATTAGGTGCAACAATTGCCATAGGATTTGGAGAGAATCACCTCTCCCTCTAATAACTGTGTTTGTTTAATATCTTTGTATTTAAATTGTCTCATTTTTGAAATAAGGATATAAAGTATGCTGATAACAAAATTGTGGTTAGAATCAAATGAAACCAATTAGGTGAAAATGTTCTAAACATGTCAGTTGTTAGCATATTTGTTTGAAAATATTTGATTAAAATATCATTCATATAGGAGTTCTATTTCTAGCTATGATATATTTCTGTTATAAACAACTTCCCCTCTAAGAATAACTGAAAAAGCTGGGGATACACTAGCATGTTTGTAAAAATTCAGTTTAAATATATGGACAACCATGAAGGCAGTGAAGCATTACCAAATATCAAGGTGAGGAAAAGAAGGGAAGACTAGAGAAGTGAGCCGTATTTGGGGCCACTTTTCTCCTAGAGGAATATGTTAATTTCAAAAGCAGGGCTAAGAAACTGAGCGTAACTTTTTACATTGACAGGAATGAAAAAAACATTGGAGTTGGGAGTCTAAACCAGGTAGACCTGATAATTCACTAGGCTTTAGATTGTGATCTCAAAGGTTATTACACTCTGAAAGGTGAAAACAAAGGCTACACTGTGAAAGGTGAAAAAGACTGAAAGGTAAATTAGAAGAATATCAGTCTGAATAAGTTTTTAAAGCCTGATTTAGAATCATCTCAAACATAAAATCATTTCTGATGTAATAATGGGTGTTTATTTTGTGTTGGGTACAGCTACTGGTGTCTTAAGCGAAAGCAGATTCTGTCTAGAGAAACTGAGGGCAGAAATCAATTCACATAAAGAGTTGTGCTATCCAATAAAATTTTTCTACAGTGATGGAAATGTTCTGTATTTGTCCTGTCTGATAAAAAAATCACCAGCCATACATGTCTGTTGAGATATCAAATGTGGTTGGTGCTACATGGAACTAAATTTTTAAATTTTACTTTATTTTATTTTATATATTTATTTATTTATTTATGCATACAAGAGCTGGGGTACAGGCCAGAGATGTGGGGAGTGAGAGGATTCACCAGAGACAGAGTGGGGAACAGAACAGGCAGACTGACTGAAATACACTGCTGACGGGAGCAGCAGGCAAGACAGGAGAGGTCTGCTGCACCATGTGGGTTGCTCTCTGGCCGGCCGGGGATCTAACTCATGCTGCAGAGGCTGTGGATTGCTTCATAGTATGGTGCTTAACCCCTTGCACCACCAGGGAGGCCCCCAAATTTTACTTTATTTTAAATGTATTGATAAAATAGTCATATGTGGCTAGTCATCCTCATACTTGATAGCACAAACATATATGGCCTTAATTTATTTCTAAAACTTCTCAATTACATGTTTGGTATTCATTCAAAACAAGACATATAAGAAGCAATACTACCTAACTAAAGGCCAAGAGGTACAAAAGAATGGAAAGAAATCCTAGGAAGATACATCTAATGGACATATCAGACACAGACTTTAATATAACTAGTCCAAATATCTTCAATTAATGTAATAAAAAGATTGAAAAGTTCAGCAGAAAACTGGAACCAAAAAGAACTGAAATTCTAGAACTGAAAAACAGGTATAAGTCATTTAAAATTCTGGTATTGGCCCAGAAATAGTAAAATACTAATTAAAACTAGACTTCAAAAAATTAAAAATGGATATTGTAATCACAGGAAATCAGTAAAAGAATGGTTAAAAAATGTAAACTCCCTAGATAACAGAGGAGAAAAATGGAATAATAAAAAGCAATTAAATGAAAGAAGAGAAAATGAAACAGAGGCATCAAAAAACCAAATAGTAAGAAAATAAATTTCAGTAAATGTAATTGGACTCCATACTTCACCTAAAAAAAAAGATATTAGCGCATATTTAAAAGTATAACTTGCCCAACCTGGGCCTCACAGTGTCTTGCTTCTTATATTAGAGACCCTCACTTAACTCTTAGGTATGCACCCCTGTCTCTAGTACTGGCTGATAGTTTCTTGGGAGTAGACAGAGGCCTGATTCACTACCTTATAGGACCTAGTTATTCACCTTGGGTCCCTACCCACACTGGGAAGTGCACCTGCCTCAGCTTGATGGTGCCACCCAGCAGAGCAGACACAGCCTGGGCCTTTCAGTGCCTTGTCCAATATCAGGAACTCTCAGCTACCTCAGGAATCTTCGGCAAGGCTCTCCCTTCCTGACCACCAGAAACAGGCCCTGAGCCACTGCTGGCAGAGGTGAGGTCCCAACAACTCAGTCTTAAGATTTACCAACCCCTCTGCCCACCCAGCCACTAGAATACGGCCTAAAAGAGCATTGGAGAGGGCTCTAGTAATATCCCAGAACCTACAAGACCCCAGTACCTGCACCCAGTATCAAGTGAACAACCAGAACAGTGGGGGGAAAGGACTCACACACAACAAAAGCCCCAACTACAATACACCAAACCAAAGCAAGCAATGAAAAGGAAAAACACAAATATCCAAGGAAACCCTCAGGGAACAATACACTACAGAGAAAATCAAGCTCTAGAACCCAACAAAACCGACAAAGAAAAATTCTTCCTTTCAGATGAAAAATTCAAAATTTCCATAATCAGAAAGTCAAAAAACTCAAACAAAACTCAGAAAAACAAATCAGAGCTATAAGAGAAGATGCAGGAAAAAAAAAAAAAAAGAATGCTATGAGAAACATAATCAATGAACAAAACAAGATCAAAACTTTAAGAAAATAAAGGAAATTCAGGATGTTAAAAGATCAATGGAGGAGCTAAAAAATTAGGGCAAAGTCATGAAAATAGAAAATACATTACGTAAGAATTATTCAGTATTCTTGAAGATATAGATACAAAACTAACCAAGAAAATAAAAAAGAAAGAGAGATACAAAGGAAAAGGAATGAAGAAACACTTTGAGAATTATCAACAGGAAAGAAAATAGAAGAGTCATAGGAATCCCAGAAGGAGAAGAAAGAGATGAGAGATGAAAAACTATCAAGGAAATAATTAAAGAAAACTGCCCAAACTTGAAGAAAGAAATTAAAACACACATACAGGAAGCTAGAAGGATGCCAAACTATCACAATGAAAACTACAACAAGACACATTGTAGTAAAGCTTTCACGAGTCCAAATCAAACAAAAAAAAAAAATGAAGTTGATAAGAGGGGAAGAAATAGATAACCTTTTAGGTTAACATCAGACTTCTCTAAAGAAACAGTAAAGGCAAGAAGAGAATGGAGTGACACATTCAAAAACTCCAAGACAGGGCCTCTCTGGTGGCTCAAGGGTTGAGCGCCACACTATGAAGCAATCCGCAGCCTCTGCAGCCAGAGTTTGATCCCCAGTGGGCCAGGGAGCAATTCACATGGTGAGGCAGACCTCTCCTATCTCACCCGCTGCTCCCCTCAGCAGTGTGTTTCGGTCAGTCTGCCTCTTCTGTTCCCTGCTCTGTCTCTGGTGGATCCTCTCACCCCCCTCATCTCTGGCCTGTGCCCCAGCTCTTGTATGTATAAATGGATGAATCTTTAAAAAAAAAACCCAAAAACTCCAAGACAAAAAAAGCCAGTCAAGAATACTTTATACTGCAAATGCTCCTTCCTATGTAAGGAAAAGGTAAGCACATTCTCGGAGAAACAAAATCTTCAGATTTTGTCACCCACTTCAGTGGGTGCTACTACTAAACACCCACTCCATGGATTATTACAAGAAGCCTTAAAAACCTAAATGAAAAGAGGAATGAACAGGAAAAACTGAACAAGTTAGTGAATGAACCACAAAACGATAACAAAATGGCAATAACAAACTTCCATTTATGAATAATCACCCTTAATGTAAATGAACTAAACTCACTAATAAAAAGCACAATGTGCCATCTTAGATTAGAAAACAATCCAAGTTTCTGCTGCCTCCAGGAAACACATCTAAGTTTGAAAGGTAAACAAAGATTGAAGGTAAGGAGTTGGAAAATAATTCTACTAGCAAATGGCCCCCAAATGAAGGCAGGGGCAGCCACACTCATATCAGAAAAATTATACTTTGATCTAAAAAAGGTGATGAGACATAGATGGACACTATATAATAAACTAAGGGGACAATACACCAGAAAGACACAAATACTCATCATATATACTCACCAAATGAGAGAGCACCAAAATATATTAGACAGTTATATCATCCATGAAAACACATATGTGGCAGGAGATTTTAACACATCGCTCTCTCCAATGGATTGCTCAATGAGAAGGAAAATAAAAAAGGACACAACAGACCAAAATAAAGATTCAGACAATATGGGCCTAACAGACATCTACAGGATAATGCACCCCAAATAAACCAAATATACATTTTTCTTAAGTGCACCTGGATCATTCTCCAGGATTGACCACATACTGGATCACAAGGCAAGCAGCTTCAATGCATGAACACTGAAGCCACACAAAGTATCTTCTCTGACCATAAGGGATCAAATTAGTAATGAACCACAAAAAGAAAGCAAGGAGCTACCCCATTACATGGAGACTGAACAAAATGTGACTGAAAGACCAATGGATTAATGGGGTAATCAAAGAAGAAATTAAAAAATAACTTGAGACAAATAACAATGAAAAAACAATTTCCACAATGTAAGGGACACAGCAAAAGCAGTTAATACAAGAAAAGTATACAGCAATACAAGCCCACATCTAGAAACAAGAAAGAACCCAAAGAAACAACTTAATCTCCCATCTGGAGAAATTAGAAAAAGAACAAAAAACCTCACAACTCAGTAGAAGAAAGGAAATAATAAAGATTAAAGCAGAAATAAATTAAATAGAAATAAAAAAGGACAGTGCAAAAGATCAATGAAACCAAAAGCTGGCTCTTTGGGGGAAAAAAAAAAACCAAACCACAACACAAAACTCTGGGTAGGCTCACAAAGAAAAAGAAGGAGAAAACTCAAATAAATAGGATCACAAATGAAAGAGGAGAAATTACAACAGACACTGCTGAAACCCAGAGAATATTAAGACATTATTATGAATTTATATGCAAACAAGTTCAGCAATCTAGATGAGATGGACAAATTCTTAGAATTATACAATCACCCAAAACTGAATAAAGAAATAGAAAACTTCAACAAACCAATCACAAGTAGCAAAATTGAAAAAGTAATCAAAATCTTCCCCAAAAACAAATGCCTGGACCAGATGGTTTCATAAGCGAGTTCTACAAAATGTTCAAAGACGAACTAATGATTATCCTACAAAAATGCTTTCAAAAAATTGAGAAAGGTATACTACCAAATATATTTTATGAAAGCCACATTATACTAAATACAGAAACCAAAAAAAGATAACACAAAAAATGAAAACTACACCAATCTCCCTAATGAATACATATGCTAAAATCCTTAATAAAATCTTAGCAAACCAAATCCAACAATGCATTAAAAGGATTATACAACATGACCAAATGGGATTCAGTGCAGAGACATAAGGATGGCTCAACATCCAAAAACAATTAATGTAATTCACCATGTCAACAAAAAGAAAAATAAAAACCATATGATGATATCAATAGATGATAAAAAGCATTTGATAAAAGTTCTGCATCCATTTATGATGAAGGCTCTAAAAACACTTTGGATAAAAGAAACATGTCTTAACATAATGAAAGCCATACACAAACATCCCATATCTAACATCATTCTCAATGGTGAAAAACTGAAATCATTCCCATTAAGAGCTGGAACAAGAAAAGGATGCCCACTCTTAGGCAAGAGAAAGACATATAAGGAATCCTAAAAAATCCACAGACAAATTAAAACAATAAGCAAGTTCAGTAACACAGCAGGTTACAGAATCAATACATAAAAATCAGTAGCCTTCCTAATATGAAGAGGAAGAAATTAAAAAAAAAAAATCCCACTAACACTTATACCAAAAAATGAACAAATACCTGTAAATAAACTTACACTGCTCATGTATTGGAAGAAGTAACAATATCAAAATGGCCATCCAACCAAAGGCAATTTAGATATTCAATGAAATTTGAATAAAAATCTGAAAGACATCCTTCAAAGAAATGGAGCAAACACTGCTGAATTTCATATAGAATCACAAAACAACAACAACAACAACAACAAAAAAACCTAAACAACCAAAGCTCTCCTGACTAAAAGGGGAAAGAATGGAGGCATTACACTCCCAGACTTCAAACTAAACTACAAAGCCATAATAATAAAAACAGCATGGTACTGGAACAAAAACAGACACACTGACCAATGGAATTGAATTGAAAGCCCAGAACTATAGCCACACATACATGGTCAACTATGACAATGAAGCAAAGAACACATACTGGAACAAAGAAAGCCTCTTCAATTAATGGTGCTGGGAAAAACAGACTGACACGTGCAAAAGAATGAAACTAGAACACTATCTCACCCCATACACAAAAATCAACTCAAAATGGATAAAAGACTTGGATGCAAGAAGAAAACATAGGCAAAACACTCCATAGTCATCTATTTTTGAGCATTTGGATTGTTTCTGTATCTTACCTATTGTAAATAGTGCTGCGCATAAAGGGGCAGGTATCCTTTTTAATCAATGCTTTTGTGTCCTTTGGGTAGATTCCTAGGAGTGAAATTGCTGGGTCATATGGTACCTCCACACAGCTTTCCAAAGTGGTTGGACCAGTTTGCATTCCCACCAGTGGTATAGGACAGTTCCTTTTACTCCACATCCTCACCAACATTTGTTGTTTCCTGTTTTTTGAATATATGCCTTTCTCACTGGCATATGGTTTTGATTTGTATTTCCCTTATTATAAGAGAGGTTGAACATTTTTTCATATACTTGTTGGCCATTTGCATTTCCTCTTTGGAGAAGTGTCTTTTTAGCTCTTCTACCCATTTATTGACTGGATTGTTTACTTTGTTTTTGTTGAGGCTTATAAGTTCTTTGTCTATCTTTGTGATCAGTCCCTTATCAGTTGTATGGAGAGCAAAAATTTTCTCCCAATCAGTAGGGTGTCTCTTTGTTTTGGTTAATGTCACTTTTGCTGTACAGAAGCATTTTAATTTTATGTAATACCAGCTGTTTATGTTTTCCTTCATTCTGCTTTGTGTGATGAATCTTTAGGGATGTTACTGAGATATATGCCATGTAGTGTTTTACCTATATTTTCTTCTATGTATTTTATGGTTTCAGGTTTTATGTGCAATTCTTTTATCCATTTTGAGTTGGTTTTTGTGCGTGGTGTGAGGTAGCAGTCTAGTTTCCTCCTTTTGCGAGTGGTAATCCAGTTTTTGAAGCACCATGTATTGAACAAACTGTCCATGTTCCATTGCATATTCTTTGCTCCTTTGTCAAAGATCAGTTGTCCATACAAGTGTGGCTTTATTTCTGGCCTCTCTATTCAGTTCCATTGGTCCGTGTGTCTGTTTTTGTTCCAATACCAGACTATTTTAATTATTATGGCTTTGTAGTATAATTTGAAGTTTGGAAGTGTGATACCTCCACTCTTCTTTGGTTTTGTCAGTAGGGCTTTGGTTATTCGTGGTTTTTTGTGGTTCCATATGAATTTCATCAGTATTTGTTCTATTTCCTTGAAGAATGTCAATGAAATTTTTATTGGAATAGCATTGAATCTATAAATTGCTTTTGGTAGGATGGCCATTTTAATAATGTTAATTCTTCCAATCCATGAGCAGGGGATGTCTTTCCATTTCTTTGTGTCTTCTTCTATTTCCCTTAACAGTGTTTTATAATTTTCGTTGTATAGGTCCTTCACTTCTTTTGTTAGGTTTATTACCAAGTATTTGATTTTTTTTTTTGTTTCAATTATAAAAGAGATTTTTTTTTCTTACTTCTTCTTCAAATTGATTGTTGTGTATAGGAAGGCTGATTTTTGTGTGTTGATTTTGTATCCTACTTTACTAAACTGACTAATTATTTTGAGTAGTTTTTCTGTAGATTTTTTAGGATCTCAAAAGTATTTCTTAATTTCTTCTTTGATCTCCTCTTTAATCCAATGGTCTTCCAGTAGTGTGGATTTCAATCTCCATGAAGTGGGAGCATTCCTTTGCTTTCTTCTCATGGTTTATTTCTAGTTTGATGACTTCATGATCAGAGAATAGTTGGTATGATTTTGATCTTAATGTATCTGTTGATGTTTGTCTTGTGGCCAATATGTGATCAACCCTGGAAAACGATCCACGTGCACTTGAGAAAAATGTTTACTCAGATTTTTGGGGGTGTTGTGTCCTATAGATGGCTGTTAAGCTCATAAGGTCTAGGTCTTTATTTAGGGCCCTAGTGTTCCTGTTTATTTTTTGTCTCATTGATCTGTCCATTGGTGAGAGTGGGGTGTGCTGAAGTTCCTACTCTATTTGTATTTTCGCTGATGTCTGTTTTCAGAACTGATAATAATTGTATGATCTACTTTGGCGCTCTTTCATTGGTGAGTATATGTTGATGAGTGTTATATCTTCCTGATGTATTGTCCCCTTAGTCATAATGTAGATTCCAACTATGTTTCTTCTTACCTTTTTTATTTTGTGGTCTATTTCATTTGATATAACTGTTCCTGCCATCTTTCTTGGCCCATTGCTTGTAGGATTGTTTTCTAACCTTTTTCTTTTAGTCTATGTTTATCTTTTGTAGTTAAATGTACTTCCTGGAGATAGCTGAAAGTTAGATTTTATTTTTTTGATCCAGCCTGCTACTCTGTCTCTCTTTTATTGAGGAGTTTAGTCCATTTACATTGAGGGGTAATATTGATACATTGGCCTCTGTATTTGTCATTTTGTTTGTCTTTTTGTGATTTTATCCCTTATCTTATTCCGTTCTTCTTATTCATTCCTCTGTTGGTTTTGTCTTTAGGACTTCTTGTAGTATTTTTTTGGAATGGGGTTTATTAGTAATGTATTTCTGGATTCTGTTAGTCTGAGTAGACCCTTAATTTTCCTTCATAGAGAAAGGAGAGCTTTGAGGGGTAAAGTATTCTTGGATGGTATTTGTTGCCCTGGAGTTTGTTGAGTATGTCACTCTATTCTCTTCTTGCTTGTAGTTTTTCTTTGGAAAAGTTTGATGCCAGTTTGATTGGTTTTCCTTCATAGGTTATCTGTTTCTTCCCCCTTGGCAGCTTCATTAATTTTTCCTTTTCTTGGACTCTTGGGAACTTCAGTATTATGTGTCTTGATATATTTTTCCTTTCATTGTGGTAATTTGGTGTTCTTTAGCTTCCTGGATGTCTATTTTCATCTCCTTTTCATGCTGGGAAATTCTCTTTGATTATCTCCTTGAATAGTTTCTCAGTTCCTGGTCTCTTTCCTCACCTTCTGATATTTCTATAACTCTTATATATTTCCTTATTTATTTACATATACAAAGAACTCCAACAACTCAACAACAACAAAAAATAATAATCCAATTAAAAATGGATGAAGAACTTTATCCATTAAAGAATGGGCATTTTTAAAAATTTATTTATTTATAGAAGCACTGGGTACAGTCAGGAGCACAGGAGGGTGAGAGGATTCACCAGAGCCAGAGCGGGGAACAGAACAGGCAGACCGACGGGGTACACTGCTGAGGGGAGCAGTGGGCGGCAGAAGAGGTCTGCGTGCCATGTGGGACCCTTGCCTGGAAGCCGGGGATCGAACCAGCACTGCAGAGGTTGTGGGCAGCTTCGCAACCCAGCGCTCAACTGCTGCGCCACCGGGGAGGTACCATAAAGAATGGGCATTCTTTTAAAGATGACATACAAATGACCAACAAGATACTCAATATCACTAATCATTAGAGACATGCAAGTCAAAATCACAATGAGAATAACCTCACACCCATTAAAACTGCTACTATCAAAAAAAAAAGTAAGTGGTAGTGAGGATGTAGAGAAAGTACAACGCTTGTGCTGTACAATAGTAAAACTGCTATGAAAAACAGAATGGAGGTTTCTAAAAATATTAAAAATAGTATTATCATACATACAACAATCCCACTTCTAGGTATATATCCTATAAAAGAAAAGAGAGATCGGCTCACCTAAGTTCACAGCAACACTATTCATAATAGCCAGGAGATAGAAACAATCTAATTGTCCATGGAACAAAATGTAGTAGATACATACAATGGAATATTATTCAGTCTTAATAAAGAAAGACATCTTGTCACATGCCTCAACATGGATGAACCTTGAGGACTAAAGATTAAGAAGCTATTTTAAAAAAAGACACACATTATGTGATCTAAAGAACAGAATATAGAAAGATGGTTGTGAGGGGATAGAGGGTAAAAGGAGTGGGAAGGCTTTTGTTTAAAGGTTATAGTTTCAGTTTAGGAAGATAAAAAGATTTTGGAGTTCCGTGTCACAACAATGAGAATATATTTAACACTACTTAACTATATATTAAAATATATTTTGAATGTAAATTTTATTGTGCTTTTTACCACCAATTAAAAAAATTCACTTACTGGAGGTCGTCTACCATGACTAGTCCTCACAGCTTGCTGAAAAGCTGTGTCATTCTCCAATTCCTAAAATGAAAAGGCAAATTAAACCTTCAACAAATGAAATGAGAATTTTTTTTAATGTTTAACCTCTTCTGTTTAGCGCTCATGACATCCTGTAATTAATCTTACCCCATCTCATGACATCCAGGTAGAGGCCCAAAGACTTGGTCCTCAAACCTCCCCCTTCACACTATCCAAAATATCAAGTCTCCTTTCTCCCCTAGGAGGAGAAATTCAGATAATGTTAGTTCTTTTCAAGGACATTTTATTGGTCACCGTTTAAATGGCTGATACCACACCACCTGGCTAGAGATCAAGTACACAAAGATTTGGTCTTTCATCTGTCTCTTTCTTCCAAGCAGCTAGAGTAATAAGAACAGAAAATCACATCTCTTTCTCTTCCTTCCTCTCTCTTTGTCCTCTCTCCCATTCTTCCTCCCCTCTTTTATATGCGGGGACCATGGCTAGTAGCCCTACCTGAGAAAGCCTCAGAACAGAAAAATCCATATTCTCTTCAAGCAAAGGGGCACACACCTTCTCATGTTCCACTTTCATCTGTCCAAGAAAAGTGAGTTTTCACCTCACTAGAGAGCTAAAGTCTATGAGTCAGACTGGAGATAAAGTAGGCAAACAAAGTGCTCCATGCAGTCCAACTTGTGTTGCCACTTAGTACAAATGCTTCAACTGAAATAAAATAGTATGTTTCCCTAATTCCTGTATAGACTTATAGTCTCCCTTGGAAACTCTGAGGAAAGTAACATTAATAAAGGGCAGGATGCAAGTATTCCTGGATTTCATGTACCAAGTGTCATTTTTAGACTCCCTCAAAAGCACCCAGTCTTACCAATCACCAATCATCTAATCAGCATTTTCACCAACACAAACTCTGCCTCTAACCCTTCATAATCATCTCATGAACAAGTCTCACATTTAACTCCGATTTACTTCATTCTACATCCCACAAAAATATATATACTGATTATTAAAAAATAAATACAAGCAGTACCTTTAAAAAGTCATTATCAATTAAATTTTTAAAAAAATTCTGCAACGAAGTGTTTACATAAGAAGAATGTTAATACAATAAACTTTAAACATGATTTTATTATGTGTAAGCATTCTCCTTTAATTTTACTTTTAATAATCTTTATAACCTTCCATATCAACTGATAAAATCTTAGAAGTACACAATTCTAATGTACTCAGAGAGACAAGGTAACTTTTATATGAAACATAAAGACAAAGGCAACCTCCAACATAATTAATTATTACTTTGGCAGACCTCTCAGGAAAAAGTTTTCTAATATTCCTAAACTATTAGTAAATTTTGACTAATAGTTTCATTAAGTTCATTAAGTTGTAATTAAATGACAACTAAAAGGAACTGTCAACAAATTACAAATACTAATTAAAGTAACATTTGTAATTTTTTCTTTGTTCATGATTTAATAATTTACATAATCCATGAACATCTTAAGCAACTATTTCAAGTAATTCAATTATATATTAAACTTACTGTTAGTTATTCCAATTACAACAAAAGACAACCATGGGCAGACCAAATATTTTTAATATACTACATAATTTATTTTCATTCCTGATATTTTGAAATTTTGTATCAAATTAAATAATGAGGAGTTATAAGGTTTCTCTGGTAATTTAAAAATAACCATATTAATGATCTATCAATTCCACTTCTAGGGCTCTAAGGAAATGTTTCATCAAAGAGAAAGACATACAAGGAATTCAAATAGGAAAAGAAAAAGTAAAACTATCACTATTTGCAGACAATATGATAATACACATAGAGAAACCTGAAAACTCCACAGAAAAACTACTTGAAATAATATCAACCAGTTTAGTAAAGTAGCAGGATACAAAATCAACACACAAAAATCAGTAACCTTCCTATACACAACAATCAATCTGAAGAAGAAATCAAGAAAACCATCTCTTTTATGATTGAAACAAAAAAAAAATCAAATACTTGGGAATAAACCTAACGAAAGAGGTGAAGGACCTATACAAAGAAAATTATAAAACACTGTTTAAAGAAATAGAAGAAGACACAAAGAAATGGAAAGACATCCCCTGCTCATGGATTGGAAGAATTAACATTATCAAAATGGCCATTCTAGGGGCTTCCCCAGTGGCGCAGAGGGTTAAGCGCAGCGTAGTGAAGCTGTCCGCAGCCTCCGCAGCACTGGTTCAATTCCCAACTGGCCAAGGAGAATCCTACATGGCGAAGCACACCACCCCTGTCTCGCCTGCTGCTCCCCTCAGCAGTGCCTTCGGTCCGTCTGCCTGCTGTGTGCCCCGCTCTGTCTCTGGTGAATCCTCTCACCCTCCTGCGACTCTGGCCCCCCAGCTCTTGTATAAATAAAAATAAATCTTTAAAAATATATAAAATAAAAAGCCCATCCTACCAAAAGCAATATACAGATTCAATGCTATTCCAATAAAAATCTCACTGACATTCTTCAAAGAAATAGAACAAATGCTAATGAAATTCATATGTAACCACAAAAAAAACACGAATAGTTAAAGCCCTACTGATGAAAACAAAGGTGAAAGGAGATATCACACTTCCAAACTTCAAGCTATACTACAAAGCTATAATAATTAAAACAGTCTGGTACTGGAACAAAACAGACACATGGTCCAATGGAACCAAATAGAGAGGCCAGAAATAAAGCACATTTATATGGACAAGTGATCTTTGACAAAGGAGCAAAGAATATGCCATGGAACATGGACAGTTTGTTGAATAAATGGTGCTGGGAAAACTGGACCACCACATGCAAAAATATGAAACTAGACCACTACCTCTCACTGTGCACAAAAATCAACTCAAACTGGATGAAAGAACTGGACATTAGCCCTGAAACCATAAAATATATAGAAGAAAATACAGGTAAAACACTACAAAGCATCTCAGTAACATCTTTAAAGACTCATCACTCAAAGCAAAGAAAGTCAAGGAAAAGATAAACACCTGGGATTACATCAAACTGAAAAGCTTCTGTACAGCAAAAAAGACATTAACCAAAACAAAGAGACACCCCACTGAATGGGGAAAAGTCTTTGCACTCCATGCATCTGATAAGGGACTGATCACAAAGATATACAAAGAACTCACACAACTCAACAAAAACAAAGTAAACAATCCAGTCAAGAAATGGGCAGAAGAACTTAAAAGACATTTCTCCAAAGAGGAAAGGCAAATGGCCAACAGGCATATGAAACAATGTTCAACATCTCTTACCATCAGGGAAATGCAAATCAAAACCACACTGAGACACCACCTTACACCAGTAAGAATGGCACATATCAAAAAAACAAGCAACAACAAACGTTGGTGAGCATGTGGTGAAAAAGGAACTCTCCTTACATTGCTGGTGGGAGTGAAAACTGGTCCAACCACTATGGAAAGCTGTCTGGAGGTTCCTCAGTCTACTAAAACCAGAGCTACCATATGACACGACAATTCCACTCCTAGGGATCTTCCCAAAGGACACAAAAACATTGATCCAAAAGAACACCTGTAACCCTATGTTTATTGCAGCACTAGTTACAATAGGAAAAAACTGGAAACAACCCAAATGCCCTAAATAGATGACTGGATCAGGAAGATATGGTATATATACACAATGGAATATTATTCAGCAATCAAAAAAGATATACTCCTGCCATTCGCAGCAATGTGGATAGAGCTAGAAGTAATTATGCTCAGTGAAATAAGCCAGAAGGAAAAAGAAAAATATTGGACGGTTTTACTTATAACAGGAATATAGGGGAGCCCAGTAAGATATCAGTGTAAAAAAATAACAACAGTACAAAACACAACAAAGCAAAAACAGACAATTATAAATCAGAGACATCCGACAGGGGAGGAGGAGGGAGAGCCATCAGATGGAGGGAGGGAGGAGCACAGGGGGCTGAGGTGATGGTGCATGGGTGCATTGGTGAAGGAAACTCTATGGGGACTACACCTGAGGGGGTGGGGGGAAGCAAATATTGTTTAAAAACGAACAATGACGTAAAAAATAAAAAAAATTAATTAAATTAAAAAAAAGAGAAATGTTTCGTCAAAATACAGAAAATTACTTTTACATTTAATTGCTCATTGCACTGTTGCTATTTACAGCAGCAGAATGTTACAGCAGCAGAATACTGGAAATAACTATCCTGAGATGAGAAATGGTTTTAATCAACTGTATATATTCAGTATTAAACAGCCATTAAAATTATTTACAGAAATTTTTATTTTGCTAATAATGTCACTGAATGTAAAAAGCAAAAATAAAAGTAAATGCTAGTTCAATTCCAAACACAATAAAAGAAAACTGTATATGTATGCAAGGAAGAGAGAGAGCAACAAAATATTAACACTTGTTATTTCTGAGTGATGGGATTATGATTTGGTTTTTGCTTTTTCAATAATGAGCATGTACCACTTTTATAACCAGAAAGAGGGAGATTTCAATGGTTTTCATAATTTATACCAACTCAGGAAAATTCTCGTTTTAATCTAGTTTTTTAATCTAGTTTTTTTTTATATCTCTGTGTGAGTGTGTGATTGTATACAAGTAAGAAAACACCTACATATATAGATATTAAAGTAAGAGAATACACAAAACATCAGATGATATATCTAATATAGGTGATTTTGGGTGACAGGATTTATCATATTTTGTTTTACTCCCCAATCTTCTGTCTTCAGATTTTTCTAAACTGATCAGTATCTCCTAGATTTTTATTTCACATCTATTTTCTTTCTTCCCTTCTTTTCTTTCTATGTCTCAAAATCATACACCATCATTTCACACCAAAGGAAAAAACAATAAAAATGCCTAAAAGCTATATGAAAAACTAGAGTGAATGAGACTTCCTCAAGTCCTATAATGTTAACATTTGATTCTTATATACTAGCAAGTAAATTAACAACCACATCCTCTGTCCTTACTTTTTTACACCTAGTTGAAGATAGCTTCATCTTTGGACAAGTTGGAGACTATACCTCTCACACTGATGCAAACAGATTTATAACATTCAAATATTGTCCTAGTAATGATTCCATTTTAAAAATTATATACCACTAAATAATGAGCAGATCTAGATTTGCTGACATAAGTGGATATATTAAAAAAGAAAAAGCAGGTTACAAAACAGTATGATGCCACTTTATCCAAAAGGATATAGACATTTGCATAGGACACATTTATTAAAATAAGCCCTATAAGTTAAAGACTATCATTGGGTGATAGTCTTTATAATTATTTATATTTCCTAATTTTCTATAAAATACTTGCACAATTTAAAGAAAAATAACTCTATATGACATTTCAAATTTAGAGCATTAAAAAAATAAGTGATCTAATTAAGTTTTTCAGTTTACACCTTCAGACAGCCAGTGCTGAAGAATACAAATGTATAATTTTTCCATATTCATTTCTATAACCTTTCTCATGATCTTTCCTTCTGTTACAATTGGACGTTACTGAAGTTCAGCAATTGTAATTTTTTAGGTTTTTAAAATCTGATCACTTAAAGCACAATAAAGCAGAAGCCTCAAATCCAAAGTTTTCATGAACCAGGTGACTGACAAAGGTCATTGGAAAGTCAATGATTTTTTTCTTACCTCAGTATCATAGGTTGGATTGTAATCATTATAACCAGAATAAAGATCATCTTCATCTGTCTCTGGGGCCAGGTGTACATTTTGCATCATTTGTACCTATGAAAATCCAATACTGTAAATATCTTCTGGGTATAAGAAATGATTCTTAATTATAATAAAATATAACAAACAACTTTTCTGGGAAAATTTATCTCTACATCTTTTTATCACTTAAAATTTTTTTTCACACAAAGTCTCAAAACTAAGTGTCATTCATTCATTCATTGCCCTCTTTTTCACATTTATTCCGTACCTACTAGATTAAGAGGACAGGACAGACACTAGAAGGGGTACAGTTAAATATCCTGATTTTCAAGGAGTTTAGATGAGACAAAGCATTATACCAGAAGAAAGATATGTTTCAGTTAATTATAAAGCAAAGCAGGAACCAATATACACCTTCATGGCTAAATTAAAAAAAAAAACAAAAAAAAAACCAACACCACAAAATGCCAGTTAGGATATGGAGGAACCAGAATACACATACATGGTTGGTAAGAGTGTAAAATCATACCATTTTGCTAGTCTGGCAATTTCCTAAAATCAATATGCACTAGCTTATGACACAATTCCATTCAAAAGTATTTTCCCAAGAGAAATGAAAATCATGTCTACAAAATGATATGTACAAGAATGTTCATATGACCTTTATTCATAACAGCTAAAAATTAGAAACGGACCAGGAACCCATCAACAGAATGAATGAGCAAAATGTGGCCTATTTATACAATGAAGTACTATTCACCATTAAAAAACATATAACGAATGGATGACATATAAAATAATATGACGAATCTTAATTATGTCGAACGAAAGAAGCTTTACGCAAGACATAATGCATTGCTTCATTAATTTTAAGTTCTAAACCTAACAAAAGTGGTAGAAAACAATTTTTTTTTTTTTAATACAAGAGCCACGGTACAGGCCAAATGTGTGGGAGGGTGAGAGGATTCACCAGAGACAGAACGGGGAACAGAACAGGCAGACTGACGAAATACACTGCTGAGGGGAGCAGCAGGCCAGACAGGAGAGGTCTGCTCTCCATGTGGGTTGCTCCGTGCCCAGCTGGGATCAAACCAGCACTGCAGAGGCTGTGGACATTCTCACAGCACTGCGCTCAACCACCTGCGCCACCAGGGAGGCCTGGTAGAAAACAATTTTTAAGCAGTGGTTGCTTCATAGGGTGGAGGTTAGGGACTGAATAGAAAAGAACATGACAGCATTTTCTGGGGTGATGTTCCCTATATTGATGGGTTTAGATTACACTGGTGTATGTATTTGTTAAAACCCAGTTAATAAGCACTTGAGGTTTCTGGTTTTTCACTGTAAATTTTTTCTCAAAAGAAAAAATTGTAAACAAATACTGAACAACAATATGAATATTTAAGTACTAAAGGGAGAGCTAGCTTAATATATGTACTTTAGTTTGAAATACAGAAAAGATGAATTGGTAGATGGACAAAGGAATGGATAAGTGGACAGATAAACTGCAACTATAGAAAAAGTTAAAGGTAGAATCTATGTAACAGCTATGATATTCATTACACTTTTAACTACTGTACATCTGAAAATTTTCATAATAAAATATTGAGGAAAAAATACAAGACAATAAAGTAGATGTTAAAGCAAAGTAAAATAGAAACATGAGAGAAATGTAATTATTGCATACATAAACTTCGATATAATTGTTAGCTAATCCTTCAAATTGAGCTGGGGTGGGGGAAGACTAGTTATCCATGAAATGTAGTATCAGTCTAACTTAAAATACGTATTTTTTGAATGTTTTTATAATTTTAAGTGTGCAAGTAAATTCCTACAAAAATTTCAGCTTTACCTTATTGCCCAACATATGTCCTCATCATCTTTTAACACTTACATAGTTAGTAAATCCTTGAGATATAACTCACATCATAAATTTTAAGCTTTTAAGATACAATCCAGTGGTTTTTAGGTTTTATTCACAATATAATGCAATCATCACTACAATATAATTCCAGAACATTTTCATCACTCCATAAAGAAGCCTGGGCCCTTCAGTGATTACTGTCCATTCCTCTACAGAATTAATATACTTTCTGTTTCTACAGATTTGCCAATTCTGCACATGTCATATAAATGTAATGATCAAATATGTGGTTTTGGTCTCTTTTCTTTAACATGTTTACAAGGTTCATCTATATTGTAGCACGTATCGGTATTTCATTCTTTTTCACAGGTGAATAATATTCCACTGCATTGGATATATAGGACTTTACTGTACTCACTGGTTAACGAATTATTTCCACTTTTGGCTACTGTGGATAATACAGCTATGAACAATGGTGTACAGGTCTTAGTATGGACATATATTTCCAATTTTATTGAGTATCTACCCAGATAGGTCATGTAGCAACTCTATGTCTAACTTTCAAAAATGGCCATAACATTTGACATGCCACCAGCAAGGTATGAAGAATCCAATTGCTCCATGTCTTGGTCTACTGCCCTTTTTGATTAAAGCCATTCTAGAGGGTAAAAAATGGCATTTGATTGTGGTTTTGATTTGTATTTCCCTGATGACTAATGATGTTGAGCATCTTTTCATATACTTATTGACCATCTCTGTGGAAAAATATTTCTTTGGATGCTTTGCTTATTTTTTAAAAAAAATTGGGTTATTTGTCCTTTGAGACATAAGACTTATTCTGAATACTAGGCCTTATCAGATAAACAATTTGCAAATATTTTCTCTCATTCTATGCATTGTCTTTTCACTTTCTTGGTGGTGTTCTTTGAGACTAAGTTTTTAATTTTAATGATGTACAATTTACCCATTTTTATCTTTAGTGGGTTGCGCTTTTGGTGTCACATATAAGCAAACAATGCTTATTAACACAAAGTCTAGAATTACACCTGTTGGGCCTCCCTAGTGGCACAATAGGTTAAGACGCAACCTATGAAGCTATCTGCAGTCACTGCGCACGATTTCTGTCCCCGGCCAGGGAGCTACATGGTGCAGCAAACCTCTCCTGACTCGCCCACTGCTCCTCTCAGCAGTGTATTTCAGTCAGCCCGCCTGCTCTGGTCTCCACTCTGTCTCTGGTGAATCCTCTCACCCCCAACACCTCTGGCCTGTGCCCCAGCTCTTATATGCATAAATAAATAAATCTTAAAATAGAAAAGAATTACACTTGCTTTTCTTCCAAGAGTTTCATGGTTTTATTTCTCATATTTAAGTCCTTTGAATTAATTTCTCATTCCTTTTGGAAATGAAAATTAACTACTATAATAGCAAATATCAGTCGGATTGAAAGGTTTACTCCAAAAAGTATTAAACATCATTAATAGAAGACATACTAAATATTTTAACTGAAAAGCTTTAGTTGAGATAATGCTAAACCAGTGGTTCTCAAATTTTAGGTAAGTAGCCTAAAGATTTCTTAAAATACAGATTGCTTTTTCCCCACCAGTAGTTTCTGATTCAATAAGTCTTGGGTTGGGGTCATCTCCAGCCCTTCTATCTCCTTTGAAGGTGTATTTCTAACAATTTCTCCAATGCTGCTGATAACTGTTGGTCCAGGAATAACACTTTGAACACTGAAGTACTGTGCCTAACAAGAATTTCAAATTCTATGTAAATCAGTTTAGCTTACACAAGTGACATGAAAACAAGCAACTTTTAGAACAAGAGATCCTTCCTGCTGGCTTGCAACCAGACTGTAAAGAAAATTATATACAAAAGAGACTTCAGCTAAACAGAGATGAACGTGAATACATAATTATAAAGATGTAGAAAACCAGGCCTGGAAAAGCATAGTATCCATGGCTCACAGCTGTGGGTGACAGAATAATACAAATCAGATTTTCTGAATTCTTCAAGCTACTTCAAAAGAAATTTATACACGCAACAAGCTTCTCATGTAGAAATAATTCGGGGGGGGGGGTAACTCAACTCAATATAAACTAAGTGCAAGAAAACTTTTATAAAAGTAGTTTTATGATACTCTTCTATTGATGTTGGATAACTTACAATCGAGATGCCTATTGAAATTCCTCAAAAAGATCATTACCAGAACATTCACCATGCAAAAGAAAAACTTGGATCTTTAGTTCTAGAAAGAAACTTGAAATAACAGCACTTCAAGTCTTCGGCACTGTTTTCTTCTTTGTGAGGGTAAAGCATGTACTTTATGCAGTCTGTTCTTTTCACTGATGAAACCTCTTACTAGAAAATTTCAAAGGCTTTATAGACCACTAAAATTAAAGATATTCTCATATCTATGGAATCTGTGAAACCTATCTGAAAGAGCTGGTGAAAAGGTCCGATTTGCTTTCGGATTGCCGGGTGAGGTTCTGAGTCTGGTTTGGGACGCCAGCCCAGAGGAATCACGCTGCCTATCCCCGTCGCAGGGAGCAACACCATCTCCTTAACTATGGAAACCAACTCCCGAGAACTGCCGCCCGTTTCAGACTCGACAGACGTGGCACCCGGGGGATACACCCAGTCGGGGTAGAAGGCGGTCCCAGCGAACGGCCAAGTCTCTTCGCGGCCCCTCCACACACGACCCCACACAACCGCGCGGGCTGGCGGGCGTGCCCAGGGGAGCCGGGCTGGGCTAGCGCTGGGGCGCGCGGGGCCGGCCTCGGGTCTGCCGCGGGCCCCCAGCCGTGCGCCCCCCGCCCGCGCCGCCCCGGGGTGCTCTCTGTCCGGACCCTTCTCCTACCTAGTGGTGAGGGGGCAGGCGCCCGAGAGTCAAGCCCGGGGCCGACGCGGCTCGGCGAGTCGGCTCAGAGCCCGCGTAGCCAGGGCGGGCGGTTGCCAAGCGCGGACGCCAAGGAAGCCGTTCCCACAGTCCTTCGCGCGGGCCGGGCGGGGCGGGCTTCCGGGCGCCGGGAGCGGGAAGCGCGGAGAGGGTTTCGCGTAAGGGGGCTGAGGACCCGGCCGGGGAAGGGGCGAGAGGGGTGCCGCGAGTGGGGAGCCGAGCGGCTTGGGGCGGAGGCGGAGCCAGCCCCGGATGGGGCGCGAATGGAGGGGAACGGGAGGCGGGGGCGCCACTCTGTGTGTGGAGGGGGTGGGGAGGGCCCTATGTGGAGTGGGAAGGAAAGACATCCAAGACCTTATAAATCCTGAGGCAATCAACCGGAAAGGAGGTTGCCAAAAACACACTAATTCGCCATAAACTGTCTCCTGTAACTACTGCCCTGATCTTGGGGACCTGCCCGTTTTCCGTGTAATCACGGACGCACTTTGGTCACCCTGTAAAATTACTCTCCAACCAGCTGCTAGTCTGCAAAGCCTCATCTTTCCTTCCAGTCTGCTCTTCCAGTCCTCACAGCATCCACAGGTCTTTATGTAAACAGAGTTCTTCAGTATTCTTGTCTGTGAATCCCTTGAACTGAAACTCCCAACCAGAGTCATAGTAAAGCTTGATTAATGCGCTATGAATGAGGAATGAAATTCATAATTGTTTAGCTTTATTAAAGTTTGTTTTAAATTTTAAAGATAAATGGGGGAGGGGCCGAGACACCAGAATTAACGAGTTTTGAACATTAAGTACATGCTGGGAGACAGTTTTTCATGAGTCTCTTGCTTTTGTTCTCAACTATCACAGAGGTTAGTATGTTAACTGGAATAGTCCACAGTACTGTTAAACAAACAGGACAACAGATCAAAAATAGATAGCTGCACATCACCAAACTCAGACTTATAGTTTTGGTTTTCCCAGAAACGGAATCATAAATGTCAGAAACCACCTAGTCAACACTAGTGGGGTGACTGGAAGACTCCTGCTATCCCCTAAAGGAAGGTAACCTGGCCACAACCAATGACCTGCCTTTTCTCCAGTACAATGTCCTGTTTCTCCTCCCTACTGCTTATAAGTATTTTTGTTTTGTACAGCTCCTCAGAGTTCCTTTCTGTCTGCTCGATAGAATGCTGCCCAATTCGTGAATCCATGAATAAAGTCAGTAAGATTTTTAAATTTTTCTCAGCTGAATTTTATTTTTTAACAAATACCAGGCTGCAGATTGTTTTTTTTGTTTTGCCAAATACCAGGCTGCAGATTGCCATGATAATTTTTTTAGATGTGACTAGCAGTTGAAACAGTAGACTTGAGTAAAGTAGATTACCCTCCAGAAAGTGGAAAGGCTTCATCCAATCAGTTGAAGGACTTAAGACAAAAGATTGACATTGCCCCAGGAGGAGAAAATTCTGCCTCCAGATTCTAGCTGCAGTACCAACTTTTCCCTGCGTCTCCAACCTGCTACACAGAATTTGGACTTGCCAATCCCCATCGATGGCATGAGTCAATTCCTTAAAATAAATGTAAATGGAAGGAAGGAAGGAGGAGGAGAGGGAGGGAAGGAGGGAAGGATCCACCTTTTTGGTTCTGTTAATATGGAGACTACTGACTAATACAACTATTTTTCAAGAAGGTATAGAGGACAACTTTGGAAAATTGAAATAGTTGTTCCCTCCCTGCAAAAGGCAGGTTTGTTGCTGTTGGAATATTAAAGATAATGTTTTCCTCCTGGACAAAAGGTGGGCACTGGTTTGCAGTGCATTTTAAAAGATTGACGTTTTCTAAATTTAGGGTTCCTCCTCTGTGATACAAACCTGATGCATGTGCAGCATCTACCAGGTGGGAAGGGGAACTGAAGGGAATATTGCACTTACGCTGCTTGCTGTGAATAATGAAGCCGTTTTTCTTTGGCCCAGAGGCTTTCTGACAGCATTACAAAATGGTGTTAGCTTGTTAGTTTGGAAATAAGATAAAACCTTACCCAACTCTTGATAGTGCCTAGAAAAATACCTGAATATAGTTGACTGTCAATAATTATTTACTAAATAAATTGTCGGGGCTTACAATTAATTACATATAAAAATGGAGGTGAAAGGGAAGAAAACATCAAACATGAATCTCAAGTTGGGCATAAGCAATAAGAAAAGGTAGTGCCATTTATTTATTTATTTGTTTATTTATTTATTTTAAAGATTTATTTATTTATACAAGAACCAGGGTACAGGTTAGATGCACGGGAGGGCGAGAGGATTCACCAGAGACAGAGTGGGGAGCAGAACAGGCAGACTGACAAAGGACACTGCTGAGAGGAGCAGCAGGCGAGACAGGAGAGGTCTGCCGCACCATGTGGGATTCTCGCCAGTCGCCGGCATCAAATCTGCGCTGCAGAGGCTGTGACAGCTTCACAGTGCGCGTCTCAACCACCTACGCCACCAGGGAGGCCCAGTGCCATTTATTAATATGGAGAACGCTGGAAGAAAAGGAGGTTAGAGAGAGAAAATATGTTTCCAATATGTCGTTTCAGATGCCCGTAAAATACGCAAGTAGAATTGTTGAGTAGGCAAATAGCATGTAAAGATGTAAAGCTCAGAAAAATATTCCATTTGTAGATATATATTTGGGATTCCCCAGCTCCTAAAGTCTGTGGAGTTGGAGCCTGGTAGTGCATGAAACTGCTACAGGATGTAGAGGAACAAGAAAAAATAGTTGAGGACTGAACCTTTGAAAATCAATGAGTTTGGGGAAGGTTTGAAGTAGGGTCTAGCTGCTAACTGGAATAATCTGCACCGTAGGTTGTAAAACCAGGACATTTTGTCACCCTTCTTAAGCTGCTGCTTTGACATCAACCATCTTGATACCTGTCATCTTGCTATTGGACACATTATTTCACAGCTGTATTCTCTTGCTTCAGCACTTTCTCCCTTATTACACCACACTGAGGTCCACCATAGGCATGGTAAACTATTTTTAACCATTCTACCCTTCTCACTTCCCCTCCCAAGTCTCTAAGTCAAATGCCATGTTTTGGGTTCTAGGAAACTCAGAGAGAGGGTATCTGCTTAGCTTGTTCGGATGTAGGTAACCAAAAGTGACAAATATCTGTAACACCTCTCGTCCTCAGGCCCTCCTCACTTGTACACTGCCCCAGCCATACCTCCTTGCAATAACTGGAAGTTTCATGACCTCGCTCACCTCTGAGGCTTCACACATGCTATTCTCTTTTCTTTTTTTTCCATTATTTTTATATTCCCCATACAATTGCACCGCCTTTATTTTGACCCCAGCCCTTCCTTTCCCCGCCACCCCCGATAGTGTGTCTCTGGTTTATAGTTGCTTGTTGATTTTGATTTTTTCTTTCTTATAGTTATTCTTTTTCCTGGTCCCTTATTTAGGTTTTCTAGATTCCTGCTATGAGTGAGACCATCTGGTATTTTTCTTTTTCTTTCTGACTTATTTCGCCGAGCATGATCCCTTCCAGCTCCATCCATGTTGCTGCCAATTGCATGTGTTTATATTTTTTGATTGCTGAGTAATATTCCATTGTGTATTCCAATATTCCAAAGATGTCTTTGAGGTGCATGTCATGTAGTGTTTTGCCATATTTCCTTCTATATATTTTATGGTTTCAGGTCCTATGTCTAGTTCTTTAATCCATTTTGAGTTGGTTGTTGTGCATGGTGTGAGGTAATAGTCAAGCTTTATTCTTTTGATGTAGCGACCCAGTTTTCCCAGCACCATTTATTGAACAAACTTTCTTTGCTCCAGTGCATATTCTTTGCTCATTTGTCAAAGATTAGTTGACCATAAATCTATGGGTTTATTTCTGGGTTTTCTATTCCATTCCATTGGTCCGTGTGTCTGTTCTTGTTCCAATACCATGCAGTTTTGATGATTATGGCTTTGTAGTATAGTTTGAAATCTGGGCGAGTGATGCCTCCATTCCCTTCTTTTTTTTCCAAGAGGGTTTTGGCTATTCGGGGTTTTTGGTGGCTCCATATGAATTTCATCAATATATTTCTATTTCTTTGAAGAATGACATTGAAATTTTTATTGGATTAGCATTGAATCTGTATATTGCTTTTGGTAGGATGGCCATTTTGATAATGTTAATTCTTCCAATCCATGAGCAGGGGATGTCTTTCCATTTCTTTGTACCTACTTTTATTTCTTTTAACAGTGTTTTATAGTTTTCTTTGTATAGGTCCTTTACTTCTTTTGTTAGGTTTATTCCCAAGTATTTGATTTTTTTTTTGTTTTGATAATAAAAGGAATGGTTTTCTTGATTTCTTCTTCTTCAGATGTATTGTTTGTGTATAGGAAGGCTACTGATTTTTGGGTGTTGATTTTGTATCCTGCCACTTTACTAAACTGATTGATTAGTTGAATTAGTTTTTCTGTGGAGTTTTTTGGGTTCTCTATGTATATTATCATATTGTCCACAAATATTGATAGTTTGACTTCTTTCTTGCCTATTTGGATTCCTTGTATGTCTTTCTCTTGTCTTATTGCTCTGGCTAGGACTTCCAGTATTATGTTGAAAAGCAGTGGTGACAGTGGACATCCTTGTCTTGTTACAGATCTTAATGGGAATGCTTTCAGCTTTTCAACATTGAGAATGATATTGGCTGTGGGCTTGTCACATATGGCCTTTATGATGTTGAGGTATGTTCCTTGTATCCCGACTATTTCAAGGGCCTTTATCATAAATGGGTGTTGTACATTGTCGAATGCTTTCTCAGCATCTATAGATATTATCACATGGTTTTTATATTTCTTTTTGTTGATGTGTTGGATTACATCAATTGATTTTCATATGTTGAACCATCTTTGTGTCCCTGGAATAAATCCTACTTGATCGTGGTGAATTATCTTATGGATGCATTGTTGGATTCTGTTGGCAAGGATTTTGTTGAGGATTTTTGCATCAGTGTTCATTAGGGAGATTGGCCTGTAATTTTGTTTTTTTGTGCTGTCTTTGTTTGGTTTTGGTATTAGTGTAATGTTGGCTTCGTAGAACGTATTTGGTAGTATTCCTTCTTTTTCAATTTTTTCCTAGAGTTTGTATAGAATAGGCACTAATTCACTGCTGAACGTTTGGTAGAATTAATTTGTGAAGCTGCCTGGGCGTGGGCTTTTGTTTAGGAGGAGTGCTTTGATTACTGCTTCAACTTCGCTGCTTGTAATTGATATGTTTATTTGTTCTATTTCTTCTTTGTCCAGCTTTAGATGATTATATTGTTCTAGGAATTTGTCCATCTCTTCTAGGTTGTTGAATTTGTTTGTATATAAGTGTTCATAGTAATCTCCGATTATTCTTTTGATTTCTACTGAGTCTGTTGTGATTTCTCCTCTTTCATTTATAATCCTATTTATAATCCTATGTGTTTTTTCTCCCATTTTTTCTCTGTGAGCCTTGCTAGAGGTTTGTCTATTTTGTTTATTTTTTCAAAGAAATAACTTTTGGTTTCATTGATCTTTTGCAATGTTTTTTAAATTTCCAATTCGTTTATTTCTGCTTGGAATTTCTTATTTCCTTTCTTCTACTGGCTTTAGGATTTTTTTGTTGTTCTTTTTCTAGCTCTTTGAGAGGTGAGATTAGGTTGTTTCTTTGAGTTCTTTCTTGTTTCTTGATATGAGCCTCTATTGCTATATATTTACCTCTTATTACTGCTTTTGCTGCATCCCATACAATCTGGAAAGTGGTGTCCTCATTGTCGTTAAACTCAAAGTATTTTTTAATTTCTTCTTTGATCTCCTCATTAGTCCAGTGGTCTTCCAGTAGTGTGGATTTCAATCTCCATGAAGTGGGAGGGTTCCATGTTTCCTTTTCATGATTTCTAGCTTGGTGCCTTTATGATCGGAGATTATAGTTGGAATTATTTTGATTTTCATGTATCTGTTGATGTTTGTCTTGTGGCCCAGTATGTGATCGATTCTGAAGAATGACCCATGTGCGCTTGAGAAAATGCATACTCATATTTTTTTGGGTGCAGTGTCCTATAGATGTCTGTTAAGTCCATGAGTTCTATGTGTTTATTTAGGGCTCTAATGTCTTTGTTTATTTTTTGTCTCATTGATCTGTCCATTGGTGAGAGTGGGGTGTTGAAGTCTGCCACTATATATGTATTTTCTTTAATGTCTGTTTTCAGAGCTGATAATAATTGTCTAACATATTTTGGTGCCCCTTCATTTGGTGAGTATATGTTGATGAGTGTTATATCTTCCTGATGTATTGTCCCCTTGATCATAATGTAGTGTCCATCTATTTTACATTTTTATTATTTCTTTTCTTAAGATAGTCTTTTCTACAGCCCCCCTAGCCATTCCACCCCTTCTCCTGAAGACCTTCCTTAATTCCTGGTATATTAGTTTGCCAGGGATGCTATAACAAAATATTACAGCCTGTGTGGCTTAAACAGCAAAACTAAACTCATAATTCTGCAGACCAGAGGTTTAAGATCAAGGTTTGAGCAGGTTTTATTTCTCCTGAGGCCTCTGTCTCAGGTTTGCATGGGCATCTTCACATGGCCATCCCTCTGCACCTGGAACCCCTGACATCTCTGTGTGTCTTAATCTTCTCTACTTACAATTACACCACTCAGATTAGATTAAGAAGCCTACCTTAAAGGCATCATTTTAGCTAAATTAATTATTTAAAGGCCCTGTCTCTAACCACAGTCATATAGGAGACAAAATACAATCTTAGTTTGTAACACCTGGTTTACGTTAGGTCCTGTGTACATCTAGAGCATGCTGACCTAGAGCATGTCAGAACACATACCATATTTTTACAGTTACTATTTATTCATAAAAGTTTATCCAACTAGACCACATGTTGCTTCTCAACACTGGATTCCCATCCCAGCATGGCAAAACTTGATTTATCTAGTAAGTAATTTATTGGATTCTGTGAAAACTTGTTACCTATTCTGCCTAGAAAAATACCACAAAATTGTCTGTTAAATACTTAAAGTTATCATGACTTTTTTTTTACCATAAAAGTTAGAAGTGACGGCCTCTCTGGTGGCACAGTGGTTGAGCGCTGGGCTGCGAAGCTGCCCGCAGCCTCTGCAGAGCTGGTTCAATCCCTGGCCACCAGAGAGGGTCCCATATGGTGCGCAGACCTCTCCTGTTTCATCCGCTGCTCCCCTCAGCAGTGTACTTCATCAGTCTGCCTGTTCTGCTCCCTGCTCTGGCTCTGGTGAATTCTCTCACCCTCCCACACTTCTGATTTTACCCAGTGCTTGTATAAATAAATAAATAAATCTTAATAAAAAAAGAAACCCCATGACGAAAGGAAAAATACAGCAAGACACATAATAGTAAAGCTCCAAAGAATCCAAGACAAGGAAAAAATAATGAAGCTGACAAGAGGGAAGAAACAGATAACATTCAAAGGAAAACCAATCAGACTGACATCAGACTTCTCTGAAGAAACACTACGGGCAAGGAGAGAGTGGAGGGACATAGTCAACAGACTCCAAGTAAACAGATGCCAACCAAGAATACTCTATCCTGCAAAACTCTCCTTCCTCTATGAAGAAAGAATAAGGACCTTACCAGACAAACAGAAACTCTGGAATTTCATTACAACTAAACCCCCACTCCAAAAAATACTACAAGGAGTCCTAAAGCCAGAACCTCAAAGGGATGAATAACAAGTGAAAGAAGGTCAAAAAAAAGTTATTAAAAGAATAAATAAATAAAATCAAAGGAAAGACAAACACAATGGCAAATACAGATGCTAACATATCAATATTAACTCTAATGTAAATGGACTAAACTCTTCAATAAAAAGACACAGAGTTGCAGGCTGGATTAAGAAACAAAACCCAACCTTTTGCTGTCTCCAGGAAACACATTTAGCTGCAAAAGATAAAAATAGACTCAAAGGATGGAAAACAATCCTACAAGCAAATGGACCAAAAAAGAAAGCAGGAACACCTATACATATATCAATTAAAACAGATTTCAAACTCAAAAAGGTAAAAAGAGACCCCCAACGGTCACTACATTATGATCAAGGGGACAATACTTCAAGAAGAAATAACACTCATTAACATATATTCACCAAACGAAGGAGCACCAAAATATATCAGACAACTATTATCATCTTTGAAAATAGACATCAGAGAAAACACATACATAGTGGGAGACTTCAACACACTACTGTCAACAATGGATAGATCAATGAGACAAAAAATAAGTAAAGACACTGAAGCTCTAAATAAGGATCTAGAGTGCTTGGGCTTAACAGACATCTATAGAACACTAAACCCAAAAAAATCTGAGTACACATTTTTCTCAAGTGCACACAGATCATTCTCCAGGATCGATCACATACTGAGACCCAAGACAAACATCAACAGATACACCAAGATTGAAATCATATCAACCATCTTTTCTGACTATGAAGGCATCAAACTAGAAATAAACCATAAGAAGAAGGCAAGGAAATCTCCTCCCTCATGGAGATTGAAAACCACACTACTGGAAGACTACTGGACTAATGAGGAGATCAAAGACAAAATTAAAAAATTCTTTGAATTGAATGACAAGGAGGACACCAATTTCCTAAATGTATGGGATGCAGCACAAGCAGTAATAAGAGGAAAATATATAGCAATAGAGGCTCACATCAAGAAACAAGAAAGAACTCAAAGAAACAACCTAATCTCGAAGCTCAAAGATCTCAAAAAAAGAACCACAACAACAAAAAACCCCAAAACCAGTAGAAGAAAAGAAATAATAAAAATCAAAGCAGAAATAAATGAAATTGAAACTAAAAAAAAATCCAAAAGATCAATGAAACCAAGAGCTGATTCTTTGAAAAAATAAATAAAATAGACAAACCCCTAGCCAGGCTCACATAGGAAAAAAGGGAGAAAGCACAAATAAACAGGATCATAAATGAAATAGGAGAAATCACAACGGACACAGCAGAAATCAAAAGAATAATCAGAAACTACTATGAACAGTTATATGGAAAAAAGTTCAACAATCTAGAGGAGATGGACAAACTCCTACAACTCTACAATCACCCAAAGCTAGATAAAGAAAAATAGAACACCTAAACAGACCAATTGCAAGCAGCGAAATTGAAATGGTAATCAAAAACCTCCCCAAAAACAAAATCCCAGGACCTGATGGATTTACAAATGAATTCTACCAAACTTTCAGAAATGAATTAATGCCTATCCTTCACAAATTCTTCCAAAAAATTGAGAAGGAAGGGATAACACCAAACACGTTCTAGGAAGCCAACATTACACTAATACCAAAACCAAACAAGGACAACACAAAAAAAGAAAAGTACAGGCCAATCTCCCTAGTGAACACTGATGCAAAAATCCTCAATAAAATTTTAGCTATCAGAATCCAACAACATATCCATAAGATAATTCACCACAACCAAGTAGGATTCATTCCAGGAACACAAGGATGGTTCAACATACAAAATCAATCAACATTATTCAACACATCAACAAAAAGAAATATAAAAACCATATGATAATATCAATAGATGCCGAGAAAGCTTTTGACAAAGTGCAACACCCATTCATGATAGAAGCCCTTGAAATTCTTGGGATACAAGGAACATACCTCAACACATAAAGGCCATATATGACAAGCCAACAGCTAGTATCATTCTCAATGGCAAAAGCTGACAGCATTGCCATTAAGATCTGGAACAATACAAGGATGTCCACTCTCACCACTGCTTTTCAATATATACTGGAAGGCCTAGCCAGAGCAATAAGACAAGAGAAAGACATACAAGGAATCCAAATAGGAAAAGAAGTCAAACTATCATTATTTGCAGATGAGATGATAATATACATAGAGAACCCCAAAAACTCCACAGAAAAACTAATTCAAGTAATCAATCAGTTCAGTAAAGTGGCAGAATACGAAAACAACATGCAAAAATTGGTAGCCTTCCAATACACAAACAATAAATCTGAAGAATAAGAAATAAAAAAAAACCCCATTCCCTTTATTATCAAAACAAACAAAAAAAAAACAAATACTTGGGAATAAATCTAACAAAAGAGGTAAAGGACCTATACAAAGAAAACTATAAAACACTTAAAAGAAATAGAAGAAGACACAAAGAAATGGAAAGAAAGACATCCCCTGCTCATGGATTGGAAGAATTAACATTATTAAAATGGCCATACTACCAAAAGCAATCTACAGATTCAATGCTATTCCAATAAAAATTTCAATGTCATTCTTCAAAGAAATAGAACAATTATTGATGAAATTCATATGGAATCACCAAAAACCCCGAATAGCCAAAGATCTCCTGAAAAAAAAAAAGAATGGAATGGAGGCATCACACTCCCAGACTTCAAACTATACTACAAAGCCATAATCATCAAAACTGCATGGTATTGGACCAAGAACAGACATACAGACCAATGGAATGGAATAGAAAACCCAGAAATAAACCCACAGATTTATGGTCAACTAATCTTTGACAAAGGCGCAAAGAATATGCATTGGAGCAAAAAAAGTTTGTTCAATAAATGGTGCTGGGAAAACTGGTTCACAACACACAAAAGAATGAAGCTTGACTACTACCTAACACAATGCACAAAAACCAACTCAAAATGGATTAAAGAACTAGACATAAGACCTGAAACCATAAAATACATAGAAGGAAATATAGGCACAATACTGCATGATATGCACAGCAAAGACATCTTTACAGACACATCACCCAAAGCAGTGATAGTGAAGGCAAAGATAAACAGCTGGGACTACGTCAGATTAAAGAGCTTCTGCACAGCAAAAGAGACAATAACAAAAACAAAGACAAACCCCACCGACTGGGAGAACATTTTTGCACACAACACTAATGATAAAGGACTGATCACAAAAATCTGCAAAGAGCTGATGAGACTCAACAACAACAAAGTAAATTATCCAGTCAAAAAATGGGCAGAAGAGCTAAAAAGAAACTTCTCTGAAGAGGAAATGCAAATGGCCAACAGGCATATGAAAAAATGTTCAACATCACTTGTCATCAGGGAAATGCAAATCAAAACTACCATGAGATACCATCTTACACCAGTGAGAATGGCACATATTAAAAAAACTAGCAACAGCAAATGTTGGCGAGGGTGTGGAGAAAAAGGAACTCTTCTACACTGTTGGTGGGAGTGCAAACTGGTCCAACCACTATGGAGAGCTGTGTGGAGATTTCTGGACCTACTAAACATAGAGCTTCCATATGATCCAGCTTGTGTGTCTCAGCAGCAACTATACTCAAATACCTGCGCGTTTTGTCAAGAGGTTTCTTTGTGTTGAAATGTAAAAAAAAAAACAAGTAAGCAAACTTAATTTTTCATGTTCTACATCATATGTAGAATATGTACTCTTTCTCCTTCAGAGCTACCTAAGTGAGATTTATATTCCTTAATATGAAAAAAGACTTGTCCAACTTGCACTCATCAAATCCAGATAAATCTTCTTTATGAACCTTGGGGAAGATCTTTAGACCCTAAATTGTGGACAGGTAGTGTACTTGCAAGTTAATTAAAATATCATACTTTGTGCTCAGCCTTGCAAGATTTGTTATTTGCAAGTTATAAATTAACTTTATCTTGTCAATAATTTCAATCTGTCCTAAAACAAATGGACATTGGACTATAAATTACCCTAATGAAAGTATCCTATGTTCATTCACACCGAAACACCATAGTTGTGAAAAAGTTGAATTTATATGTAATTTACAAGGAGTCATGAGGTATTTCAAGGTGGAGCCATGCTGTCACCTTAATAGTGGCATATAAAACAAACAGCAGTTTAATCTAGGAAGTGGTAATTTATAACTATGGAGTACTCACTGAAGTCCAACCATTAATTTTATAAGATGTTCTTTTCCAAAGAGGAATTTGTCAAGATAGGCATTTACTAAGCACAGGTTAATGGATGAAAAAGCAGATTTTTGGTTTTCTAAGGGCAAAGTAACCCAGTACAAAAGAACACATAAAAATAAAATTAACAATATTAGTTACAAAATCATTCAACACTAGTCATACAGTCAGGACAAATCATTCACTTGCTTTTGCCTCTTCCCTTTTTGATTTTTTTTTTTTTTTGGCCTTGGATCATTCTTTCCACATTAAACCAATTTTAAAATACCAGTCATGCTTCTAACCTTGTTATTACCAAAATTTATTAATGTAAGTAACAAATCAAGTAACAGTAATTAAGTTCATTTGTGTAAATTTCTAGAATTATTTGCCTTTTCAATAACTCTTCAATTCTATCATAAACTTTTCATCTAAAGGGCCTCCCCTGGTGGCTCAGCAGTAGAGCGCTGGGCTGCAAAGCTGCCTACAATCTCTGCAGTGCCGGTTCGATTCCTGGCTGCCAGTCCCACATGGCGCAACAGACCTCTCCTGCCGCGCCCGCTGCTCCCCTCAGCAGTGTATTTCGTCAGTCTGCCTGTTCTCTTCCCTGCTCTGGCTCTGGTGAATTCTCTCATCCTCTAGCACTTCTGACTATACCCAGTGCTTGTATAAATAAATCTTTAAAAAAAAACAAAACTTTTCATCTAAAAATGATAGTTTAAGTAAAAAAAAAACAAAACAAAACAAAAGCTTCAGGTAACTGGGAATTTCAAAGGAATTTCTAACAATTTTGTTGAGTTTACCAACTTCTGGATATAGACAAATTTCAACTTTTATTCCTATCAGTTTCTGCCATGATTTTGCAAGTATTTACGTAGCCTGCATTCTAAGGTCTCCATTTGATGGGTGTGTAGAATTTTTTTCCTCATCTTAGCTTAATATTCAAAAAAATTTACTGTAAGAGATTGCAGACAGCTTCACTAAAATTTTTGAAACTTCACATTCTTTAATCCAACCCATAAAACTTGCTTATACGGAGTCCCAAGTGTCTTTACTGATTCAAGTTTACTTATATTAAGTATAATAGCAATTCAACTGTTTCTTTCTGTCTTACTAGAATCTTTACAAATCAAGGGACTTTCTTCACTAGCATAGAGTTGTACTCTATAGCTCTGATCACTAGGTTAAGAAACTGGAAGCTAAAGATGATAGTAAACACCCACAAGCAAAAACAATATTTTAAAGCTTATTTTGAAAAGGCACTAACTGGAAATGGTAGAGATAATTCAACATGTTCTTTCAGCCTACTGCTTGATTTCTATAAAGGGTCAAAGACTGCTGTCTTCTCAAATACACCAGGAATTTGTGGCATTGTGCCAGGGGTATATGTGATGATTTTTTTCCTCTGAAACATCAGTTTTACTCAAGTATGTTTTAGAAGAAAATTTTGGGTAATTTAACTTGGTAAATAATTTCAAACATTATTTTATATTAACATCAAAATGGAGAGATCACAGAGTAGGATGCAAATTACAAAACATTTTAAAAATACAATACATTCTTAAGCAAACACACTAAACTCCTAAAATTTTAAATTTGTCGGGGGTATCTTCTGCGACCAGAGGAGGGATTATGTTCCTTTCTGCTCATTCATCGGGGTCCTTTGATGGTAAAACTAAGAAACATTGGCCATCTAAGAATCATGTACTGTGGGTTCTACCTCTAGCATTGCCACTGAATTATTGCGGGACTTTAGGCAAGTCCTATTCTTCTCTAGGACTGTGTAATAACATTGTAAAAGTGGCCTTCAGCTTGGCTTCTTCCAGCTCTATCTAGTTTTGAAGTTTATTCCCATTCAATTACTGCTATTGGATTAATGTTCACAATGAAAGAAATTTTAGTTGTTAAGGGGAATTTTCCTAGTATTAATGTACATTTTATCTCAGGTTCAAAAATAAGAATCCCCTTTACACAACACTTTCACTTTCAAGAATCACTGGAGTGTCCCAGATTTAAGATCATAAATCTATATTCAGTATGAGAAGAGTTGACTGATTAAAACAGGAGAGTGGGACAGAGGGAATAAAGAAAGTGGAAAAATACTCTACTAAAAGTTCAAACAACTTTTATGGCTAGAAACCAGTAATAGATGGCCTGTAGTTCACTCTCATTGCTGCCGTGTATTTCTAAAGCTTGTGCTTGGAGCAGGATATGAAAGGGTTTCTTTAGAAAGCAGTCACACACTCTAGGCCTTTCATGAGCCACACACACTGTGCTGTTGTCCCAGGCACAGCCCTCCTGCTGCACCAAAGCTGATTTCTTAAAGGGCAGTTTGTGCAGTAGATGTGCAAAGTAAATTTCCATCACTTTAGCTCTCCTTTTTCTGCCTTCAGAGGAGTTTACTTATAAAAAGCCTCATTCCCTAGTACAACATGTCTATGTTTTCCACTTGCTTGTATTGGTAATTAAATCAGTTTCATAATACCAGTTGTGAATGTAGCTTTTCAACTTGAAAGTAGGATAAATGAAGGCTGGAATGTGTTTTGCCAAAGAAAGAAGAAAAAGTCAATGACTCTTGTCCAAGCCAAAGGAAACTCCCACTCGCTCAAAATCTCTCTCTCTCTCACACACACACACACACACACACACACACACACACACAAACACAAACACGAATGCTCAAATATCCAAAACTCTTCTAGAATATTGTGCAAAAATATTTGATGATGTGAAATTAAGAGCATCATACCCTCAGCATTAAATATATTTATTGATCTGCATTGGCTATATACAGTGTATAACAGTAAGAGGCTCATTCATTTATTTATTCATTGGTAGGAGTTTTACAAGTGGGTAAGACAGAAATAAGGCTTTCCTGGCAGATGAAAGAGTATGAATATACTGCCTCATGCAGTATAAGAACATTAGCCACAGGTGACTATTTAAAATGAAATTTAAATTTATTCAAATTAATAATCAGTTTCTTAGTCTCACTCGTCATATTCCAAGTGCTTGGTAGCCACACATGGCTGGTGACTACACACATACAAAATTGGACAACACACATACAGAATACTTCATCATCCTGTAAGTTCCCTTGACATGCTGGGAGTATGGAGAGGCTATTAGCCCCTCCCATCCCTGCCTGTACCAACTTAAAACAATTTTGAATAAATGATATTTGCTTGTAAGTTCTAAAGTGTGACCCAAAGAATCGTTGGTGACCTGCTGGTACTTTTTAAAGACTGATGAGGTTAAGTTCTTCTAAATATCTATATTACAATATGAAATGTTGGGAGAATGAATTAATGATTTATTTAAATGTGCTCTCTAAAATTCTCCCTATGCAGAACTAGATAGCATTTCACTGAAACATTTTTAGTCCTTCCAGTCATTTAGTTTGTGATTGGGTGAGTTTGTTTAAAAGGAAAGTGAAAATGGGTTGGGAAGATAATAGATTTTAGTCTTTTTGAGGGGGCTTATGCATGAAATTTTGGACTGTGCTAACAGGCCAAGAGAATCTTTCTTTTTTCATAGCAAATATGTCTATCCAGTAATGAATTTGAAAGGGACATCTAGGTACTTTCTCTAAAACCCCAGGAAAGAAAGTCAAATGTCACTTAGGGTGAAGATCTTAATTTTCCTGTTTGCTTAAGTAAGGCTACATACTTACTTATTTAGCCTCCTATTGTTTTTCAAAATGTGCATCTTTATCACCCATTCTACTGCTCATCCTTCTATCACCCCTGAAATCCTGAGTCTGGACAAAATCCATCAGTGACATTTTTGCTAAGTGAATTGAGAAATCACTTGGAAAGAAACCACGGTAATTATAATAGTTAAGAAATGGTAAGTTTAGAACAAGGAGCTATCATCTATCTGGACTTGTATTCAAGTCTGTGAATTTCCCAAAACAATATGATACTCATCACAACCTCTGTGTAGGCTGTGCATTACTTGAGGGGGACACTTGTAAGAGAGTGTTATTCACACTATAGATAATCATAGATTTGATACTTATAACAATAATAAAAACAATTTTCCAGAAGATGGCGGTAAAGTATCTTGTTTTCAAAAAAATCAATATAGTATGACAATTTTCTGCAGGTGAGAATATATTATCTTGAGGAATAAGTGCCTTTTTGTGATTTACACCAAAGCATGAGATGGCTTGTCACTTGTTCCTGGCCCTGTATAAAATTATATCCCTATTATCAGTGAAAATGAATAATGCAGTTTAATAGAAAAGGAGAAAAATTATCAAAGATATATATTCAAATTCTAGCCTCCAAAATGCTGACATTGTTAAAATAATAATGTTATCAATATATTGTATGTGATATACAGTATAAGGGAGAATAGTATAATTCAAGCTTTCCTAGGCTTCATGGAACCATGGGTACAAATGATTAATGTAAATAGAGGGCAACTCTTCAATTTTGAGGAATATTTTTCTGTTTCCCTAAAAGACTCCCTGACTTATATCAACTATCTTTCACTTTGGTTCCCCCCAAAGAAAATATATCAAACTACTGTAATTTTACAGAGGAAAAGGTTGCATAGGAAAAGAAGTTCCAAATTCACCTTGTGGCGTACTTAAATAATTCTGTTGTTACTCAGAACTAGGGTTTTCTGGCTGAGACACTATGTGAATGACACCAGTGCTTTTTCTTGTGGGGCAGTTTTGTCATGGCAATATTTCTTTCATGTTTCATTTACTCCAGAAATTATCATCTTCCTCTTGCTTTTTCTGTCTCCCCCTTCCTCCCTTTCGTCGTCTTCTTTTTTTTTAAAAAAAGATTTATTTGTTTATACAAGAACAGGGTACAGGCCAGATTTGCAGGAGGGTGAGAGGATTCACCAGAGACAGAGCGGGGAACAGAACAGGCAGACTGACGAAACACTCTGCTGAGGGGAGCAGTGGGCTCACAGGAGAGGTCTCCCACGCCATGTGGGATTCTTGCAGGCCGGTCGGCCGGGATCAAACCCACCCTGCGGAGGCTGCGGACAGCTTCACAGTGCGGCGCTCAACCGCCTGCGCCTCCAGGGAGACCCCATTTCTTCTTGTTAAGCAAAATCAATATAGGACGGAATGAATGGGTGATGGGGTAAACCATGTAGTGCTATATTAATGTACACTGTTACTCATGCTATTTTAGAGTATGTCAAGAAGTGGAATGGAGGGTAAGGATGTACATATAATCTTGATTTTTAAACAAGGGCAGAAAAAGATGCAGGCATTGATTTTGGTGCACACTGAGTTTGTGACAGTTTGCTACAATCCTGCATGCAATTGGATGTTCCTGAAAATATTCTTGGGTTTTTAAGTTTTGAAATTGAAATTTCAAATCCTTTGAGAAATATTGCTTAAACTGAAGGTAAGTGTTACATCGGGCAACACCACACTGACAAAGACAGGGAGTCGTGGACCAGGCAACATAATGCAGGATGCTGCTTAACAGCAAGATCCTGGCTGTTTTAATTGATAGAAAAATCATACCGCATCAGCTACGTAGGTTAGGAGGACAAGGAGTAAAGGATGGGTGAAACTCAGGAAGTCATTTAGGGCTTGAGGGGACATGAGTCTGCTGACCATGTTACCTGCTTGATGACCAAGTGTTGTAATCGAAACCAGACCCCAGATCCCTGGCCATGGTCCCGATCTAATCAACAAGGCATTGCACTGGTCTGCTTCCGGGGTCCCTTGTCATGTATCTGTCCTCACTCCCATCCCCCTTGGGCATTCCCGGTCATATCTCTTGATGCATACACTTCCCACAGTGATCAAGCTTATGAAAGGCACCTTGTAAGGTTTGGTGCCTATGGCTGACTGACTGGTTCTGAAGGACAGTTCTGACCTTGTGTAGGAATGCAGAACTGCAGGTACTATAATGGCAGCCGAACAGGCCGCTTAAGTTTAGCAGACCCACAGGTAGGTATAACATTTAGGGCATTTTAACTGGAAAGAAAAGTTCCGATCACAGATCTAGCAGCTAAGTGACTCCTTTGGTGCTGGAAGTCACGCCTCACTCACCTGCTAAGAGGATGGGGATGGAATCTGTTTTGTAGGGAGGGTTTAGGAGGACAAAGGAGAAGAGCTGTCATGTAAGACTTGGTGACCAAATAGTTACCTAACAATTACTATGTCCCTGAAACATTTAAAAACAGATAATATCAGCTAATATAATAAGCCCCATGTGAGCAGTAATATTTAGAACCTTATTTAAATAATGTCAGGAGGCAGAGGGTATCCACCCACATATGCTGACATCAGCAAACTACAGGACCCAGAGTACCTTGCATCTCCCGCTATTGCCCCCTCCTGTGGCTGCCAGAGGTTATATAAGGGCTGGTTACACTTGGCTTGGGAGGAGCACGTAGGTTGCTGTGAATACACCGTCCCTCTGCTCTGTCTTCCACTGTTTGTTTCCAAATAAACCCTTGTTTGTTGTTGAAATAATTGCTTTTGGTTGAGGTCCACACCCATTAAGAGGGACATGTGATGACAATTTTACTGCCAAAGAAACTGAGATGTGAGGAATTAATTCATCTGTCGAAGATCATGTAGCTAGCAGAAGAATTTGAGACTTCAACCCTGGCAGTCCTGCTCTAGAGCCAGCATTTCTAACCATACACTGCTTTGTCTTTCAAATATGGACTTGAACACCTGTGTATCAAGATGTGAAAGTGAGCATTTGGGCCAATACTTTAAGACCACATATACCAGAGATGAACATGAATGGCCAGACCCAAGTGCACTTTTTTCGAAGTAGGTTGTCAAGAACATTTGAGAACTTTTTGATTCTTTACCAGCACTGGTGTAAAATATAGAGTTGGGAGAGTCAGGAAATGTATAGAGAGATTTTGGGGGGGAAGTTGTTGCCATGTTTTTCTATATTTTTAAGGGGACAGCCGGGGTATTCCTAAAAGTGAAAGATAAAGTGTCTTAAACAGACACTCAAAGAATTGACAGGTGTATCCCACCTATGTAGGCCCACACCCTACTCCAGGTGCCCGCCATCAGGCATGCACTCAGGACTGCAGGGATCCAGCATCAATCCTATTGGCAGGAGGGCAGAAAAGTCCGACAATTATTTACCTTACAGACAGTACCAGCAAAACAAGAATCTGTCCCTTTCCCCTTGCTGCCCTTCCTTTCTTCAACCCTGTAAAGAGAGGTGAACCGTGACATAAGCTGAATAGGTGAAAGAGAGCATAACTAAATTCCTTTGAAATTTCTTCCCTCAATGGGTGGCAGTGATGAAAAGGAAGATTTAACTACTTAATTAACACTGATTTTGCAACTTAAATTACCATCAAACTTTTATTACCTGAATGTGATCAGAAAAGTCAGGAGATTTCTAAACTCTAAGGACAAGAGAAGCACTTCCATTGAATATGTTTAAAGAGGGAGAGTAAGACCTAAGTTCTTTTTGTTTCATGTTGTAGTGGCAGGATGGCATAGAGCAGGATCTCTATGACCCAAGCAGACAGGGTAAGGGAGAGTCCTGGAGCCCTCGGTGGCTTTTATAGGGTGTAAGGGCAGGACGGGCCACAGTGCAGGTTTTCTATGATTCTATGCAGACCGGGTAAAGGAGGAGTGAGTCCTGGAGACCTCGGTGGGTTTTGCAGGCTTTTATTGGGATTTACCAGGCTGTAGGGTAAAGAAAATATCAGGCTTTTCTGCCCTTCCGCCATCAGGATAGATGATGGATCCTTGTCCTGAATGCATGCCTGATGGCGGGCACCTGGAATAGGGTGTGGGCATAGGTAGATGGGATTCAGCTGAGTTAAGACTGTGCTTTTAAGGGCGGCGTCATGGGGACGCCGGCAGCAGCAGCAGTAGCAGCAGCAGCAGTAGAAGCCGAAGCCGAAAGAGAAGCCGAGAAGCAGCAGAACTAACGCCAGAGAGAGCCCAGATAGAGTAAAGACCTGCCAGCCTCCCAGCCCCCCAGCCAGCACCCCTCCCTGCCATATGCCTGGTGAACCCCAATAAAAGACCTGCAAAAACCCACTAAGGACTCTGACTTCTCCTTTACCCGGTCTGCATGGGATCAGAAAACCTGCACTGTATCCAGTCCTGCCCTTTACACAGGCACACAGCAGGCAGGGGTGCTGCGGAGCTGGGAGGCTGGCAGGCCTCCCAGCCCCCTGCAAGTCTTCACTGTCTGGGCTCTCCCGCGTTTTCTGGTAGTCTCTGCTACTCTGCTCTCTTGCTTCTCAGCTTCTGCTGGCATCCCTGTGACGCTGCCCTTAAAAGCACAGTCTTAGCCCAGGTGAATCTCATCTACCTATGCCCACACCCTTTTCCAGATGCCCGCCATCAGGCATGCATTCAGGACCACATGGTTCCATCATCCATCCTAATGGCGGGAGGGCAGAAAAGCCTGATACTGTTTACCTTACCCTACACGGGGTTGTATTGTGTTTACCAGGTATCTGGCAGGCAGGGGTGCCAGGGGCCCAGGAGGCTGGCAGGCCTCCTAGCCCCCAGCGAATCTTCATTCCTTCTGGGGTTTTCTGGCGTTCTCTCATGGTTTTGCTCTCTTGTTTGTTCTGGTTCATTCTGGTCTCTTTCACTCTGCTGGCGTCCCCGTGACACTGCCCAGTCTCTCAGCCCAGGTGCACCCACCTATGCATGCCCATGCCCCACTCCAGGTGTGCACTCCTGAAGACATGCATTTAATCTAATGGCAGGAAGGCAGAGAAGCCTGATACTTTACTTACCCTACACATGTACCTTATATGTGTGGTACAAAAACTTATTTTTATTACATGAAGCAGTTAATTTCTGTAAACCAGCTCTACAGTTTTTTTCTTAAATAGCAATGTTTATTATGAAAAAGAGAGATTTTTCAAAGCTTGAAATTCCTTTTACAACATGACCCACATTTAATTCTTAGCCAGTGAACAATTTTTCCCTAATCATTTTTGTAAAGCTGAGGTATAATAAAGCGGTATAAAATTTTCCTAATATGTCCTAATCTTGGTTCTTGTCACACTTAAATGACTGTATCATTTCTAAAGAATTGTGATTCACAAGCAGCTTTATTTTCCATGTTTAAATGGGCTCTGAAAGACAAGTTATTGTTATCATTATTCTGAATTTTCATCTCAACTTGTTTTGGAATACAATATGTTTTGCTCTTTACCTGTATCTCATCTTCCTGTCCGTATTCAGCTTTTTATATTTGTTTTTGTATTCTATAAGGGCCTGGTGTAAAACCAGTCTAATGTTTTCAGTTGACATTGGAATCCAAGTCCCATATTACAAAGCATTGTATCAAATTAAAAAAAAAAGTGGGGACAATGATGTGAGAGCAGAAGAAAGCCTTCAGAAGCAGCTTTGAAGAGTTCAGCTATTATATGCTTAGTAAGGAAAAATGAGGCATGATCCTTGACCTTAAGAAGTTTAGTAGAATTTAGTTGAAAACTAAACATTAAGCATTTCCTAACAAAGTTGCTTGTACAATAAAAAATGGAGTGAAGGCATGACTAAAGGAAGCTTGGAAGTTCAGAGAAGAGGGCAGTGGTCACAGGGTAAAGTAGTCACAGCTTCAGAAAGGAAATAAGCTGGCTTGGCTATTTGCACAAAGAGGAAATTCTGGATAATTTGTGATGAGGAGAAGCAGGGCTTGGATTTTTTTTTTTTTTATTTATCTGTTTAGTTATTTGAGCATTCAATGCCTTGCCTCTAGGAGAGGCCTTTCCTAACTATTGATTTCAAAATCTCTTTTACCCCATTATTCTCAATCTCTTTAATCTGCTTTATTTTCTGCACATAATTTGTCATGGCCTGAATTTTTATTTTTTGTCTACTTGTTTATTTTCTATGTCTTCCACTAGAATACAAATTCCAGGAGACTAGAAACCTTTATCTGACTTTTCATTCCTCTGTCCCCATACCTAGAACTGAGTCGTCTAATACAATAGCCACTAACTACATGTGACTATTTAATGTAAATTAACTAAAATTAAATAAAATAAACATTCATTTCCTCAGTTACATTACTGATATTTCTTTTTTTTTAAAGATTTATTTATTTATGCATAAAAGAACTGGGGTGTAGGCCAGAGGTGGAGGGGGTGAGAGGATTTACCAGAGACAGAGGGAGAGTAGAACAGGCACATTTACTGAAATACACTGCTGAGGGGAGCAGCCCACATGACAGGAGAGGTCTGCTGTGACATGTGGGTTAGCTCCCTGGGCAGGAGTCAAACTCAAGCCACAGCAGTGATTACATGGGAGTGCTGAGACTTAACTCCTATGCCACTAGGGAGGCCCACATTAGTGAAATTTCAAGTGTCAATAGTGTTTGCATGTCACTAGTGTCTGCATATTAGGCTGTGTAGATACAGAGCATTTCTACCACTGTAGAAAGTTCTATGGACAGTGCTAATTCAGAATAATGACTGGCATTCAGGAAGGGCTCAATAAATATTTAATGAATGAGAATAAATTTTAAAAATCTGATAAATTTGCCTCTTGAATCTCCTGTTTTCTCATCTGTTAGATGAGGAAAACAATGATTACACGATTGTGAATATCAAATGAGGTAAAGCACAATAACACTATATACTAGAATGACACGAATGTAAGTTATTATAATTCGGGCTTCCCTAGGCCTCCTGGATCCCTGGGTACAATGTGACTATGTAAATAGGAAGTACTCAAATTTCACTGACTCTTGTCTTTGTCTACAGAACATGCACAGGTTTTTGAGGCCCTTTCTGATATTTGTGCCTTGAAGCCCCATAATGTCCACTCTTGCCAGCAACTTTGCTTCACAAGGTTGAACCCATGCATAGCTGTCTACAGAAATATGCACATTCACAATTAAACAAAAAATCTACAGGCTGAAACACCCCAGATTTGAGAATTAGATTCAACCACATCAGAGTGTGTTTGATCCCCTAGAAATCCATGGGGACCCATAGCAATGTTTAATTCTCCAGTCTCAATTTAAAAAAGAAGTCCTTTTTATAACAGGTAAAATATTTTAACAGATAAATTTCAGGTGTGTATTATAGATACTTAATTCTTAAAAGAAGTATTTTAATAATTTAATTCTTAAAAGTAAGTAGAAGTCATTTAAGAGCGGGGCAAAATCTTCTCCCTGATAAGTACTCAGCAGGCTTAGGTCCCCTTGATGTCATCCCATTGCCATCTGAAAGCTTTCTTGCCTCTGGGCACCAAGAGTCCCAGGCTACTACCTGATACCCTTCTCCCTCCACAGGCAACCATTTCTCCAAGGATTCCTACTTCCATTTAGTGAAAAAAGTCAATTAAAGACCAATACTTGAGTATGTTTTAAGGTCAGATATGTAATACTGTGTGTTGTTGATCTTAGACCATTTCAGAGAGCAGAGCTGAAAAACACCTTTTTTTTTATGAAAAGGTGTGAGTTCTTACTGATATTTTAAATTTCATTCTAATGGCATAGCATTCCTCTTTAAACTCTTTGTTTCCATAATTAAACCTTTATTTTCTCTTATAGTGAAATCTTTGGCCAAACAAAATCAACCTATTTGATTTATGTAAAAATACAAAAAATAGCTAAAAATAGCAATATGAAACTGAGATGAAAAATTATCAAATGAAGTTCAGGATTTTCATTGTAGTTTTTTCTTTTTTTTTAAAATGACTTGTAGGGTAAGGAAAAATGTCAGGCTTTTCTGCCCTCCCGCCATCAGGACAGATGATGGATCCTTGTGGTCCTGAATGCATGCCTGATGGCGGGCACCTGGAATAGGGTGTGGGCATAGGTAGATGGGATTCACCTGGGCTGAGACTGGTCTTTTAAGGTCGGCGTCACGGGAACGCCAGCAGAAGCCAAGCAGAAGCCGAAAGAGAAGCTGAGAAAGAAGCAAGAGAAGCAGAAGCCGAGAGAAGGCCGGAGAGCGATAGAGTGAAGACTTGCTGGGGGCTGGGAGGCCTGCCAACCTCCTGGCCCCCCAGCACCCCTGCCTGCCATGTGCCTAGTGAACCCCAATAAAAAACCTGCAAAAACCACTGAGGACTCTGACTCCTCCTTTACCCGGTCTGCATGGGATCAGAAAACCTGCACTGTGTCCAGTCTTGCCCCTACATGACCTTTTTTCTTTTTCAAGATTTATTTATTTATACAAGAATTGGGGTACAGTCCAGAGGAGTGGGAGGGTGAGAGGATTCACCAGAGCCAGAGCTGGGAACAGAACAGGCAGACTGACGAAATACACTGCTGAGGGGATAAGTGGGCGAGACAGGCGAGGTCTGCTTCACCATGTGGGACTCTCGCTGGCTGGCCAGGATAGAACCACCGCTACAGAGGCTGCAGACAGCTTCACAGCGCGGTGCTCAACTGCCTGCGCCACTAGGGGAGACCCTGTATTTTTTTCTGTCCTTGCCATATGACTCAGGAAGTGTGCTCTCTAGAGTTACTGTAGTTCCTGTGTTGTAGGGTGTATGAGCATTTCGGCTTGAAGTACTGACATTCAAATAACTGTTTTTAAAAGATGGCAACTTTTAACTACTAGTTCCTTCTTGGTAGCAATATTAAGCTACTAAAGGAATATAAAAATTAATCATAACCTACTTTATGAAATGAATGAAAAAGTTTAAGGAATTTAACCTCTGAAGTCTGTTCCAACTTTAATTTAGCCTTCTGATTCATTTTCAGTGGTTGAATACTTGGCTATAAATGCAAGATTTTTAGTAAGGAAATTTTGCCTGTGAAAAACCATTCTGCCTAATAATATTTAATTTCTAATTATATTAGAATCCACGTGTTTTCATTTGCTTATTTCAGTTTTGACTTTACTCAGTTAAAAGCTTCCTTTTCTGTACTATGGGCTTGTCTCTCATACTTGAGTCTCATATTACACAAACTCAACTACCAAAGAGTAACTATCACAAATATATAGGCAAAGTATATTAAAATCAAATTCAATTTAAGTTAATTAAAAGAAAAGAAAATATGTCAAAGATTACGTGTTTGTTTATTTTTAAAAATTGATTTTTTTTTTTACAATGTTTGCTTTCTTTTCTCAGGTGTAGTCCCCATGGACTTTCTACCACCAATTCACCCATACTCCATCACCGTAGTTCCTTGTGTTCTTCCCACCCTCACCCTGGCAAAAAATGGAAACAATCCAAAATGTCCAAAAATAGATGACCAGATCAAGAAGATGTGGTGTGTGTGTGTGTGTGTGTATATATATATATATATATATATATATATATATATATATAAAGGAATATTATACTGCAATCAAAAAGATAACCTAATGCCATTCACAACAACATGGATGGAGCTAGAAGGAATTATGCTCAGTGAAATAAGTCAGGAGGAAAAAGAAAAATATCAGATGGTTTCACTTATAGGAGGAATATAGGGAAACCAAAGGAGGCACCAAGAGTAAAGAAATAATAACAATACAAAACACAACAAAACCAAAAAACAATAGAGACCAGGCCAAGATTACATATTTAAACTTCAGGAAGTTTATGTGAAAATCTCTTGATAAATTCATCTGAATTTCAGGCTACCAGAGTTTAATTAGAATCATTTCATAATCATCTGCTTTTAACAATTATGGAATTCAGAAGTCCAGTTGGAAAAAAGAAATCACACTAGATATTTCAACAGGGAATTTAAAAAAATTAGTTCAATGGTAGCCGGAAGACTGAAAAGCAAGAGGAGAGAAATGAGGTGCCAGTAACATTAGGAGGTAGTTACCACCCTTAGGATGGTGGTAATGCAAGACTATTTGGAAGTTATTAATATTAGAAGCTCAGAGGAGGGTCCCAGGAGACCTAATGCTTAATCCCCTTGGTAGGTGGCTGTCCCTTTCCTCTCTGTGAGTGTGAGAAGCAGTGTCTAGGTGATACAGAAAAGCTGGCAATGGAACCAATGGAGGTCACTAGTGGGAATGCTACGGTCAGCAAACAACATTCATTTTTCTCCTCCTTCTGTTTCCCAGTTTTCCTCTAGTGTCTCTGCTGGTAGAACTCAATAGGAAGCAGCTTCTGCATTACAAACAATTTGTAAGAGTGGATTTGAAGCAGAGATACAATAGCCCAATAATAACTGGCACAGTCTAAACACTCCCTCAGACTATAATTGTACTTTTATACCACAATCGCAAAGTCTGAGCTTTCTCCTAAGAGGCACTTCTCTCCCTCACACAGGTGCTTTTATTCTTTCCTCTCAAAGGGAAGACAGAGCAACTGATAAGTCATTGCACCCATCTTGGGAAAGCACTTTTGGTGTACATGTTTAATTCAGTCTACCTTTGACCTGGATATTCTCTAATCTGAAGATTAATTATAAATTGAAGCACTATCAACAATATTTTCATAAAATCATAAGGGAAAGAAGGAGGGAGGTAAAAGATTAGATAACATACCCACATGTATGTATGCAGATAAAAATAAGAAAAATACTTGACTACTATAGTCTTTGTTTCTGTTAATAATCAGAAGAAGATAGTATTAATTACTTCCTTTTCCAACTACTGTTGCAAATTCACCCTCATCCAGCATCTCAGCTGTTCAAGGTTTTACGTGTGCTTGCGTTTTTCTCTTGGTAGGGGTGGGAATAAGGGTAAGAATGGGGTGAACTAAACATTTATTCTTGAGGGATATAAATCATACAAAATCAAATCCTACATTATCACTTTATTGAAGTATAACTTACATGTAATGCACACATTTAAGTGTAAATTTCAGTGAATTTTGATAGTCTATGCACAACTACCATAATTAAGATACAGAATATATTTACTATCGCCAAATTTCTCTTGTGACCTACCAAGGCAATCTCATGCACCACCAGACCAAATCAATCACTTATTCCAATCCTTATAGATATTTGACTTTTTAGAGTTGGATATAAATTGAATCATAGATACACAGTACTCTTGTATTTGACTTTCTTTCTTTCTTTCTTTCTTTCTTTCTTTCTTTCTTTCTTTCTTTCTTTCTTTCTTTCTTTCTTTCTTTCTTTCTTTCTTTCTTTCTTTCTTTCTTTCTTTCTTTCTTTCTTTCTTTCTTTCTTTCTTTCTTTCTTTCTATCTCTCTCTCTCTTCCTCCTTCCCTCCCTCCCTCCCTCCCTCCCTCCCTCCCTCCCTCCCTCCCTCCCTCCCTCCCTCCCTCCCTCCCTTCCTTCCTTCCTTCCTTCCTTCCTTCCTTCCTTCCTTCCTTCCTTCCTTCCTTCCTTCCTTCCTTCCTTTTCATTTATTTATTTAATGAAATGTTATCATGTCACCATTGATTTGCAATATTATATATTTTGGGGAGGAACTCTTGTAACTTCTATGTGTGTATAGCAGCAACTTACCTCTGTCAAAATTCCAGTGCCATTCCCATTATCAGGTTGATGCCCTCAACCTCTGATGACCTCCTCTTCTCACTGGGACCACTATATTTTTCAGAGTTGAATAGTTATGTTTGTGTGAATTGTTCACTTTAATTATTTTTATTCCACATATAGGAGATACCATCTGGTAATTGCCTTCACTTTCTGACATATTTTGCTACCATCCTTGGTGTTGCAAAAGGCATGATTCATCTTTTCAAATTAAATTATTTTTATTGCTATAACATTGATTTACAACACTGTGTGTTTCAGGGGTATAGGTTCACACCTCTTTAGATGTATGTTATCTTACCACATCCGCCACCAAAGCACCAATAACCTCACCCTTGTCCAATGGGTCCTCTTCCCCTTATGCTACCCATTCCACTCTCCTGCTTTTGTAGCTTCAATTCCACAGTTTCTAGTTTCATTCTTTTGTGTGTGACTGTTCACATTTATTGAAGAGATTTTTTTCTCCATTGTATACTCTTGACTCCTTTGTTGTAAATTAGCTGTCTATGTAAGTGTGGATTTATGTGTAGTCTCACATTTCTATTTTATTGATCTTTGTCTATTTCTATTCCAATTCCATACTGTTGTGATTACTATTAGCTTTTTATTATAGTTTGAAGACCCAAAGTGTTCTTTTTGTTAAGATTGCTTTAACAATTGTGGATCTTTTGTGATTCCATACAAATTTCAATAATGTTAACTATTTTTTTGTAGAATGCCATTGAAATGTTGATAGGGATTTCACTGACTCTATATATTACTTTGGGTAATAAAATAATAATAATAATAAATAATAATTCTTTGAACCCATGAGCGGGGAATATCTTTCCATTTCCTGTGTCTTCTGCTTCTTTTAACAATGCCTTATAGTTTTTACTGTGTAGGTTTTCCACCATCTTTGTTAGGTTTATTCTAAGTGTTTATTTCTTTTTGATGTGATTGCAAATGATATTGTTTCCTTGATTTCTATAGACCAGTATCTTTGATGAACACAGTCCTTTCTCTTTTATCATTGCTTGCATATAGGAACACAACAGATATTTATATAATTTTGTAGTTTTTCACATCACTCTACCGATTTATTGTTTCTAATAGTTTTTTAGTGGAGTCTTTACAGTTCTCTATGTATATTATCACGTCCTCTGCGTATATTATCATGTCCTCTGCAATTGCCTTTAAATGTTTGTTGAAAAACAGCAGACTGTGTATAACTACAGACTCAAAGATCACAGTCCTAGGCATCCTCTTATCCAATGTCTGAGATGATTGTTTTCTCTATTTTGGGGTTTCTCTAGTCTTTAAGGCAGGGGTTTAAAGTTTGCTCCTCTTACTCCATCTTGACCAGAAGCAGAAATTCCCTGTACTGTAACCCTTAAGATTCTTTCTTTTTTTTAAAAAAAAGATTTATTTATACAAGAACCGGGATATAGGCCAGATGTGCAGGAGAGTGAGAGGATTCACCAGAGACAGATTGAGGAACAGAACAGGCAGACTGACGAAATATACTGATGAGGGGAGCAGTGGGTGAGAAAGGAGAGGTCTGCTTGCCATGTGGGTTGCTCTGAGGCCAGTGAGGATGGAACCAGCACTGCAGAGGCTGCAGACAGCTTCACAGCGCTGTGCTTAACCTGCTGTGCCACCAGGGAGGCCTAAGATTATTTCTTATTGATATTCATCATGTCTTTAGCATTGTCCCATTAAAAACAATACTGAAATAAACAATCTTGTTTATGTCCCTTTGTGTCTACTTGTTAGTATTTTTGTACAACAGATCACTAGGACTGGAATTGCAAAGCCGGAGCGCAAACATTTTGTAACCCATGACTATAGCCAAAAGACTGTCAGAGGTTGTGCTCCCTGGAGGGGGTTGCCAGTGAGGATAGACAGCCCCAAGGAAAATGCTAAAAGTGGGGTGGAGCAACTGATAAGTAATATAAGTGACTGCAGAAAGGGGGCAGGCAGTTTTCCTAATTTAGCATTCGTGGTTGGCCCATTTGGGTGCAGATCTTCCAGAAGGCTGTTGTGGCCTGGTGCAGAAGACGCAGACCTGGAGCCAGACATCTCATTGAGCTGTGGCCTGGTGAAGAAGGGGAAGATATCAGTGTCTTGCTGAGAAGTGTGTGTGGCTACTTGTGGGGTCCTTGGGCCACTATTGTTTTGAGTGTCTCTTGTCTGGTGGTGTTCTCGGGCATCCCAGGAACTCATGGAGTATCTCCTGTTGCGTCTTTTTGTGGCAGCCTCTGCCGCTGAACACATGTGAACTTACTGGAAAAAGGGAGGCTTTTACTCAGACCCAGAGTTAGAGTAAATAAGACCCCCTTCCCCTGTGCACTGTACTGGATAGTCAATGACGGGTAAGATCGGGGGCAGACTAAAAAAGGCACTGGCTAGCCACATGTCTGTGACTCCTGACGACCTAAGACAGGCGCAGTCCCCTCAGCATATGCCTGCAAGCTCGAGCTAGGCATCGAGGCCGCAGTAAAAAGCCCCTCCATTGCTTGAGAACATGGCTGCTGCAGAACGTCATCAAGAAAACAGGCCTGCTGGACTTACCAATGGAACAGTTTAACTATTAACCAGTGGGTCATTGCTCCTGCATAGAAACACCTTAGCAACTATAACTATAATAATCTAATAACTCACTTGCTTTCTCATATCTGTGTAATCTCCTTTTTGGAAATATATGACAAAGAACATGATTTGTGTTAATATTAGCTCTTAAGTAACCATAATACTTCTCACATGAGACAATACAATAATAAATTTCTTACATGCATAAAAATTGCTGTGTGATTACCTGAAATAACATATAGACTAGAATAAATATTATCTTGTTACAAAATCTGCTAAGCTGAAACCTTGGAAATAGAACAAGAAAAACTAGCTTAAAGAATGTTGTTCCGTGTAATCATAAATAATTGTGTAGGTTTAGATTCCTGTAATCATTACCATGAGATTGTTTTTTGTACTTTACTATGCAACACTGACCACGTCTACAATGATAGATAGCATGATGTCTTATGTATTAGTAATCACCTCACGCTGAGAAAAAATTAACTTGTATGAAATTATCCATTGTTAAAAAATGTATAAAAATGTATAATGATTTGAGCACATTACATTCAGATCTTCACTCTTGAAGTGTGTCTGTCTGTCATTTATGCGCCGAATCCTTGACCATCCTGCACGAGTTTCACATCCCTGGGACAGCCTTGCCAGTCTACCGCTGCGCTGGTCCGCGGCATCTTTTGTTGTCTACATGAATAGAAACTTGGCCTACAGTCTGGTTGCTGCGTGTCCACAGTACCAGGAAGATGCCATCTTGGACACATGGCCTGTTGTTTGGGAGAGGAGCTCTGGGTCCTCAGTGGAGAAAGACGCCATTTTAACTGGTTTTGTACAGGATTGAATAACACTGGACATGGCTTTGGCTAAGTTAAAGGCCATTATTGGCCTCAGTAACTCTTTGTTTTTCCTTGGTTTGTTAAATAAATCCCTTTATGGTTATTCCCTGAGCCTGAGTAGTCTTGTAATTGTGTGTGAGGGTGAAGAACTCAGACAGTGACCAGTAAGCTATTTGGGCAGTGTCCTTAGCTGGGTTTAGTGCTCCTTGCTGCTATGTATCAATTTTAAAATTTGAACTGTGACTTGTGTGAGATTTTCACTTACTTGCAAACTGACAAGATAGTCCAGAAGACATGAGATCCCTGGATTAGATATGAGTACATAACTCACAGCAAAAGCAATAGCCAGAATGTCAGCACATAAGCACTGGTTCTTACAGCACCAAGTCCCTCAGGACTACCTGGAGGGCCAGATCAGCCTTGCACTTGCAACAGTCAAGGGTCAGGGCTCAACATTTCTTTTCAGCATAGAGCCAGCTCAGTACTGAGCAGTAAATAAGCCTGTCCTCCACCTCAGTCCCAGGGTAGTCTGGCTCTTCCCTGATCACTTACTTACCTCTATCAGTAGCTACCGAAACTACTCAACATCAGGAGATGGATGGTTAAGCCTTGCCATTCCATGCGATCAGAAAAAAAGCACAGGGATACTCAGGGTTTGTGGCTGATTGCTTTCCCAACAGTGTATAGTAACATTTCTCTCTCTTTCCTGCCTTCAATTGTGTGGGAAAGAGTTTTATGTCTGAAAGACTTCATTGCCAAATGGGATTATATCAATCTTTGTAATTTTAACCCACTTGGTGGGTGAATAATGACACCTTTTGGTGTTATTTTTCATTTCTACTGAGAGTTGATCATCTTTTCAAGTGTTTATTGGTAACTTGAGAAATTGTTTAAAACTAATGCCGCCCGTTGACATTCCTCTTTCATATTCAACTTGGAGAAAACAAATAAAGGAAGCGCTCCATTTGTCACGTGAGTCTTTGTGAGTTTTGGACATTTCACCTACTCTGCTGTCTACTTATCTTGAACTGAATGACTGTGTTATTTCCTTTCTGTTTGTGTTGAGTAGACACAAACTGTAGTACGATGGCCTTTTCTTTTCGACCGTTTGTTTGTTTCTGGGTTCCAAAATGAACCCGCCGTCAGGCACAGGCACATTTCCTTTTTCTTATGCGTAAGCCATTGGCCTCTCTCAGGAGGAAGTACAATTCAAACAACGCCACTCCTCACAGTCCCCTTAACTACACGGTCTGTAACGCAATTCAAATGAGTCTTCATGCGGAGCTTTCCTTTTCTGTGGCCCCAAAGTTCCTAGACCTTAGTTCTTATTTGTGGACAAAGGCGGTGTGTCTCGTTCTAGAAACGAATTGTAGCGTCAGATCATCAGCAACCACTCTTAGTGTTATGACCAGCACTGATATGTTTGAGGAAGTGCTAATGTCTTCTCACTGGAAGGTCTAGTGCCAATTTCTTTGGGATCCCGAATCGCCGAGGCTTGTGCCAACCACACACGCTGATTTTAGAGTACACGTTGAAAATTAAAAAAACAAAAATATTGAATTACTAATTCCCAGGTGTCTGATCCTCGCGCTTTCCAGCAGGTGTTCCCTCACCTGCCTCCACCCGCCCCGCGGCTCCGCCCGCGCCGTGACCCCCACCCCGCAGAGGCGTCAGGCCCGCCCGGGGCCGGGTCTGGAGCCTATCGCGGCCCGCGCGCCCGCCCCGGGCCTTGCGGAGCCAATGGGCGCGGGTCGCTCCCGCCCCGCCCGCCCCGGGCGCGGAGTCGGCGCCGGGAGCGGGCGGCCCCCAGGCTGTGGGCGCTCGCGGCGCGGGGCAGGGAGGCGGCCGGGCCATGGCGTCCCCAGCGGCCGGCGCGGTGGTGATCGTTGGCAGGTAAACGGCCCGAGTCGCCGCGCGCCTGACGCCGGGAGGTGCCGGGCCGCCGTGGCCCGCGCGGGGCCTGCGCGTCGCGGCCGCGGGGGGGGGCGCCGGGGCCTGTCCCCGCGCGAGGTGGACGCGGCGTGGGGGCGCCCGCCTCCCGCCCTCGGGGCTCCCGGCGGGAGCCCCAGACCCCCGGCCCGGGAGGAGCGTCCGGGCGGCCGCGTCACTCCCGGCCGCCGAGAGCTGTTTCCTTTCACTTGGTGCGCGGGAGCCGTCGGCGCGGGGGCGCTGGCAGCGCCGCGCGCGATCGCCCGCCCGTCCGCCAGCAACTACCGACGGGCGTGGGAGCCAGTGCCTTTAACCAAATAAAGTCTGGGACCGATTCTCCATAACCGTTTTCTTATCCACTGCTTTGTAGGGACCAGATAACTGAGATTAAGCCGTTTGCCTCCGGACGCGGTCTGGGACGCGCCGAGCCCGAGGGCCGACGCTCGCCCTCGGACGAGGCTGCCTGCGGGGCTGGGGGTGCGCTGCGGGCTGGTCCTGGGCGTGCAGCTCCCGGGAACCGGCGCCCAGCGACACAGGGACGCTCCCGTCTCGTGCGGAAGGCGCTATTTGCAGAAGAGAGCTCTGGATACGGTTGCCAGCCAGGGAGTGTTAGTTTAACGGCCTATCTCCATCCAAAGTTTTGTGGTTTGTACTTCCACACACACCCACGTTTAAAACTCTTGCTGTTTTCATTTTTTTAGGAAAGGCATTTATGTGTGCCTTATCATGGGTAAGTTGCAGAGTTGTTAATACCTGATGTTGATAGAAACACCTTTTTTGAGGGGATGGGTGAAGCAGCGATGTACCCCATCATGTCACTGAGGTGTTGGCCCTGCCAGAGAACAATTCTAAGTGCCAGGGTTTTTCCCTTAGAACTCTGTTGCTTCGAGCAACACCACACTAATAAAGACACGGGAGTCATGGAGCAGGCTGCCCAAGGCAAGATGCTTCTGAGAGCAAGATCCTGGACAATTTTATTGATAGAGTAATCGTAGAGCATCATAGCATTGTGCGTTTGGAGGACAAGGAGAAAGGATGGGTGAAACTCAGGAATGGCATCTAGGGCTTGGGGGGACATGAGTCTGCTGACCATGTTATCAGCTTGATGACCAAGTGTTGTAATCGAAACTGGACCCCAGACCCCAGGCCATAGTCCTAATCTTAGCAACAAGGCATTCCACTGATTCGCTTCTGGGGTCCCTTGTCATATATATCGGTCCTCCTCCCCCCGGGCGTTCCTGGTCATACCTCTTGGTGCATACTCTTCCCAGAGTGATCAAGCTTTCTGCTCTTGATTGTTATGAAAGGCACCTTGCAAGGTTTGGCTCATATGACTGTGACTGGACAGTTCTGACCTTTGCATAGGAATGCAGAACTGCAGGTGACCATACTGGTGGCTGAGCAGGCTGCTTAAGTCTAGCAGCTGCTTAAGTCTAGCAGACCCAGAGAACTCAATGAAGGAAAGACTGAGGATGCTTTTTGTCAACATTCTTTTGCTCACAGAGCAGTGGAATGAATTGTTCCCTTGTCCCTTCTAGGTACTCGACTGCTTAGTGAAAGAATATTTAAAAAAAAATCACAATTGTGTACTTTGCACTAACTATTATGCTGGTCTTGCAGTTTAGTTTTCAGGGTCAAGGACTGGAGTAGTGTTCTGCCTGCACCTCATAAATGATAAGTGAAGTTTGTATCAAGGAACTGCTGTGAGGGATGGGGGGAGGGTGGTAGTGTCATTTGTTTCAGATTCCTCGAGCAAGGTTGCTGGGGAATTAGGTGGGCAAACTTTATTTACAGAAATTAGCACAGGATAGAAGTCCTGTCTATCCCCACACCTTCAGCACCCCAACAAACATCACTTCTGCTTCTAGTATAGTGCTTTTCGCTCCTCTCCTTCTCCCCTCCCTCCTTTCTTCCCTCTCACATGCTCTCTCCTGGCCCCCTTGGTGATTCCAATGAACATCCACTAAAAAAAGAGGGGGGGGGGTGCTGGGGAATGTAAATTATTGGTAATTTGCTAAAACCTGGTTGAGTTTCATTTTTTTTATTCCAACAGACCAAAATACACATTTCAATTTCAGGAATAAAAAAAGCCCAATAAGGACATTGTTCTTGTCAATTTCCAGATTCCCTCTTAATAATACTTGCTAGAAAGTCTCTAATCTGTTTTCTTTGATCTTGTCATAAAGGCCACTCTTCCTCAGGGCCACTTAGCTTTCCTTGTGAGCATCCAGTGTGAGTACCTTCAGAATAGTAGGCTTGGGTGAGTATGGGTATGTTTTTGAAGAATTAAGAAAGGAGAGAAAATCCTGGGTCTGAAGGAACAGAAAGACAGGGAAAAATTTGGTAATGACAATTTAAAAAAAATGGGAGTAGAAGTAGGTATCCCCAAGATGTTTGAGTGATGTTCTCAGTATTTCTTTTGTGAGCCTTACATATCTACTACAGAGGAACTTACCTCTGAAACAATGTGTTTCTGGTTAACTGAATTCCACATTCTTTTGTATACTGCATTCTGTTTACCCAAATTTGAGGCCTTGAGCTTGTTTTAAAATAAGGAGCTGAAGGTATTCCACCCCGTCTAAGGAAGCCCAAAGTTGTCTTATTACTGGTGTCTCATGTGGCCTCTCTCTCCTGTCCCCCTTTTCTTTGCATATTCCTTCAGGATTGAGTTTAGGGGCCATCTCCTCCAGAAATTTTGCTTCTGGCACCTCCCCTCAGGATAGAAATTGTGTCATCATAGATTCAATGGCCATCCTGCCTAGTAGACAGCTGTTTAAGAGTTTTTATTAGAGATTGCATTTAGTCGAAATTGCAATGTGAAGGGCTTGCTAGGATGTTGCTTTATAGCAAATAATGCATCAACATTCATTTTCTTCAATTTTAAAATTTGACTTTGTGTTGACTATGTACATTTTGTAGGAATTTTCCTAGACCTGATTTTTTTTCCTTGTGTTTCCTTAGATGTTTTCCTATTTTTGCATAGAAACACACAGACATAATCATAGACACACAGGCATATATACAGATGCACAGAACAGACTCACTCAAACATTAAATGTGCCCTTCCTAGGAAATACTTAATAGCTGTTATTGGCAAATATTCCATAGCCAACTTAGATAAAGAGTATAGGAACAATTTTACTTCAATTTTTGCCTAGCAAGTAACTATAGAATAGAAAGATAATTTTAAAAGTATCTAGAGTGGACTTATTCAAAGCTAAGTTTTAGTGATAAACCAGAATTGAGTCAGTTTTACTGCTTAACTTTTCTGCTGCTTTGCCATTGTATAAATGAATAAATGTTCATTTGCAGTAGTCTTTTCAAGTACCTACTGAAATTTATGAATTTAGAACCTTGAAGTCAAAATGATAAGGACCTGTTCTTTTGTCCGTGGGTATCTAGGGATTCAGAAAAAATAAGATGTCAAGGCTCTAAGGACAGGAAGCTAATTGTATTGGGGCCCATGGTAAAGTAAATGCTGACAATAAGAAAGCTGACTGGAGCTGAGACACTGAACTTTCATTCTGGGGCTGTACAATCTGATCTTTTACAATATTAGTGGGCTCCATAGGGCTCCTGTCTGCTGCTGGCTCACCTTTCCTGTTTCCCTTGCTTCTTAATCTTGTATGTTGCTGCCAGCCCCAACACTATAATCATTCAACTTCAGTGCCTGATGATGACCCAGGGTTTCCATATTTTATATCAATTTTCAGGAGAGGAAATGTGATTGACTCAACTCCTCTAACATAGAGTGCTGGTAAGCCCACTGATTGGCTGCTACAGGTCAAATGTCTGCTTTACATTCAATCACCAAGGATGTGTGTGGGAGAAGGGGTCTCTGCTGGTTGCCAGGGGCAGTTTTTCACGTGGTCCTGTGGAGGAATATGGATGATAGAGGCAATGAAATTTACTATAATAAATTTACTTTATCAACCCACTATATGGGATATAACTAATTTTTCTCCAACTTTTTATTATGAAAATTATTAAACACACAGAAAATTTGAATATATGGAAAAGATTACCCATACAATCACTTCTGTATCTGATAGTTGTTGAAAATTTGCTATATTTGCCTTATCTGTATATAATTTAATTTATTTAGGGTTTTTTATTTTTGGGGTAGTAAAAGTTCTATGAATGAATATAGGTGTGTCCATATGAAGCTAAAATAAATTCTGGTAGTAAAATTCCTAGGTCAATATTATAAAATTTACAGTTTTGAGTTAGGTTCTTGGACAGATTCCAGATACTTTACACCAGTTGATATTCCCCAGTAGGTTGTGAGTAACCATTTCCCCCTAAATTCAACCAACGCTGCGTATGGTCAGTTTTTTAAGTCTCTTCCATTTGATGTGTATTTTATTTTCTATAGTTCGCTTAAGGGAGTAGACTATATTTTCAGGTTAGTTTGTTCACATACTTTATTCAGGTTTTCTTTCCTATAAATCTTCTGGATTTATAGGAGTTTTGTATATTTGTATATTATAAATATTATTTGCTCTTGGATATTTGTCTTTTTTTGTGATAAAGTGATTAATTTATTTGGTAACCAATATTCAAGCATGAGGACCATGGTGGCTTGGAAAATTGTAAAAATGTCTCATTGAAAGGTTGGAAACTACTCTTGCAGTGTGAACACTTGCTCAAATTTATAGGTGAAGAACTCTAGCCCACTTGGAGATGTGACTTATTTCTCGATGGTCCCAGCATAGTGTTACTGACTTCACAAACAGGAATTCATCCCCTTCATTGGAAGCCAATGACAATAACCAGGGTAGGTATAGCAGAGCAAGATCCTTACTGTCCGGCTGACAGTGGAGAGAGGGAAACTGATGTTGCAGAGCACATTTTCTCCCCAGGCTTGGGTTGAAGTTATGACTTTGGGGCAGGCAATGTCTCTACGTGCTTGGTGTTCTGGGTGGGAGTAAGTTAGCAGCATTTTTCCATTACATGCCTGTACACAGTTCGCATGTCTCATTATAATGTTAAGTCTCCACCCCTTAGTGTTATAATGAAGCAAAAGTGTACCTTTAGGGTACTCATCATATTTTGAGAGCACTAATTGGGGCCAGTTATTTCTCAGTTTCAGCTGTTAGCATTCTTTTTCCTGTAAGAGAACATAATTGGGAATATGTCTTTTTTTTGACAACACTGTCCTTACTTGGGCAGCTGTAATAGTAGCGTAGTTGAAGCTATAATTAAGTCCTAATACTAAACTACTAAGGCAAAAGAATTGTTTAAGTCAATTATTTAAGTCACCACTGCTCATTAGAAAAATCATGTGAGCCAACTATGTAATTAAATTTCTAGTTGTTACCTAAAAAAGTAAAAAGAAACATGGAATTAATTATAATGATATATTTATTTAACATAATTTTCCAAAATAGTATTGTTTCAACAGATAGAATATAAAATATTATCAATAAAGTAGTTAGAATTTTTTTTTTTGGATTGTCTCAAAAATTCATTGTAGTTTATCTTTAGATTAGCCACATTTTAAGTGGGGGCACTGTGTAAGGCTCCCACACTGGACATTGTCAGTGTAAACATTGATGTAACTTTTGTTCATCAGGAAGGCAGATCTTCAGAGAGCTTCTTCCTCCCCATCTTTTGTATCTCCCCCTGCAATGCTGGCTCATTTGAGAGGTACTTACATTTATTTTCAAAAGGCAAGTCAAGTTGTGGAAGGAGCTCTACTTAATGAGATGACTCTATTATGTTCACTTTTGTGGGAAGCCTTTTCTGCAAAAGCAGCAACAGCAGTCTGGCCTTTTATAAAGAGCCCAGTGTAGGCACCTCATTCACTACTTTTGTCAGTCTGCTAGCCATTTCTGGTACCCGTGCCATGCATTTGCAATTCCTTTTCCTTTTCACTGATCCTCTCAAATTTCATTGTGTGGCAGGCAGAGGATGTAAAGGGACCTGGTAGATAGGAGGAATCTGCTGCGGAGGCCACCTTAGAGGTCAGGTGGAGCTCACATCCCTGAGGGAGAGCTGTGACAGGGCCCAGTGCTGACTGTACCAGGTGAAGGATTCTGCATGTATTGATGAGATTTGTCATCTTGTAGGGGGTTGGCATTTTCTTAAAAAACAAATTGAAAGCAAAATAATTTTCATTAAAAACTATTTAGGGGCCTCCCTGGTGGTACAGGAGTTAAAGACACAGCACTATTAAGCTAGTGCCAGCCACTGTAGCACTGAGCAGCCTGGCCAGGGAGCTAACCCACATGACATGGCAGACCTCTCCTGTCTTGCCTGCTGTTCCCCTCAGCAGTGTATTTCAGTAGATCGACTGTTCTGCTCCCTGCTCTGTCTCTGGTGAATCCTCTCACCCCCAACATCTCTGGTCTACACTCCAGCTCTTGTAAATAAATAAATCTTTTAAAAGTATTTAATGAATTACATCATACATATAACAATGTGCAGAAATTGTATTTACAGCTCAGTGATCACCACAGAGTGATACCACTATAATTCCACTGTGAAAAATGGGGGCAAGATGTATGTTAATTAATTGTTCTCTTAACTAACCACCTTACAGTTTGCAAATTGTAAGACTCATTCTAGGAGTAGTTCAAGTGTGTGTGTGTGTGTGTGTGTGTGTGTTTGAAGAAGGGAAAGAAAAAAAGTTCATACAGGGACTGTCTCTTTCAAATTCAGGCTTGTGCTCTGTAGGGTTTCTATTCTCATAGGGTCTAGAATAGCTCTGGATAATAGAACTTTCTACAAAGATGAAAATGTTCTGTAAATACAGTTGTACTGGATGGTAGCCACTGTCACATGTGGCGATTGAGTACTTGAAACGTGTCTAGTCTACTGAGGAACTGAATATTAAAATTTAATTTTAATTAATTTTTTCATTTATATCAAATACTTTATATGTTGCCATATATTTTATGCTACACATTTATATATTTATAACTATAAATTGTATATTTATATTAAAGGTAGCTGAATGTGGCTAGAGTGCACCAAAGTGGACAGTTTAGATTTAGAGCTCTGAGAGTTGATAACAAATTCGTGTGTACATAATGCATAAATTATAAAATATATTAATTGGTAACGATTTCAGTACTATAGAAGAATATGGAATAAAATCTGTGTAATCCTGTTTGTTCCCTTCTCCAGAAATGGAGTAGAGGTGATTTCAGTTGTTCTCACTGTTTTTTTCAACAAAGGGCTTCACATAAGAGTGTAACAAGATCCCTCCCAATGACCCTTATACATATTAAAGGCTTAGCTCAAGTGGGCCTTGTGCGAAAGCTTTGAAGCTTGAATAGCACTTCTGTGGCATTAGCAGGATTTTCAGGCCAATAGGTGGCATACTAAGCTCTTCCCTTTGGTTGCTTGAGTCCAAGCCTAACAGAGCTGTGGGGATTATAACTATCTCTGGTGTGTTTAGAATTTGAACTGCAAATCAGCTGAATTAGGAGAGACAGGGAAGGGAAGATGAGAGAGGAAAATACTTTTTGAAACCCCCCATGTAACTACTATTATAGCCTCCCTTCCCCACAACAGCTGATATAGTTACTATAATGAAATAACATCTTATTGGAGACAAGGTTGCCCTACTGGTTAAGTCTGCTTGCAAACTAGTAACAGCCTGTTTCTGTTTTCTGATGGCTGTCTGAGGAGCTGGGAAGCTGAGACTCCACACAGGGCTTTATTAATTAAACCTAGCAGGGAGTGTGAACATCATACTTGCATTGGTCTCTCCTCTTCCCAAGTTTCAGGGGGGCAGCATGGAGAAGAGCCAGGGCCTGAATTCTGGGCATACCCATAAGACATACAGGTGCTCGTTGAAAAGTACATCCCACAAGTCAGAGCCTGGCTGTGTCTGCCCGTCCTCATAGTCCTCTAAGTGGGGAGTATGTTGCTGCAGTGCGACCAGGATATGACAGGTGCATCACATTCTGAGAAGCTTCCTATTTAGAGAACTCTGGAGAGAAAGTTGTTGATTTGTCTTTGAATTGAATGGGTAGTAGCAGGAACAGTTTGCAGATCAGGTGCAACTTGCTTTTGATATTCCAAGTGCAATTGAAAACTCTCAAGATTGAAAGAAAAGTGGAGCAGGCTTTCCTCCTCACCAAGTTACTAAAACTTCTCTTGTCACAGACCCCACCCATTTGGTGACCGAGTGGTCATTTCTCAATTTTGACCCAGATGGCGACTCTCTTCTCTTTGAGGCTCCCTTTCATGTCCCTGTCACCCCTCATCTCGTTTTCCTTGAAGCTACTTTTTGTCTCCATATCCTCCTCCACTAAAGTTGAAGAGTCCCAAGGCTCAATTCTTTGACTTTATCAACATTTGCTTCCTTCATAATCTCGAGTTTTTAAATACCAGGTCTGCGTAGTAATCCTCAAATTAATATCCTCAGTCCAAACCTTTCCCTTTAACCTATACCAGTTAAACATCTGAGACAAACATTGTATATTGGACTGTCCCTAATCTACTCCATTGGTGGTCTTCACCATCAGAATGACATCTCTGCCCTTCTCAATAACACTTCGATCATCCTCAATGATTTTTCGTCATACCAAAGGCAACCCACTAGCAATCCTGTGGACTGTGCCTTGCAAGTATCGTGTAATTAGAACTCAACCCTACTTCTCATCATCACCTCTGCTTCTATGTAGTCCGACATATTATTCCATCATGCAGTAGCCTCCTGACTCCTAACTGGTCTTTTTACTCCCATCTTTGCCTTGCCTCTTTAGGTCTTAATAAAGCAACTAGGACTTTCCTTTTAAATCTGAAGTCAGACATGTCTTTCTGCTCTTACCTTCTATGAGCAACACATCTCAATCAGAATAAAAATGAAAATCTCCAAATGGCCTTTGAAGCACTCTGTCTACCATCTGTTTTCTCAGCCCTACCCTCCTTTCCTTCTTTCCCTTTCAGCTTCCTCAGCATTGTTCATCTGGACTGTACAACACTCAACCCAGATTTTAGCACCCGCTACTCCCTCTGCTGGGAATGTTCTCCCACATCCCCTCATGGTCAGTTCCCTTAGACCTCCTTCAATTCTTTGTTAACATGTCACCTTCCCAGTGAGCAAGTTCCTTGAATTACTTAAAATTTTCTCTGCTTCCCAGTCCCCACTCCCCTACTCACTGTCCCACTTCCCTGCTCTTTCCCCCTAATGCTTTTTACTTTTTAGTATGCGATCTAATTTACTTATTTAGTTTATATGCCTACCCAGTTTAAACTCTGTGGGACAGGCATTTCAGTTGTTTACTACTGTATACCAGTGCCTGCAACAGTTACCTGGTAGTTAGTAGGCACTCTTTAAATATTTTTTCTTTTTTTTTTTAATAGGGGTATGTTATTTATTTGTTTGTTTGTTTGTTTGCTTGTTTATACATGCACTGGGTACAGTCAGAAGCCCAGGAGGGCGAGAGAATTCACCAGAGCCAGAGCAGGGAGCAGAGCAGGCAGAAGGACCGAAGTACACTGTTGAGGGGAGCAGCGGGCGGCAGGAGAGGTCTGTGTGCCATGTGGGACCCTCCTCTGGTGGCCAGGGAGCAGCCGGAGATCGAACCGGTGCCGCAGAGGCCGCGGGCAGTTTTGCAACCCAGTGCTCAACCGCTGCGCCAACCGGGGAGGCCCTAAATATTTTTTTCAGTGAATGATTGGCCTTCATATTAACTCCGTGGAAAGAGGCTATTGACCATTATCTAGTATTTATCACCAGGTAGTGACAACTTTTTTTTGTTGTTGTTGTTGCCAGGAGCTCTATAGTGTGCCAGTAATACAAAGTTCAAGAAGATATTTCCTGGGACATGGAGCTTACCCTTTTGAGCAAGCAAACAAAACGAAGTTCATACTGCTGATAATGTTGCTTTTTAAGCTCCACTTTACACAATTCACTATGTTTTTTATCATGTACTTAGATATCCATGATTAAAGGTTGAACAGTTCACAAAATAACAAATGAGACCTAGAGATTATGGTGGAAGCATCTGGTATTTGCTTCACCTCCAGTGCCATCCACGCCCAGTGCTCATGCTCTCGCATGAAGTGGTACCAGAGGTGGAATATTTCTAGGGCTGGTTACAGAGGAAAGACTGCCTGGAGAAAGGACCTCTGGGTGGCCAGTTACCTTTTGAAATGTCCAAGAGAACAAATACACAGGTGGGGAGGTCTGGAGAGGGACCACTGGAACTGAGATTGGAACAACGTTATAATGTATTCTTCTAGGACAGTGAGTTTTTGCCCAGTGCCCTCTGATGGGGTAGGCAAGTCTTGTCTAAATCCAGAATCAGCCTTTTGCAGGATAAATTAATGTACATTAAAATATATTTTACAAAATTTGTGGTCAGATACACATAACAAAACCTGCTATCTGAATCATTTTAAGTGAACTGTTTGGTAGTGGGTTCATTTATGTTGCTGGGCAACCAATCTTCACACATTTTTCATCTTGTAAAACAAACTCTGTATCAAATAAGTAACAACACACCACTTCCTTCCTTCCAGCCCCTGGCAACAACCATTTTGTTCTGCATCTCTGCAGATTTAATTACTCTAGGTATCTCATATATGGGGAATCATACAGTATTTATCCTTTAGTTACTTGCACACTTCATATACCATGTCCTAAGGTTCATCTCTATTGTACCATGTGTTAGAATTTCTTTCCTTTTAAACCTGAATGAGTTAATGTTCATTTTTCTAAACATAGATGCTGAAATTAGCCATTCCTTGTATCCGGAGCTGGATTACTCAGCAGCTGGGGTAAATTCTCTCAGACGCAGCCACTGGTTCCATTCATGTGGAACATATATATGTTCCATATATATTCCACATATCTGTTCAAGCCTACGTATTAGTCCTTAGTTCCCCTAAGAGAAAATTTTGTGGCATATTTTTTAAAATGACTTGCTTAGAAGCACAGCAGTTGTAATGAGAAGACTGAAGTTGGGAATTGAAGGTAGAATGGCTTTTACTGTATTTATCTATATGAACTACCTTTCTCTGGAAGAATCCCTTAGTTCTGAGCCATAGATATGAATGGTGGCACCTTCCTGCCCCTCAACTCTGATCATCTCTGACTGAATACCTCACATACCAGGCAAGTGCCTTTTGGAAAAGAATCCTAATCATCCTTAAAGATCACCCTTACACTCCATCAAATACGATATTTGTTTCCTCTTTGCACTTCTATTCAACCACATTAGTATCATAGTTTTAAATTTTAGTGGTAGGAGTTGGTTATCAAAGCATGTTCACACATAATCATTTCTATTTTTTAATTGAGGTGGCACTCGTTACAACATTGCATAAGATTTAGAATGCAAGTTCACATCTCTTTAAATGTACATTACCTTACCATGCTCACCACCAAAGCAATCAGAACATGAGACACTATCCAGTAGTTATCTTTTACTTTCAGCCATATTTTGCTTAGCATAACAACCTCAGGTTCCATCCATGGTGTTGCAAAGATATGATTCATCTTTTCAAATTAAATTATTTTTATTTCAATAACATTGGTGTACAGTACTCTATATATTTCAATTGTATAGTTTCATACCTTTTTAGATGTATGCTGTCTTACTATCCCCACTACCAATATGTGCCTCCACACATTCTATGCTCCCCCTTCTCTGGGGCCCCTGGTGGAGCCAGCAACCCTGCTGCCCAAGGTCCTGCCCTAGACCACAGCCCCCAGTTTCCTCTGTCACCCACATCCAACTCAGTGAAATGCAGATCTCCTCAGTGTCACCAGTCTATATGGTCTGATGCCTAAGAACAGCTCAAGACCACTTCTACCCCCTGGGACTGTTTCGGCGCAGTGTGACCCTGGGTAAATGTTAGATGTTACTTTTGATGGCGATGCCCCAAAATCCCCACTGCCATCTTGGTGATGTCCAGTCCACCTCTAGGAAGAGGCCAGGTCAGCTGTGCCCACAGAGACCCACAGGCTTGCCCAGTGCTACTTCCTCTGCTGCCACTTTTGCAGTGGGAGGCCTCCTGACTGCCCCTAGAGACATAGCCAGTGACCAGGCACTGCCACTGCCAGAGCCTACCTGCTTTGTCTGCCATATTAATTTTTACATGAAAGATTTTTTGAGATATAACTTACATACCATACAATTCACTCATATGAAATGTAAAATTTAGTGTTTATTTTATATTCACAGAGTTGTACAACTATCACTACAATTGAGTTTCAAATATTCTCATCATCCCCCAAAGAAATTCTGAGCCCATAGCTATCACTTCATTCTTTTCCCCTCCCAAAATCCCCATCCATGGGCAACCAGAAATCTCCATTCTGTCTACATTTTCTATTTGGGGTATTTAATATAAATACGTAGAACTTTTTTTTATTTGATTTTTTCTTTTTTAATTAATTTTTTTATTTTTTACATTAGTTAATTTTTAAACAATATTTGCTTCCCCCCAATCCCCATAGAGTTTCCTTCACCAATGCACCCATGCACCATCACCTCAGCCCCCTGTGCTCCTCCCTCCCTCCATCTGATCCTTCTCCTGCCTCCTCACTGCAGTATGTCTCTGATTGATAATTGTCTGTTTTTGCTTTGTTGTGTTTTGTACTGTTATTATTTTTTTACACTGATGTCTTATATGGTTTGCTATATTCCTGCTATAAGTGAAGCCATCCAATATTTTTCTTTTTCCTTCTGGCTTATTTCACTGAGCATAATTCCTTCTGGCTCCATCCACGTTGCTGTGAATGGCATGAGTTTATCTTTTTTGATTGCTGAGTAATATTCCATTGTGTAAAAATACCACATCTTCTTGATCCAATCACCTATTTTTGGGCATTTGGGTTGTTTCCAGGTTTCACCTATTGTAAATAGTGCTGCAATAAACATAGGGGTAAAGGTGGTCTTTTGAATCAATGTTTTTGTGTCCTTTGGGTAGATCCCTAGGAGTGGAATTGCCGGGTCATATGGTAACTCCATTTTTAGTAGACTGAGGAACCTCACAGCTCTCCATAATGGTTGGACCAGTTTGCACTCCCACCAGCAATGTAGGAGAGTTCCTTTTTCACCGCATCCTCACCAACATTTGTTGTTGCTTTTTTTTTTTTTTTTGATATGTGCCATTCTTACTGGTGTAAGGTGGTGTTTTTGATTTGCTTTTCCCTGATGATAAGGGATATTGAACATTTTTTCATATGTCTGTTGGCCATTTGCATTTCCTCTTTGGAGAAATGTCTTTTAAGTTCTGCTGCCCATTTCTTGACTGGTTTGTTTACTTTGTTTTTGTTGAGTTGTGTGAGTTCTTTGTATATCTTTGTGATCAGTTCTTATCAGATGAATGGAGTGCAAAGATTTTTTCCCTATCAGTGGGGCATCTCTCTGTTTTGGTTAATGTCTCTTTTGCAGTGCAGAAGATTTTCAGTTTGATGTAATCCCAGGTGTTTATCTTTTCCTTGTCTTTCTTTGCTTTGTGTGATGAGTCTTTAAAGATGTTATTGCAGTGTATGTCTTGTAGTGTTTTACCTATATTTTCTTCTATATATTTTATGGTTTCAGGTCTTATGTCCAGTTCTTTTATCCATTTTGAGTTGATTTTTGTGTACAGTGAGAGGTAGTGGTCAAGCAAGTTTCATTTCTTTGCAGGTGGTGGTCCAGTTTTCCCAGCATCATTCATTGATCAAACTGTCCATGTTCCATTGCATGTTCTTTGTTCCTTTGTCAAAGATCAGTTGTCCATATAAGTGTGGTTTTATTTCTAGGCTCGCTGTTCAGTTCCATGATTTGTGTGTCTGTTTTTGTTCCAATACCAAACTGTTTTAATTATTATGGCTTTGTAGTATAGCTTGAAGTTTGGAAGTGTGATTCCTCCTTTCACCTTTGTTTTCATCAGTAGGGCTTTGGCTATTCATGTTTTTTTGTGGTTCCATATGAATTTCATCAGTATTTGTTCTATTTCTTTGAAGAATGTAATTGAGATTTTTATTGCAATAGCATTGAATCTGTTAAATATGTAGAACTTCTGACTCTTTTACTTAGCATGTTTTCAAGATTCATCCATGTAGTGTATCCCAGTCCTTCATCCATTTTTATGATAAAATAACTCAGTTGTGTGTTTTATTTATCTATTAGTTTATTAGCCTTGGAATTACTTCTATTTAGCTGTTATGAATGATTCTAATATAAATTATATACATACAAGGTTTTTTTTTTTTTGAACATGCTTTCATTTGTTGGGTTGTCAGAAGACTCATGAATGCATTTTTTCCTCTGTTTTTCTTTTTTTTTTTTAATTTAATTATTTATTTTTAAGATTTATTTATTTATACAAGCACTGGGTACATTCAGAAGCACGGGAGGGTGAGAGAATTCACCAGAGCCAGAGCAGGGAGCAGAGCAGGCAGAAGGACCGAAGTACAGTGCTGAGGGGAGCAGCGGGCGGCAGGAGAGGTCTGCACGCCATGTGGGACCCTCCTCTGGTGGCCGGGGAGCAGCTAGGGATCAAACCAGTGTTGCAGAGGCTGCGGGCAGCTTTGCAACCCAGCGCTCAACCGCTGCGCCACCGGGGAGGCCCTTCCTCTGTTTTTCTAAGAAAAAAATCTGTCATGACCTTCCCAACAACCCAGTATTTTTGGTGCATACCCAGGAGTGGAATTGATATCATATTCATTCAATTTTAAAAAAAAAAGTTTTAATTTTTTAGATCAATTTTATTTCTTTATTTTATTGAGGTTACATTCATTTACAACATTGTTTATGATTAGGAGATATAGAATAACCTCTCTTCAGGTGTTGTATTAATGCTGCACCCACCATAAGACACCCATAGTCCTTCACCATTGTCCATTGTGCTTCATTCCCACTTTATTCTCCCTCCTCATCCTTCTGCTCTGGTAGCTGCAGTTCTAGACAGATTTTTAGGCTATGTTATTGGTTTGAATTTATCTGACTCTTTGTTCTTTTTCTCTATATTCCACATGTAGGTGACATGATCCAGTATTTGTCTTTGTCCTTCTGTCTTAAATTGCTTAGATTAATTGCCTTCAGTTCTGTCCATGTTGTTGCAAAAGGCAAAAGTTTATCCTTTTTTTATAGCAGAGCAGTACTCCATTGTGTGTACACCACTTTTTCCTAACCCACACACTATCTATGGGCATTTGAGTTGTTTCCATAACTAACTTGGCTATTGTAAATAATGCTGGAATGAGCATAAGAGTGTATATATATCCCTTCAAATTAGTGTTTTTGTATTCTTCAAGTAAATACCTAGCAGTGGAATTCTTGGATCATGTGGTACACCCACTTAAGTATTTTGATAAAACTTCATCTTATTTTCATAATGGCTGGACCAGTCAGTATTCCTACCAAGTGTACAGTGGTTCCTTTTTCACCATATTCTTGTCAATACTCGTTGATTTTTCTGATGTGTGCCATTCTTACAAGTGAGGTGGTAATTAATTGTGGTTTTGATTTGCATTTCCTTCATGATAAGTGATGATGAGTATTTTTTCGTGTACCTATTGCCCATTTGTGTGTCTTATTTGGAGAAATGCCTATTTAGTTCTTCTGCCCATTTTCTGACTTGTCTATTTGTTTCCCTTTTGTTGAGTTGTCCAAGTTTTTTTTTTTTTTTTTTTTTTTTTTTTTGGTATGTTGTGGATGTCAGCTTCTTGTCAGATATATGGTGTGCAAATATTTTCCACCATTCTGTAGGGTGTCCCTTTGTTTTAGTGAAAGTTTCATTCACAGAGCTTTTTGGTTTTCTGGAGTCCCACTTGTTTACATTCTCTATTTTTCTTGCTGTTGTAGATGAATGCACAAAGAAGAGGTGTTTAGCCTATGTTTTCTTATATCTATGCTATGGTTTCAGGTCTTACATTCAAGTCCTTTATCCATTTTGAGTAAAACTTTGTATATAGTGTGAGATAGTGGTCTAATTTTGTAATTTTGCTGTGGCTGTCAAGTTTTTCCAACAGCAATTTTTGAAAAGTTTTCCAAATGAGAATGATGTTAGCTGTGGGTTTGTCATGTATGATCTTTATTATGTTGAAGTATGTTTCATCTATCCCAGGTTTTTTTAAAAAAAATCATAAATGGATGTTAAAGTTTTCTTAGCATCTATTAATGAGCTTGTTTTTATTTTCCTTTTGTTTATGTGGTGAATTATGTTGGTTGACTTTCAGATGTTGAACCAGCCTTTTTTTTGTCTCTGGAATAATCCCAGTTTTGGTCATGGTGTATGATCCTTTAATGCATTGTTGAATTCAGTTTGCTAAGATTTTGTTGAGGATTTTTGCATGTATATTCATCAGGGACGTTGGTTTGTAGTTTTCTTCTTTTGTGAAGGCTTTGTCTAATTTTGGTATCAGGGTAATGTAGTCATAAAATGTATTTGTATTTCTCAATTTTTTGGAAGAGTTTAGAAAGGTAGGTATTTGTTTATCTTTGAAGGTTTAACGAACTCACTAGTAAAACCACATTGTCCTGGACTCTTGCTTTTTGGGAGAGTTTTGATTACTGTTTCAGTTTCCTTGCATGTAATGGTCTGTTAAGGTTTTCCTGTTCTTCCTGAATCATTCTCAGATGGATGTACATTTTCAGGAATTTGTCCATCTCTTATAGATTATTTAACTTACTGGCATACAGATATTTATAGTTATTACTTATTGTCCCCTGAGTTTCTAGGATTCCTGTTGTAACTTCTCTTTCATTTGTGATTCTATATTTTTTAGTTTTCTCCCCTTTAATTGTTGTGAGCTTAGCTAGAGATGTGTTTTTTTTTTTTCCAGAGTCACTTGTTTTTTTAAATTAATCTTTTGGACTATCTTTTTGATTTCTATTTTATTTATTCCTGGTCTAATTTTTATTGTTTTCAATTATTATTTCCTTCCTTCTACTGGCTTTTGGTTTTGTCTGGTCATCTTTTCTAGTTCCTTACATTGAGATATAAGATTATTTATTGGAACTCCTTGTTTCTTGATGTGGGTCGGTATTGGTATATACTACCCTCTTAGTATTGTTTTTGCATTGTCCTGTAGATTCATATAAGTTGCATCTTCATTTTTATTTGTCTTGAGGTACTTTTTGATTTCTCCTTTGATTTACTCATTAACCTCGTTTGGTAGTATGTTTTCAGTTCCCACATATTAGAGGATTTTCCTGCTTTTTTTCTAGTGGTTTTCTAGTTTGGAACTGTTGTAATCAAAGAAGATGCTTTGTATGAATTCATTCTTCATACATTTATTGAAACTTGTTTTGTGAGCCATATGTGCTCATTCTTGCAGAATATCCCCTATGCACATGAGAAGAATGTATTCATCTTTTGGTGGGTGAAAGGCTCTATAAATATCTATTAAGCCCATGTGGTAGATATAATTCTTTGTTTAAGGCTAGTGTGTCCTTATTTGTTTTCTGCTTGATTGATCTATCAGTAAAAGTGGGGTGTTGACCTCCTTAGCCACTAATGTGTTGCTACCAACATCTATTTTCAGATTTGATAATAATTGCCTTGTATGTTTTGATGCTCCTTCATTTGGTAATTCTATTCTGATGAGTGTATATATTGTGATGTATTGTTCCTTTAGTCATCATATGGCATCTATCTCTGACTCTTGTTACCATTTTTTTTTTAATTTGGAAATCTATTTTACTTAATATAAATATGGCTGTCCCTACTTTTCTTGGGTTCTGTTTGCTTGTAGGATTGTTTCACCCTTTGTTCTGACCCCATGCTTATCTTTGGAGCTTGGCTGCATTTCCTGGAGACAGCAGAAAGTTGGATTTTGTTTTCTGATCTAATCATCTACTTTTGATTGGTGAGTTCAGTACATTTACATTTAGGGTGGTTATTGATGTCTGAAGGTCTGCTGCAAACATTTAGTTCTTTGTTTTCTTGTTCTGTGTAATTATTTTTTCAAGTTTTGTGGATGTTATTCTCTTCATTGTTAATATGAAAGATGCTTCCCACATTTCTTACTATAGTGATTTAGTTTTCACAAACTCCTTCAGCTTCAGTTTGTCTGAGAAGGCCTTTATTTCTCCCTCATACCTGAAGGAGAGTCTTGCAGGGTAGAGTGCTTTTGACTGGTAATTGTTTTAAGAATTTCGGTCATGCCATTCCATTTTTTTGGATGAAAACTTTATAGGTCAGCTACTTCTTACGTGTAGCCAGCTTCAATGTTCTTTCTTTGTCTTGAACTCTGGGAAGTTTCACTGCTTTGTATCTTGGTGTGGGACTCATTACATTTAGGTAACTAGATGTTCTTTTAGCTTCATGGACTTATTTCTTTATTTCTCCAGGTTTTGGACATTTTCCTGTATTATTTCTTTGAATAAGTTCTTTGTTTCCTTCTCTCACACTTTCTCTCCTGAAACACCCATTATACTTAAATTGCCTTTCCTCATAGAGTCAGCAAGTTTTCAGAGTGTTTCTTCAATTCTTTTTCCTTGTTTTCTCATTCCTCTTCCCTTGATTCTATGTATATTATTGTCTTCAATTCTACCTATTTTAGAATTACAGAAAAATTGTGACAATAATATAGAAAAAGTTCTTATACATCTCTTTATCCTACTTCCCCAATTATTAACATCTTACATTATTATTGTAGATTTGTTATAATTAATCAAAAATGTGACACATTATTATTTACTAGCATCAACATTTTATTCAGATTTCCTTTTAATTCATTTCAGGATCTCATTTAGGATATCTAACTATATTTATCTGTCATTTCTCTTTTGCTTTGTCTTTTCAAAGATCTTGATAGTTTTAAGGGGTTTTATTCAGGTTGTTTGTAAAATGTCACTGTGTCCATTGGTTTTTTCATCATTCACTTGAGGTGTGATGGATGTTTGGGAGGAAGACCACAGAGGTGATCATCACATCAGATCTCACATCACATCACATCACATCACATCACATCACATCACATCACATCACATCACATCACATTACATCACATGTTTTATCACTGTTGATATTGAGTTTAATCACCTAGCTATGGAAGTGCTTGTCAGTTCTCCATGTACACTTACTCTAATTCTTCCAACCCCCCTTTCCATAATGTATGCTTTGTAAAGAAGTTATTCTGCACAGCTTGCCCTTCAGAGGTAGGGAGTTATGCTACTTAAACTCTTGGAGGGCAGAATATCTTCATAAATTATTTGGAATTCTCCAGCAAGGGAGATTTAGGTTCTCTCCCCTGTATTTCTTTAATCAAACACTTACTTATATTACTATGGACTCTGGATATTTGGCATTTGGGGGCTCTTTCTATTGACTTCTATGTCCCTTTGACATGGCAATGGGTTTTTTTTTTTTAGTACTTTCTTAGTTACTATAATTTGCTCCAAGCTTATCTTGCATATTTCCTGGTTCAGTCCAAGAATATCGCATTTCTTCAGGGAGCCCTGACTCATTTTATTGGAGAATAGTAGCAAAATCAAAAGTTGGGCTCTGTGTAGTCCATGATTCATTCATGCTTTTGTACATCTCCTTATGAATTCTTCATGTCTTTTTTAAAAAATCTTTTCCTTTTCCAATAAATATGAAACAGTGGGCAGAATGTGATGGTAAGGATTCAAGGGTCAGACTGTTGACTTATCTCATTATGTGATACTAACCCCTCTGGAATTAATGTTATCTCTTATTTTTTAGCGTTGTAAAGATTAACAGAAGTAAGACACATTAAATGTTTAACATTACCTGGCACCTAATATATGCTCAGATACTTGTGGTAGCAATAATTTTATTTATTTGAGCAGGACGTGGAAAATATATTTTCAACTCTTCGAATTAAGCTACTTTCCTCCTGCAGTGGTCAAATGGGGATTCACACAGGGACTTCTCACCTCCATTACATCTGTAGTTTTTTTGTTTCTGTATGTGAGTGAGTGTGGTATCTAGGGTTCATATCTGGTGATGTTCCATGCAGAATATTGATGCTGGCCCTGGAGTTGATGATTTACATGCTCCTATATGGAAACAGATAATATTTTAAAGAAATACAAATATTAAAATATATCATTTTAAGATGGGATGATGTATAATTTAAAAATCTTTCATTAAGTTTTTAATTTAACTGGAAAACTTTCTTAATTTTCTTTTTCTTTAGTGGACTCATTGGACGAAGCTGGGCTATGTTGTTTGCCAGTGGAGGCTTCAAGGTGAAACTTTATGATATTGAGCAACAGCAGATAACAAATGCCCTGGAAAACATCAGGTAAGTCAATTGGCACCATCCCGGAGAAATTGAAAGATATCTATTGCTTTCAGTTAGTCTTATTTATCATTTTTTCAGAGCTCTAAATGTCTCTGAATTCTTTCATTTTTTTTTTTTTAGCTATTACCGTGCCTTTGAGCAGGTAAAGGATGGACCTATGATGGTTGAGACATGTTAAGACTAAAGAAGAGACTCAAATTGTGAAGAAGGAACCCTTAGCATTGTAAAGATATGATGGAGGAACAAAAGAAAAATGTTAGGCTTCAAGCCTCAGTAATTTTGTAACCTTCTCACTGTGTAACAGAGGGCTGGAGGTTCAGGATCTCTTATTTTCTCTCTGGACAGGACAAACTTTCAGCATGTGATAGCCTGAGTTGCATAGGCAAAACATTTTAGGAAATTAAGTCCTGAGGTTTGTTTTGACCTATGATCTAATGACTGTATGACCCAAATTAACAGTGATGACTAATATTTAAAGACATGAGAGTAAATAAGAGTAAATTACCAAATGCTAAGTGCTAAGCCTGTGAAAGGGTGGGAAAAGAATAGGACCCAAAGGGAAAATGCCAAAAATGAGGGAGGCCAAAAGTAGAAGAACCAAACTAATGCAATATGCTATAAGGTTAAAGTACCTTAATTCATGGCACATCCATCTAAGATAACTATCACTGAACACAGTTTTGACTACCTCAGATATGGTTTTGTTTAGGTAATATCTTTTTGGGGGGATTATCCATGAATGTATAACTTGAATTTGCATTTTTTGTGTGTAACAGAAGTATGCTTTGTGTGTAACAAAAGTATGCTCTGAAACCCAGAGAAGTCCAAGTTACTTTTTACATATGGTAACATATAACCAATGCCAAGATAAATCTAAAAAACAGGAACAAAAACTGAAAACTAAAGTTACCATGAGCCCCTAAAACTTTATTCTGTAGTTTTATGAAAGGAAGAGAAATTGGCATGACTATGTTCTAGGAATGTGCTATTCACTAGGAATGCATAGATAAACAATTTCTATATGCTATGGAACTTATAGTTCAATAATCATATTCATTCTCATAATAAACTATACAAGGCAGGTATCATTGTCATTATTCTATGAGAAAAGATAGGCTCTGAATGATCAGTATCCACTCAAAGATATAATAAGACAGAATATTCTAGCCTTGGTCTTTCTGACTTCAAAGACATATTAAAGGTGGGTTTCTCTGAGCACCTTCTCAACCTTCTGTACTATTTGTTAATAGAGATTCTGCTAATAATACTTTTTTAATATAATATTTGATATATACAAAAGAATAAATTGTTTATGCTAGTTTGTGAAAATGTTGTAATAAAATGAACATTGATGAACTTATTGCCCAACTATTCATAACCTGTACTTTTTGGATCTGAACCCTTGGCCTTCCTACCAAAAGTAACAATTATTCTTTATTTGTCATTACCTTACCTAAAAAGTAGTTTTATTATATATATATATATATATATATATATGTATATGTGTATGTATGTATGTATGTATACCTCAATAGTTGTGGTCTAGTTGAGCTTGCTTTGTGCTTTATAAAAATATTTTTAAGATTCTTTCATGTTAGTTCTTCTAGCTGTAGTACAATTGTTTTCATTGCTGTGTAATATTCAATTGTATGAGTTTGCCATAACTTGTCTGTTATCCTTTTGATGACCATTGTAGCTGCTTACAGTTTAGAACTATTATAAATGATGTTGCATTGCTTGCATATGCTTCTTTGTGCATGAGCACAAAAGTTTCTTAGGGTACTTACCTTGGAATGAGATTAATGGATCTATTCTCCCTTCTCAGATTCTGATTGCATGTGTATTGGAACAATTCATTCTAGCTTTCATATATTTAACCCCTTTTCATGTTTTCTCTCTGTCTGTCCCTTTGGAATACATCTGCATACATTTTTTAAAATTGAGTTTACAACACTGTATAGATTCCAGAAGTACATTTTCTCACCTTAGTAACTGCATATATTTTACCATGCTTACCACCAGATGTCACCATCCACTACCTACCAAATGTTTCCTACCCATTCCCTTCCTTTCTACCCTTCCTCCCTAGTATCCACCATTTTGTTGTCTGATTCTAAGGGTTTGTTTTGTTGCTTGCACATTTGCTTTCTTTTCCACAAATGATTGAAATTTTGATGGTACTTGTTTTCCTCCTCCTGACTTACTTGACTTGACATAATCCCCTCAAGATCCATCCATGTTGTCACAAATGGCAAGGTATCATCTTTTTAATTGCTTAGTAATACTTTGTTGTGTACATATATCACATATTCTTTTTTTAAAAAGATTTATTTATTTATTTATACAAGCACTGGGTACAGTCAGAAGCGCAGGAGGGTGAGAGAATTCACCAGAGTGAGAGCCGGGAACAGAACAGGTAGACTTGACCAAATACGCTGCTGAGGGGAGCAGCGGGCGGGCAGGAGAGGTCTGTGTGCCATGTGGGACACTTGCTAGTGGCTGGGGATTGAACCGGGACTGTAGACACTGTGGGCAGCTTCGCAGCCCAGCGCTCAACCGCTGCGCCACCAGGGGAGGCCCTATATCACATATTCTTTACCATTCATCCATCATTGGGCACTTGGGTTGTTTCCATTTCTTGGCTATTGTGAATAGTGCTACAGTGAGCATAGGGATGCATATATAATATCCCTTCAAGTTTGTGTTATCATATTCTTCAGGTAAATACACAGAAGTGGGATTACCGGATCTATGTGATCTATTTTGACTGTTTTCCATAGTGGCTGCACCAATTTACATATCCCCTAACAATGCACATGGGTTCCTTTTTCTCTACATTATTGCCAATGTTATTTCTTAACTTTTTTGATAATAGCACCATGTTTTTTTAAGATTTATTTATTTATATAAGCACTGGGTACAGCCAGAAGTGCAGGAGGGTGAGAGAATTCACCAGTGCCAGAGCGGGGAACATAATAGGCAAACTGACAAAATACACTGCTGAGGGGAGCAGTGGGTGCGGCAGGAGAGGTCTGTCGTGCCATATGGGACCCTCGCCAGCGGCGGGGATCAAACCAGCACTGTGGAGGCTGCAGGCAGCTTCGCAGCCCAGCCTCAACTGCTACGCCACCAGGAGAGGCCCGATAATAACACCATTTTAACTGGTATTAATTGAAATCTCATTGTGGTTCTGATTTGCATTATCTTTATGATAAATAACAATAAACACCTTTTCACATGCCTTTTGGTTAGCTGTACATCTTCTTTAGTGAAATGCTTTTTAAATCCTCTTCCCACTTTTTAATTGGGTTGTATTTTTGGTGTTGTTGAGCTGTATGAGTTGTTTATAGATTTTGGATATTAATTCCTTGTTTGATGTATGGTCTGCAAATATTTTTCCTATTCAATAAGCTACCATTTTATTTATTTATTTATTTTTATTTTTTAGAAAGTCCATTACTTCTTTTTTTATTTTTTATATTTTTAAACAGATTTATTTATTTGTGCATAGAAGAACGGGGATATAGGCCAGAGATGTGGGAGATGAGAGGATTCACCAGAGACAGAGTGGGGAGCAGAACAGGCAGACTGACTGAAATACACTGCTGAGAGGAGCAGCGGGTGAGACAGGAGAGGTCTGCTTTGCCATGTGGATTTCTCCCTGGCAGTCCGGGGATCGAACTTGTGCTGCAGAGGCTGTGGATTGCTTCATAGTGTGTGCTTAACCTCGTGCACCACCAGGGAGGCCCCCATATTTTTTACATTTTCAAAGCAGGTTTATTAGGAAAAAGAGAAGGAGAAAAGAGGGGGGCCCATGCACAAACACAGGTAAGAAGAAAGCTGCTGCTACTGCTGCTTCTATTTTTTAAAATTGTTTATTTATTTATATATATTTACATCATTATTCATTTTTGTACAATGTTTGCTATCTTTTCTAAGGTGTAGTCCCTGTAGAATTTCTACCACCAATTCACCCATACTCCATCACCATAGTCACTTGTCCTCTTCCTGCCCTCGTTTTGATCCTTTATTGTTGTCTATTTTTGTTTTGTTTTGTTGTGGTTTTAATTGTTATTTTTTTCCCCTGATCCCTTATTTGGTTCCCCTGTGTTCCTCCTATAAGTGAAACCATCCGATATTTTTCTTTTTCCTCCTGACTTATTTCACTGAGCATAATCCCTTCTAGCTCCATCCACGTTGCTGCAAATGGCATTAGTTTGCCTTTTTTGATTGCTGAATAGTATTCCTTTGTGTATATATACCACATATTCTTGATCCATTTATCTATTTTGGACATTTGGGTTGTTTCCATATCTTATCTATTATATATAGTGCTGCATTAAACATAGGGGTGAGGTAACCTTTTGAATTAATATTTTTGTGTTCTTTGGGGAGATTCCTAGGAGTGAAATTGCTGAGCCATATGGTAGCTCCATATTTAGTAGTTTGAGGAACCTCAACACAGGTTTTCATTCCCAACAGCAGAGTGGGAAAGTTCTTTTTCTCTATATTTTCACCAATATATGTTGTCTCCTGATTTTTTAATATGTGCCATTCTCACTGGTGTAAGGTGGTACCTCCTTGTGGTTTTGATTTGCATTTCCCTGATTATAAGTGACATTGAATATTTTTTCATATACCTATCGGCCATTTGCATTTCCTCTTTAGAGAAGTTGTCGAAGATGTACGTCATGTATTGTTTTACCTATATTTTTGTCTACATGTCTTATGGTTTCAGGTCTTAAGTCCAATTATTTTATCCATTTTGAGTTAATTTTTATGTATGGTGTGAGGTAGTAGTCTAGTTTCATTCTTTTGCATGTAGTGGTCCAGTTTTCCCAGCACCATTTACCATTTACATGAACTGTCCTTGTTCCATTGCATATTCTTTGCTCCTTTGTCAAAGATTAGTTGTCCATATAAGCACGGCCTTATTTTGGGTTTTCTGTTCGATTCCATTGGTCTATCTGTTTTTATGTGTGCAGTTGTAATGATTATGGCTTTGTAGTATAGTTTGAAGTCCAGAATTGTGATACCTTCATTCCCCTTCTTTTTAGTCAAGAGAGCTCTGGCTATTAGAGGTTTTTTGTGCCTCCATATGAATTTCATCAATATTTGCTCTATTTCTTTGAAGAATGTCATTGAGATTTTTATCAGGATTACATCAAAATTGTAAATTGCTCTTGGTAGTACAGCCATTTTAATAATATTAATTCTTCCAATCCATGAGCAGGCGATGTTTTTGCATTTCTTTGTGTCTTCTATTTCTTTAAACAATGTTTTATAATTTTCTTTGTGTAGATCCTTCACCTCCTTGGTTAAGCTTATTCCCAGATATTTGATATTTTTGTTTCAATTGTAAATGGAATGGTTTTCTTAATTTCTTCTTCAGATTGATTGTTTGCATATGGGAAGGCTACTGATTTTTGTGTGTTGATTTTGTGTTCTGCTACTTTACTGAACTGGTTGATTATTTTAATTAGTTTTTTCTGTGGAGTTTTTAGGTTTCTCTCTGTAATTACCATACTGTATGCAAAAAGTGATAGTTTTATTACTTTCCCTGTTTGAATTCCTTGTATGTCTTTCTCTTGTCTTTTTGCTCCGGCTAGGACTTACAGTATTATATTAAAAAGCAATGCTGAGAGTAGACATCCTTGTCTTATTCCTGATCTTAAAGGAAAGAAAGGCCTTCAGCATTTCACCATCGAGGATAATATTGGCTGTGGGTTTGTCATATATGGCTTTTATCATGTTAAGGTATGTTCCTTCTATCCCAAGAATTTCAAGAGCCTTCTTCATAAATGGATGTTGAATTTTGTTAAATGCTTTCTCAGCATCTATTAATATGATCATAGTTTTTCTTTTTCATTTTGTTGATGTGTTGGATTACATTAATTGATTTGTGGATGTTGAACCATCCTTGTGCCCCTGGAATAAATCCCAGTTGGTATGGTATATTATCCTTTTGATGCATTATTAGATTCTGATGGCAAGGATTTTATTGAGGATTTTTACACCAGTGTTCATTAGGGAGATTGGCCTATAATTTTCTTTTTTTGGGTTTTGTCATTAGTGTAATGTTGGTTTCATAAAACATATTTGGTGGTATTCCTTCTTTCTCATTTTTTGAAACAGTTTGTGTAGGATAGGCACTGTTCATTTCTGAATGTTTAGCAGAATTCATTTGCAAAGCCATCTGGTCTTGGGCTTTTGTTTTTGGGAAGTATTTTGATTACTGTTTCAATTTCCCTGCTTGTGGTTTTCTGTTTAGGTGTTCTATTCTTCTTTATTTAGGTTTGGATGATTATATTATTCTAGGAATTTTTCCATCTCTTCTAGATTGTTGAACTTGTGTGCATATAAATGTCGATAGTAATCTGATTATTCTTTTGATTTCTACTGAGTCTGTTGTAATATCTCCTTTTTCTTTTATGATCCTATTCATTTGCGTTTTCTCCTGTTTTTTCTTTGTGAACCTGGCTAGAGGTTTGTCTGTTTTTTTGAAGAAACATTTTTGGTTTTATTGATCCTTTTGATTGTTTTTTGAATTTCTATTTCATTTATTTATGCTTTGATTTTTATTATTTCCTTTCTTCTTCTAGCTTTTGGGTTTTTTTTTTTTTGTTCCTTTTCTAGTTCTTTGAGATGGGAGATGAGGTTGTTTCTTTGAGTTCTTTCTTGTTTGTTGATGTGAGACTGTATTGCTATATACTTTCCTCTTATTTCCTACTTTTGCTGTGTCCCATACATTCGGGAAAGTTGTGCACTCATTGTTATTCGTCTCAAAGTAATTTTTATTTTCTTGTTTGATCTCCTCTTTAATCCAGTGGACTTCCAGTAGTGTAGATTTCAATCTCCATGAAGTGGGAGCATTCCATTGCTTTCTTTTCATGGTTTTTTTCTAGTTTGATGACTTCATGATCAGAGAATAGTTGGTATAATTTTGATCTTAATGTATCTGTTGATGTTTGTCTTGTGGCCCAATATGTGATAAATCCTGGAGAATGATCCATGCACACTTGAGAAAAATGTTTACTCAGATTTTTTTGGTTGTTGTGTCCTATAGATGCCTGTTAAATCCATGAGGTCTAGGTCTTTATTTAGGGCCCTAGTGTTCCTGTTTATTTTTTGTCTCATTGATCTGTCCATTGGTGAGAGTGGGGTGTTGAAGTCTCCTACTCTATATATATTTTCTCTGATATATGATCTATTTTGGCACTCCTTCATTGGTGAATATATGTTGGAGTGTTATATCTTCCTGATGTGATGTCCCCTTAGTTATAATGAGATTCCATCTATGTTTCTTCATACCTTATTAATTTTGTGGTCTATTTCATCTGATATAAGTATAGCTGTTCCTCCTTCTTTTTTGGTCCATTTGCTTCTAAGATTGTTTTCCAACCTTTCACTTTGTGTTTATTTTTTGTAGTTAAGTGTGTTTCATGGAGACAGTAGAGGGCTGGATTTTGGTTTTTGATCCAGGCTGCTACTCTGTGTCTCTTTTATTGATGAGTTTATCCATTACATTTAGGCGTAATATTGATACATTGGTGTCTGTATTTGCCATTTTGTCTTTTTGTGATTTTATTCCTTATCTTTCTGTTCTTCTTATTCATTCCTCTGGTTGGTTTTGGCTTTAGGACTTCTTGTAGTATTTTTTGGATTGGGGGTTTAGTAGTAATGCATTTCTGAAGATTCCGTTTGTCTGAGTAGACCCTTACTTTTCCTTCATAAAGGAAGGAGAGCTTTGTGGGGCAAAGTATTCTTGGTCGGCATTTGTTGCCCTGGAATTTGTTGAATATGTCACTCCATTCCATTCTCCTTTTGTCCGTAGTTTTTCTTCAGAGAAATCTGATGTTGGCCTGATTGATTTTCCTTTATAGGTTATCTGTTTCTTCCCTTCATTATTTTTCCCTTGTCTTGGATTCTTGGGAGCTTTAGTATTATGTGTCTTGCTGCAGTTTTCCTTTCATTATGGTAATTTGGTGTTCTTCTAGCTTCCTGGGTGTCTGTTTTCATCTCCTTTTCATGTTTTGGAAGTTCTCTTAGACTATCTCCTTGAATATTTTCTCTGTTCCTATGTCTCGCTCCTCACCTTCTGGGATCCCTATAACTCTTACATTTCCTTTCCTCATGGTGTCAGATAGTTCTCGAAGTGTTTCATCATTGTTTTTCCTTTGTACTTCTCTTTCCTTTACATTTTTGGTTCTTTTTATATCTGTATCTTCGAGAGTTGTGATTGATTTTTCCAACTCATGAATTTTGTTTTTGTTTCTTTCCCCAGAGTTCTTTAGCTCCTCCATTAATTTTTTAATATCCTGCATTTCCTTCATTTCCTTCTTTAAAGGCTGAATTTCATTCTTCAGTTCATTGATTATATTTCTGATACCATTCTTTTCCTTTATGGCTTTTTATCATGGAGATTCTAAATTCTCTGTCTGGCAGGCAGAGAAGTTCTTCCTTGTCATTGTTGTTGAGTTCTGGGGGCTGAATTTTTTTTGCTTTTTTAAAAAAGATTTATTTATGCATACAAAAATTGAGATACAGGCCAGAGGTGTGTGTGTGGGGGTGAGAGGATTCCCCAGAGACAGAACAAGCAGACTGACTGAAATACACTGCTGAGGGGAGCAGTGGGTAAGACAGGCTAGGTCTGCTGCTCCATGTGGGTAGCTCCCTGACCAACTGGGGATCAAACTTGTGCTGCAGAGGTTGCAGATTGGTTCATAGTGCTGTGCTTAACCCCTTGCACTACCTGGGAGGCCCCTGATTTTCTTTTTGTGGTGTATCCTTCACCTGAGGGCTTGCTTGATTATTTGTGTTTTCCTTCTCCCTGTTTGCTTTCTAATTTGTTCTGTGCATTGGGCCACTGTGCCACTGGTACTGGCGGGCATCTCTTTGAGGTGCTCTTTCTGGGATGTCAGAAATTGTTGGCCAGACCTAGTCCAGCATTGTTATGCCAGACTCCACAAGGATGGTGATGCTGTGGATGGGTTGGTGGGAGTTGTCCCCAAGATCATAGAGTCTCTGTATGCTGCTGTTCTCTCCCCCTACATGCCTGTCTGTTTGCAGTGCCCTCCCTCTGTCTCTCCTCACTTCTAGAATGGAATCAGGGGGTCTCAGCCTTGCGGGCAGGCCTGCACTTTCCTGGGACCCACAGTTCACCTTAATGGTAGAGCCCTCCCTCTCTTCTGCTCAGTTACAATCTGAAATTTGAAAATTTGTGCTGTAATAGTAAAAGGCTGCTGTTCTTCCATTGACCAGTTATGCTTAGCAGGGACCCCTCTAAAGAGCAGAAGGCTGGCAAAAAAAACCCAAAAAACAAAAAAACACCAAAAGCAAAAACGGCTTTTTAATTCCAGTTTTTTTTTTTTTCTCAAAAAAATAGATTTGTGGGCCTCCCCTGGTGGTGTAGGTGGTTGAGTGCTACGCTGTGAGGCTGTCTGCAGCCTCTGCAGCACCGGTTTGATCCCAGCTGGCCGGCGAGGGTCCCACATGTTGTGGCAGACCTCTCCTGTCGTGCCCGCTGCTCCCCTCAGCGGTGTGTTTCGTCAGTCTGCCTGTTCTGTTCCCTGCTCTGTCTCTGGTGAATCCTCTCACCCTCAAATGCATCTGGCCTGTACCCCGGTTCTTGTATAAAATAAATAAATACATCTTTAAAAAATAGATTTGTTTGTTAGGGAAGCTTATGATTCACGTATAAATTGAGGGGAGGTATGGAGATTTCCCATGTATCACGTGTCCTCACCCTTGTATGCCAAACATCCTCCATTTTCAATATCCACATCTAGAGTGGCTCATTTATTATCAACAATACTTCATAGCCACTCAAACTCCATAGTTTACATTACAGTGCTTTCTGTATTATACAGTCTGTGGGCTTGGACAAATGTATAACGTGTTTATCATAATGGTCCCATACAGATACAGTACCCTAAAAATGCCCTGTGTATCACCTATTCACTTATCCCTCCTCCCAGCTCCTGGCAACCACTGATCTTTTTACTGTCTCTATAATTTTTCCATTTCCAGAAAGTCATATAGTTTGAGTCATAAAGTGTGTAGTCTTTTCAAATTGGCTTCTTCAGTTAGTAGTATATATTTTAGATTCCTTCATGCCTTTTTTTTGGTGGTTTGATAGGGCATTTTTTTTTAAATCACTGAATAATACTTCCTTACCTGGCTATTCCACAGTTTATCTAGCAGCTCACCTACAGAAGGATACCTTGGTTATTTCCAAGTTTTGACAATTAAATTATGCGTAAAGCTGCTATAAATATCTGTCTGTAGATTTTTTTGTGCGGACATAAATTTTCAGGTTCTTTGGATAAATACCAACAAGTACAGTTACTGGATCATATGGTAATGATATGTTTAGATTTATAAGAAACCAGCAAACTGTGTTCCAAAGTGGTTGTACCATTTCGCTTTCCCATCAGCAATGACTGAAAGTTTCTTTAGCTCCATATCTTTGGCAATATTTGGATTTGGTAGTGTCCAGGATTTTGGTCAGCCCTAATAGGGTTATAATCATTGTTGGCTTTTAAATTTTTCATTTAATAGAATCTTTTTATATGTTCATTTGCCACCTGTATATCTTCTTTTAGTTTTTTTTTTTTTCTCTTTTTGGTTAAATGGGGAGACTTGAAATTCTTCCTATCCATCATACTTTCTGTGAATTTCTGATACATAGAAATTATTCTTTTACAGAATCCTGTGACTATGTAAACAGGCTTTTCAGAGATTCTGGTACACCATATAGTTGGAAGTGTAAGGCTTCAAAGATCCTTAAATAAGTTTATAAATAGACCTCTTTAGAGAGCATTGGCTATTCATAAAAAAAGGTGCTGAAAGGTTCAAAGATTTCCTCAGATTGTGTCAGAGTATTTTTAAAAGGCATCAAAGTGTGGAGCATGGTAGCAAAGAACTTACCACTTGATTTAATGGAGGGTGATGTAGGCACAAAAGGAACTAGTTTATTGAGAATAAAAAAAATTAAGGGGAATAATGAAAAGACATAGAACTTTATGGAATTCATGTTATTCCTAAATAAGTAAAATTACATCTACTTTATTAAATTCATTTTTCATTTTCACATAAAATGATTTGTCTAGTAAAATCATAGGAAGCCCATCTGGGCAATGGTAGTAGATAATAATGCTGGGCCTCATAGCCTTAAGTGCCAACACTGACTTTTCAAAAGGCATGAACCTTTAGTATTTGTGGAAAGTTCGTTTGTAGCTCATTCATTGACCCAGTATTGGAGGAAAGTAAAACCTGGGGAAGAGGAGATTCCTAGGCCTCTGATTAAGTCAGGCTTTGATCCAGCCCAGCTTGTGCCTAGACTGCGGGTTGGCAAATACTTTCAGTAAAGTCCAGAAAGGACATAGTTTAGGCTTTTCAGGTCATATGCTCTCTGTTGAAACTGCTCATCGCAAAGTGAAAGACAATATATTAAAAAAAACTGGGCATGCCTGTGGACCAGTAAAACTTAATGGATTAATGTTGAACTTTGGAATTAGTATAATTTGCACATATCACAAAAATGCTAATTTTGAATTTCTTCCTCAACCATTTAAAAATGTACAAACCATCCTCATCATGTATTTTGTAAAGTCAATTCCAACTCAGTTGTAACCAAGAGGAAATGTTAAGATTCCTGTTTGATAAGTTCTTTGTTTTTTCTCTTGTTATATTTGTATTTTGGGCCTTACCTTTTAGGTGTCTCATTCAGCTTTTGGCCACTTTTAAATTCCTCTCATGCATTAGGGAGTAGGTAGGGATATTGTCAGTAGGGTTTTTTCTTTTTCTTTTATTTTAAATACCAACTAAGGCTTCCCTTTTTTTTTTTTTAAAGAATACCTTTTTTTTTTTTTTTTAATACAAGCACTGAGTACAGTCAGAAGCGTGGGAAGGTGAGAGAATTCACCAGAGCCAGAGCGGGGAACAGAACAGGCAGACTGACGAAATACACTGCTGAGGGGAGCAGCAGGCATGGCAGGAGAGGTCTGCGCACCATGTGGGACCCTCACCAGTGGCCGGGGATCGAACCAGCTCTGTAGAGGCTGTGGGCAGCTTCGTAGCCCAGTGCTCAACCTCTGCGCCACCAGGGGAGGCCCAGGCTTTCCTCTTTTTAAAAAATATTTTAAAAGGGAAAGTTTATTAGGAAAAGGAGAAAGAAAAAAAGGACACTTGTATAGACGCAGGTGGACAGAATGGTGGTGCTGCTTCATCAGTTTTCCTCTTATCTTACTACTTAGCTTAATTAAGAGCTAGTGTAGTGCCAACAAGGCACAGTGCAGGTTCTTTATGGACCCAGGAAGACAGGTAAAGGAGAGTCCTGGAGCCCTCAGTGGCTTTTCATCTTTTAATGATCTTTCTACCCCATTTATAGTGAGGCAACCAGGTGCAGGACAGGCAGGGGGCAGTCAGGGGCCAGGAGGCTGGCAGGCCTCCTAGCCACCAGTGTATCTTTACTCTTTCTGGGCTCTCTGGCGTTCTCTCATGGTCTCCCCACTGGTCTCCGCTGCATTATGCTGCTCAATCCTTTGCCTCCTCCTCATCTTCTGCTGCTGCCTGGCCCTTATATGCTCAGTCTCTGGCTCAAGTGTGCCCATCACACACAGCCACACCACACTCCAGGTGCCGCCATCAGGCATGCGTGTTAAGATCACAGGTGTCAATCATTGATGCTGATGGCTGGGGTGGGTGGTTGGGTGACCTGATCACTTTCATTTACTCTAAAGCTAGTATTTCTTATTATTGATGCTGTTGTCCTCAAGCAAGTAAATAACCAGTATTTCACCAGAAAAGTGGGCTTGCTTGGAAACACTAGGAGGCAATTTGGAAAGTGTGTTCCTTTTTTTTTTTTTAATAATAAATTTTATTTTTATATTCCCCATACAATTGCAACCCCCCCATTCTGATCCCAATCCCTCCCCTCCCGCCCCCCACCCCCCCAAAAGCGTCTCTGTTTCATAGTTTTTTGTTGATTCTGATTTTCACTTGCTTATAGTTATTCATTTTCCTGGTCCCTTATTTAAGTTTTCTAGATTCCTGCTATGAGTGAGACCATCCGGTATTTTTCTTTTTCTTTTTGGCTTATTTCGCTGAGCATGATCCCTTCTAGCTCCATCCATGTTGCTGCAAATTGCATGTGTTTATCTTTTTGGAATGCTGAGTAATAGTCCAAGGTGTATATGTACCACATCTTCTTGATCCAGTCATCTATTTTTGGGCATTTGGGTTGTTTCCAAAGCTTAGCTATTGTAAACAGTGCTGCTATAAACATAGGGGTGCAGGTGTTCTTTGGAAAGTGTGTTCTTGTGGAAAATGTTCACACTGCCCAGAACAAAGGAAAAGGCATTTTTCTATGGATTCTGGAGGGACTGCCATAAGTTAAGGTTTCATTAGGGGTGGGGGTGGGGGTTGAAAGTTCAAAGTATAGTAGCTTTTCATTGGGAGGGTTGCCACATCTACATGAGTATAATGCAACCATCCCAGGCTGGACAGATTCACTGTCAATTCGGGCAGATGGATAAAGAGAGCCTTGGAGCCCTCCATAGATTTTTACAGGCCTTTTAATGCTGAACCAGGGGACAGACCAACAGCCTGCCAGGGAGGGAGACTGGGATGCAAGGAGGCAGGCAGGGGGGCTGGCAAAGAGGGCAGGTTGGCAGGCAGCCTCCTGGGCTCCCTGAATGTCCATGCTCGCTCTGTCCTATTTCTGGTGTTTTCCCTTTCAGTCTCATGTTATCTTGTGTCAGAGAGGTCCTGAACACCAGAGCTGAGGAACCCCATTTATCCCTCGATTTGGGCACGTGTCCATATTTCCACATGTGCAGGCCCCAAATGCCCAGTGCTCTCTGGGCCCAGGTGTCCACAACCAGAGGTATGTACCCCTGCCCATGCCTCTCGACCATCACAACCTAGGAGGAATGCAAGACTACAAGTGCCAGCCATAGAGGCTATTGGCTGGCGAGAGGACAGAAAAAAAAAGCCCGAGCCTCTCCGTTTTTCCTGCAATGAAGTTTCTGTGTATTTTCATGGTGCCTGATTAGACTGAACTATAAGATATCAGAAAGCAGTAAGGTCTTTGAACCCTATGAAATTTTGTTACTATTAATAGCCTTTTTTCCTACTGTGTGTGTGTGTGTGTGTGTGTGTGTGAATTTCCTCTACCTTTCTATGTTCCTTTGGCCAGAAAAATTTAAATTGATACAAGACAAAGAGGCAATATATTTCTGAGGAATTGATAGCACAATGAAACTTTAGATTTGCACGCTAATTTAGTGAAGAATTTTGCATTTTATTTACACAGGCAAAACAAGCCTGGCAAACTTTATGGTGATAAGCATGTCTTCCCACTTCCACGTACAGGGAAGTGCACTTCTCAATGAAAGATCTTTTTGCTGATAAATGGAGACAGGAAGGACCAGGGTATTATTTTGTATTGGTTGTTTCTTAGAAATTTAATTCGTAATATTTAGCATGCCACGGTGCCTCATCTTTGGGGCATGCTGTCCTGATGCACATCTACCATCTGTCCTACTTTTGCAATTTGACTCACTTCCTATATATAGATTCCTGTATATAATAGAAAGCATCATATGGTTGAAATTTTACTACTTCTGTATAAAAATTCTATGTGTGTTAGACACTAATCCTAATTAGACACTAATCTTAAATCAATAGAAATGGTATATGTGATTCTGAATTTGTGAAATGAACTGAACATGGATAAAGTTGATTTTTAAAATTTTAGCATATTAGAAGATGAAAGAAATTATTTCCAGAATTCACACTGAAAAAGGACCCCTTGCACTAGAGCCTGCTGGCCCAACTTTCCCGTTCCTGAGCCCCAGGCTAATCAGTCAGCCCATCCAGTGAGAGCTGACCCTCTGCTGGCAGAGGCTTCCTGTTCTTAGGCATTGGCTCGTGGACCAACAGGGACCTGATGACTGTACAGATTCAAAAGTCAGAAAGCTGACCTGAAAGTAATCTAGGTTTCATCTTTATTCTGCTAAAACTCATGCCCCTGAGTGGGTACTGAAGTTGCTAATAATACATTTGACATAGGAAGAATCATGCAGCTATTCTGTGCTTGCTCTGGTCTAAAACATGCTCCCCACTACCCCATACTGGTATGATAATCAGCTCCAAGCAAGAGTGTGGACCAGGGTACTTCCTACCTTACCCCTACTGTGTGATCCACAATAATGTTCCTCTTGAAACCTCAAAATTTGGAGGGAATTAATTGGTGAAAGTCAGACAAAGACCCCTTCAGTATCTGTAATGATGTCATGCTAACATATTTTCGTGAGTTAAAAAAAAAAAAAAAGAAAAGCTGTCATCCAAGACTAATCTTTTTGTAATAGGCGGCAAAGTGAGTAATTTAAAACTTACATTCAGGGTCTCCCTGGTGGCAGACGGGGTTAAGATGCAACCTATGAAGCTATCCATAGCTATTGCACCATGAGTTTGATCCCCGGCCAGGGAGATACTCACATGGCGCAGCAGACGTCGCTTGACTTGCCCGCTGCTCCCTTCAGCAGTGTATTTCAGTAGATCCTCCTGTTCTACTCCCTTCTCTGTCTCTGGTGAATTCTCTCACCCCCCACACCTCTGGCCTGTCCCCCAGTTCTGGTATGCATAAATAAATAAACTCTTGAAAAAAAAAAACAAACTTAACACATTTATATCCCATTATAGAAAGGTAACTGGACTTTGGAAAACCTAAAACTTACTACTTGGTTTTTATTCTCTATTATATGCCTGATCTTGGTACATATTAGGTCCCAAGTAAAAATTTTAGAGGGTAATTTTTTTTTAAGAAGAAAAACAAAAATCAAGTAAAGGTTGTAATAGGGATCCATCTATCAGGAGTTATTTTCCTTCTTACAATGTGGGTTGGTCTCATTTCCAGGTGGTGTCTGGGCTATTGTAGCTCTCATGGGATGGGATACTCTGGTGTGAACTATATTGGCATCTCAGTGACTACCTTCATTCTGGACAAAGAAGAATTTCTCTTATCTAATTTGAGTGCCAGTCTGAAATTGCTTTACTTTGGTAAACTTACTCTTTTGAATTTCTCTATAGTCATCTCTCTGACACATATGTAGGTGGTTATCCTGGTGCTTAAATCTGCTGAAAATCAGCTTTCTAAATAGATTAGGATTTAATAAATGGTCTCTGAAACCAGAAATGGTCTCTGAAACCAGCTTCCCTGTAACCTAACTGACCCGAAAACTTCAGAAGGGATCTGAAGTCCTGTTGCCAGAAGTTCATACCAATGGGCCGTGATTTCAGCCGGGTCATCAACCTTACTAATCTGTGTGTTCACAGATCATGCTGTCACTTGGCTGTCACCAAGGGAGTTCATACAATTGCTTCATTTCGGGTATTTATTTTTCTTCCCAAACAGAAATAATTTTGGTTTATTTGATTTGTGAAAGTTATTTAAACTTGGCCTCCCTGGTGGCATAGGCAGTTAAATGCCGCACTGTGGAGCTGTCTGCAGCCTCTGCAGTGTGGGTTCGATTCCTGGCAGCCGGCGAGAATCCCACATGGCAAAGCAGACCTCTCCTGTCTCGCCCACTGCTCCCCTCAGCAGTGTATTTTGTCAGTCTGCCTGTTCTGTTCCTCACTCTGTTTCCGGTGAATCCTCTTATCCTCCTGCGCATCTGGCCTGTACCCCTGTTCTTGTATAAAAATAAATAAATCTTTTAAAAAAAGTAAGTTATTTAAACTAATTGTACATTTAAAAAAACCCGGAGAATTCAGACTGTCTCTTGATGGCTGGGGTTATGAAAATAAATGACTATTGTTGAATTTCGAGGATACATGCTTATAGCATGATCCTTTGTGTTCCTGTGCATGTGGAGACATTCACACTGACAGTGAAAACAGGGCTGTGAAGGTTTACATGGCATTCAAGTGTGTACTCACAAATGGTGTGAATGTTGCTTCATTTGGTCATTGTCTCCTTGTGAGGTTTCTGACAATGACAAACAGGAAGTCAGAGTCCACTTTTAGTAACTGGGCTAATGATACTCTGGCATAAACTTTGGTGAAATGATACTTTGGCATAAACTTTGATGGACTTGAGACGAGCAGATCCTGTGTTCTCCTGAATAGCTCCCTAGGCCCCAAATCCCAATTTTTCCACCATCCTGAAGAGGTCCGATTTTCTGCACACTTGAGTGAGCAGAGGAAGGCAAGCGGGGGGCAGGGACTTTGGGTCCATGGTAGTCTTGGGCCCGTCAGATCTGGAACCCTCCTTTTGGGACAACTGGAGGGTTTTTCTTTCTTTTTACAATATATTTAAATTTTATATATTTAGAGAATTCATGCACAGGCAGACTGAGTGGCTCAATATGGCGGTGGAGAAATGCTACCAGTAAGTTCTCCCATAAAAACAATGAATAGGGAGGAAAAGTGGCAGGTCCTTGTGAGAACCGGGACACAGAAGATAAATGGGTGACTCTGGCACACTGCCCGAAGAAGAAAGTTGCAATAAAAGAGGGCGAGAGGAAAGCATCAGAACCCTGCTACGCTCCCCCACCCACAAAGCCAGCACTCTTCGACCAACAGAAAGGAGAAAAAAAAAAAAAAAGAGAGCAAACTAGAGATTAAGTGGGACAGTGAGTGGAAAGGAACTATTACAGGCACTGCACCCCGTGACCGGGAACTGTGGAGAACTGTGTGGGAATCCCCACGGAGGTGAGTGAACGGCTTCAGGTGCCATTGGAAGAAGATAAGGACTCCATGGAGAGACCTGCAAATAGCCAAAGGCCAGCTGGTAAACGTGCGGAAAAACGAGCGTGCGCGCTCAAAAAGCATATGTGGATAGCGGCTGCCCAGGTGCCCATGACCTAAGTTTGTGGGGAGATGTGCAGGAGCCACCACTAAGATGAGTGACCCTCACTGGGTAATCAAAAACCAGGCTCCCAGGCGTGGGAACAGGGTGCAAAAGGTGCCATTTCTGTGGACACTGAGTTGGGTTACTGCACCATGTCCTGGATCTGAGGGCTTTGGAGCTGAGAACCGGGCATGAAATTCCAGGTGTGGGATCCCCACAATGTGTGGCACAGGGCAGACACAACACCCCCACGCCACTGAGGCATTTCATGCCACCCCCACTCAGTTCCCTGGAGACCTACAGGGAAAAAGCACAGTTCTGGAAGGATACTAGGAAAGATCTCTGGTGTCATCTAGTGATTAGAACAAAATCACCAACTTCCTGATAGCTGGAAGCCAGGGTTTCCAAAACTACCCACAGGCTCTGAGAGTAGGTGGGCCATGCAAACTGGAGTAAGAGGTGAAAAAAGGCATGGAGCAAGACCCCATTCTGGAACTGAGAGCTAGGCACAGGATCTGGGGTTTGGGACACGCCATTACAGTGGGCACTGTACAGGGTGACAGCCAGCGTTTTGGATCTGAGACCCTGGGATGGACAACTAGAGAGCAGTATTCAGGGCACAGGATCCTCACAGCTGCGGGCACAGCATCGAGTGAACACAGGGCAGACACATCACCCAGTGTGAGCAATAGCCCCAGTGTGGAGGTGCTCCCCTCCCCACCTTGGTTTCTCAGAGAACTACAGGGGAAAAGCACAGGTCGGCAAGTACAGGTCTCTGGCGCCACCTAGTGACCAGAGCAAGATCACCAACTAGCTGATTCCCTGCTGGAACTGAGTAAATACAGAGGAAGGGAACGGTAAGGAACAGTGCCCAGCAACAAAGCCACAGCATCAACACCCTGGTGGAGTTTTGGTTTAACAGTGCTGGTCTCAGTCTGGGAAACAGTTTCCAAAACCCCTAAAGGAGCAATCCAAAGAGATGCCTGCCAACACCAGTGGCACAATGTTTCAATGCATAGAACTAATTAGAAAGCAAACAGCAGGGAGAAGGAAAAATATAAATAATCAAGCAAGCCCGCAGGGGAAAGACACACCACAAAATGAAAATCAGTCACCAGAGCTCAACAATAATGACATGGAAGAACTTCTCTGCTTGTCAGAGAATTTAGAATCATCGTGAATAAAGGGTAAAGAATATGAAAAGAAAAAAATGATATGAGACAAATAATCAACGAACTGAAGAATTAAAATGAGACCTTAAGAAAGGAAATAAAAGGAGGAGACTAAAAGATTACTGGAGGAGACAAAGGGCTCTTGGAAAAACGTTGAAAACAGAATCGAGGAAATGGAAGAATGGATCAGTATTCTTGAAGATACAGAAATAAAGAGAACCAAAGAGAAAAAGAGAGAAGTACAAAGGAAGAAGAATGAGGACAATCTTTGACAATTATTAGACTCCGTGAAGAGAGTTATTCCATAGAAGAGTTACAGGCATTCCAGAAGGTGAGGAGAGAGACAAAGGATTTGAGAAATTATTCAAAGAGATAACTGAAGAAAACTTCCCAAACATGAAAAAGGAGACGAATATAGACATACAAGAAGTGAGAACACCCAATTACCACATTGAAAAGAAAACTACAGCAAGACACATAATAGTAAAGCTTGCAAGAGTCAAGACAAGGAAAAAATAATGAAACTAGCAAGGGGGAAGAAATGGATAATCTATGAGGGAAAATCAGTCAGGTTAACCTCAGACTTCTCTGAAGAAACACCATGGGCAAGAAGAGAATGGAGTAACATATTCAACAAACTTCAACACAGCAAATTCCAACCAAGAATACCTTACCCTGCAAAGCTCTCCTTCCTCTATGAAGAAAAAATATGGACCTTCTCAGACAAACAGAAACTCCAGAAATTCATTACAACTAAACCCCCACTCCTAACAATGTTACAAGAAGTCCTAAAGCCAAAACCAACAGAGTAATGACAAAGAAGAATAGAATAAAATGAGGAATGAAATCACAAAAAAGAGACACAAACTGGCAAATACAGATGCCAACATATCAATATTAACTCTAAATGTAAATGGATTAAACTCATCAATAAAAAGACACAGAGTAGCAGGCTGAATTAAGAAACAAAATCCATCCTTCTGTCTCCAGGAAACAAATTTAACCACAAAAGATAAACATAAAGTTTATCTTTATGAAAGTAAAAGGTTGGAAAACAATCCTATAAGCAAATGGACCAAAAAAGAATGTAGAAACAGGTATACTTTTATCAGATGAAATAGACTTCAAATTTAAAAAGGTAAAAAGAGACATAGATGGACACTACATTATGATCAAGGGGACAATATATCAGGTAGATATAACACTCATCAACATAAACTCACTAAATGAAGGAGCACCAAAATATAATAGACAATTATTATCAGCTCTGAAAATGGACATTAAAGAAAATACATATATAGTGGGAGACTTCAACACCCCACTCTCACCAATGGACAGATCAATGAGACAAAAATAAACAAAGACACTAGAGCCCTAAATAAAGACATGGACTTAACACATCTATAGGACACTGTACCAAAAAAACTTGTAGTACACATTTTTCTCAAGTGTGCACAGATCAATCTCCAGAATCGATCACATACTGGGCCTTAAGACAAACATCAACATATACATGAAGAGCAAAATTATTCCCACTATCTTCTCTGATCAAAAAGGCATCAAAATAGAAATAAATCATGAAAAGAAAACAAGAACCCTTCCACTTCATGGAGACACTACTGGAAGACTACTGGACTCATGAAGAGATCAAAGAAGAAATTAAAAAATTCTTTGAGTTGAACGACAAGGAGGACACCAATTTCCAGAATTTATGGGATGCAGAAAAAGCAGTAAAAAGAGGAAAATATATAGCAATACAGACTCAAATAATAAAACAAGAAATCTCTCAAAGAAACAACCTAATCTCACGTCTCAAAGAGCTAGAAAAAGAACAGCAAAAAAACAAAACAAAACCAAAAAACCTAAAGACAGTAGAAGAAAGGAAATAATAAACATCAAAGCAGAAATAAATGAAATAGAAATTAAAAAAACAATCCAAAAGATCAATGAAACCAAAAGTTGGTTCTTTGAAAAAATAAGCAGAATAGACAAACCACTAGCCAGGCTCACAAGGAAAAAAACGGGAGAAAACACATATAAATAGGATTATAAATGAAAGAGGAGAAATCACAACAGACTCAGTAGAAATCAAAAGAATAATCAGAGATTACTATGAACACTTATATGCAAACAAATTCAACAATCTAGAACAGATGGACAAAATCCTGAATGATATGATCATCCAAAGCTGGATAAAGAAGAAATAGACCACCTAAAAAGACCAATTACAAGCAGCGAAACTGAAACAGTAATCAAAGCACCTCCCCAAAACAAAAGCCCAGGCCCCTGACAGCTTCACAACTGAATTCCACCAAACATTCAGCAGTGAATTAGTGCCTATCCTACACAAACTCTTTGAAAAAATTGAAAAAGAAGGAATACTACCAAATACGTTCTACGAAGCCAACATTACACTAATACCAAAACCAAACAAAGACAGCACAAAAAAAAAAAAAAAAGAAAATTACAGGCCAGTCTCTTTAATGAACACTGATGCAAAAATCCTCAACAAAAATCCTTGCCAACAGAATCCAACAATGCATCAAAGGGATAGTATACCATGATCAAGTGGGATTCATCCCAGGGGCACAAGGATGGTTCAACATATGAAAATCGATCAATGTAATCCAGCACATCAACAAAAAGAAAATAAAAACCATATGATCATATCAATAGATGCTGAGAAAGCATTTGACAAAGTCTAACATCCATTTATGATGAAGGCCCTTGAAATTCTTGGGATAGAAGGAACATACCTTAGCATGATAAAAGCCATATATAACAAACCCACAGCCAATATTATCCTCAGTGGTGAAAAGCTGAAGGCCTTTCCTTTAAGATCAGGAACAAAACGAGGAAGTCTTCTCTCACCACTGCTCTTCAGTATAATACTGAAGGTCCTAGCCAGAGCTATAAGAGAGGAGAAAGACATACAAGGAATACAAATTGGGAAAGAAGAAGTAAAACAGAAGATATAATAATATACATAGAGAACCCTAAAATCTTCACAGAAAAACTAATTAAAATAACCAACCAGTTAGTAAAGTAGCAGGATACAAAATCAACACACAAAAATCAGTAGCCTTCCTATACACAGTCAATCAATACTTGGAAATAAATCTAACAAAGAGGTGAAGGACCTATACAAAAAATTATAAAACACTGTTGAAAGAAATAGAAAAAGGCACAAAGAAATAGAAGGACATCTGCTCATTGATTGGAAGAATTAACATTATTAAAATGGCCATCCTACCAAAAGCAATTTACAGTTAATACTATTCCAATAAAAATCTCAATGACATTCTTCAAAAAAATAGAATAAATGCTGATGAAATTCATATGGAACCACAAAAAAAAAACAGTGAATAGCCTAAGCCCTACTGATGAAAACAAAAGAGAAAGGAGATATCACACTTCCAAACTTCAAGCTATACTACAAAGCCATAATAATTAAAACCGTTTTGTAATGGCACAAAAACAGACACACAGACCAATGGAACTGAACAGAGAGCCCAGAAATAAAGCCGCACTTATATGGACAACTAATCTTTGTCACAGGAGCAAAGAATATGCAATGGAACACGGACTGTTTGTTCAATAAATGGTGCTGGGAAAACTGGACCACCACATGCAAAGAAATGAAACTAGATCACTGCCTCTCACTGTGCACAAAAATCAACTCAAACTGGATGAAAGAACTGGACATTAGACCTGAAACCATAAAATATATAGAAGAAAATATAGGTAGAACACTACAAGACATACATCTCAATAACATCTTTAAAGACTCATCACCCAAAATAAAGAAAGTCAAGGAAAAGATAAACACCTGGGATTACTTCAAACTGAAAAGCTTCTGTACAGCAAAAGACACATTAACCAAAACAAAGAGACACCCCACTGACTGGGAAAAAGTCTTTGAGCTCCATTCAACTGATAAGGGACTGATCACAAAGATATACAAAGAACTCACATAACTCAGCAAAAACAAAATAAACAATCCAGTCAAGAAATGGACAGAAGAACTTAAGACATTTCTCTAAAGAGGAAATGCAAATGGCCAACAGGCATATGAAAAAAATGTTCAGTATCCATTATCATCAGGGAAATGCAAATCAAAACCACACTGAGATTTTGTGTGTGGTTTCTTACACTAGTAAGAATGGCACATATCTTTTCCTCAATTTTAGATAAAAAATTTAACTGCTGAAGTCAGAATGCCAGTATTTTGAGTCGTAGTGCTATACTGACCTCTAGAGGTAAAACTGATATGCTACAGCTCCTTACTAATGTGCCTTTAAAGTATACTTAACCGGTTGCATGTGTGATGAAGCCCTGTCGATAAGTAATATCTTTTCCAGATGTTTAATATGTCTTCAACAAAGCTTGGGGCATAAGTTCTTCCAAAATAGTTAAAAATATTGAAGCTAGTCTAACTGGTACAAACATTGCTTAATAACTGGGTTTGATTTGTAGCCTTTAGAGTTATTAAATTTGAAGCAAACATGAGGGATATGTTTGCTTTTCCTTTTCCTTTCTTGCTCCATAGGGACAATCCCCATGAAGTTATAAAGAACAGTAGCTCATCTAAGGAACAAGAAACTCTCTTATACTTCCATTTATTTAATTTTATCTGACTCAGTATATTTGGAAGAAAGGCCAAAAGTTTGCTTTATCCTACTGACACAAAGCAGGTGCTTCATCACTGACTGTATATCTGTTGCTCCTCTTGTCCTCTTGACTATCTCACCTTGTGTGTCTTCTTTTCTAGCGGCCCAAAGGGAAGACCTGACTGATAGGCCATATACCATTTAGCAAAGGTTCCCATGGGGCTAAACTCTGGAGCCATGCTGTAGATTAACCTGTGTGTGTGTGTGTGTGTGTGTGTGTGTGTGTATTTTTGGTTCAACTTTTCATGTTGGATCTAGTTCATAGAAGCCACAATATTTGGCTTATGTGGGACCCAGATTGGCATGCCTGTTGGTAATGAAATCCTAAAAGGAGATGGTGGGTTTACTAGGTACTGGCTTTGTTGTGTTTTGTACTGTTAGTAAGTTTACACTCAACAGACTGGATTGTGTGTTAGCAGCATTTGTGAGGGAGGAAGTAAGCACACACAAGCTTCTCTCTGTTCTTTTTAGTATATTAGGTACCTTGAGTATTCAGATTTTAAATCAATAAATTGTGTCAATTAGTCCTACAAATCAATCCCACCAGACAGGATATTTTTCTTCCCAAATGAGAGTGCTATTGTGGTTTAATAGTAAGAGTAAGGAAAAGGAAACAGTCCCTATTAATGAATTTAAGAGAAAGGGAACACTAGTTTCAGTCCTATCATGCTTTCAATAGTTTATGTCCAGGGGATAGTCAGTAACCAATTTGGGCATCTATTTCTGTAGTACCAAAATGAACTAGCTAGACAAAATTTTAGTGATTTTAAAGGCTAAGTTTATTGGATTCAGATTGATTCAGGTATTATTTATCGTCTTTGTTTTTTCAAATTGGCAAAACTGGAAGACATAAGAGTAGGCCTTAGCACCAATAACTCAAAAAATAAGTGGTTTTTCTTACTGTTCATGTGAACACAAATCTTGATATAGTCAATTATTGTGTCATAAATTTATTTATATAGTAGAGATTATATTTACATTGAGTAACATCATTACTGAAATGAAAAAGTGAATACTTCCCTTTTCTTCTGAAATATAAAATAGACATAATATAAAAATAGAAACAAAACATACCAAACTTATGGGATGTAGCAAAAGCAGTTCTAAAGGGACATTCATAGGAATAAAGTCTATTTCAAAAAAAGAAAAATCTCAATAAACAATCTAACTTTACACCTCAAGGAGAAAGAAGACTAAAGTTAGTAGAAGAAAGGCGATAAAAAAAAAAGATCAGAGATGAAATAAATGAAAGACATAAACCTGGAAAGTTCAGTGAAATGGAGAGCTTTTATTTTTGAAAATATAAAATTGATATAGACTCACCAAGAAAATAGGAGAGACCTCCATAAAATAAGAAATGAAAGATATTACAAGTGATATCACAGAAATAAATAGTTGTAAGAGAATACTATGCAAAATTATGTCAACAAACTTGACAACTTAGAGAAAATGGATAAATTACTAGAAACATCCAACCTACCAAGATTGAGTCATGAACAAAGAGAAAATCTAAACACACAATTTACTAGTGAGGAGAGTGAATCAGAAATTAAAAACCTCTCAACAACAACTAAAAAACAAAATCCCAGGGTGAGATGGTTTTACTGGTGAATTCTATCTTCCAAACTGACCAGCATTACTCTGATACCAAAGCCAGGCAAGGATGCACAAGGAAAAAAAAAAAAACTAACATACAATATACTGATACCAATATCGTTGATGAACACAGATGCAAAATTCCTCAACAAAATGTTAGTAACTAAATTGAACAATATATTAAAAGTATCAAACGTGATCAAGTGGGATTTATCCTAGGGATACAAGGATGAGTCAGCTTCACAAATCAATGTGACCTATTACATTAACAATATGAAGAATAGAAATCATATGGTCATCTCAGTAGATGCAGAAAAAATAAGTTTAGTGTCCATTTATGATAAAAACTTTAAACAAAATGGGGATTGAAAGTACCTTAACATAGTAAAGACTATATATAACATCATAAAGGTGAAAAGCTGAAAGCTTTTCTTTTAAGATCAGGAACATGATAACACCACTACTGAAAGTCCTAACCAGAGTCAAATTAGGCAGGAAAAAAAAATCCAAATTAGAAGGAAAAAGTAAAACTGTCACAATTTGCAGGTGGCATGATTTTATACATGGAAATTCCTAAAGAGTCCACCAAAAACTGTTAGAAATAATGAACAAATTCAGTAGAGTTGCAGGATACAAGGTACGAATATATGAAAATCTGTTGCATTTCTATAGACAAATAATGAACTAGCAGAAAGACTAAAAAATTAATCCCTTTTACAATTGCATCATAAAAAATGTAATGCCTAGGATTAAACATAATGAAGGGAATCTGTACATTGGAAGCTATAACATTGATGAAAGAAACTGAAGAAGACAGAAGTAAATGGAAGGAGGACTATTCTCATGGACTGGAAGAATTAATGTTATTAAATTATCCAGACTTCCGAAAGCCATGTATCCAATACATACATATTCAATGCAATCCCTATCAAAATTCTAATGGCATTTTCACAGAAATAGAACAAAGAATCCTAAAGTTTGTTTGGAACCACAAAATACCCCCAAAGAGTCAAAGCAATTTTGAGAAAGAAAAAGATGGAGACATCCTGCTTTCTGATTTAAACTATATCAAAGAGATCTCCCATTAAAAAAAGTTAATAGGGAGGAAAAGCGGCAGGTCCCAGTGAGAACTGGGACACGGAAGATAAACGGACGACTCCAGCAAACTGCCCGAAGAAGAAAGTTGCCATAAAAGAGGACGAGAAGGGAGGGAAGCTCAGAACCCTGCTCCCCTCCCCCACCCAAAAAGTCGGCACTCTCCGACCGGCAGAGAGAAGGGAAACAACAAACCAAAACGGCCAACAAGAAAAACGGACGCAGCAAGTGGGACTGTGAGTGGAAAGGAACTATTGCAGCCACCACACCCCGTGAACGGGAGCTGAGGCGAACCCTGCAGGATCCGCCGGAGCTGAGGCGAACCCTGCAGGATCCGCCGTGGAGGCGAGCTCCAGGCGCCATTAAAGAGAGCCCCACCCCCCAGGAGGAGACCAGCACCAGCACACAGCCCCGGTCGCCCGGTAAGGTTGCGCGCGGAAAGCGGCGCGGAGCCGGACCGGATCACAGCTGCCCAGGTCCCCGCGCCTGCTGCCCAGGTCCCCGCGCCTGCGACCTAGGCTTGCGGGGAGACGGCGGAGGCCCTCCCTGAGTGAGCAGGAACAAGGCGCCCAGGCAGGGGAGCGGGATTCAAAAGGCGCCATTCCCGCGCCACTGATCTGGGCTACAGCCCGCGTCCTGGAACTGAGGGCTTTGGATCTGAGACCCGGGGCACGAAATTAGGGGCGTGGGTTCCCCACGACGGTGGGGCACAAGGCAGACACAGCACCCCAAAGCCGTTGAGGTGTACCCTACCATCCCCGCTCTGCTCCCTGTCCCACGGGGTGGAAAATCAGCTCCCCAAGGGCTCTAGGAGAGATCTCTGGCGCCACCTAGCGACTTGACCCCAGCACAGGCTACTGAAGGAGCTAGTGGCCAGCTGGGGAGTTAGCCCACACCGGGCCCCTTCCGAACAAGTAGTCTGAGCCCACAGGGAGAGCGAGCACCCACAGCCGGGGCAGACCAGGTGCGCAGAAGAGTGTGCCTGAGACCAGACACGCAGGGAGTGTGTCCCACATCACAATTTTAGAACAGGGACATTTCTTCAGTAAAGACTACCTGCAGAAGGCTTCCTCAGGAGCCAGAGGTGAGCGGGGGAAGTTCGCCCACGCCAGACCCCCTCTGGCCTGCAGTCCAAGCCCAGAGGGGAGCAGGAACCCACCGCCGGGGCAGACCAGGCGCACAGGGGAGTGTGTCCCTACATCGGCATTTTAGAACAGGGACCTTTCTCCAGTAAAGACTGCTTGAAACTGACAGATGACTCCTGGAAGAACCAGAGGGGAACAGAGAAGCCCACCCAAGATGCCGGCCAGTCCCAACAACACAGTGTCCCAACGCATACGGCAAATTAGAAAACAGACAGTAGGGAGGAGAAGAACCACACGCAACCTAGCAACTCTCCAGAGAAAAAGCACACCACAAAAAGAAAGCCAGCCCCCAGATTGCAAAGACAATAACTTGGAAGAATTTCTGAGCCTTCCAGAAAGAGAATTTAAAATTGCCGTGATTAAAAAAACTAACAGAAGTCATAAAGGAAAACAATGATAAGGGAAAAAAAATCAACGATCAGAAGAACGCAATTGAGTCCCTAGAGAGGGAAAACAACGGTCAGAAGAAAGAAATTGAGTCCCTAAAGAGGGAAGTAAAAGAAATGCAGGAGATCAAAGAATTAATGGAAGAACTAAAGAATTCCGGGAAAAGCAATGAAAGCAGAATAGATGAAATGGAAGAACGAATAAGTAATCTTGAAGACACAGAAATAAAAAGAACCAAAACAGAAAAGGAAAGAGAAATACAAAGGAAAAAGAATGAAGAAAGACTTCGGGAACTATCTGACTCCATGAGGAAAGGAAATATAAGAGTTATAGGAATACCAGAAGGAGAGGAGAGAGATGTAGGAACAGAGAAAATATTCAAAGAGATAATTGAAGAGAACTTCCCAAATGTGAAGAAGGACCTGAAAATTGATATACAAGAAGCAAGAAGAACACCAAACTTCCACGACGAAAGGAAAAATACAGCAAGACACATAATAGTAAAGCTCCCAAGAATCCAGGACAAGGAAAAAATAATGAAGCTGGCAAGAGGGAAGAAACAGATAACATTCAAAGGAAAACCAATCAGGCTGACATCAGACTTCTCCGAAGAAACACTACGGGCAAGGAGAGAGTGGAGGGACATAGTCAACAGACTCCAAGAAAACAGATGCCAACCAAGAATACTCTATCCCGCAAAGCTCTCCTTCCTCTTTGAAGAAAGAATATGGACCTTCCCAGACAAACAGAAACTTCGGAATTTCATTGCAACTAAACCCCCACTCCAAAAAATACTACAAGGAGTCCTAAAGCCAGAACCTCAGAGGGACGAATAACAATGAAAGAAGGCCAAAAAAAAAAAAAGTTATTAAAAGAATAAATAAATAAAATCAAAGGAAAGACAAACACAATGGCAAATACAGATGTTAACATATCAATAATAACTCTAAATGTAAATGGACTAAACTCTTCAATAAAAAGACACAGAGTTGCAGCCTGGATTAAGAAACAAAACCCAACCTTTTGCTGTCTCCAGGAAACACATTTAGCTACAAAAGATAAAAATAGGCTCAAAGTTAAAGGATGGAAAACAATCCTACAAGCAAATGGACCAAAAAAGAAAGCAGGAACAGCTATACTTATATCAGATAAAACCGATTTCAAACTCAAAAAGATAAAAAGAGACCCCAATGGTCACTACATTATGACCAAGGGGACAATACTTCAAGAAGAAATAACACTCATTAACATATACTCACCAAACGAAGGAGCACCAAAATATATTAGACAACTGTTGTCCTCTCTGAAAACAGACAGCAGAGAATACACATACGTAGTGGGAGACTTCAACACACCACTATCAACAATGGATAGATCAACAAGACAAAAAATAAGTAAAGAAACTAAAGCTCTAAATAAGGACCTAGAGCAATTGGGCTTAACAGACATCTATAGAACACTAAACCCCAAAAAAACGGAGTACACATTTTTCTCAAGCGCACACGGATCATTCTCCAGGATCGATCACATACTGGGGCACAAGACAAACATCAACAGATACACCAAGATTGAAATCATATCAACCATCTTTTCTGACCATGAAGGCATCAAACTAGAAATAAACCATAAAAAGAAGGCAAGGAACTTTCCTACCTCATGGAGATTAAAAACCACACTACTGGAAGACCACTGGACTAATGAGGAGATCAAAGAAGAAATTAAAAAATTTTTTGAATTGAACGACAAGGGGGACACCAATATCCTAAATGTATGGGATGCAGCAAAAGCAGTAATAAGAGGAAAATATATAGCAATAGAAGCTCACATCAAGAAACAAGAAAGAACGCAAAGAAACAACCTAATCTCGAAGCTCAAAGATCTAGAAAAAGAACAACAAAAAAACCCCAAAACCAGTAGAAGAAAAGAAATAATAAAAACCAAAGCAGAAATAAATGAAATTGAAACTAAAAAAACAATCCAAAAGATCAATGAAACCAAGAGCTGGTTCTTTGAAAAAATCAATAAAATAGACAAACCCCTAGCCAGGCTCACAAAGGAAAAAAGGGAGAAAGCACAAATAAACAGGATCATCAATGAAAGAGGAGAAATCACAACGGACACAGCAGAAATCAAAAGAATAATCAGTAACTACTATGAACAGTTATATGGAAACAAGTTCAACAATCTAGAGGAGATGGACAAATTCCTACAACTCTACAATCACCCAAAGCTAGATAAAGAAGAAATAGAACACCTAAACAGACCAATTACAATTAGCGAAATTGAAATGGTAATCAAAAACCTCCCCAAAAACAAAAGCCCAGGACCTGATGGATTTACAAATGAATTCTACCAAACATTCAGAGACGAATTAGTGCCTATCCTTCACAAACTCTTCCAAAAAATTGAGAAGGAAGGGACAATACCAAACACGTTTTATGAAGCCAACATTACACTAATACCAAAACCGAACAAGGACAACACAAAAAAGGAAAACTACAGGCCAATCTCCCTAATGAACACTGATGCAAAAATCCTCAATAAAATTTTAGCTATCAGAATCCAACAATGTATCCATAAGATAATTCACCACGACCAAGTTGGATTCATTCCAGGGGCACAAGGATGGTTTAACATCCGAAAATCAATCAACGTTATCCAACACATCAACAAAAAGAAATATAAAAACCATATGATAATATCAATAGATGCTGAGAAAGCTTTCGACAAAGTGCAACACCCATTCATGATAAAAGCCCTTGAAATTCTTGGGATACAAGGAACATACCTCAACATCATAAAGGCCATCTATGACAAGCCAACAGCCAGTATCATTCTCAATGGTGAAAAGCTGAAAGCAATTCCATTAAGATCTGGAACAAGACAAGGATGTCCACTCTCACCATTGCTTTTCAATATAATACTGGAAGTCCTAGCCAGGGCAATAAGACAAGAGAAAGACATCCAAGGAATCCAAATAGGAAAAGAAGAAGTCAAACTATCACTATTTGCAGACGATATGATATTATATATAGAGAACCCCAAAAACTCCACAGAAAAGCTAATTCAACTCATCAATCAGTTCAGTAAAGTGGCAGGATACAAAATCAACACGCAAAAGTCAGTAGCCTTCCTATACACAAACAATAAATCTGAAGAAGAAGAAATCAAAAAGACCATCCCTTTTGTTATTGAAACAAAAAAAATCAAATATTTGGGAATAAATCTAACAAAAGAGGTAAAGGACCTATACAAAGAAAACTATAAAACACTGTTAAAAGAAATAGAAGAAGACACAAAGAAATGGAGAGACATCCCCTGCTCATGGATTGGAAGAATAAACATTATTAAAATGGCCATCCTTCCAAAAGCAATATACAGATTCAATGCTATTCCAATCAAAATTTCAATGTCATTCTTCAAAGAAATAGAACAATTATTGATGAAATTCATATGGAATCACAAAAACCCCCGAATAGCCAAAGCTCTCCTGAAAAAAAAAGAAGGGAATGGAGGCATCACACTCCCAGACTTCAAACTATACTACAAAGCCATAATCATCAAAACTGCATGGTATTGGAACAAGAACAGACATACAGACCAATGGAATCGAATAGAAAATCCAGAAATAAACCCACAGATTTATGGTCAACTAATCTTTGACAAAGGAGCAAAGAATATGCATTGGAGCAAAGAAAGTTTGTTCAATAAGTGGTGCTGGGAAAACTGGGTCGCTACATGCAAAAGAATGAAGCTTGACCACCACCTCACACCATACACAAAATCAACTCAAAATGGATTAAAGAACTAGACATAAGACCTGAAACCATAAAATATATAGAAGGAAATATAGGCGAAACACTACGTGATTTGCACATCAAAGACATCTTTACAGACACATCACCCAAAGCAGTGATAGTGAAGGCAAAGATAAACAGCTGGGACTACATCAAATTAAAGAGCTTTTGCACAGCAAAAGAGACAATAACAAAAACAAAGAGAAACCCCACCAACTGGGAGAACATTTTTGCACCCAACACTAATGATAAAGGACTGATCACAAAAATCTGCAAAGAGCTGATGAGACTCAACAACAACAAAGAAAATAATCCAGTCAAAAAATGGGCAGAAGAGCTAAAAAGAAACTTCTCTGAAGAGGAAATGCAAATGGCCAACAGGCATATGAAAAAATGTTCAACATCACTTGTCATCAGGGAAATGCAAATCAAAACTACCATGAGATACCATCTTACACCAGTGAGAATGGCACATATTAAAAAAACTAGCAACAACAAATGTTGGCGAGGGTGTGGAGAAAAAGGAACTCTTCTGCACTGTTGGTGGGAGTGCAAACTGGTCCAACCACTGTGGAAAGCTGTGTGGAGATTTCTGGACCTACTAAACATAGAGCTTCCATATGATCCAGCAATTCCACTCCTAGGTATTTACCCAAAGGACACAGAAACATCAATTCCAAAGAACACCTGCACCCCTATGTTTATAGCAGCATTGTTTACAATAGCTAAGCTTTGGAAACAACCCAAATGCCCAAAAATAGATGACTGGATCAAGAAGATGTGGTACATATATACCATGGAATATTACTCAGCATTCAAAAAAGATAAACACATGCAATTTGCAGCAACATGGATGGCGCTGGAAGGGATCATGCTCAGTGAAATAAGCCAAAAAGAAAAAGAAAAATACCGGATGGTCTCACTCATAGCAGGAATCTAGAAAACTTAAATAAGGGAACAGGAAAATGAATAACTATAAGATAGTGAAAATCAAAGTCAACAAAAAACTATGAACCAGAGACACTTTTAGGGGGGCGGGAGGGGAGGGATTGGGGTCAGAATGGGGGGGCTGCAATTGTATGGGGAATATAACAATAAAATTTATTTTAAAAAAATAAACTATATCAAAAATTATAATTTCAAAAAAGTATGAAATGGAGAACCCAGAAATAAACCAATGCATATGTAGTCAACTAGTGTACAGCAAAGGAATCAAAAATATGCAGCGGGGAAAGGATAACTCTTCAACAAATAATCTTGTGAAAACTGGACAACTACGTGCAAAAGAATGAAACCAGACCACTACCTTACAGCATATACAAAAATCAACTCAAAATGGATCAAAGATTTGAATGTAAGCCCTGATACCACAAAACCCTAGAAGGAAATATAGGAAGTAAACCCTGACATCAGTCTTGGTGAGGATTTTTTGGATTTGACACCAAAAGCAAAAATAAGTGGGTATATATCAAGCTAAAAACCTCCTGCATAGAAAAGGAAACTGTCAACAGAATGAAAAGACAACTTACTGAATGGGAGAAATATTTGCATCTAATAAAGGGTTAATATCCAAAACATAAAAATAACTCATACAACTCAATAACAAAAAACACAAACTGTTTAATCAAAAAGTCAATAGAAACATTTTACCAAAGAAAGACATGCAGATAGCAACAGGCTCACACTGACAATATGTTCATCATCATTTATCATTAGAGATATGTATATCAAAACCACAATGAGATATCAGCTAACACTAATTAAAATGGCTATTAAAAACAAGAAATAATAAGTATTGGCAAGTATATGAAGAAAAGGGAACCCCTTCACACTGTTGGGAACTTAAACTGGTACAGCCACTATGGAAAACAGCATGGTGATATCTCAAAAATTAAAAATTGAAATATCACATGATTTAGCCACTCCACTTCTTAGTATTTATCCAAGTCATATGAAAGCACTAATTAAGAAAGATACATGCACCCTTAAATTCACATATGCATTACTCATAATAGCCAAGGTAAGGAAACAAAGTAAATACCCACTGATAGATGAATGAGTAAAAACGATATGGTATATATACACAATAGAATACTATTCTGCCATTAAATATGATGACATCTTGCCATGTGTGACATGTGTGGACTTTTAGGGGATTATGCTAAGTAAAATAAGATGGATAAATACTGTATGATTTTCACACATGTGGAAGATAAAGAAATGAAGCAAATAAAATAATATCTGAACAAACCATCCATGTCCATACCCTATCTGCCTCCCCACTCCATCCCTTCCACCTTTTCCCTGTTCCATCTTCTTTTTTGCAGAGGTCAGGTTTTTATAATTGTTTTTTTGGTGGTTAGATTATGTAGATGAATGAAACCAAAGTATGTCTTTCACTTTTTGGCTGATTTCACTCAACATAATTACCTCAAGGTCCATCCATTTTGTGCAAATGCCACCACTTCATCTTTCTTTGCAACTGTGTAATATTCCATTGAATATATGCTCTACTGTTTCTCTATCCATTCATCTGTTGAAGGGCATTTGGGTTGGTTCCATGATTTGGCAACAATGCTGCTATATACATAGTTATACATAAATCTTTTTGTGTTAAATTATTCTTGTCATTTGGATAGATACATAAAAGTGGTATTGGTGGGTCAAATGGGATTTCCATTTTTATTTTCCTGAGACATCTCCATACTGTTTTCCACAGGGCCTGTACTAGCTTGCATTCCCACCAACATTTGTTAACTCCATTCTTTTATACATATTATATATATGTATTTTTTCATCATTCTTCCTTTTTGTACAATGTATGCTTTCTCCTCTTAGGTATAGTCCCCCAATAATACCCACTACCAATTCACCTAAGCACCATCACCATAGTCCCTTGTGCTCTTCCTTCCTTCCCCTGTTTTGATCCCTCCTCTTCCTCCTCCCCTGCATAATATCTCTGATTTATAGTTGCCTGTTAATTTTTTTAAATTTATTATAATACTTTTTTCCTGATCCCTTATTTGGTTCCCCTACATTCCTCCTATAAGTAAAACCATCTGATATTTTTCTTTTTCTTTCTGGCTTATTCCATTTTTTTGTATATGGGCCATTCTCACAGGCGCAAGGTGGTATCTCAGTGTGGTTTTAATTTGCATTTCTCTTATAGTAAGTCATGTTGAACATTTTTTCATATATCTGTAGATCACCTGAATATCTTCTTTAGAGAAGTGTTTATTGGGTCCTTTGCCCATTTTTAAAATTGGTTACTTTGTTGCTTTGTTGTTGGATTGTGTCAGTACTTTGGAATTTTTGAAGAGTAACCCTTATCAAATGTATGGTATTCAAATATCTTTTCCCATTCTGTGAGTTGCTTTTTTTGTTTTCGTGATGGTTTCTTTTCAGATGCAAAAGCTTTTAAGTTTGATATAGTCCCACTTATTAATTTTGCTTTTGTTTTCTTTGCTGCTGGGGTGGTATTTCCAAGTATATCTTTGTGGTAGATGTTCTAAAGGGTGTTCCATATATTTTCCTTCAAGTACTTTATGGTTTTCATTCTTATGCCCCAATCTTCAATCCATTTTGAATGTATTTTCATCTATGGTGTTAGATACATGGGTCTTGGTGTGTGTGTGTGTGTGTGTATATTTTTTTTTAATGTGGCTATCCAAGTTTACCAGAACCATTTTTTAAAAGGCCTTTTTTTTTTTTTTCCCTCCACTGTGGTCTTAATTCCTTTGTTGAAATTAGCTGTCCATGTTTATATGGATTTATCTCTGGGCTTTCTGTTCTATGGGTTTGAGTTTCTGTTTTTGTTCCAGTACCTTACTGTGTTTTTTTTTTTTTTTAAGATTTATTTATTTATTTATACAAGCACTGGGTACAGTCAGAAGCGCGGGAGGGTGAGATAACTCACCAGAGCCAGACCGGGAAACAGAACAGGCAGACGGAGGAAATACACTGCTGAGGGGAGCAGCAGGCGGCGGGAGAGGTCTGAGGCTTCATGTGGGAAGCTCCCCAGCTGCCAGGGATCTAACCAGCGCTGCAGAGGCTGCAGTCAGCCTCGCAGCCCAGCGCTCAACCTCTGCGCCACCAGGGGAGGCCCTACCTTACTGTTTTGATTAATATTGCTGTGTGATATTGTTTGAAGTCAGGAAGTGTAATGCTTCCATTTTTTTTTTTTTAAATATCAACTTTTTTTTTTTTTTTAGGATTTATTTATTTATTTATACAAGCACTGGGTACAGTCAGAAGTGCGGGAGGGTGAGAGAATTCACCAGAGCCAGAGTGGGGAGCAGAGCAGGCAGAAGGACCGAAGTACACTGCTGAGGGGAGCAGCGGGCGGCAGGAGAGGTCTGCACGCCATGTGGGACCCTCCTCCTGTGGCCGGGGAGCAGCCGGGGATCGAACTGGCGCTGCAAGGCTGCGGGCAGCTTTGCAACCCCGCGCTCAACCACTGCGCCACCGGAGAGGCCCCATTTTTCTTTTTCAAGATTGTTTTAGCTATTCAGAGCTTTTTGTGGTTCCATTTAAATTTGATAATTGTTCTATTTCCTTAAAAAAGTCATTGGTATTTTGATAGCTATCATTGACAAATCTCTAAATTGCTTCAGGTAATAGGGCCATTTTAATGATGTTAATTCTTCCTGCCCTTGGGCACAGGATATCTTTTGATTTCTTTGTGTCTTCTTTTATTTCCTTTAGTAGAGTTTTATAGTTTTCATTAGACAAGTCCTTCACCTCCTTCATTAGGTTTATTCCCAGGTATTTCATTCTTTTTGGTGTGGTTACAAATGAAACTATATTTCTTATTTCCCTTTCTTGTATACATAGTTTGCATATAGAGATGTCATTGGTAATTTGTGTATTGATTTTGTATCTTCCCACCTGACTGTATTCATTTATTATTTCTAGAAGTTTTTTTTTTTTCATAGAATCTTTCATTTCTCTAAGTACATTAGCATGTCATCTGCAGATAGTGACAGTTTCACTTCTTTTTTTCCAATTTGGATCCCTTTTACATCCTTTCCTTGCCTAATTGCTTCAGATAGGCTTTCTAAGACCATGTTAAATAGCAGTGGTGATATTAGTGGAAATGCTTTCAGCTTTTCACCTTTGAGTATGATATTGGCAGTAGGATTGTCATATATGACTTTTATAATATTTAGATTGGTTCCATTTATTCCCATTTTGGGAAGGGTTTTTATCATAAATGGATGTTGGATCTTGTTGAATGCTTTGTTGTCATTTATTGAGATGATTTTTGTCTTTCTATTTGTTGACCTGATGGGTGACAATGATTAATTTTCATGTTTCAAACCAGCCTTGTATCTCTGGCATGAAGCCTACTTGATTGTGGTTGATGATTCTCCTGATATGTTGCTGTATTTGTTTTGCTAGAATTTTGTTAAGAATTTTTGCATCTACATTCATCAGAGATACTTGTATATAATTTTCTATTTTTTATACTGCCTTTGGTTTTGGGAACAGGGTAATGTTGGCCTCAAGGAGTATATTGGGGAAATTTTCTCCCACTTCAGTTTTTTTGAATAATGAGTATAAGACAGGAATTAGATCTTCTTCATAGCTTTGGTAGTGAAGTTGTCTGGTCCTGGGCTTTTGTTGTTGGGATGAGTTTTATTACTCTCTCATTTCAGGACTTGTGATAGGACAGTATAAGCTGTCAATATTGGGAGGTTATGAGTCTAAGAAATTGTCCATTTCTTCTAGGTTGTCCAGCTTGTTTGCATAGATACTTTTATAATAGGGTCTTATGATTCTGTGTATTTCTGCAGTATGTGTTATAATTTCACCTCTTTCTGATTCTATTAATTTGGGCTTACTCTCTGTTTTGTTAGCATAGCTAATGCTTTGTCAGTTTTTTCAAAGAACTGACTCTTAGTGTCACTGATTTTTTTGGACTGTCTATGTTTTCTATTTATTTCTGCTTGAATTTTTATTATTTCTGCCTTCTACTGATTTATTTGAGTGTTTTGTATACTTTTTCTAGTTTCTTCAACTACAGAACTAGAATGTTAATTGAGGGCCTCCCTGGTGGGGTTAAGTCTCAGCACTATCACCACTATGGCCTGAGTTCAATCCTTGGCCAGGGAGCTAACTCACCTATTGTGCAGCAGACCTGTCTCATCTGCTGCTCCCCTTAGCAGTGTTCTGCTTCCCACTCTGTCTCTGGTGAGACATCCTCTGGCCTACACCCTAGTTCTTGTATGCATACATAAATAAAAATAAATCTTTAAAAAAACCCTAAAGACCTTACATTATTTTTTGTTATTAGGTTTTAGACTTCTTGTATGCAAGAAAAAAAAGAAGGTACCCATTTTCTGACCTTATTTTAAGGTAGATTTCTTTTGCTGATACTACAGATTATGCAAATCATATGAGAAAAAATATCATAGATTCACTCTTTCCTTTAAAAAAATCGTTCCCAAGTTCTATGTATGATGACTTATAATGTTTTTTTATGGAAATTATTATTTATTATTTTTTTTATTGATATAGAATTAGTTTATAGCACTGTATATGACTCAGTACTGTAAAGGTTCACAATCATCAGATGTACATCACTACACTACACCACACCCATCGTGTCTCTTGACCATTTACCTTTGGGTCATTCCCCGATTGTTTCCACTCCCACTCTAGTTTTCTAGATGTAGAATCATGTCATCTGTAAGTAGTGATATTTTACTTCTTTTCCAATTTGGATTCCTTTTATGTCTTTCTCTTGCCTCATTGCTTTAACGAAGAATTCTAATCCTGTGTTGAATAGTAGTGGTAAAATGGATAGCTGTTTTATAACTGATCTTTTTTTAAAGACTTATTTATGCATACAAGAACTGGGGTACAGGTCAGAGGTGTGGGGGGTGAGAGGATTCACTAGAGACAGAGTGGGGAGCAGAACAGGCAGATCTACTGAAATACACTGCTGAGGGGAGCAGCAGGTGAGACAGGAGAGGTGTGCTGTGCCATGTGGGTTACCTCCCTAGCGAGGAATTGAACTCGTGCTGCAGTGACTGCAGATAGCTTCATAGTGCTGTGTCTTAACCCCCTGTGCCACCAGGGAGGTCCTTATTTTGTACCTGATCTTAGAGGATAAGTTTTCAGTTTCTCACTGGTGAGTACGATGCTAGCTGTCAGTTTGCCATATACAGGCTTTATTGTGTTGATACATGTTCTTACCACATTTTACTAAGAATTTTTATAATAAATGGGTGCTGAATCATATTAAATACATTCTGTAAATCTATTGATATGATCAGATGATTTATGACTGTAAGATATTTTTCAGCCCTTCCCCCCCAGACACTGACTGAAGAATGAGGATGAAGAACCTCTGCTTTCCAATTTTCACCCCCTGGACCTTGTTTCATCTTTTTAAAAAGAAATTTTAAATTGTGGTAAAAAACATATAACATAAAATTCACTGTCTCAAAAGTTTTAAGTGTTTAGGGAAGTGTTATTAAGTACATTTTTATTGTATAACCTCCAAAACTTTCATTTTGCAAAACTTAAACTTTATACCTATTAAATAACAATTCTTCTTTCTCTCCACCCCAACTCCTAACAACCACCTTTCTGCTTTTTGTTTCTATGGATTTGACTCCTCTAGGTACTTCATATAAGTAAAATAATTTGTCTTTTGTGATTCACTTATTTTACTTAGCATAATGTCCTTAAGATTCACTCACATTATAACATGTGTCATAATTTCTTTACTTTTTAAGGTTAATAATATTCTGTTGTACGTGTACAGTATGACATATTGTTTATCTGTTCATCTGTCTGTGCATTTGGTTTGTTTCTACCTTTTGGTGATTGTGAATAGTGCTGCTATGAACAAAGGTGTACATGTGTCTGTTTGAAATCCTGCTTTCAGTTTTTTGGGGTATATACTCAGAAATGGACTTGATGGATCATAGGGTAGTTTTTAACTTTTTGAGGTACTGCTAGACTGTTTTCCACAATGACTGCACCTTCTATATTCCCATCAACAGTGTACAAGGTTTCCAATTTTTACATATCCTCACCAACCCTTGTTCTATTTTCCCTTCTTATGATAGCAGCTGCACTAATGGGTGTAAAGTGTATATCATCGTGATTTTGATTTACATTTCCCTAATGATTACCTGTGTTGACCTTCATTTGTTAAAAAATTTTTGTTGAATACTCACAGTGATTGCTCTTCTTTCTAGAAAGGAGATGAAGTTGCTGGAGCAGTCAGGGTCTCTGAAAGGCTCTTTGAGTTCTGAAGAACAGCTGTCACTCATCAGCGGTTGTTCGGATATTCGAGCAGCAGTAGAGGGCGCCATGCACATTCAGGTGAGTTGAGGATTTTGTGCTCAAGTGTGTCAGGGTTTGAAGAGGTTGTCTTCTGACCTCAGCGGAGGAACAGGGGAAGATCAAAGCAGTTGGAAGATGTGAATGTCTTGTGTCGTCAAAGTTAGGATTATGTTTTATGTGATAAGAAACATTGTCCTCAGAACATCTCCTATATGGGCTCTCATCAAACTACTGTGATAATAGTATCTTTCAGAGGTTATTAGAATTTGAGCAAAATAGATTTTCTGGACATTTAAATTTTTAGTTTTATTATCTTACTGTTGAATGAGTGATTATATTCTTGTTTTCATATATGATTATATAAAAGTTTAAAGAAATCACCTAAAAGAAACTCTTTCATTGCTTATAGCACTTGAACTTAGCCTTCCCAACAGCTTCACTTGCAAAAAGATAACCACTCAGGTGTACTGTTTCCTGAGCTGAGTAAACACCAGGCAGCACTGGGGGAAGCAACAGGGGTGATGATGGCAGCTTGGTGGTCGGGGTCCTTCCTTCCTGAACGCCTATGCCAGAAAATAGTCCCTGGCCCTATTAATGACCCCATGCAGTATAAATTGTCTTTTAAAATGTTACAGTTAGCGACATAAGGTCTAAGCACCTAACAATAAAAGAAGCATTGCTCCTGATACTCCCCCTTGATATTTTGTATTCTGAGTCCTACACATTTCTGTTTATATCATTTTGTTACTGTGGTGATAGTCTAGCTGAGAATTTGGGAGCAAATCAGAAAAGCTGAATGTGTTTTGATGGTCAACAGCTGCTCTGAGATTCGCATCAAATATAGAAAATAGAGGTTCTCAGTCTTTGCCACTCTAATGTTTCTCTGGTTCAAACTTGTCAAACAGAACATAAGAAGAGGACTACTTTTAATTCCCTTTTTCTAATATTTTCATCTTTATCTCTGACTTGATGAAGGTTGTATAAAATTTAAGAGTCCTAAAAGGAATCTGCAGGCACCTTTGCAAGCCATATTTCAACCCTCACTCACCTGGCCATGCTGCTCCATATTTCAACCCTCACTCCACCTGGCCATGCTGGAGGAGGACTTGCTTCTGCACAGCAAGTCCAGCCAGGTCTTGGCAAAGAAGGGCCACGCAGGGGGTTAATTTTGAAGGGAAGTGAATATCTCTGCACTGACCCTGCTGGAGGGGGGAAATACAACTCAGACTTTAATGCTCCTGCCACTATCCAAGATAAGTGTGAGCTTTCTGCCACAGAAGAGGTGGGTAGGAATACAGACTGTAAAGTCAGTAATATCCTTGTGTTGCTACAGTGTAATGTGTTACTTCTTTTTAAGGTGATCTTTATAAATAAAGCTTACTTACAAATATCCAGCACTAGTTATTGTAGAGTCATGCCCCAGGACTAATTAATGTGTCTATATTAAATTTCTTTGTATCCTGGTCCCATTGTAGCACCTCTCTCTAGCCAATGGAGCTAACTGGCCATGCCATTTTAAAAAATGGATTCTATCTGATGATTTCTATACTCACATGATTGAATTAGTTTAGACTATTTATTTAGACTATTTAGACTATTCCCCAAATAGTACATTATTTTACAAAAAATAAGGAGTCCTCCTTACTATGAGATATTGATAATGACTTAAATAAATGGGTAATTTGGGGGGATTGTCTAATTTATAACAAGTGCCTGTAAAGTGCTTAGCATGGTACTTGGAACATAGAAAATACTCAATAAATTTATAAAATAAATTATTTTTTTGATATGGCCATTTGCATTTATATGGGGCAATATGCTGTTCTGTGCATGTTGAGCAGTATCTGTAATGCACAACACATGAAGTTGGGCAGTGTGAGGAGAGGAAAATTGAGAAAGATGCTGTAAGTTTTACTAGCTTTAATTCCTCTAATTATGTTCTTCAGACTGTATCACAGAGAGTAATAGGAGGAGGGAGGGAGGAGGAGGGATTGAGGAGCTAGGAATGGAAGCAGGATTTGCGCCTGTCTTGGACTATGGATAAATGGATTTGGGGGATGGGGTAGGGGAAGGAATGGAGATAAGTGTCTGAGAAAGAGATAAACAGAGATGACAGGAGATGAGTGGTACCTATGAATGAGTAGACGGTGAAGCACAGTTTCAAGGCTGTTGGAGAAATGGGAATAGACTGGAAGTGAAGTGGAAACCAAGTCCAGAATGCATTGAACGGCAACTTGAAGAGTAGATTCAATGAAACAAGTTATTATATTTATAAATTGCTTGTAGCAATACATGGCACATAGCACTATTTAAGTGTTCTCTTAAAATATAAAGTTTGGCCTTAATTCTGTATTTGATTAGAATCCTCTAAGGAAGGTGTTATAGTAGGAGAGTACAACTGATCAGAGGGAAAAATGGGTAAGAAAATTAAATCAGGATTTTATTTTTGTCTGTTGACTGATTTTCTTGGGTATACATTTCTCTATATGACCAATTTCTCTACTAGGAGATTTTCTGGATTTTGCAACTAATGCACATTAGTATCGCAACTAATGCACATTAGTATCTCAACTTATGTTTACCAAACAAACAAGTGAATAAAATGCCTAAATCCAAACCTGCCTAGTAAGCAACCTAAGTGCCCACTGAAAGATGATAGATCAGAGAGGACATGCTATATATTCACAATGAAATAGCTTCAGCTATAAGAAAGATGAAAGTCTGCCATTTGTAGCAAAATGGAAGGACCTGGAAGGATTATATAATGTGAAGTTAATCAAAAAGATAAAAGGTTGGATGATCACACATCTAGGGGGAATATAAGGAAACAAAGTGGATGAACTGACAAAGCAAAATAAACATAAACTGATGGATACTGATAATCCAGCTGAGGTTATCAGAGATGAAGAGGGCAGGAGGTGGGAGAAAAGTAAAGGGGGGTTTAAGTTATGGTGGTGAATATTTTATTTTTGCTTTTTTTCCTTCAAAGATGTAAAAAAGAATGGATGAATATGGGGACAAATATGCCTAGTATTTAGACCATGTGCTTGTTAAATTATGAGCATTTCTAATAATCTAAGAGTGTTAAATATATTTTAAAGAATAAAGGAATTTTAGGAAAGTCCTGCTTAGTTTCAGTCATTCAAAAAAATGTTTTAATATATTTGTGTCTCTATAACCTTCTATTTCTCTTGTTTATTTACTCGTTTTCTAGTGTACTTACGATTATACTGCAAATAGAATTTTATACCATGGCTTTTATTTAAAACTTAGAACATTTCTTGCTGTGTGATTTGCTCAGGACTCCATCAAATAGAAGTATAATTTTGGGACTTAAAAAATTGTTCTGTTTCTCATGTGATATCTAACCTGAGAAAAACTTCCCTCTAAGAATGACCTTCAAAGCTGAAGGCCAAAAGGACCACAGTCTGCAGCACCTACTCCTCCCCAAGCCTGATGCATTTTCTCCTCCTTGTCCACAGACTTTTTGCTAGCTATACCCAATTACCAACTTTGCTCACTTCTTTTTCTGATTCATAAGAGGAGAAATTAGCATTATAGAAAAATTAACCTAGGTTATTTGGACACTTTTTTTTTGTCAAAAGAAAATTATGATTTTAGGGAATTTTTAAAAGCAGGAGATACCTTTATCTCTGATCATATACATTGTTGTATAGCAATATTATCTCAGCAACCAAAAAAAAAAATACCAGAAGGCAGAGTTTATGAAAAAATGAACAAAAACATGGCTTGACTCAGTTTTTCAACTACAAGTAACCTGATTGTAGGATTTACTGTGTCCCTGAGGCTCAGAACCCCAGAAATGTCAATGTAATTCTCCATGGAAGATTTGTCTTCTTCCCAAATCCCAGAGGGTGGGAACCTGGATCAGAAAGTTTCCTAATGCCCTGCTCAAATGTGGGAGCAGGCAAGAAAGAAACCTGAATTTCTAGAACTTAGTACACTTTTGAAATCTAATCTTGCTTGGCAAGAAAGTCTACTGTCCTAGAAAAATAAGTTTATTTTGAAAAGCTGGTCTAAAGGTTGACACTCTTAAAGAGAGTTCAGGCTCATTAGCTGTGATACAGAGGTTTTATCTGATCTCTGGAGCTTAAGAGTGGAGAGTATGGTAATTGGTAGGAGCAATGACAATGCTTTATAGAATTATGAAGTTTGAATGTAGTTTCTACATATAAAATCAGGACAACAGCCAAAATCTAGAAGTAAAAATTATATTATCCAATGTAAATGATCAGAATTTGCATTGAACCTTACCTTTCAGATCTAGAAAATTATAGTCATTTTGATAATTCAGATTTGCTAATAGTTATAAGAAGCAGTGTTCATAAATAACTAATGTCATTTAAAAATGTGTGTGTTCAAAATCTACAAAGAGCTGATGAGACTTAAAAACAAAGTAAATAATCCAGTCAAAAAAAGGGCAGAAGAGCTAAAAAGAAACTTCTCCAAAGAGAAAATGCAAATGGCCAACAGGCATATGAAAAAATGTTCAAAATCACTTGTAATCAGGGAAATGCAAATCAAAACTACAATGATATACCATCTTACACCAGTGAGAATGGCATATAAAAAGCTAGCAACAAATGTTGGTGAGGATATGGAGAAAAAGGAACTCTCCTGTACTGCTGGTGGGAGTGCAAACTGGTCCAACCACTATGGAAAACTGTGTGGAGATTCCTCAATCTGCTAAAGATGGAGCTTTTTTTCATTGAGTTATTTGTTATTTTTTTATTATTGTTGAGTTGTATGAGTTATTTATATATTAAGCCCTTGTTGGACGTATGATGAGCAAATGTCTTTTCCCAGTCAGCAGATTTTCTTCTCATTTTTTTTGTAGTGGTTCCTTTTGCTATAAAACAACTTTTCAGTGTGATATGTACCATTTATTTATTTTTTGCTTTTGTTTCCTGTGCCGTAGGAGTTCAGTATCCAAACATGTCTCAACAGTTGATTTCTGGGGTATATTTACTATTTATTCATATATAATTACCATTTTTAACATATCCTTACTACTGATCTACCTAACAATGCATTTTCTTTAGTTTAGGAAACCATTTATATGTACACTGTTTGTTCAGTTATTAAATAATATGATATCAGAGTTGGACATTAATGCTTGGGAAATAGAAGTTTAACGCATTGAAATAATCTTTATGATTTGAAGACTAAGAAAAAAATTAAGGTGTATATGTGTATATATATATATATGTATATGTATATAAAGCTAATAAAGCATACTCTAATAGAGGGTCAATACATTTTTTTTCTATAAAAATCCAGAGAATAAGTATTTGGGTTGTTAGTTGGCTTCACGTCTGGGTATAGTTTCTGTTGTTTATTTTACAGTCCTTCAGAAATTTATAAATTGTTTTGTAGTTTTTTAGGCCATACAAAATCAGACAGTGGACTGAACTTGACCCATACTTTGCTGAGTCCTACTCTAAATATTTCGGAAGAGCAGTAGTAGCAGTAGGAATGTAAGGGATGGTCACTGTTTTTGGTTTTTGAAGTATACTCCAGAATCTTGGTTTGTACCTGGCAGGACCCAACATGCCAGCTCCTAAGGAGTTCCTCATGGGCTAGCTCCATGCCTGCCTGATGCTCTCATGAGGTTATTTGGAAGCTTGCTGTCTCGGTGTGTTTACTTGCAAGCATGAAAAGCATTCTGTCCTGCTATTCTTACTTCTTACTACAACTTTTCTCATGGTTCGCTCTTATTCAGATAATTTTTTTTTAAAAACGCTATTTTTATTTATTTTTAAAGATTTATTTTTATTTATTTATACAAGCACTGGGTACAGTCGGAAGCGCGGGAGGGTGAGAGAATTCACCAGAGCCAGAGCAGGGAGCAGAGCAGGCAGAGGGACCGAAGTACACTGCTGAGGGGAGCAGCGGGCGGCAGGAGAGGTCTGTGCGCCATGTGGGAGCCTCCTCTGGTGGCTGGGGAGCAGCCGGGGATCGAACTGGCTGCAGAGGCTGCGGGCAGCTTTGCAACCCAGAACTCAACTGCTGCGCCACCAGGGAGGCCCTTATTCGGATAATTTGTATGCAGAACTGGGCACGTGCCTCTTCTTGTTTATATGTATCTGTATTTATTTTTATTTATTTGCTTGTTTACTTTGTGGTATGAGTAGCTTCAAAGATACATGAGCAAAGAATGAAATTTATTGGGCCTCCCCGGTGGCGCAGCGGTTGAGCGCTGGGTTGCTAAGCTGCCCGCGACCTCTGAGGCGCCGGTTCAATCCCCGGCTGCTCCCCGGCCACCGGAGGAGGGTCCCACCTGGCGCACAGACCTCTCCTGCCGCCCGCTGCTCCCCTCAGCAGTGTACTTCGGTCCTTCTGCCTGCTCTGCTCCCCGCTCTGGCTCTGGTGAGTTCTCTCACCCTCCCGCGCTTCTGACTGTACCCAGTGTATGTATAAAAACAAAACAAGCAAACAAACAAACAAACAAATAAATAAATAAATCTATTAAAAAAAAAAAAAAGAATGAAATTTATTATCTATGCTTGAGTCAGGCACGTTTTACTCTTAATTAGCTTCTATGACCAAATAAGACTTGAGAAAGTGATTAGTGGAGACATATACAAGATATGTTACGTCTGGAAGTCAGCGTCTAGCTGTGTTATGACTGATTTAGGATTAGAGTGCTACTGCTGGTGTGTAGTTCACTGGTAATGGGAATACGATGAGTGATGTGTTACCACGAAGCCCTCTAGGAAGGTACAGTTCATAATAACACACAACTCTTGCCTGTGACTTGCTCATGAGCTTGGTGATAAAGGGATAGTGTGTGACATGGCATTACCCAATGCTGTATCCAGGGACAGCCCATCATACCAGTCTCACTTCTGATGGTAGCGCCTTAAGGGGCAGTGGGTGTTTGGAGGGATTGTAGAGTGAGTGGAGTTGTGTGCTGAATGTCCTACAACAAAGCATTTGGTGAAAAGGCCTGATAAACTATTCTAGAACGCGAGCTCTATTTCAGTGCTTTGACCCCGAAGCTGTGAAGTCGGAGTTTTCCATCCAGGGTGCTTTAATATATAAGTCCTTCCTTTTTCAAAATGTTAATTTAAATATTAACATAATTTGAATACTGTAAGCGGGAAATTTTTTGATCAGCCTAATACCCATTTGTCACATTTTGTATGTTCACTTCCAGTCTTCTTTCATGTGTAATTTTTGCAGCCTAGTTGTTGTGTGTCTTTATATATACAGTTTCATACTCTGCTTATGTTAGTCAACATCTAACACTTTTCTCTTAGAGTGTGAAGCTCTTCTCATGGCTCTTGACTGGGTGTGTTAACCAAATCAAATATCACTTATCTATTTACATTTAAAATAATTACTGATAAGGAAGGACTTAAATACAGTGCCTGGTTTCTGATAGTTTGTTTCTGATTTTTCAATATATGGTATGACATGGATATATATTCAGTAGAATCCATCCTCCAGTTAGGAATTTTGATCTTTCTCTGGACTAGCCATGTGCAATACAACCCTTTCTTATGATGCAGCAGTAGTGAGCCACAGCCCCCAGTAAGCCATGAAGGGAAACAACCCTATTCTTAGTGTACTATTGCCATGTTTTCAGTTTATGTTATTTTCAGCTTACAATGTGTTCATCAGGACATAACCCCATTTTAAGTTGAGGAATATCTATTCCTACTTTTGCCATATTTTCTCTGCTTTTACTTTGTTTCTGTTTGATAGTCTTCATTGTTTTTTTTTTTCCCCTTTTAGTTCCATAGGATTGTTATAACTGTTACCTTCAGCTACTCTTTGCTCATGTTCCAGAGTTCTGCAGATTGAGAATCCTCTCAGGCTTTTCTTTTTGTGCCAGTGTTTATGATATTTTTTTCTGTCTCTTCATTTTTAGTTTTTATGGGTTGTAATTGGAATAAACTTCCAGACTATTGCCTTTGCACCTGTTGAAGTAATCAGAGAACTGATGCTGCAAGAGGTAGTAGGTCGAAAAGCACCAGGACAGTAGGCCACTGATGGAGCACCTCCATGAGCATCAGGAATTTAAGCTTCCTACTATGCTGTGGATGCCAGGCATGTCTCCTGGGTATCCACAGTGATCCCCTTCTTTAGGCCAGCTCTGTGGTCTAAGTGTCTCATATAGTCTCATATCAGCTTTTCCCTCCAGGCTATTTTTGGGTACAAGATGTAGGACTGGGCATGGATTATAATTGATACAGGGTCTTTTTTCTTTTCCCACACAGACCGTTATCCTGGAGTGTTTGCTCCTGTTGTAGTAGATGCTACAATTCTGATTTGTGCAAGTGCTCATCTGTTGTTTTGGTTTTAGCCTTGAGGTGGGGTGTGAGTTGTGTTAAATATCCCAGCCTTGGTTTTAAGTAGTAGCCTTTTTTATGAGCAGACACAGATGATCTGACCTGTTTCTCTCTGCTGGATCAGGCTGCAGCTATTCCATATTGAGAGCCTTGGGCTCAGGCTAGTAATTATCACTCTGCACCCCTGCTTCTTTAGTTCTCCAATACTTTACACACTCCTAAACACCAACTCTGTGTGTCTTCTTATTTTGTACAGTGCTGAGTCTCCAAAGTTCCCAACATTAGCATGTTCCCTGGAGTCACCAACTGTTGGGGGTTCCACACGGCAGCCACTCCTCTCTATTGTGAGTTGTGCTGTTTCTGAATCACTGTAAACACAGCTCACTTAAAGTTTTTCCTACCCTTTCCACCAGATTCCTAATATGAGCTGTGGTTATCCTTTTTTTTTAAGGGGATTTTGATTTTGTTCTGCTGTAATCTAACTGTGAACGTATGGAGGAGGTAACCTGGTGTTTTTACTCTGTTGTCACCTTGTCAGTCTCTGGGTTTGCAACTTTTTATTTCAGCACCTTGCCTATAAAGTGTTTAATGAGAAATATGCTGATAATCTTATAAGAATTCTTATACATGATATGTACTTTTGCTTTCTTTGTCTTGGTTGATAATTTGAATATAATAGGTCTTGGTGTAGGTTTTGGAGTTCATCATAGTTGTAGTGTTTTGAATTTCCTGAATTTGGATGCATATTCCTTCCTCACATTTTGAGAAGGTTTGACCATTATTTGTTTACATAATCTCTTGACCCATTTTTGCTTCTTCTGGGACTCTCCTATAATCCATATAATGATCTATATAATGGTGGTCCATAACTCCCTTAAACTTTCTTTCTTTATTCTTTTTCTTTTCATTCCACTGACTTGATAATTTCAAGTGACTTGTCTTTAAGTTCACTGATTCTTCTTTTTGGTCAAGTTTGATACTGATACCTTCTTTTGAATGTTTGTGTTTAGTTATTGTATTCTCCAGAATTTGTTTCTGTTTTTTTTTTTTGTTGTTGTTGTTAGTGTTCTCATTTTGTTTATGCATTGTTTTCCTATTTCTTGTTTAGTTTTCTGTGTTCTCTTATTGCACACCAAGATTCTCAAGATGATTATTTTGAAATCTTTGTGAGGTAATTCATAGATGTTTGTCTTGTTAGGGTTAGTTTCTGGAAATATATTTTGTTCCGTGGTCATTACTAAGTCATGTTTCCTTTTTCTTCAAATGCCATATTTTCTGCTGTGATTTAATAAACCACCCATCTTTACTATTCTTTATGGATGGACTTCATATAGGGAAAGACTTTCACCAATCAGTCTGGCAGAGATCTGGGGGCCTTTCTGTCCTTTCCGTCCTCTGAGTTTATGTATCTAATTTTCAGTTGAAGTGGTTTGCCAATTAATTTTTTTTGGAACTTGTTAATCTCCCTTTTTTTTTAAGATTTATTTTTATTTATTTATGCATACAAGAACTGGAGTGTAGGCCAGAGTGTGGGGGGTGAGAGGATTCACCAGGGACAGAGTGGGGAGCAGAACAGGCAGATCTACTGAAATACACTGCTGAGGGGAGCAGTAGAGGAGACAGAAGAGGTCTGCTGCACCATGTGGGTTAGCTCCTTGGCAGGGATTAAGCTCATGCTGCAGTGGCTGCTGATAGCTTGAAAGTTCTGAGACTTAATCCCTTGCACCACCAGGGAAGCCCTCTTGCTCCCCCTTCAGTCTGTGTGCAGTACTGCAGGTTCTCTGGCATTGTATTAAGGTCCAATTAACCTTTTGTTCTCAGTGGCCCTCCGGCACCCAAGATATACTGGTTCCCTGTTTAACGTCTGAGTCAGGTAAGACAGAATCCGGTCCCTCAGAAAGCCCCCTAAAAAGTCAGGATTGCTGGTTGTATATTCCACCTTCTCTTTCCCTTCCAAGAGGGAAAATTTGCCAATCTCCTGATTGCACTGAGCTATGCTGGTTTGTTAGAAAGGCTATCATGGATAAAATGTAGTGATATTTCTTATCCAATCTTACCTTTGTGTTTGTATGGCGTATTGTGACTTCCTGATTGTTTTCTGGAGTTCTCATAAAGACTTTTCTGGCCACACAGTGCTCATTTGTTCTCTATGTGGGGGAGACAGGGTCTGGGGTTTCCTATTCTGGCGTCTTGAGAATGTCACACTGTTTTGTTGTTTTATAACAAAAGAATTAGATCTAGAAATTTGAGGGTATCCTGTTTTGGAGCTCTAATAAATCCAATTTTTCATGTCCATTGCTCATGCTCATGCTTTGCAGAGACTCCTGTGTCAGTAGAAGTCAACCAATTCAAATCAGGTGTCATTTTGAAAACAAAGATTTTTGTGCTCCCTCCACTACTTTGCTATTATAATGAAACTTGGCTGGTCATTCCTGTGTAGCACTCTTATATTTTTTGAATTGTCTTTTTAAGGGCAGGTTCATTAAAAGTGGGATTTCTAGGTATAAGCTCCTTTCTGGCTCTTGGTTACATATTGCTCAGGTATTTGAACTTTCTCTTATACTTTTAAGAGTAACCTCCTAAGATCGTTTGATTTTAAACTTCCTAGTGCTGGGCATATTGGTCTTTATGCCTTTTATATTGATAAATGGAAACATGCATCATTATCTAAAGTTGTTACAACAAATGTGTCAACACTGACATTCTTAATTTGTTCTCTAAAATAACTGAAAAATTGAGTGATGACTCTACTCTCCCCTAAATTAAAAAAAAAAAAAAAGAAGCTAAAGTCTCCGTTTAAAAGGATAATACAACAGAGCACTTTTGGAAAGAGCTCCTTTGGGATGATGATATTAAATATTGGAAAGTTGATTTAATACTGACTTCACATACCAATATCAATATCTGTATACAGTGAGAGGTTTCTTTTTATAAATAGAAACCTAATTGTACCTTATGATTTAGAAGTTGTATTAGTGCTCAAAATCAAAATACACAAGTGTCTATTATAAACATTCGTATTTTATAACATCTGTTAATATTAGTCTCTAGTTGTTTTCTCAAAGTGTTTTTATTTTTTGCTGTTGGTGGCTAGGTTTTCATTATTTCCCAAATAAATACCAAATGCTACACAGAGTATATCATCAAGTTTTCCCTATTTAAGAGACATATTATAAAGCATTTGAGGGAACATGTGAATTTAATATTAATAAAAAACTAAGGAACTCCTGGAATAAAACTCCATGCTAAAGGCTCCAGTATTCAGAAGTGAAGTGAGTGCTGTGGAAAACATCCCATAACTGTTTGTTTGTTTTCCCTCCAACTCTTGGGCTTCCTACTGTTTGCCTAGTGGCAGAGACACCCTGGGATTCATATCTCCTTACTCTGAATAGCCTTGGTTGTGTTTATTTTCATTTGAAAGTTAATATTCAAATGTTTCTTTCAAGTTGGTGACTTTCACCTTTTAGGAGTTGGGTTGTGCTGTGTCAGTCCCTATTCCCCAGGGGAGATCTTCCTGTCATTCAGAAACCCTGGTCATTAGCAAGCATTGAATTGCACTTTGTGTGAGGGAATGCATCAGGGTCACTTGAGTAGCTGTTATTGTTGTTTGGCTGGGTAGGCAGCTACTGCATGTCCCTCTGACTAATACACATTTTGAATGAGGGTAGAAAAGATGTACATGCCTTTGCTTACTAACTTTAGTATTTGCAGAATACGTAGTCCAGATGATTCAACCAGGACAAGGTGGAGTGGCCTTCTTGGAGAATGACGGTTTTCATTACACCTTTCACGTTTACTGAGAAAATTTATGAACCTTCCTTTAAAAGGCTTTCTTCCTGCTATTTTTTAGTGTAACTGTTTTGCTTACAAGTTCAGACTACCCTATCTTGCTGTTCAAGTTGGTAGAGGTGGGTTGGATCTCCTTCCCCTCTAAGGAACCTGGATTTACCCCATGACTGAGAGCACTGTCAGAGTAAGCTGTTTAGCATTGGTACCCAGTGCTCCCCAACGCTAACATAAACCTTCTTTCCTCTTGGTTAAAGACCCACTGCTAGTGTAAGTACCATTTACTGACCCCTTACCATTTATTAGGTCTTGTGCCAGGTGTTTTATACATAATGATATAACTCAGTCCTTACAATGACTCTATGAGGACTTTTATTTTTCTAGTATTCCGCCCCCCCCACCCCCACCCTGTCTCCATTCCACACTCCCCTCCACCACATTTTGTAACCTCTTCACCTCAGGGATATTTTTGATTGCTTTGTTTACTGCTCTATTTCCAGAACCTAAAACAGTAGTCTAGCACATGGCAGAACTTAATTTTAACATTTGTTGATGACTGAGTAGGTTATCTATTTACAAATGAGATGTTTTAGACCTTATCTAAGAACCCCCAGGTACTAAGTGGTAGAGCTATACCCTTGGGGTACGACGGAACCATAGCTTTGATAAGAGTAGTGTGGATGCCCAGCAGCCTAGCCGCCCTACTGCTTTGGGGAACCAGAATCCTCCATTTCTTCCCAAGTTTTTCTCTTGTTTCTTTTTCAAGCTGATTCCTGAAATATTAGGTTTGGCTGTGGGAAAATATTGCATGAATAGAATCCCATGCAATATTTATAGTATCATAAAATATGAATTGGGTAACTTTTGGTAAAGCTTGATTGCAACACAAAACTTTTCATGTGAGCTTTAGCTTTATTAATTTGCTGCTTGTGGTATATGGCCTTCTCAGACATTAAAGGGAAGACAACATCCCATCTCCTGTGCAAACTGGGGCGGGGCACGGGGCAGATGGGCATGGTGGGGCCACTTGATGCTAAAACCAGTGTTGAAGTTGAGCATGCTCAGAGATACCTAGTAAGAACTCTGAAGTTGAAAAGAACTTTTTGGCTATTATGGCTGAAAGTGTAAGAAAATATAAAAAATATATTGTCACAACCTTACACCTCTGACGTGTATGCCCATGAATGAAGCAATTAAGTGTCGCTATTGTGGATATCTTACTGTTGTTCTTTTTTAAAAAAAAAAAAAAATCAACGTTTTATTGAAGTAACGTTGTATTACAATATTGAAGTTTTAGGTGTGCATCATTCTTTTATTATTATCATTATTATAATTAATTGATTAATTTTTATCTGAGGAACATTGGGGAGCTACATCAGGTTTTACCACCATAGTGCACCTTCCTCTCACTCACCTATATCCCACCACCATAGACCATTATGCTTCTTCTCCTCTTTGTTCTTCTTTCTCCCCCAGTTTCCTCCCTCATTGGTCAGTTCTGTAGTTAGCTAACAAGGGTTAGTTCTTCAGCTTGTATTTATCTATTAACTGAGTTACTTTATATTTCACATATTAGTGGCACCGTCTAGTACTTATATTTCTCCTTCTGACTTCTTGCACTTAGCATTATCCTTTCAGATTCCATCCATGTTGCCCAAATAACATGAGTTTGTCTTTTTGATTGCTGAGTAGTATTTCATTGTGTGTGTGTGTTTGTTTGTTTGTTTGTGTGTACATATATCAAAACTTGATCTACTCATATATTCTGGGGCATTTAGGTTATTTCCTTGGTTTAGCTATAGTAAATAGTGCTGCAGTAAACATGGTAGTGCAAGTTTCCTTTCAAATTAGGTTTTTTTAAGTTTTTGGAGTGATGCCTATGAGTGGAATTACTGGGTCAAATGGAAGGTCCATGTTTAATGTATTGAGACAATTCCATACTGCTTTCTGTAAGGGCATCCCCATAGCAGTGTAGGAAGCCTCACTTTTCTCCTTATCCTTGCCAGCATTTATTGCTTCTGGATCTTTTTTTTTATTTTAAAGATTTATTTATTTATCTATAAAAGCACTGGGTACAGTCAAAAGCACGGGAGGGTGAGAGGAGTCACCAGAGCCAAAGCGGGGAGCAGAACAGGCAGACTGATGAAATACACTGCTGAGGGGAGCAGTGGGTGTGGCAGGAGAGGTCTGCGCACCATGTGGGACCCTCACCAGTGGCCGGGGATTGAACCGGCGCTGCAGAGGCTGCGGGCAGCTTTGCAGCCCAGCGCTCAACCTCTGTGCCACCAGGGGAGGCCCGCTTCTGGATCTTTTTGATTGGCCATTCTCACAAGTGTGTGAGATGGTACCTCCCTGTGCTCTTGATCTGCATTTCTCTAATAAGTGATTGTGAACACTTTTTCATGTGCCTGCTGGCCATTTTAATGTCTTCTTTGGAGAGGTGTATGTTTATCTCTTTTGCCCATTTATTGATTGGATTATTTGTTTTGGTTTTGTGGAGTTTCAGAGTTCTTTGGATATCAGTCTTTTATAAGATATATAGTATGTAAATATTTTCTCCCGTTCAGTAGGGTTATCTTTTCATTTTAGTCATGGTTTCATTCACTGTACAGAAGCTTTTAAGTCCCAGGTGTTATATTTGCTTTTGTTTTCCTTGCTGTTGGGGAAGAATCCCTAAAAGCATCACTAAAGGCTTATATCATGAAATGTTTTGCCTTTGTATATTTCTATGTATTTTATGGTTTCAGTTTTATATACAAGTCTTTGATCTTTTTTTAGTTGAGCTTGGTGTATGGTGTGAGATTGTGGTCTAGTTTCATTCTTTCACATGCAGCTGTTCACTTTTCCAAATACCATTTATTGAAGAGGGTATTCTTTTTCCAGTGTATGTTTTTGGCTCCTTTGTCAATGTCCATATATATGAGGGTTTACTTCTGGGCTCTCAATTCTATTCCATTGGTCTCTGTGTTTATTTTTTGTGCCAGTACTTTTAATTATTGTGGCTTATAATATAACTTGAGGCCTGGAAGTTTGATACCTCTATGTTTTTTCTTTTTTGTGATGGCTGCTTTTTCTATTCAGTCTTTTGTGATTCCATATGAATTTCGGTAGTATTTGCTCCAGTTCTTTGAAATATAGCATTGATATTTTTAATGGGATTGTGTTGAACCTGTATATTTCTTTGGGTAGAATGGCCATTTTGATAAGGTTGATTGTTTCAGAACATGAGCAGAGAACATTTTTTCTATTTCTTTGTGTCTTCTTGTCTTCCTCTATTTCTTCTTTCTATGTCTTATAGTTTTCTTTGTATAGAGATCTTTAACCTCCTTTGTTAGGTTTACTCTTAGGTAACTTTTTTTATATAATTGTAAATGGGATCACTTTCTTAATTTCTTCCTCTTCTGTCTCATTATTTATGTGTAGGAAAGTAACTGATTTATATGTGTTGATTTTATACTCTTCTGCTTTGCTAAACTGATTGTTTCATTTAGTTTTCCATGGAACCTTGAGGGTTTTCTATGAATACTAGGTCATATGCAAATAATGATAACTTTAATTCTTTCTCAATTTTTATTCTTTTTATATCTTTGTTGTATAATTGCTCTAACTAGAACTTCCAATACTATATTGAAGGCAATGGTGAGAATGGACATCCTTGTCTTGCTACCAGCTCTTAGTGGAAAAGCTTTCAGTTTTTCACCATAGAGAATGATATTAGCTATGGTTTGTTGTAAATGGCTTTATCATGTTAAAGTATGCTCTGTTTATCCCTGATTTTTCAAGGGTTTTCAACATAAGTGGATGTTAGATCTTATCAAATGCTTTCTCAGCATCTATTGATATGATCATGTGGCTTTTAACTTTCTTTTTGTTGTGATGAATTACATTGATTGATTTTCAAATGTTGAACCACCCTTGTATTACTGGTATGAATACCACTTTGTTATATATATGATCCTTTTAAGGCATTGTTGGATTTGGTTTACTTGGATTTCATTCAGGATTTTTTGTGTCTGTCTTCATTAGGGAGATTGGTCTGTAGTTTTCTTTATTGTGTTGCCTTTGTTTGGTTTTGGTATTGGGGTAATGTTGGCCTCATAAAATGTATTTATAAGTATTCCGCCTTTTTGAATATTTGGAATTTTTTGAGTAAGATAGGCATTAGTTCATCTTTGAAGGTTTGGTAGAACTCAGTTGTGAAGCCATCTGGTCCTGTACTCTTGTTTTTTTTGGTTGAGTTTTGATAACTGTATCAATTTCCTTGCTTGTGATTGTCTTTTTCTAGGATTCCATTTCTTCCTTTTTCACCTTGTATGCTTGACAATTCTCAGAACTTGTTCATCTCTTCTAGTTTATTTTTAGCATCTGTCAATAGATGTTCACAGTACTCTCTAAGCCTCTGAATCTTCTGAATTTCTGCAGCACCTTTTCATGATTTCTCCATTTTCATTTTTGATTCTTTTTATTAGAAATTTCTTCATTATTATCTGTTGAGCCCTGCTAAAGGTTTTTGAATTTTGTGTATTTTTTCAGAGAATTAGATTTTGGTTTCATTGATCTTTTGGGCTAAATTTAAATTTTGTATTTCATTTATTTCAGCTTTGATTTTTATTATTTCTCTTTTTCTATTAGCTTTTGTATTTGTTCTTGTTTTTCTAATCCCATAAGTTGAGAGAGAAGGTTGTTTATTTGAGCTCTTTCTTGTTTCTTGGTGTGGGCCTATGTTGCTATGTACTTTGCTCATCATAATGCTTTTGCTGTGTCCCATACGTTTTGGAAGCTTGTGTCCTCATTATCATCTGTTTCAAGGTATTTTTAATAGCTTATTTGATTTCCTCATTAACACAGTGGTCTTTAAGCAGTAGTTATTCAATTTCCATGTATTAAGAGATTTTCTTCTTTTCTTTTGGTTTCTAGTTTGATACGGGCTCTGGGAAAATGCTGGTATTATTTCAGTCTTCATGTAATTATTGATATTTGTTTTGTGTTCCAGAATGTTGTCTATTCTGGAGAATGTCCAATGTATGCTTGAGGAAAAAAGTATGTATTTTTTTTAGGGTACAGCCCTGTATGTGTCTATGAGGTTAAATAGGTCTAATTTTGTATTTAAGACTTTCTTGTTCCTGTTCATTTTCTGTCTAGGTGATCTGTCCATTGGTGAGAGTGGGGTGTTGAATTCTCCTACCACAAATGTGTTTTTTCAATGCTTTTTCCCAGAGTCGATGGTCGTTGCCTAATGTGTTTTGGATGCCCCTTTGTTTGGTGCATATATGTTGATGAGTTTATGTCATCTTGATGGATCGTCCCTTTCTTATTATATAGTGTCCCTCCCTGTCTTTTGTTACCTTTTTTAATTGGAAATACATTTTCTCTGATATAATTATGGCTGTCCCTACCTTCTTTTGAACACATTTGCTTGTAGGATTGTTTTCTAACCCTTTACCTGGAGCCTACGTTTATGGTAGGAAGTTTTGGTATGTCTCCTGGGGACAGCAGAAGCTTGGTTTCTATTTCCTAATCTAACTAGATACTCTCTGTCTTTTAATTGGTGAATTCAGTCCATTTACACTTAGAGTGATTATTGATTAGTGATAGTTTGTTGCTACCACTTGTTCTTTATTTTTGTGGTCAGTCCATTTCCTTATTCAGTTCTTTATGTATGTTCTTCTCTTTGTGTTAGATGTGTAAGCTCCTTTCAGTATTGAAGATGTGGTTTAGTATTTGCAAACTCCTTGAGCTTATCTGTGCCTGAAAAAAACTTTGTTCATCCCTCATATCTGAAGGAAAATCTTTCAAGATAGATTATTATTGGCTGGCAGTTTTTCTCTTTAAGTATTCAAGACATGCCATTTCATTATCTCTTTGCTCATAGCATTTCTTCAGAGCAGTCTAATATTTGCCTGATTAGGGTACATTTAGAAATTATCTGCTTTCTCCCCCTTGCCAGCATCAGTGTTCTTTTTTTTTTTTTTTGTCCTGAATTTTTAGAAATATTATCATGTGTCTTGCTGATGATCTTGTATCTACATATGCCAGGGTTCCCTTAGCTTCATCTATTTGTACATTTATTTCCTTCTCTAGGTTTGGGAGATTTCCTCCATGGTTCTTTTAAATACATTTTCTGTTCCTTTCTCTCCCTTTTCCCCCTGTGGCATTCCTATTATTTTAAAGTGTCTTTTCTCATAGAGCCAGATAATTCTTATAGTGTTTCTTCATTTTTAAAAAAATATTTATTTATGTATGCATATAAGAACTGGGTACAGGCCAGAGGGGTGTGTGTGTGTGTGTCAGGGTTGGGGGGGGGCGGTAGGAGGATTTACCAGAGACAGAATGGAGAACAGAACAGGCAGACTAACTGAAATACACTGCTGAGGGGAGCAGCAGGCGAGTCAGGAGAGGTCTGCTGCACCATGTGGGTCACCTCCCTGACCAGGGATTGAACTCGTGCTGTAGTAGCTGTGGCTAGCTCATAGTGCTGAAACTTAACCCCTTGCACCACCAGGGAGGCCCCAGTGTTTCTTCATTTTTTTAATTTCTTTTTTTTTTTTTTGCTTTCCTTCTCTACCTAGGCAGTTGTACATTAGCATCTTCAGTTACACTGATTTATTGTTCCACTTGATCTATTCTACTTCTAAGATATTCTCCTGAGTTTTTCATCTCCTGTATTTCTTTTTAAATCCTGAAACTCCATTTTATCTTACTCAGAGATTCATTTTCTATCTTCAGTTCATTGATTTTATATCTAAAGACATTCATTAATTTTCCTGAGTTTTCATGCATTTCTTTGAATTTCTTTATCATTGCATTTCTAAACTCCATATCTGATAGGGAGAGTATAGCTTCCATAACTATGACTTGGGGTTCTGGAGATTTGCTGTCTCTCTCTCGCTCTCTCTGTATTATACTATTTGCTTGGGGACTCCTGTTGCCATTTGTGGCATTTTTCCTTCACCCCGTTATTAGCTTTGGAACTCAGCTGTTGTATATGGGGACCTCTGAGCCTGGCCCTTCTCCTTCACTGATCAGGGTTCTCACAGCTATCTGGGGAAACCACTGGTGGGTTCTCAGGTGAGGTTGTACCGCCTCTGGTCACTCTGTCTCACTCCCTGATACAGATCAGGGATCTCACCAGTCTTTGTGGGTGCAGGCAGAGTTTCATGGACAGTCACAAGGCCTGGGTGGCTGCTGGTGGTGTCCCTTGGAAGGTTGTGAGGCTGCTGGTGAGCCAGGCAAGTGCTGGCTGGGTCCTGTGGGAGGTCAGGAGGACTCTGCTGGTATGGGTGGGCACTGGTGTGTCTCAAGGTCTCTGGCTGCTCTGGCACCTTCCCCAACATAGGTCTGGAATCTCACCAGTCTGTGGGGGCACTTGTGGGGTCTCACAGAAGTCATTAGACCTCTGCTGTTGTGGGAGAGGGCTGGTGGCCAGTGGAAAGCTGCTCTAGCTCTTTCCCTGCTAGGAGTCCATAGTCTCTAATTTTTGTTTTTAGTAGAAATAAGCACCATCTATCCTGCTTTTCCCCTTGAACTTAGATATTTTTATTAAATGTTAGCTCTCTCCCTAACCTGTAAATAGGGAATCCCCTTCTTTAGAGATTAAGAACTACGAAACTGGTGCTTTTCATTAAGTATTATAACTGCAACTAAGTTACCCTGTTACGTTAGTCTAATTAACCTTGATCTATTTTTGGTACATTCCCAAGACATTAGTCCTGAGCTGTTAGAATAAGTGAGAGCCATTGTTTTATTATGTAAATAGTGATAAACATGAGAAAGCAAGGAAACCTAAGTTATCTTGAGTCCTGTTATCCTCACAAGTTACCTGTTTTTGTTTTTCTGTTTTCTTTTGATCCTTATATAGAGTTTTGTGTAAAATTTCATAATGTGCTTTTTTTTTTATTCCACCTTAACCAAGGATCATGTTCTACATTGTATTATTATTTCTATAATAGGGGTCATATGATTCCTTTTTTTATTTTTAAAGATTTATTTATTTATGCATATGAGAACTGGGCCAGAGGTGCCAGGGGTGAGAGGATTCACCAGAGAGAGTGGGGAGCAGAACAGGCAGATCTATTGAAATACACAGCTGAGGGGAGCAGTAGGCAAGGCAGGAGAGGTCTGCTGTGCCAGGTGGGTTGCTCCCTGGCTGGTCTGGAATCGAACTTGTGCTGCAGTGGCTGGCGACAGCTTGACAGTGCTGTCTTTAACCCCTATGCCACCAGGGAGGCTGCCATATGATTCTTGATGGCAGGGATTTGGGTTGTGTGGACCCTGGGCCATAGACCTTGGACATGTCCTATGTGGGCTCTGGCCAGGCTTTCCCAGGCCAGATCCTGCGAAGTCACTACAATCTCTTTGGCTCTTCTAGCTTCTGGCCAACTTAGAGACCTCAGGTTGGGACCCTAGAACTGATTTGGGCCACATACAATATCTTAAATTTTTTTTATCCTTGAAACTCATTGATGTTTAAATGTCAGGATATTTGCACATAAAATGTAGATTTCTTTTTTTTTAATTTTTATATTCCCCATTCAATTGCAACCCCCTGATAATGACTCCAATCCCTCCTTTCCCCGCCACCCCCCCAAAGTGTATCTCTGGTTCATAGTTGTTTGTTGATTTTGATTTTTTTCTTTCTTATAGTTATTCTGTTTCCTGGTCCCTTATTTAGGTTTTCTAGATTTCTGCTATGAGTGAGACCATCCGGTATTTTTCTTTTTCTTTCTAGCTTATTTCCCTGAGCATGATCTCTTCCACCTCCATCCATGTTGCTGCAAATTGCATGTGTTTATCTTTTTTGAATGTTGATTAATAATCCATTGTGTATATGTACCACATCTTCTTGATCCAGTCATCTATTTTTGGGCATTTGGGTTGTTTCCATGGCTTAGCTATTGTAAATTGTGCTGCTATAAACATAGGGGTGTAGGTGCTCTTTGGAATTAATGTTTCTGTGTCCTTTGGGTAAATACCTAGGAGTAGAATTGCTGGATCATATGGAAGCTCTATCTTTAGTAGGTTGAGGAATCTCCACACAGCTTTCCATAGTGGTTGGACCAGTTTGCACCCCCACCAGCAGTGCAGGAGAGTTCCTTTTTCTCCACATCCTCGCCAACATTTGTTGTTGCTAGTTTTTTTATTATGTGCCATTCTTACTGGTGTGAGATGGTATCTCGTTGTAGTTTTGATTTGCATTTCCCTGATTGCAAGTGATGTTGAACACTTTTTCATATGCCTGGTGGCCACTTGTATTTCGTCTTTGGAGAAGTTTCTTTTTAGCTCTTCTGCCCATTTTTGATTGGATTATTTTCTTTGATTTTGTTGAGTCTCATCAGCTCTTTGTAGATTTTTGTGATCAGTCCTTTATCATTAGTGTTGGGTGCAAAAATGTTCTCCCAGTCGGTGAGAGAATTGTTTTGGTTAATGTCTCTTTTGCTGTGCAGAACCTCTTTAATTTAATGTAGTCCTTGCTGTTTATCTTTGCCTTCACTATCACTGCTTTGGGTGATGCATCTGTAAAGATGTCTTTGAGGTGCATGTCATGTAGTGTTTCACCTATATTTCTTTCTATATATTTTATGGTTTCAGGTCTTATGTCTAGTTCTTTAATCCATTTTAAGTTGGTTTTTGTGCATGGGGTGAGGTAGTAGTCAAGCTTCATTCTTTTGCATGTAGTGACCCAGTTTTCCCAGCACCATTTATTGAACAACTTTCTTTGCTCCAGTGCATATACTTTGCTCCTTTGTCAAAGATTAGTTGACCATAGATCTGTGGGTTTATTTCTGGGTTTTCTATTCAGTTCCATTGGTCCACGTGTCTGTTCTGGTTCCAATACCATGCAGTTTTGATGATTATGGCTTTGTAGTATAGTTTGAAATCTGGGAGAGTGATGCCTCCATTCCCTTCTTTTTTTTCCAAGAGGGTTTTGGCTATTTGGGGTTTTTGGTGGCTCCATATGAATTTCATCAATATTTTTCTAATTCTTTGAGGAATGACATTGAAATTTTAATTGGAATAGCTTTCAATCTGTAGATTGCTTTTGGTAGGATGGCCTTTTTATAATGTTATTCTTCTGATCCATGAGCAGGGGATGTCTTTCCATTTCTTTGTGTCTACTTCTCTTTCTTTTAACAGTGTTTTATAGTTTTCTTTGTATAGGTCCTTTACTTCTTTTGTTAGGTTTGTTTCCAAGTATTTGATTTTTTTTGTTTCAATAATAAAACAAATGGTTTTCTTGATTTCTTCCTCTTCAGGTGTATTGTTTGTGTATAGGAAGGCTACTGATTTTGTGCATTGATTTTGTATCCTACCACTTTACTAAACTGATTGATTAGTTGAATTAGTTTTTCTGTGGAGTTTTTGGGGTTCTCTATGTATATTATCATATCATCCACAAATAGTGATAGTTTGACTTCTTTCTTGCCTATTTGGATTCCTTGTATGTCTTTCTCTTGTCTTATTGCTCTGGCTAGGTCTTCCAGTATTATGTTGAAAAGCAGTGGTGACAGTGGACATCCTTGTCTTGTTATAGATCTTAATGGGAATGCTTTCAGCTTTTCACCATTGAGAATGATATTGGCTGTGGGCTTGTCATAGATGGCCTTTATGATGTTGAGGTATGTTCCTTGTATCCCAAGAATTTCAAGGGCCTTTATCATAAATGGGTGTTGTACTTTGTCGAATGCTTTCTCAGCATCTATGGTATTATCACGTGGTTTTTATATTTCTTTTTGTTGATGTGTTGGATTACATTGATTGATTTTCGGATGTTGAACCATCCTTGTGTCCCTGGAATAAATCCTGTTTGGTCGTGGTGAATTATCTTATGCATTTTGGATTCTGTTGGCAAGGATTTTGTTGAGGATTTTTGCATCAGTGTTTATTAGGAAGATTGGCCTGTAATTTTCTTTTTTGTGTGCTGTCTTTGTTGGGTTTTGGTATTAGTGTAATGTTGGCTTCATAAAACGTATTTGGTAGTATTCCTTCTTTTTCAATTTTTTGAAAAAGTTTGTATAGGATAGGCACTAATTCACTGCTGAACGTTTGGTAGAATTAATTTGTGAAGCCGTCTGGGCCTGGGCTTTTGTTTTTGGGGAGTGCTTTGATTACTGCTTCAATTTCTCTGCTTGTAATTGGTCTGTTTAGTTGTTCTATTTCTTCTTTGTCCAGCTGGATGATTATGTCATCTAGGAATTTGTCCATCTCGTCTAGGTTTTTAAATTTGTTTGTGTATAAGTGTTCATAGTAAAATGTAGATTTCTAGTGACTCTTTAGAATCTAGTTATTAGGCTCTGCTGCCTAATAACTGCTGTGGCAATTTGCTTGAGTTTCCATTACTCCCTTATGTTTCCTTACTACTGAGGTCATATGGAATAGCCAGCCAAACATCAATTATTGCCTGTTTTTTTTTTTTTTTAAGAATGGAGACAAAAGTAAAATATTTCATGTATCTGTATCTTAATCAAAAGTGGAGAAACAAAAGGTTGGAGATTATAAAATTTATGCCAATTCTCTTAACTCATTTTTTGTATGTCTGAGAAGTAGTCACACTTGTTTATTCCCCCATCCCTCCCCACCATGCCAAAACTTTGTCCCCAAATCCTAACATCCTGACAGCAAGACTCTCTTCCTCCCAGGTACAGGGAGCATAGCTGGCTTCTACTCCATGCCCACATTATTCTGTCCTCCTCTTCCCTCCCCATCCCCCTTCATCAAAGTCTGACCTCAACAAAGTCCTAAGGTTTCCCAGATGCCTCCTTTCCTCCCAGCAACCCACAATCTACCTATTGTACTGTCTGATTGGTAACTTGGAGATATGGAAAGCATTCCCAATAGACTCCCCTTGGAAGGACTTTAGCTTCCTTCTCCTTAATATGAGACTGGCCATGTCACCTTGGAGGACCCTCACTCTGTTCCAAGCCCCATCTAAATTCCTTCTTTTTTAGAGGTGAAGATAGTAGTAGTAGAGGAAGCATTGACCTCTAGGCTCCCCTTTCCCTCATTCCGGAAGTACAATATGGCCAACAATTTTATAGGACATTTAAAAAATAGAAGTTTTTCTCATTTATAAAATGGAGATTATAATAGAAACTACCTAATAAGGTTTTAGTGAAGATGAACTAATATATGTAAAATGCTTAGAATAGTATCTTGGATGTAGTAAGGTTGGCTAATTATTATTATTAATTAGGGGGAGCATCTATAAACTTAGCTTCCTAATGTAAGCATTACTGTCAGTTTTGGATTTCTTCCATATATATGTTTGTTCTAGTACACGGTTATTAAAGGGAACAAATTATTTCACATAAGTGTTCCAGGTTGTATTATAATTCTTCTGGTCATTTTTATAATGACTGTATAGTAACTTCTTCACATGTATTTATCTTAATTTATCAACCACTCCAGTAGTGCTGTACATTTGGTTTGATATCATTATTGTTATTATTAATTTTTATGTTTTATTTAACCTAACATATCAAAAATCATTTAAACATGATTTAAAAAATATTAATGGATATTTTACATTTTTTTTTTCATGAGAATCAGAATCAAATGTGTATTTTTTTTTAAGATTCATTTATTTATGCATACAAGAGCTGGAGTGCAGGCCAGAGGTGTGGGAGGTCAAAGGATTCACCAGAGTCAGAGCGGGGAGCAGAACAGGCAGACTGACTGAAATACACTGCTGAGGGGAGCAGTGGGCAAGTCAGGAGAGGTCTGCTGCACCAGGTGGGCATCTCCCTGGCCAGGGATTGAACTCGTGCTGCAATGGCTGTGGAAAGCTTCATAGGTTGTGTCTTAACCCCTTGTGCCACCAGGGAGACCGCAGATTTGTATTTTGTACTTAGGGAACATGTCAATTCAGACCAACCCCATTTCAAGCATTCAACAATCACATGTCCCTACTGGCTACCACATTGCCCAGCATAGCTGCAGACCCATCCCATGGAAACCATTCATGCTGATTATTATTTCCTTGTGATACTAAATTAATCCTTTTGCACTAATGTGTTTAGTTTGTAAAAACTGACAAAGGATAAAGTCACCTTAAGGGCTAGAACAGAACCAGGCTGAAGTAGTTTTTACTATATTGTGAGCTCAAGTTTTGTGACTTATAGTCCTCTCTTTTTCATAATTTGCATATTAATGTACTTGAAAATATAATTTGAAATATTCAGCACCTTAGTAAGGGGTCACCGATAATTTCTGCCTCTGCTTTCATATTATTTCATCATGAAAACTCCTTTTTGATACCTAAAATAGCTTCTAGATTGAGGATTATTTTGTTTAGGTATTTTTCATGAAGACAAGATTATTGAACTAGAGTTTATGTGCTCTTATTTATATCTTGTTTACTTTCTGAAAGAGCATGTGTATGATCATTTCATTCTCTTGAGAGTCTAAGAAAGGAAGTTTTGGGTTTAAGTGTAGCCATTCAAAATATTCTTCTTCCTGTCTGTTTTATCTGTTGTTAGAACATTGAATTGATTTTTTGGTGTCATTCCCTGGAGAAGTAGAAAATCCCCAGGGATGGGACAGTGTCTGTGTTCTCAGGCTGAGCACCTCAGAGGACTGGTTACTTCCTGCTATGACCTCCCACAATGAGTGATTTGGTAAACATGGTCCTGGCCGCCCAGACTGGCTCGGTCTTCTTGCGATTCATATACCTGCCTTTGTTGTATGGGGTGGGGGTTGGAGGGTGCGCACTGCTGCCACTCTGAACAGAAGGGAGCTCTGGACTCTCATTCAACCTGCTGCCAGAACCATGACTGCTGTGTGGAGGGTTTGGCAGAGTATTCCAAGTGCCAAAAGGGGTTTTCTCATTCTTTTACTGAAACTTTTTCTCTGCTGTTACTTTGATATTGTAGACCATGAGCAGCTGAAGGTATTTCTGTATTTGGGATATTTGGGAGAGGAGACTCTGTTATGTAGGGAAGATAGACTTAGCTTTATACTGCAGCCAGTCCTCTGCAGACCATTAAGGTAAAAATAATTTTAAATAGATGTGTAATGCAAATTGTGGTTGTTCCCTCAAAATCCATTCAGCCTCTCTTTTATTATACACCATTTGGTATAAAGAAGTAATCTCAACCATAAGAGTGGGCCTTAACTGTCTAAGTCAACCAGGGGAATCCTACCACCTCACTAGTGATGGGCTCAGGGTTGCAGGTGCTCCTGCACATATCTCCATGTGGGGCCAGGCATTGCTGCAAGAAGGAGTTGGTTCAACTAAGACCTTGATAGGTTTCCTGGAAACTATTGAGCTCTTTCTTCTCCTAAGAAGCTATAGGGAGAAATTAAACTTTCTCATGCCTGGCTATGAAATACGAGGAATACGGTAGCCATCTTGTACCATTGTGAGGGTAAGATGGGATAAGAAGGAATGTGTATTTGAAAGAATTCCAGAGAAAGAAAAGTCTCCTTAACTGTGTCAATTGAACCCTGCATTCCTCCCGAACTTTGGTTTTTCTGTGATGTGAATAACCCATTTCCTTATTGTTTTTTTTTTCCTTTTTATTGTTTTTATTGTTCCTTTTTTTTTTAAATTAGGTTTTTGATTACTTGGGGCTAAAAAAAATCCTGGCAGGTAAATATAATAAATTACTTGCTGACCCAAACTTGAACTTCTGAGAGACTTCCTGGTACTTTATAATCTTACTGAAGGTTTAGACATGTGAAACATTGTTTTGACTGCAGATTCATCTAAGGGAGATGAAAATAAGTCTATATTTACAAAGGACAGATTGACTTGGATTTGAATTGCATGAATGAAATAAGTTGAAAAGAAAGCTCCTAAATTTACTTTTTAAATGTCTTTTTTAAATTGGTGTAACATTGGTGTAAATAGTTTATGTTCTAGAGATAAAGGATCTTCCTCCTTCTCAGGTGTTACCACACTGCACCCACAACCAAAACACCAATAGTCCATGACCATAGTTTATTGTGCATCCTCCCACCTTGTCTCACCCTCCTCCAAGCCCTGTCCCCTGTAATAGTCTCAGTTCTATAGTCAGCTTACTAGGGCTTGTGTCACCAACCTTTGGTTTCTCTATATTCCATGTATGAATGTCTGCATTCGGTATTTGTCTTTCTCCTTCTGACTTATTTTCCTTAGCATAGTCCCCTCCAGCTCAATCCATGTTGCTGCAAATGGTAAGAGTTTATCTTTTTTGATAAATTAATAGTATTCCATTGCATATCTTCTCCACAGCTTCCTGATCCAATCATCAGAACTTGGACACTTAAGTTGTTTGCGTATAGAAACTATTACAAACAATGCTGCAATGAATATGGGACTGCATGTTTCCCTTTGAATTAAAGTGTTTTTGTATTCTTTGCATAGATGTCTGGGAGTGGAATTGCCGGTTGTATGGCAGATCTATTTTTATCATTTGAGAAACCTCCATACTGTTTTCAGAGGGGCTGGACCAGTCTACATTCCCACCAAGAATGTAAGAGGATTTCTTCTTCTTCACATTCTTGCCAGCATTTGTGGTTTTTGGTTTTTTGGTATTGCCATTCTTACAGTTGTGAGGTGGTGTCTCATTGTGGTTTTTATTTGTATTTGCCTCACCAAAAGTGATGATGGACACCTCCTCATCATCATATCGGTCATTTGTATGTCTTCTTTTGACAATTGCCTATTTAGCTTTTCTGCCAATTTTAAAAATTGGGTTATTTGCTTTCTTTTTGTCAATTTGCATATCATTTATATCAGGTCTTTGTCAGATGTATGGTGTGCAAATATTCTTCTATTCAGTAGGGTATCCTTGAGTTTTAGTGGCAGTTTCTTACACTGTGTAGACACTTTCATGTTTGATGTAGTCCCAATTATTTGTATTCTTTTTTGTTTTTCTTGGTGCTAGAGATGAATCCACAAACATATCTCTGAAGCCTATGTCATGGAATATTTTGCCTATATTTTTTTCTATGTATTTTATGGATATATGTCTTACATTCAAGTCTTTTATTCATTTTGAGTCAATTTTTGTGTATGTTGTGAAATAGTGGTCTAGTTTCATTCATTGCATGTGACTGTCCAGTTTTCTCAGCACCACTAATTGAAGAGGCTTTCCTTGTTCTTCAAATCTTGGCTCCTTTGTTGTGGATTAACTGTCCATATAGGCATGGGTTTATTTCTGGGCTCGTAATTCCATTCCATTGGTCTGTGTGTCTGTTTTTGTTTGAGTGCCATACTGTTTTGATTATTATAGTTTGAAGTCTAGACATGTGATGCCACCAGTCTTGTCCGGATTTCTTTGGCCATTCAGGGTCTTTTGTGGTTCTATATGAATTTAATTATGTTTGTTCCATTTCTTTGAAGAATGCCATTGAAACTTTGATTGGGATTGCATTGAATCTGTACATGACTTTGGTTAGGTGGCCATTTTGAAGTGTTAATTCTTTCAGTCTATTCAGCAGGGGATTTCTTTCCCTTTATTTGTGTCTTCTATTGCCTTTAACAATAGTGCATAGTTTTCTTTGTATTGGCCCTTTACCTCCTCTGTTAAGTTTACTCTTAGGTACTTAATATTTTGAAGGGTACTTGTTAATGGGGTAATTTTCTTCATTTATTCATCTCCTAGATTGTTTGCATATAAGAAGGCAACTGATTTTTGGTATTGATTTCTGCCAAATTGCTGAGCTGATACATTGTTTCAGTTAGTTTTCCAGTGAATTCTTTAGGGTTCTCTATGTATATTATCATGCTGTCAGCAAACAATAGCTTTACTTCTTATTTCCTAATTTGGATTCCTTTTACATCCTTCTCTTGCCTAAAAAACTCAAAGTAGGATTTTCAATATTACATTGAATAGTAGTGGTGAGAGTGAACAACCATATCTTGCACCATGTCTTAGTGAAAAACTTTTAGTTTTTCAACATTGAGAATGGTGTTAACTGTGGGCTTGTCAAACATAACTTTTATTATGTTGAGATAAGTTCCATTTATCCCCAGCTTTTCAGGGGTTTTCATCATAAATGCATGTTGAATCTTATTAACTGGTATCTCAGCATCTATTGACATAATCATGATTTTTAAAATTTTTTTTTGTTGCTGTATTGTTATGTTGATTGATTTTCAGATGTTGAACCACCCTTGTATCTGATATAAATCCCAGTATCTCATGGAGTTTAATTCTTTTCATACATTGTTTGGTTAAGTTTACTAAGATTTTATTGAAGATTTTTATATATGTGTTCATTAGAGAAATTAGTCTGTAGTTTTCCTTTATTTTGTGGTGTCTTTGTCTGATTTTGGTGTTAGGTAATGTTGGCCTCATAAAATGCATTTGAAAGTATTCCCTCTTTCTCAATTTTTGAAAGAGTTTGAGTAGATAGGTATCAGCTCATTTTTGAAGGTTTGGTAGAAGTTTGTGAAGCCATGTGGTCTTACTTTTGTTTTTTGGGAGAGTTTTGATTACTGTTTCAGTTCCTTGCTTGTGATTGGTCTATTCAGGTTTTATTTTCTTCAGTCTTAGATGTTTGTATAATTCTAAAAATTTGTCTATCTCTTCCAGGTTATTGATCTTACAGCATACAGATGTTAATATCTCTGAATTTCTTATTTATTTATTTATTTAAATAATAAATTTTATTTTTATATTCCCCATAAAATTGCAAACCCCCCATTCTGACCCCAATCCCTCCCCTCCCGCCTCCCACCCCCCCCAAAAGTGTCTCTGGTTCATAGTTTTTGTTGATTTTGATTTTCACTTTCTTATAGTTATTCATTTTCCTGGTCCCTTATTTAAGTTTTCTAGATTCCTGCTATGAGTGAAACCATCCAGTATTTTTCTTTTTCTTTTTGGCTTATTTCGCTGAGCATGATCCCTTCCAGCGCCATCCATGTTGCTGCAAATTGCATGTGTTTATCTTTTTTGAAATACTGAGTAATATTCCATGGTATATATGTACTACATCTTCTTGATCCAGTCATCTATTTTTGGGCATTTGGGCTGTTTCCAAAGCTTAGCTATTGTAAATAGTGCTGCTATAAACATAGGGGTGCAGGTGTTCTTTGGAATTGATGTTTCTGTGTCCTTTGGGTAAATACCTAGGAGTGGAATTGCTGGATCATATGGAAGCTCTATGTTTAGTAGGTCCAGAAATCTCCACACAGCTCTCCATAGTGGTTGGACCAGTTTGCACTCCCACCAACAGTGTAGAAGAGTTCCTTTTTCTCCACACCCTCGCCAACATTTGCTGTTGCTAGTTTTTTTAATATGTGCCATTCTCACTGGTGTAAGATGGTATCTCATGGTAGTTTTGATTTGCATTTCCCTGATGACAAGTGATGTTGAACATTTTTTCATATGCCTGTTGGCCATTTGCATTTCCTCTTCCGAGAAGTTTCTTTTTAGCTCTTCTGCCCATTTTTTGACTGGATTATTTTCTTTGTTGTTGCTGAGTCTCATCAGCTCTTTGCAGATTTTTGTGATCAGTCCTTTATCATTAGTGTTGTGTGCAAAAATGTTCTCCCAGTTGGTGGGGTTTCTCTTTGTTTTTGTTATTGTCTCTTTTGCTGTGCAGAAGCTCTTTAATTTGATGTAGTCCCAGCTGTTTATCTTTGCCTTCATTATCACTGCTTTGGGTGATGTGTCTGTAAAGATGTCTTTGATGTGCGTATCACGTAGTGTTTCGCCTATATTTCCTTCTATGTATTTTATGGTTTCAGGTCTTATGTCTAGTTCTTTAATCCATTTTGAGTTGATTTTTGTGTATGGTGTGAGGTAGTGGTCAAGCTTCATTCTTTTGCATGTAGCCACCCAGTTTTCCCAGCACCATTTATTGAACAAACTTTCTTTGCTCCAATGCATAGTCTTTGCTCCTTTGTCAACGATTAGTGGACCATAAATCTGTGGGTTTATTTCTGGAATTTCTATTTGATTTCATTGGTCTGTATGTCTGTTCTTGTTCCAATACCATGCAGTTTTGATGATTATGGCTTTGTAGTATAGATTGAAGTCTGGGAGTGTTATGCCTCCATTTCCTTCTTTTTTTTTTCAGGACAGCTTTGGCTATTCGGGGTTTTTTGTGATTCCATATGAATTTCATCAATAATTGTTCTATTTCTTTGAAGAATGACATTGAAATTTTGATTGGAATAGCATTGAATCTGTATATTGCTTTTAGTAGAATGACCATTTTAATAATGTTTATTCTTCCAATCCATGAGCAGGGGATGCCTTTCCATATCTTTGTGTCTTCTTCTATTTCTTTTAACAGTGTTTTGTAGTTTTCTTTGTATAGGTCCTTTACCTCTTTTGTTAGATTTATTCCCAAATATTTGATTTTTTTTTGTTTCGATAATAAAAGGGATGGTTTTTTTTTATTTCTTCTTCTTCAGATTTATTGTTTGCGTATAGGAAGGCTACTGACTTTTGCATGTGGATTTTGTATCCGCCACTTTACTGAACTGATTGATGAGTTGAATTAGTTTTTCTGTGGAGTTTTTGGGGTTCTCTATGTATATTATCATATCATCTGCAAATAGTGATAGTTTGACTTCTTCTTTTCCTATTTGGACTCCTTGTATGTCTTTCTCTTGTCTTATTGCTCTGGCTAGGACTTCCAGTATTATATTGAAAAGCAGTGGTGAGAGTGGACATCCTTGTCTTGTTCCAGATCTTAATGGAAATGCTCTCAGCTTTTCACCATTGAGAATGATACTGGCTGTTGGCTTGTCATAGATGGCCTTTATGATGTTGAGGTATGTTCCTTGTATCCCAAGAATTTCAAGGGCTTTTATCATGAATGGGTGTTGTACTCTGTCAAAAGCTTTCTCAGCATCTATTGATATTATCATATGGTTTTTATATTTCTTTTTGTTGATGTGTTGGATAACGTTGATTGATTTTCGGATGTTAAACCATCCTTGTGTCCCTGGAATGAATCCTACTTGGTCGTGGTGAATTATCTTATGGATACATTGTTGGATTCTGATAGCTAAAATTTTTTTGAGGATTTTTGCATCAGTGTTCATTAGGGAGATTGGCCTGTAGTTTTCCTTTTTTCTGTTGTCCTTATTCGGTTTTGGTATTAGTGTAATTTTGGCTTCATAGAACGTGTTTGGTATTGTCCCTTCCTTCTCAATTTTTTGGAAGAGTTTGTGAAGGATAGGCACTAATTCGTCTCTCAATGTTTGGTAGAATTCATTTGTAAATCCATCAGGTCCTGGGCTTTTGTTTTTGGGGAGGTTTTTGATTACCATTTTAATTTCGCTAATTGTAATTGGTCTGTTTAGGTGTTCTATTTCTCTTTATTTAGCTTTGGGTGATTGTAGAGTTGTAGGAATTTGTCCATCTCCTCTAGATTGTTGAACTTGTTTCCATATAACTGTTCATAGTAGTTACTGATTATTCTTTTGATTTCTGCTGTGTCCGTTGTGATTTCTCTTCTTTCATTTATGATCCTATTTATTTGTGCTTTCTCCCTTTTTTCCTTTGTGAGCCTGGCTAGGGATTTGTCTATTTTATTGATTTTTTCAAAGAACCAGCTCTTGGTTTCATTGATCTTTTGGATTGTTTTTTTAGTTTCAATTTCATTTATTTCTGCTTTGGTTTTTATTATTTCTTTTCTTCTTTTGGTTTTGGGGTTTTTTTGTTGTTCTTTTTCTCGATCTCTGAGCTTCGAGATTAGGTTGTTTCTTTGAGTTCTTTCTTGTTTTTTGATGTGAGCTTCTATTGCTGTATATTTTCCTCTTATTACTGCTTTTGCTGCATCCCATACATTTAGGATATTGGTGTCCTCCTTGTCATTCAAGTCAAAGAATTTTTTAATTTCTTCTTTGATCTCCTCATTAGGCCAGTGGTCTTCCAGAAGTGTGGTTTTTAATCTCCATGAGGTAGGATAGTTCCTTGCCTTCTTTTTATGGTTTATTTCTAGTTTGATGCCTTCATGGTCAGAAAAGATGGTTGGTATGATTTCAATCTTGGTGTATCTGTTGATGTTTGTCTTGTGCCCCAGTATGTGATCGATCCTGGAGAATGATCCATGTGCGCTTGAGAAAAATGTGGACTCCGTTTTTGGGGGGTTTAGTGTTCTATAGATGTCTGCTAAGCCCAATGCTCTAGATCCTTATTTAGAGCTTTAGTTTCTTTACTTATTTTTTGTCTTGTTGATCTATCCATTGTTGATAGTGGTGTGTTGAAGTCTCCCACTACGTATGTGTTTTCTCTGATGTCTGTTTTCAGAGAGGACAACAGTTGTCTGATATATTTTGGTGCTCCTTCGTTTGGTGAGTATATGTTAATGAGTGTTATTTCTTCTTGAAGTATTGTCCCCTTGGTCATAATGTAGTGACCATTGGGGTCTCTTTTTATTTTTTTGAGTTTGAAATCTGTTTTATCTGATATAAGTATAGCTGTTCCTGCTTTCTTTTTTGGTCCATTTGCTTGTAGGATTGTTTTCCATCCTTTAACTTTGATTCTATTTTTATCTTTTGTAGCTAAATGCCTGACACTAATTACTAAGGGAACAATACATTAGGAAAACTGAATAACACTCATCAAAGTAGACTTACCAAACAAAGCAGCATAAAATATATAAGACGATTACTAACAAATCTAAAAACAAACATTAGGGAAAACAAAAATGTGGTAGCTGACTTCAACACCCCACTTTTGCTAAATCAACCAAAGAGAAAATAAATAAGGACACATAACCTTAATAAAGAATTAGACAACATGGACTAACAAGGATTTACAGGTGACTGCACCACTAAAAATCTGAACACATATTTTTGTCAAGTGCATATAAGATATTCTTCAGTACTGAGTGACATATTGGGCCACAAGACAAGTATCAACAACTCATGAAGACTGAAATCATACCAAACAACTTCTTTAAACATATAGATTATAAACTGGATATCACCCACAAAAGAGGCAGGAAGAGCCTCTAGCACATACAGACTTAATGACACAGTACTGAATGACTACCAGGTTAATGAGGAAATCAACAAAGAAATAAAAAAATAACTCCAGACAAATGAAAATGAGGACACAACTTTTTAGAATTTATGGGATACAGCAGAAACACTAAGAGGAAAGTACACAGCCGACATGAAGAAACAAGAAATAGCTCAAATAAATAACCTTATGACTCACCTCAAGGAACTAGAAAAAGAGTAACTAACAAAATCAAAACCAAATACCAATAGAAGAAAGGAAATAATAAAAATTAGAGTATAAATATGATGACAGAGAAATCAAAAAGACAGTTCAAAATTAATGAATCCAAAAGATGGAAAGCTGGTTCTTTGAAAAATATAGACAGACAAACCTCTAGCTAGGCTCACTAAGAAAAAATAAAAAGAATCAGAAACAAAAGAGGAGAGGTTACAACAGATATCTCAGAAATTCAGAGAATTGGGGGGCGGAGCAACATGGCGGCGAGGAGACGCTGCGAGTAAGAGCTCCCATTAAAAAAAGTTAATAGGGAGGAAAAGCGGAAGGTCCCAGTGAGAACTGGGACACGGAAGATAAACGGGTGACTCCAGCAAACTACCCGAAGAAGAAAGTTGCCATAAAAGAGGACTAGAAGGGAGGAAAGCGCAGAACCCTGCTCCCCTCCCCCACCCACAAAGTCGGCACTCTCCGACCGGCAGAGAGGAGGAAAAAAACAAATTAAAACGACCAACAAGAACAAACTACGCAGCAAGCGGGACTGGGAGTGGAAAGGAACTATTGCAGCCACCACACCCCGTGAACGGGAGCTGTGGAGAACCCTGCAGGATTCGCTGCAGTGGTGAGCGAATGGCTCCCGGCGCCATTAGAGAACAAAGAGACTCTGGAGGAGACCCGCACTCAGCCCGGGCCGGCCGGTAAGCTTGCGCGGAAAAGCGGTTCGCTTGGCGCGCTTGAAAAGCAAACGCAGATCGGGATCGCAGCTACCCAGGTCCCTGAGCCTGCGACCTAGGCTTGCGGGGAGACGCGCAGAGGCCCTCACTGAGGTGAAAGTCCCTCACTGAGTAAGCAGGAACCAGGCGCCCCGGCACGGGAGCCGGGTGCAAAAGGCGCCATTCCCGCACCACTGAACTGGGCTACAGCCCATGTCCTGGACCTGAGGGCTTTGGAACTGAGACCCGGGGCACAAAATTCGGGGCATGGGTTCTCCACGACAGTGGGGCACAAGGCAGACACAGCACCCCAAAGCCGTTGAGGTTTACCCTACCATTCTCGCTCTGTTCCCTGTCCCACGGAGGGGGGGGCGTCGAAAAGCAGCCCCCCAAGGACAATAGGGGAAATCTCTGGCGCCACCTAGCAAACAGAAAAAAAAGTCACTATCACCCCATAGAACAGGGAAATTTCTTCAGAAAAGACTTCTTGAAAAGGGCAGAAGGCTTCTGGAGGACCCAGTGGCCAGCTGGGAAGTTAGCCCACGCCATGCCCCTTCCAACCAGCAGTCTGAACCCACAGAGGGAGAAGGCACCCACGTCCGGGGCAGACTGGGCGCGCAGAAGAGTGTGCCTGAGACCGGATGCACAGGCTCTGGGTCCCTCTTTGGCATTTTAGATCAGGGACATTTCTTCAGTAAAGACTGCCTAAAACCAGCAGAAGCTCCCCCAGAAGCCATAGATGGCTCCTGGAGGAGCCAGAGAGGAGCGGAGAAGTTCACCCAAGATGCCGGCCAGTCCGAGCAACACAGTGTCCCAATGCATACGACAAATTAGAAAACAGACAGTAGGGAGTAGGAGAACCACATGCAACCTAACAACTCCTCAGGAAAGAAGCACACCACAAAAAGAAAACCACCCCCCAATTTGCAACGACAGTAACTTGGAAGAACTTCTGAGCCTTCCAGAAAGAGAATTTAAAATTGCCATGATTAAAAAACTGACAGAAGTCATAAAGGAAAACAATGATCAGAAGAAGGAAATTGAGTTCAAAAAGAGGGAAAACAATGGTCAGAAGAATGAAACTGAGTCCCTAAAGAGGGAAGTAAAAGAAATGCAGGAGATCAAAGAATTAATGGAGGAACTAAAGAACTCTGGGAAAAGCAATGAAAGCAGAATAGATGAAATGGAAGAACGAATAAGTACTCTTGAAGACACAGAAATAAAAAGAACCAAAACAGAAAAGGAAAGAGAAGTACGAAGGAAAAAGAACGAAGAAAGACTTCGGGAACTATCTGACTCCATGAGGAAAGGAAATATAAGAGTTATAAATTCCAGAAGGAGAGGAGAGAGATGTAGGAACAGAGAAAATATTCCAGGAGATAATAGAAGAGAACTTCCCAAATGCAAAGAAGGAGATGAAAATTGATATACAAGAAGCAAGAAGAACACCAAACTTCCATGACGAAAGGAAAAATATAGCAAGACACATAATAGTAAAGCTCCCAAGAATCCAGGACAAGGAAAAAATAATGAAGCTGACAAGAGGGAAGAAACAGATAACATTCAAAGGAAAACCAATCAGGCTGACATCAGACTTCTCAGAAGAAACACTAGGGGCAAGGAGAGAGTGGAGGGACATAGACAACAGACTCCAAGAAAACAGATGCCAACCAAGAATACTCTATCCCACAAAGCTCTCCTTCCTCTATGAAGAAAGAATAAGGACCTTCCCAGACAAACAGAAACTCCGGAATTTCATTACGACTAAACCCCCACTCCAAAAAATACTACAAGGAATCCTAAAGCCAGAACCTCAGAGGGACGAATAACAATGAAAGAAGACCAAAAAAAAAAAAAGTTATTAAAAGAATAAATAAATAAAATCAAAGGAAAGACAAACACAATGGCAAATACAGATGCTAACATATCAATATTAACTCTAAATGTAAATGGACTAAACTCTTCAATAAAAAGACACAGAGTTGCAGCCTGGATTAAGAAACAAAACCCAACCTTTAGCTGTCTCCAGGAAACACATTTAGCTACAAAAGATAAAAATAGGCTCAAAGTTAAAGGATGGAAAACAATCCTACAAGCAAATGGACCAAAAAAGAAAGCAGGAACAGCTATACTTATATCAGATAAAACAGATTTCAAACTCAAAAAAATAAAAAGAGACCCCAATGGTCACTACATTATGACCAAGGGGACAATACTTCAAGAAGAAATAACACTCATTAACATATACTCACCAAACGAAGGAGCACCAAAATATATCAGACAACTATTGTCCTCTCTGAAAACAGACATCAGAGAAAACACATACGTAGTGGGAGACTTCAACACACCACTATCAACAATGGATAGATCAACAAGACAAAAAATAAGTAAAGAAACTAAAGCTCTAAATAAGGATCTAGAGCATTTGGGCTTAGCAGACATCTATAGAACACTAAACCCCCCAAAAACGGAGTCCACATTTTTCTCAAGCGCACACGGATCATTCTCCAGGATCGATCACATACTGGGGCACAAGACAAACATCAACAGATACACCAAGATTGAAATCATACCAACCATCTTTTCTGACCATGAAGGCATCAAACTAGAAATAAACCATAAAAAGAAGGCAAGGAACTATCCTACCTCATGGAGATTAAAAACCACACTACTGGAAGACCACAGGCCTAATGAGGAGATCAAAGAAGAAATTAAAAAATTCTTTGAATTGAATGACAAGGAGGACACCAATATCCTAAATGTATGGGATGCAGCAAAAGCAGTAATAAGAGGAAAATATATAGCAATAGAAGCTCACATCAAAAAACAAGAAAGAACTCAAAGAAACAACCTAATCTCGAAGCTCAGAGATCGAGAAAAAGAACAACAAAAAAACCCCAAAACCAAAAGAAGAAAAGAAATAATAAAAACCAAAGCAGAAATAAATGAAATTGAAACTAAAAAAACAATCCAAAAGATCAATGAAACCAAGAGCTGGTTCTTTGAAAAAATCAATAAAATAGACAAATCCCTAGCCAGGCTCACAAAGGAAAAAAGGGAGAAAGCACAAATAAATAGGATCATAAATGAAAGAAGAGAAATCACAACGGACACAGCAGAAATCAAAAGAATAATCAGTAACTACTATGAACAGTTATATGGAAACAAGTTCAACAATCTAGAGGAGATGGACAAATTCCTACAACTCTACAATCACCCAAAGCTAAATAAAGAGAAATAGAACACCTAAACAGACCAATTACAATTAGCGAAATTAAAATGGTAATCAAAAACCTCCCCAAAAACAAAAGCCCAGGACCTGATGGATTTACAAATGAATTCTACCAAACATTGAGAGACGAATTAGTGCCTATCCTTCACAAACTCTTCCAAAAAATTGAGAAGGAAGGGACAATACCAAACACGTTCTATGAAGCCAAAATTACACTAATACCAAAACCGAATAAGGACAACACAAAAAAGGAAAACTACAGGCCAATCTCCCTAATGAACACTGATGCAAAAATCCTCAAAAAAATTTTAGCTATCAGAATCCAACAATGTATCCATAAGATAATTCACCACGACCAAGTAGGATTCATTCCAGGGACACAAGGATGGTTTAACATCCGAAAATCAATCAACGTTATCCAACACATCAACAAAAAGAAATATAAAAACCATATGATAATATCAATAGATGCTGAGAAAGCTTTTGACAGAGTACAACACCCATTCATGATAAAAGCCCTTGAAATTCTTGGGATACAAGGAACATACCTCAACATCATAAAGGCCATCTATGACAAGCCAACAGCCAGTATCATTCTCAATGGTGAAAAGCTGAGAGCATTTCCATTAAGATCTGGAACAAGACAAGGATGTCCACTCTCACCACTGCTTTTCAATATAATACTGGAAGTCCTAGCCAGAGCAATAAGACAAGAGAAAGACATACAAGGAGTCCAAATAGGAAAAGAAGAAGTCAAACTATCACTATTTGCAGATGATATGATAATATACATAGAGAACCCCAAAAACTCCACAGAAAAACTAATTCAACTCATCAATCAGTTCAGTAAAGTGGTGGATACAAAATCCACATGCAAAAGTCAGTAGCCTTCCTATACGCAAACAATAAATCTGAAGAAGAAGAAATAAAAAAAAACCATCCCTTTTATTATCGAAACAAAAAAAAAATCAAATATTTGGGAATAAATCTAACAAAAGAGGTAAAGGACCTATACAAAGAAAACTACAAAACACTGTTAAAAGAAATAGAAGAAGACACAAAGATATGGAAAGGCATCCTCTGCTCATGGATTGGAAGAATAAACATTATTAAAATGGTCATCCTACTAAAAGCAATATACAGATTCAATGCTATTCCAATCAAAATTTCAATGTCATTCTTCAAAGAAATAGAACAATTATTGATGAAATTCATATGGAATCACAAAAAACCCCGAATAGCCAAAGCTGTCCTGAAAGAAAATAAAGGGAATCGAGGCATCACACTCCCAGACTTCAATCTATACTACAAAGCCATAATCATCAAAACTGCATGGTATTGGAACAAGAACAGACATACAGACCAATGGAATCGAAAAGAAATTCCAGAAATAAACCCACAGATTTATGATCAACTAATCTTTGACAATGGAGCAAAGACTATGCATTGGAGCAAAGAAAGTTTGTTCAATAAATGGTGCTGGGAAAACTGGGTGGCTACATGCAAAAGAATGAAGCTTGACCACTACCTCACACCATACACAAAAATCAACTCAAAATGGATTAAAGAACTAGACATAAGACCTGAAACCATAAAATACATAGAAGGAAATATAGGCGAAACACTACGTGATACGCACATCAAAGACATCTTTACAGACACATCACCCAAAGCAGTGATAGTGAAGGCAAAGATAAACAGCTGGGACTACATCAAATTAAAGAGCTTCTGCACAGCAAAAGAGACAATAACAAAAACAAAGAGAAACCCCACCAACTGGGAGAACATTTTTGCACACAACACTAATGATAAAGGACTGATCACAAAAATCTGCAAAGAGCTGATGAGACTCAGCAACAACAAAGAAAATAATCCAGTCAAAAAATGGGCAGAAGAGCTAAAAAGAAACTTCTCGGAAGAGGAAATGCAAATGGCCAACAGGCATATGAAAAAATGTTCAACATCACTTGTCATCAGGGAAATGCAAATCAAAACTACCATGAGATACCATCTTACACCAGTGAGAATGGCACATATTAAAAAAACTAGCAACAGCAAATGTTGGCGAGGGTGTGGAGAAAAAGGAACTCTTCTACACTGTTGGTGGGAGTGCAAACTGGTCCAACCACTATGGAGAGCTGTGTGGAGATTTCTGGACCTACTAAACATAGAGCTTCCATATGATCCAGCAATTCCACTCCTAGGTATTTACCCAAAGGACACAGAAACATCAATTCCAAAGAACACCTGCACCCCTGTGTTTATAGCAGCACTATTTACAATAGCTAAGCTTTGGAAACAGCCCAAATGCCCAAAAATAGATGACTGGATCAAGAAGATGTGGTACATATATACCATGGAATATTACTCAGCATTCAAAAAAGATAAACACATGCAATTTTCAGCAACACGGATGGCGCTGGAAGGGATCATGCTCAGTGAAATAAGCCAGAAAGAAAAAGAAAAATACCGGATGGTCTCACTCATAGCAGGAATCTAGAAAACTTAAATAAGGGACCAGGAAAATGAATAAGAAAATGAATAAGAAAGTGAAAATCAAAATCAACAAAAAACTATGAAACAGAGACACTTTTTGTGGTTGGGGGGTGGGAGCGGAGGGTTTGTGGTCAGAATGGGGGGGTTGCAATTGTATGGGGAATATGAAAATAAAATTTATTATTTAAAAAAATAAAAATTAAATAAATTAAAAAAATAATAATTAGTGTCAGGGCCTCCCTGGTGGCACAAGGGGTTAAGACACAGCACTATGAAGCTATCTGCAGCCACTGCAGCACAAGTTCGATACCCGGCCAGAGAGGTGACCCACATGGCACAGCAGACCTTTCGTGACTCGCCCGCTGTTCCCTGCAGCACTGTATTTCAGTGAATCTGCCTGTTCTTCTCCCCACTCTGTCTCTGGTGAATCCTCTCAGCCCCCACATCTCTAGCCTGCACCCCAGCTCTTGTATGCATAAATAATTAAATATTTAAAAAAGTAATTAGTGTCCCCCCCCCCATTTCTTATTACCTTAGTTAGTTGGAAATCTATTTTGTTTGATGTAAGCATTTCTTTCCCTTCCTTCTTTTAGTTCCCACTCACTTATAGGATTATTTTTCAGTCCTTTACTCTGAGCCAAAATTTATCTTTGGTGCTCAGCTGCATTTCTTGGAGACAACAGAAGGTTGGATTCTTTTTCCTAATCTAATGAGACACTGTGCATTTTAATTTGAAAGTTCAACCTGTTTTCCTTTAGAATTACTATTAATATATGAAAATCTTTTGTGCCATTTGTTCCTCTTTTAGTGTTTTACTATTTTTTTATTTTTTACATCATTGTTCATTTTTAGCAATATTTGCATTCCCCCCTCAGAACACCTGTACCCCTATCTCTATTGCAGCACTATTTATAATAGGTAAAACCTGGAAACCACCCAAATGCTCAAAAATAGATGACTGGATCAAGAAGATGTGGTATAGGGCCTACCCGGTGGCCCATAGGGGGTGAGCCCTTCACTGTGAAGCTGTCTGCAGCCTCTGCAGTGCGGGTTTGATTCCCGGCCTGCCAGGGAGAAACCTACATAGTATGGCAGTGTTCCTTCATAGTATGGCAGTGTCCCACTGATGTTCCTTCAAGACACCCTTCTGCAGTATCTTTGGTCCATCTGCCTGTTCTGCTCCCCACTCTGTCTCTGTTGAATTCTCTCTCCCTCCCGCACCTCTGAGCGTACCCCTGTTTTGTATAAATAAATAAATCTTTAAAAAATAAAGATGTACATCTACAGAATGGAATACTGTTCAGCAATCAAAAAGGTAAACTCAGGCCATTCACAGCAATGTGGATGAAGCTAGAAGGAATTATGCTCAGTGAAATAAGTCAGAAGGAAAAAGAAAAATATCAGATGATTTCACTTATAGGAGGAATATATGGGAACCAAATAAGACATCAGTATAAAAAAATAACAATACAAAACACAGCAAAATAAAACAGACAATTGTGCCACTTGTTCTTAATTTTATGGGTCTATTTGCTCATTCAGTTCTTTGTGTTTGTTCCTTTTCAGTTTATGTGAGAGTTCCTTTCAACAATTTTTGAAAGGGAAGTCTAGTGTTAGAAAACTCCTTAAGCTTCTGTTTGAGAATGCCTTTATTTCTCCCTCGTATCTGAAGGAGAATGGGATAGTATATTCTTGGCCAGAGGTTTTTGTTTTTAAGTATTTGGATCACACCTTGCATTCTCTCCTTGCCTGTTCGTAGGGTTCCTTCAGAGAAGTCTGATGTTAGCCTGGTTGGGGTATCTTTATAGGTTATTTGCTTCCTTCCCCAAGCCAGCTTCAATATTTTTTCTTTGTTTTGCACTCTTTCAGTTTCACATCTATGTGTTTTGTTGTAGGTCTCATTCTTTTAGGTACACTGATGTTCCTTCAGCTTCATAGACTTGTATGTTAAGTTCCTTCTCCAGGTTTGCAAATCCTCCTCCACCATTATTTCTTTAAATAATAAGTTCTCTGTTTTTTTCTCTCTCTCTTAACCCTCTGGGATAGCATTATTCTCTTTCTTTCCTTATGAAGTTGGATAATTCTCAAAGTCATTCTTTGTTGTTTTTCTTCATTTCTTTCTTCTTCAACCTGGAATTTTTGAGTATTCTTAACTTCATTTAGTCTATCCTACTTCCATTTAGTCTATCCTACTTTCACAGCTTTCTCCAGAATTTTTCATCTTCTCAATTCATCTTTAAAAATAATGCATCTTCATTATTTTGTTATTAATGCTTCAATTTCAATCTTTTTATTAATTTTATTTCTGAGGACATTTGGCTTTCTGAATTTTATTATATATATATATTTCTTTAAAGATTTATTTATTTATTTATACAAGCACTGGGTACAGTCAGAAGCGCGGGAGGGTGAGAGAATTCACCAGAGCTAGAGCGGGGAGCAGAGCAGGCAGAAGGACCGAAGTACACTGCTGAGGGGAGCAGCGGGCAGCAGGAGAGGTCTGCGCGCCATGTGGGACCCTCCTCTGGTGGCCGGGGAGCAGCTGGGGATCGAACCGGCTCTGCAGAGGCTGCGGGCAGCTTTGCAACCCAGTGCTCAACCGCTGCGCTACTGGGGAGGCCTCTTCTTTTATATATTTGATTGACTCTTCTGTGTTTTCTCCCATTTCTTTGAATATTTGAATTTATCATGACAATTTCAACCTCTGTATCTGATAGGAAGAACAGATATTCTATGTATTGTATTCCCTTGTGGGCCCTGGTTGCTATTTGTGGTTTTTACTCCCCATTATTTGCTTTCTAAAAACTAGGAGTGCAGAGATTCTCCTTTTCCAGTAGATGGTGCTGTATGTCAGGGAGAACTAATCTGTATTTGGATCTTGTGTGATTTGGGGTGGGGGTGGGGGTAGGGAGAGAGATTATCATCAGTGGTGGTCTTCTATTGTGGATTTGCTCTCAAGCCCCTTCCTGTAATTTCCCAAACCCGTTAGACATCAGGTGTCTATTGGTTGGTTTGCTCTCACACTCATTCACTGATCTTATGGTGGCCCCCACTGTTGTTGGTGAGGCTTCTACTGGGTATGACCTCTTTAGATGTTAGCTAGAGTGTATGAACCTTGTTTCTTTCCTTATTGACTTGAGACTTCATGTTTTCACTTAAAGATTACACTTTGTGAATTTGCTTGGCCATGTCTGAATTGCTAGCATTCACTACACTTGTGTTTTGTGGCCCTTATTATGTAAAATATAGGTTACATGAACACAAGTGTTGTGATACCATGACAGTCAATCAGATAACAGAGACTGCCACCAAATGAGCAATGCCTGGTGGCCAACTCCTGAATTTAAACTTGCTTTTTCTTCTTGACATCTTTATATATGGTTAATCTTCTAAAGGAAATAGGATATAAATTTTATTACTCCCACATCTTACTTTAGGCACATGTCTCAAATAAGCTTCAGTAATTTAGTGTCATATCTCTGGCAGATGCTTAATAGTTCTTGTGAATCTCTGAATAGGGATAGTATCCATGAGAGTGAAGCTGAAAAGCCAGCACTTATTTTATATTGTTTCTAGATGCCTTAGTTCTTTGGTTCATATACAAAAACTGGAGAATATAAAAGAAGAAGGTAGTATTTGTGTCTCTAGAAGATGCCTTGTGAATCAGCTTATTCTTTGTTCAGTTGAAGGCCAGTGAATCGAATCTGGTAGAGATGAACTAGCAGTTGTTGACTAACTAAGGCATAGGACTACAGCATAAGTGTGTTTTGAGGAGATACCTAAATTAAAGAAGAATGTTCAATGATTATAACACTGAAAAAAATTAGGCCTCAACTCTATTCTAAGTTAATGGTACCTGTTTCATTGTGGAAAAATTAAGAATGAAACAGAACCATTTGGTTAAGATATTGGTGTTCATGTTTCCTGGTATTCTTAATGTTGATCTTTTACCATTTTTAATGAAATGTTTTAGTCATACAAAAAGACATAGAGTAATATAGTGACGGCCCATATCCATATAGTTTTAAAGAAATAACTACAAATACAGTTCCCTATTATAGCCCTCCTTTCCCCACAAGTAATTGTTGTATGAAACTTGTTTATATTTTTTATCTAAGTATTTTACTGTACATAATATGTAGTATTGTACTGTTTTGGACATTATATCTACTATATGACTTCTTATAAAACTTAGCTGTTTTACATTATGTCTCTGAGATTAAACCATTTTGATACATGTAACTATATGGTTTATTCATTTCCATTGCTTGTATTTATTACAAATATGTTATAATTTACCTGTTGATGGATACATACACATTATAGATAATGCTGAATTATCTATAGATAATTAGAGAGTGGTGCAGTGGATATTTTTGTATATCTCTCCTTATGTTCATGTACATTATTAGAGTATGTGATTAAGCATAGATTTTCTGTGTTATATAGCAGCTGAATCAGCTTCTCACACTCAGTTTACCAAAGTATACCAATTTATTTTCCCATCAGAAATATCTGAGAAACATTTAACTTTTTTGCCAAACTGATATGTGTGTAATATTTTGATTCCCAGTTCCCTGATATTTGAGAGGTTGAATAGTTGAACTTCTCTCTCTTGCCCTCACAATCCCTCTCCTTCCTCCTTTTCTACTGAAGTGCCTGTTGTACATTTTGCCCATTGGAACAAAGTTTTTTTTCACTTTTAAAAGTTGATTTATAGCTGTTATTTTAATATTTAATCACAGTTTGCAAGCCTTTTTTTACAGTACCTTTTTGTGAACATAAATGTAAAAACAATTAAAAGAAGTCAAATTTACCAGTCCTTCCCTTTATATCTTCTGCTTTTAAAGTCTTCAGAGTTCTGTCCCCTCTATTTGAAGAATGGGTCATCTGAAAGGCTGCTGGTTCATGCCTATAGGAAATCATGGTGTTTCATTTTAGTCAATATTAAAGTAAACTCTCTATAGATTAATATCAGATCTTTGTTAAAAAGATCTTAATAAAAGTACTACAAAATAAGCAATGTATGAACTTGTCCTTTTTGAAACTGCAAAGCCAAAATGTGAATGTTGCTGACCTCTGTTTTCTCTTATTCTTAGCTCAATGGATTTATTATCGAGGTCTTCGCTCAGATACAACAGTGATGCTTTCAACTTTTTGCTTATGACTTTTTCCTTTCATAAGGGAGAAAATAAAACCTAACCTCCAAATGCTCCCAAGGAGTTACTAGGAACTTTTTTTTCTAAGCCCAGCCCTAGAAAACCTAAGACTTCTCTGTTTTGGTTCATTGCTAAAATAACTGTTTGTTTCTCCTATGTGCAGAGGTACATGGAGGTCAAGTGACTTACCCAGGATTACTCAGCAGGTGAATAGGAAAGTGAGTAGTAGTTACAGGTTTCTGTGGCTCCCAGTTTAGTTTTTTGTTTAGTCTTAAGCTATATCCTGCTGTGAAACTGTGTTTATCTGGCTTTTATGTCATTTCTGGGTATACTTAGGGAATAGTTGGAATACTTTAAGTCTGATGCCCTGTAAATGGTAGATATTGTTCACTCTTACCCTGTTTCTAAAGGAATACTCCACAAATTATTCTGCTTATCTTCTAAACAATTGTACTTTTGGCCTATCTTTTCTAAAAATAAGAGAAAACCAAATGTGAAATAAATATTTTAATTTTTTTAACTAACTAATGGATTTGTATCAAGAGACTCCCTGGTCAGAGAGCATTATCAAAGTTGTTTTGAAAAAGGTAAAGCATTTTTCTTCCAAGGCTACAGTAAAGGAGGCTGGGTATAGGACATTTTTGACCTGAAAGTGTGTTTATATATTCTTGAAAGTTATAAAGGCTTTCCTCAGCATGAAACAAAATCTAAAATGAAAGTAACAAATCTGTAGTATATTAAAGCACTTCTGTGAGTCAGACATAATGAACAATCTCAGACAGCAGATAGCAAATTGGGAGAATATTTGTACAGTTAAAAGGCTTTAAAAAGGCTAATATAAAGATGCCATTTGTCACCACTTTTTAACTTAGCACTAGAGATTTTGGCCAGAGCTATGAGGCCAAAACAGGAATAAGGGGAATTCAAGTCAGGAAAGAAGTGAAACTATCACTGTTCACAGACAGTATAATATTATGTGGAGAGAATCATGAAGACGCCATCAAAAAGTTGTTAGAAATAACACGTGCTAAAGCAAAGTGGCATGGTTCAAAATCAGCAAACAAAATTGTTCCATAGATACAAACAACTAAAAAGAAGTCAAGAAAATTATTCTATTTGTAATTTCTTCAAAAGGAATTAAATACCTCAGAATCAACCTAACAAAGGAGGTGAGATACCTATACAACAGGAACTATAAGAGCTAGCAGATGAACAGATGTGACTCAGGTCTGCTCCTACTCTGAGTTACATGAACTTTGGCAAGTTAGTTCACTTCTGTGCAAAACACAGTTCTCATTTGCAAAAGGAGAATAGTGTAAATACATGATTATTTTGAAAATTAAAAGGTATTTAAAGTGCTCACCATGTACCAGGGACTGCTTGCAATGCAAGCAATGTTAGCATGAAAATGACTTAACTTTTAGAGTTTCTTACATCAACAGTTTTAGTTATGCTTCTTACTACTTAAGTTCAGTTAAAGATGATTTTGGCTGTATTTCTGACTATTAAAAGCTGTGTGAATATACAAGTATTAGAAATACTGTAGCATTTGCCTACTGCGTTAGGAAAGCATAAACTCAGTAGCCCCTCCCACTTAGTTGGCCAGAATTAAGTGAACTTCCAAACTGTGGGCTCCATTCAAACTTCCCCTGTAGTGAGAGCCTTGGTTTTAAGGCAGTAGCCACAGGCCTGCACAAATCCAAGGGGGTGAAACTTGTGATCACTCCTTGAAAATAAGGCCAAGAGTGAAACACCTACTTAGTTATTATTTTCAATGTAGGCTGTTAAAAGGCTTACACTGGTATGTAATAGCCCGGGTGATGGAGGCTGTCAAGAAAATATTCACATCGGCAATTCAATGAAAAAATCACTCACTTCCTAAGAGGTTTGGCTAGATTCCAGAGCCCTCTTTCAGATGTTGCTCAAACCTGTCACAGTTTATTTTGTTGCTCTGTTTTCAGGCAACAGATTTGGTCATTGTGTTTACTTTATGAGTGTGAAAGGTCTTTCTACATATCCACCTACTGAAAAGATAGTCATCTGTGTCATGAGATTCTCTAGCAATTTCCACTGGCACTACCATGTGCCAGTTCACCCAAGCCAGAAGCCTGGGAGCCATCCTCAATTCATACTCTTCAGACCTCCCACTGCTAGACCTCCCACAACCAAAAGTGGATTCTGGTCCTTAGAATAGGACCCATCTGGAATCCATCTTGACTTCTTGTTCTCTTTTTCCAGTGCCTTAGATTCTTTCTAAATGACTATTCTGATAGTATTCCTCTACTGAAAACCGTTCAGTCACTTCCTACCATTGACAGGATCTTAGCCGAGCTCCTTGGCATGGCTCATAAGTGCTCTGTGGTCTGTTTCCTGCTTTTCTCTTGCTTCATGTCTTTCACCTGCTCCTCCTATCAGTTGAGTTCTACAAGTCCACAAACACCTGAAATTAGGAAAAAGTGCTGTTCCACTGGTCTGACCAACTCTAGTGCTTTCTGGAAGGGTAAGTGGCTCCTTTCTTTTCTTTCTGCTTGAAAGCAGGAAGTTTTATCCCACCACTGAGCCATCTTACACTATGTGACTATAAGATGAGTCATGTTACATTGTATTAGCTTTGTTTATTTGGGAGTTTCTCTACTTGGGTACAAGCTGCTTGAAGGCAAGACCATGTTAGCCTCATTCCTGTAATGCCAGCATTTGCTCCAGTGCTCAGTACTCATATCCCTTGTCTAAAGAAAGATAGGTACCGGGCCTCCCCGGTGGCGCAGCGGTTGAGTGCTGGGTTGCGAAGCTGCGCGCAGCCTCTGCGGCGCCGGTTCGATCCCCGGCTGCTTCCCGGCCACCAGAGGAGGATCCCACATGGCGCGCAGACCTCTCCTGCCGCCCGCTGCTCCCCTCAGCTGTGTACTTCGGTCCTTCTGCCTGCTGCTCCCCTCAGCTGTGTACTTCGGTCCTTCTGCCTGCTCTGCTCCCCGCTCTGGCTCTGGTGAATTCTCTCACCCTCCCGCGCTTCTGACTGTACCCACTGCTTGTATGTATAAACAGACAAACAAACAAATAAATAAATAAATCTTTAAAAAAAAAAAAAAAAAGAAAGATAGGTACCGTAACTGCCCTCTTTTTAGTAAAGATTAATGGAATTTCCAATATACAGTATATAAAATTATATGTAAAAATGAATTTTAGGTGATTAAACATTTAAAAAATTTAAAATATTCCAGAAGATAGCATGAGTCCTGTAAAATTAAGATAGGATGACCTTACAAAGTGAGATACAAACCTGTGGACCTAGAGGAACAAACATCAGTTTTGTAAAAATTTAGCCTCTGTGAGGCATGAGATATGATAAGCAGCAAACCAGGAAAAAATATTTACAAAGTCAAAGTCATATTAAAAAAAATATAATTCGGAAAAAAAAATACAAAGAACCCAACAGAAAACTGAACAAAGGATAGGAAGATCCACTTCATAAAGAGGAAAACTAAATATAGTCACCCTCCCTTACCCTGGAAATTAGGTTCCAAGACTCCAAGAGGGATGCCTGAAACCACAGATAGAGCTGAACCCTATAGATTGTACTTTCCCTAACACCTGTGATAACATTTAATTTGTAAATTAAATACAGTAATAGATTAACAACAATAATAATAAAACAGTTGTAGCAATATACTGTAATAAAAGTTATGTGAATGTGGTTTCTCACTCTCAAAATTTCTTATTGTAGCTGAGGCTGACTTTGGGTAACTGAAACCATAGAAAGACAAACCATGGGTAAGGGAGGACTATGGCAGTAAGAGACATTTGGAAGATGAAAAGCCTTATTAGTATTCAGGGAAATGTGAAAACATCTGGCTGTAGAAGTCAAGGTAGTGACTACTCTTGGGGAGGAACTGCAGTGAGACTGGGGGAGTTTTGGATTGATGGAAAGGATTCTTATGCTGGCTGTACAGTGTGTTCACCTTGTGAAAACTCACCAGTTTACATATTTATTAGGTATATTTTGTATATGTGTTACTCCTCAATAGATTATTTAATGACTGAACTATTAGAGAATAGCTGCCTAATTTTTTTTTTTTGACCTTTGAGATTGGCAAAAATTGAAAGGATAACACCCAGTGCTGATGAGGGCATGGTGAAGTGTGTGTTTTTCTTCATTACCCTTGACAGCAGTACCGTTACTCTCTTTTTTTTTTTTTTAAGATTTATTTATACAAGCACTGGGTACAGTCAGAAGCGCGGGAGGGTGAGAGAATTCACCAGAGCCAGAGCGGGGAGCAGAGCAGGCAGAAGGACCGAAGTACACTGCTGAGGGGAGCAGCAGGCGGCAGGAGAGGTCTGCGCGCCATGTGGGACCCTCCTCCGGTGGCCGGGGAGCAGCCGCGGGCACCTTCGCAACCCAGCGCTCAACCACTGCGCCACCGGGGAGGCCCTCTATAAAGAACATTACTTAATACTAAGTATGTAATTTACTTTGCTTTATTTTGGAATGATGAAACTAAGGTTTTTTGGTTTGTTTTTTTTAAGATTTATTTATTTATATATACAAGCACTGGGTACAGTCAGAAGTGTGGGAGGGTGAGAGAATCCACCAGAGCCAGAGCGGGGAGCAGAGCAGGCAGAAGGACCGAAGCACACTGCTGAGGGGAGCAGCGGGCGGCAGGAGAGATCTGCGCGCCATGTGGGACCCTCCTCCGGTGGCTGGGGAGCAGCCGGGGATGGATCCAGTGCTGCAGAGGCTGCAGGCAGCTTTGCAACCCAGCGCTCAACCGCTGTGCCACGGGGGAGGCCCAGTACCGTTACTCTCTTGATACATCTTTTTGGGAAGACTCATTTGGCAATTAATAATTAAAAGTAAGCTATTATTCCTATGCACCAATAGTTCTGTTTATTGGGATCTACACAATGTCAGGCACAGACTTCATCACTGCATTGTTACTGATAATGAAAAATAGAAATAATCTAATGATAGCAGATAGAGGAAAGGTGAAGTGTTGGCACCTCCATGTGGCTATTAAAAAGTGTTAACGGTCTGCAAGCCATGTGGGATTCTCATCAGCAGGCCGGGATCAAACCCGTGCTGCAGAGACTGCAGACAGCTTCACAGTGTGGCGCTCAACCGCCTGCACCACCAGGGCAGGGTGAATCCTCTCACCCTCCTGCGCATCCGGCCTATGCCCCAGCACTTGTATAAATAAAAAATAAATCTTTAAAAAAAAAAACTGTTAACGGGGCATTCAGGGACAAGGAATTGCTGAGAACATATATAATAAACATGTTTGTTCAAAAGGAAAAATGATCATTTGTATGTTTGTTTAGACATATAAAAAAATCTAATGTGTTTAACAGTGAAGGTTGAAATAGAAGGGGAAAGGCAGATGGACCCTTCACTTTCTGCTTTTGATTTTGTTGCAATAACTGTGTTGTTTCATATTTTTTAAAAGAGTGCGATTGAACACATTGTTTAAAAGTGTATTTTAACAGCCTTGTACTGTGAATGTGTGATTGTTACTCCTAGTAAAATGGATTTTGGTGCCTGCTTTGGCAAGATTTGCTCTGTGCATAAGGCTGCTGAAGGAATTGGACCCAGGGCTGCTTGGTCCAGTGTGGCAGCCATGAGCCCTCGCAACCTGAGCACTAGGAGCATACAAGTCAAAACTGAGATGAGTTGTGAAGTATAAAATTCCACTAGATTTCAAAAAATTTTTTAGTTTTTAAGATTTATTTATTTTTGCGATGAAGAACTGGGGTGTAGGCCAGAGGTCGGAGGAGGAGAAGGTTGAGAGGATTCACCAGACACAGAGTGGAAAACAGAACAGGCAGATCCAATGAAATCCACTGCTGAGGGGAACAGCGGGTGAAACAGGAGAGGTCTGCTGTGTCATGTGGGTTAACTCCCTGGCTGGGAATCCAACTCAGGCCTCAGCAGTGATAGCGTCACAGTGCTGAGATTTAAACCCCTATGCCACCAGGAAGCCCTGGATTTCAAAGACTTTCTGTGAAGAGAAGGAAAGAATGTAAAATGTTTCAATAAATTTTAATATTGATTACATGTTAAAATGTCACTATTTGGGAATATTGAGTTAGACAATATGTGTTAACTGAAACTAAGTTCACCTATTTCTTTTTACTTTATTCAGTGTGGCTACTGGAAAATTTAGAATTGCATGTGTGACTCCTGTTATATTTTTATTGGATTGTTAGCTGGTCGAGAGTATAAGACTTCAGAGAGCTCCATGGCTTCTGAACTGAATCAGTTAGTCAAGGTCCCCTGGTTCTCTCTGGGTCAGCCTACCCTTTGGTGTTGTTTAAAGGGAAATAACCACTCACGTCACTTAACCTTTGTATGTTTGATCAACTACTAGCCCAGGTCAGGTACCATAGTTCTGCTAACACATTTGTTTTCAAACCTCTGAGAATATATTGGAATGGACTGTACGAATATGCTTGATTTCATTGTATTGAAGATATTATCAGCAATCATCTAAGTCCAGAAACATTAAGAATAAAATTGTACATATTGGAATAGATGATAGACAATATTATCTAACTCTTGACTTTTCCAATGCTAGGGATTTCCTTGTCTAGTTAATTTGTAAATTAATAAACCAATTTTTTTTCCTGTAACTTTTTTCAAAGACCTTTAGAATTGATTGAACCAGTATCTATAAAGTTAGAATTTGGCGTGGGAGGCAGGCTGTGGGGGCTCAGCTTTTATTTCCACTGCTTGTTATGTGGTAGCCAAGGTAGCTTTTACAGTCTTTGTGCTTCATTTTCATTGTCTGTAAAATAAGGACAATAGCTGTACTTGAGATCATACAGTTGTCATGAGAGTGAGTAAATGTGCATTAAAGGAGTTAATCTGTGTCAGCACTGAGTGCAGCGCCTTGCAGAGGGAAGCTAAGAAAAGTGGCCCTCACCTAACTCCTTCCAGTTCCCATTTTACGAATTAGAGAACTATATGTTTAGTAGAGGGTAGGTCAGAATTTATCTTATATTATCATGGTTTTTCTGGGCTAAAACTGCATTTAAGATTCCTACTTAAGTAAGTACCATGGATCTAGTGATGTGTCTCTGCACATTGTCCTGGAATTTAATGACTGTTGTATCTCACCTGGACTCATTTCCACATCAGTTATTCTCACAGATTTAGACAGACTATCCAGAATAATCCAGAAGTCTTGTGAATGAAGTTTTGTCAATAATTTAAATGTTGCAGGGACTGCTGTAGGCTTGAAAGTCCAACAAGCACACAGAGTCTCTGTGTAGTTAGAGACCCTTCAGGAGACAAAGACCACATTAGTATCTGAATAGAGAAAATATACCTTTGTTTGTTTGATTGACTATACCATCTATTCTAATTTGCACATTTTTTTTCTTAAAGTTTCTGGAATTAGAAGATGACTTCAATGCAATGCAGTGAAATCAAGCACATTCATATAGTCTATTTCATTATATTCTCAGAGGTTTGAAAACAAATGTGTTAACTCTCTGAAAGAACCTGGCTGGTAATTCAGTTGCTTGGTGAAGTTGCGAATCAGTAAATTTTTACAAGAAATTGTTAACTTCTAAAGGAGGACCAAAGAGAACATTAAAGAACACTCTTGGGCTGAGGAAGAATACCAAGGGAGAAATTTGGAAGAGTTCCCAGCCCAGGGCTGAGATTCAGGCCTTGCTAGAGAAGGTTGGCAAGGGCCCAGTGCTTGGAGGAGTCACTATCCATTAGGCTACCCTGGGCCAGGGCTGGTGTGTATCTGCCCAGCTAGGGCTGGTAAGCAAGAAATCTTGAGAAGGATCTGAGAATAGGACACCTCCTGCCAGAGCTCCAGTGACCTAAAATGGTAAGCAACAAACTTGCTGGAAGGTGAGGGGCCCTAAGTGTTACACTACAACCCTCTAGGGTCTATGCTAGAAAAGCCACATGGGAAGCAGAGAACCCTAAAAAGAGGAAAAGGAATACCTTCTTCCTGCACTGTTGTTAGTATTGCAAGGCAGGAAAAACTGTCTTCTGCTGCACAATTTCTTCCCTGTTTCTAATCTTTTCTCACCCATTGGTCCTCCGTGAGTATGAATTTCCTATCCTGGATTACAGAGTAGGGTGTAGAATGCTTTGGAAAGTGTGTGTGGGCAAAGGTGAGCATGATGGGAGAATGGCCGGCTAAGAAGGAGAGGGGGGTATTGATTGGGGTGAAGGATATCCCAAAAGGAAAATGTCTCCAGAGTGAATTTCAATAAAAAGAGAAAGTATGACATATGCATCATGGGTGAGGAAATAGGAGTGAAAGGTAAGGTAAGCAGGAAGTGTATACATTTTTTAAACAGGATGAGTGGAAATGAGTTGTTTATTTTTAAAGATTTATTTTTATTTATTTATACAAGCACTGGGTACAGTCAGAAGTGTGGGAGGGTGAGAGAATTCACCAGAGCCAGAGCGGGGAGCAGAGCAGGCAGAAGGACCGAAGCACACTGCTGAGGGGAGCAGCGGGCGGCAGGAGAGGTCTGTGTGCCATGTGGGACCCTCCTCCGGTGGCCGGGGAGCAGCCGGGGATCGAACCGGCACTGCAGAAGCTGCGGGCAACTTCGCAACCCAGTGCTCAACCGCTGGGCCACTGGGGAGGCCCTGGAAATGAGTTTTAAGAATGTGAGTATTTGGAAGTGGAACAGGGAGAATGAGGGGGATAAATAGATAATGAGCTACAGGCTTTGTGAAAACAATGTGATAATCTTTGAATTTTCATTAATTTTTTTGGTATATTTTAAATTCTATACACAGATTAATAAATTCATTTCAAAATTGTCAGGAAATTGATTTCAGACACATTGGTTCTATTTGTTTAGAACAAGGATGGCAACTCAAATCCTGCAGGAACCTGGTGATTATGAGTGTCCTCTAGTCACCATTTGGTTGTGATATTGTGACTTATCGTAAATATATTTCCAATTTCTGTCATGGAGCTACTAAAACCTTGACACTTCCTAAACAGAGTCACAAGGATATGTCTTGTTTAGTTGATGAGGTCATTTTTGGAAAGCCCCTAAGGATGGGGACTGGTTACAGGAAAGCCAACCATGTGATTAGGGGACTGGAACTTTCAGTTCTATCCTGACCCCTCCCCCAGGCCCACTCACCACTTCCAGGGAGGGGAGAGGAGCTAGAGATTGGTTTCAGTCGCCAATGACCATGTCTATGTAATGAAACCTCCATAAAAAACAAAGGATGAGGTTTGGAGAGCTTCCAGGGTGGTGAGCACATGGAGATTCAGGGAGTGTGATGTGCCCAAAGAGGGCACAGAAAGTCTAAAGCCCTTTCTCCATGCTTTGCCCTGTGTGCCTCATCCACCTGCATGTTTATGTGTATCTTTTATTATCTCCTTTTATAACAAACTAGTAATCCAGTAGGTAATTTGACTTTATCTGTATTCTACAAGCTGTTCTAGAAAATTAATTGAACCCAAGGCGGGGATTTTCAGAACCTTCACTCTATAGATCTTACTCAATTTATGATGGGGTTAATGTCCTGATAAACTCAAGATAAGTTTTAAACATTGTCGATTGAAAATGAATTTAATACATCTAACCTGATCGTTATTGCTCAATCTAGCCTGCATACTGAGAACACTTACATTAGCCTGTAGTTGGGCAAATTTTTCTAACATAAAATAAAGCTTTTTTTATAGTAAAGTATTGACTGTCCTATATAACTAATTGAATACTGTACTCAAAGCGAAAAACAACTTGTAGGGTATCAATTGTTTAACCTGGTGATCATGTGGTGAACTGGGAATCAACTTCCTGACACTGTCCGGCATCATGAGAGAGGATCACCAGCCAGGAAAAAAAAAGTCAGAAATCAAATTTTGAAGCACAGTTTCTACTGTATTCATATCACTTTTGCATCATTGTAAATTTGTCTAAAATCATATTGCAGAACTTAATGGAAAATCATGTCAAAACATTGTAAGGCAGGAACTGTTGATGGGTCAGAACCTCACATGAGAATCTATACTTGTGATTTGTGAATGAAATATGTGTGTGTGTGGTGGGGAGAACACCTCTGTTAGTGTTAGAATTGAGTTGAATTGTAGTCCACCCATCTGGTGTCTGAGAATTGCTTGGTATTATAGTATGGAGTAAAACCTCTGCCTATGTTGGAATTGGGCAGAACCTCTTTACTGACCTAAATAATTAATTTTGATTTGATTATATAAGGGAGCAAAAATCTGTCACTCCAAAATATGTCTTTGTGGCTAAAGCTCGATTGCAGGGAGGCTCTCTGAAGACTGGGTGGAGGTCACTTTTGATATGTGTATGTGTATGTTAACTTCTCTGTAAGGGTGTCTCCCAGGAAGACCTAATATCCTTATTTCTTTTCTATATAGATGGCAGAACTTAAATCTATATTCCTTGATTTAGTCTGTCTTCCCCCATAAACTCCCTAACTGAACTGCCCCTTCCCTCCCCCAATACCTCCTGTCTAAGCTATTTAAGATGGTGTTTGAAGCCACATGGGTGAGTTACTCAGTCGTGCTGGGTCTCTCCCATGTATTCAGGAGGTATATATGTTATTATGAAAACATTTTTGGCTTTCCCCCGCTCTGTTTTATGCTTGTTTGGTTATTTTCCAGCCTAGAAGAACCCAGAGGGACAAGGATGATTTTCTTTGCAACTCAACAGTAGTTATAGTTCGACTTAAGAAAATTTATGATTAATTGTATTTTTATTTTTTTCAAAGACAGACTGTTTCTCAGGGACAGGTAAATGTATATAACAATTGTTTTGACCATAATTTAGGGAGTGTTAGAATTTGATAGCTGGTCTTTGTTATAAAAACATAGGTAGCATAGGGAGGTATAAGAAGGAAGTGACAGCTAAATATAACCCAATACTTCCCAGAGAAAGTTATACTTCAGTGCTTTGTTGTATCATCTTCTAATCATTTTTTCCAAATCTACCTTATATGTACAATTACAAAAATGGGATTATATTTTTACCAGGCACTGCTGCATAAGAGTGGGTCCTTTGCCCTCTGAGGAAAGAATTCACCAGAGTGTGCTAGGTGTAGTTGAACCAGGTAAGGCTGTGTTAGAGAGATTCATGCATGAGGGAGCCAGTGCAGGAAAGGAGAATATAGTTTGGCTCCTCAAAGGAGTTAAGAGGAGATACTTAAAGGGTAGTTCCATGAAATGGGGTGGAGGAGAGCAGCGTCATAGCTTTGCTCTAGGTTGGGCTAGGCCTGGGCATGTGGAAGTGGCTTACATTCCAACTGTACATGTGGCTCCTGGCTTCTCTCTCCAGGAAATTGAGAATAATCATTAGTCAGGATCTTATGCTTTCTATCATGGTGCCTCATGGTAAGTATTGTAGGGGCAGGAAGACCACTGAGCAGGTTTTCTATGATCCAGCAGGCCGGGTAAAGGAGGAGTCAGAGTCCTCAGTGGCTTTTTGCAGGCCTTTATTGGGATTTACCTGGTACACAGCAGGCAGGGGTGCTGGGGGGCGGGGAGGCTGACAGGCCTCCCAGCCCCCAGCAAGTCTTCACTCTATCTGGGCTCTACGGCGTTCTCTCTCTCTCTCTCTCTCTCTCTCCTTCTGCTGCTTCTTTCTCAGCTTCTCTTTCGGCTTCTACTGGTGTCCCCATGACGCCGCCCTTAAAACCCAGTCTTAGCCCAGGTGAATCCCATCTACCTATGCCCACACCCTACTCCAGGTGCCCGCCATCAGGCATGCATTCAGTACCACAAGGATCCATCATCTATCCTGATGGCGGGAGGGCAGAAAAGCCTGACATTTTTCCTTACTTTACAGTATGATGGGCTCTTCAGTCCATGATTCCATCTGCCTGTTAAAATAGGACTTGGTGCCACTAATCCTACTGGCTCCCAATTTTTTTTTTTTTAACCTGGGCTGTCTCAATATTATATGTAGTGTAAACTTCAGATTGTTAGTTTAAAATGAGACTATGCATTGAAACAACTATATACAGCAATGATTACCTTTGGTTAGGGGAGTGTTTTATTTCCTTATCTAAATCTTTAAGCAATGAGCCTCAAACATTCACTTGAAAAAAAATAATTATACAGAATTCATTTTACTTTTTGTGACTGTGGTTTAAGAAGTATTTCTTTTTTTATTTTATTTTTTTTTAAAGATTTTATTTATTTTTATACAAGAGCTGGGATACAGGCCAGAGGCGCGGGAGGGTGAATGGACCCTCCAGAGGCAGAGCAGGGAGAAGAACAGGCAGATGACAGAAATACACTCCTGAGGGGAGCAGCTGGCGCAACAGGAGAGGTCTGCCGTGCCATGTGGGATCGCGCCATGTGGGATCCGCGCCATGTGGGATCCAGCCATGTGGGATCTTCGCTGGCAGGCCGAGATCGAACCTACATTGCAGAGGCTGCGGACAGCTTCACTTCACGACACTCAACCCGCTGCGCCACCAGGGAGGCGCTAAAGTATTTTTTTTAAAGATGGTTTTTATCTCTTTTGCCATGCAGAACCTCTTTAATTTAATGTAGTCCCAGCTGTTTATCTTTGCCTTCACTATCACTGCTTTGGGTGATGCATCTGTAAAGATGCCTTTGAGGTGCATGTCATGTAGTGTTTCACCTATATTTCCTTCTATATATTTTATGGTTTCAGGTCTTATGTCTAGTTCTTTAATTCATTTTGAGTTGGTTTTTGTGCATGGGGTGAGGTAGTAGTCAAGCTTCATTCTTTTGTATGTAGCAACTCAGTTTTCCCAGCACCATTTATTGAACAAACTTTCTTTGCTCCAGTGCATATTCTTTGCTCCTTTGTCAAAAATTAGTAGACCATAAATCTGTGGGTTTATTTCTGGGTTTTCTATTTGGTTCCATTGGTCTGTGTGTCTGTTCTGGTTCCAATACCATGCAGTTTTGATGATTTTGGCTTTGTAGTATAGTTTGAAATCTGGGAGAGTGATGCCTCCATTCCCTTCTTTTTTTTCCAAGAGGGTTTTGGCTATTTGGGGTTTTTGGTGGCTCCATATGAATTTCATCAATATTTTTTCTATTTCTTTGAAGAATGACATTGAAATTTTGATTGGAATAGAATTGAATCTGTAGATTGCTTTTGGTAGGATGGCCATTTTGATAATGTTAATTATAACCAAAACAAAGGGAAACCCCACCGACTGGGAGAATATTTTTGCACACAAGACTAATGATAAAGGACTGATCACAAAAATCTACAAAGAGCTGATGAGACTCAACAAAAACAAAGAAAATAATCCAGTCGAAAAATGGGCAGAAGAGTTAAAAAGAAACTTCTCCAAAGAGGAAATACAAATGGCCACCAGGCATATGAAAAAATGTCCAACATTACTTGCAATCAGGGAAATGCAAATCAAAACTACAATGAGATACCATCTCACACCAGTGAGAATGGCACATATTAAAAAAACTAGCAACAACAAATGTTGGCGAGGATGTGGAGAAAAAGGAACTCTCATGCACTGCTGGTGGGGGTGCAAACTGGTCCAACCACTATGGAAAGCTGTGCAGAGATTCCTCAACCTACTAAAGAGAGAGCTTCCATATCATCCAGCAATTCCACTCCTAGGTATTTACCCAAAGGACATGGAAACATTAATTCCAAGGAGCACCTGCACCCCTATGTTTGTAGCAGCACTATTTACAATAGCTAAGCTTTGGAAACAACCCAAATGCCCAAAAATAGATGACTGGATCAAGAAGATGTGGTACATATACACAATGGAATATTACTCAGCATTCAAAAAAGATAAACACATGCATTTGCAGCAACATGGATGGAGGTGGAAGGGATCATGCTCAGCGAAATAAGTCAGAAAGAAAAAGAAAAATACTGGATGGTCTTTCTCATAGCAGGAATCTAGAAAACCTAAATAAGGGACCAGGAAAAAGAATAGCTATAAGAAAGAAAAAATCAAAATCAACAAACAACTATGAACTAGAGACACACTATGGGGGGGGCAGGGAAAGGAGGGGTTGGGGTCAAAATGAAGGGAATATAAAATTGTATGGGGAATATAAAAATAAAATTTAAAAAATGTATAAAATATATTCAATCAGAAAAAAAAGAGATGGTTTTTTTCAGTGCTCTGATGAGGAGCTGCTTGTTGCTTTGTATTGCTGAGGAGCTAGAGGGGTATGGATGTGCAATTTTATTTATCCTCTTACTGTGTTGTTTCCAATTTCGGATGACTTTTAATAAACACATCAAGGTTTTTGTATGCATGTAAATTTTCATTTCTTTTAGGTAAGGAGTAAGATTGTACATATAAAAATTTTAATAACTGAAAAACTGTTTCCTAAAGTGACAGTACTATTTTGCATTTCCAACACTGTAAGTGAGTTTCATTTGTTCTGCATCATTGTTAGTACTTGATGATGTCTTTACTTTGCCATTGTAATCAACATATGGTGGTATCTCACTGTGGTCTTAATTTACATTTGCCTAATCATTTTTGATGTTGAGCTTGTCATCAGAATCTGTAAAGTATGTTTAGACGTTTTGCCTATTTTTTTAAAAAAATTAGTAGTATTCTTATTGATGAGTGTGAAAGGCCTTTATATATCCTGGATACAATTGTCAGTAATATGATTTGCAAATATTCTCTCCTATCTTATGATTTGTTTCTTCATTTTTTAAACAATCCCAGAATGAAAGATTTAGTTTTGATCAAGTCCAGTTTATCAGTCTTTTTCTTTTGTGCTTCTGGTATTGTTATATTTAAAAATTATGTTTCTGATATTGTTATAACCAAAAATTCTTTGCCTAAATCAAGACTACTCAGATTTTTTTTTTATTCTAGAGCACTTACAGTTTTAAATCTACATTTATATCTATGATCTATTTTGAGTTAATTTTTTATAAGATATGAGGTATGGACCATGGTTACTTTCTTTGCATATGAAAATCCAATTGTAATAGTTCAGTAGTTGAGCACTATCTTTTCTCAATTGACTTTCCTTTGCACCTTTGTAAGAAATAATCTAATATTTGCATGGATATATTTCTGGGCTCTTTTTGTATTATATTGTTCCATGTGTAAGTATAACAGTATATGTGCAAATATACTTTATCTAAATTACTATAGCTTTGGCATAAAGTCTTGAAATTAGACAGTGTATAATAACACCATTCTTTTTCAAAATTATTTTGACTATTGTGTTTCCTTTGACTTTTCTTATAGCTTTTAGGATCAGGTTTGGTATCTACAAAACAATCTTCTGGAATTTTTATTGGCATTTCTATTGATTCAGTAGATCAATATTGAGTCTTCTAATTCATGTCTATGGGATAGCCCTTTTTTTTTTTTTAAAGATTTATTTATGCATACAAGAGCTAGGGTACAGGCCAGAGATGCGGGGTGTGAGAGAATTCACCAGAGACAGAGTGGGGAGTAGAACAGGCAGACTGACTGAAATACACTGCTGAGGGGAGCAGTGGGCGAGATAGGAGAGGTCTGCTGCACCATGTGAGTTTCTCCCTGGCTGGCCGGGGATTGAATTCATGCTGCAGAGGCTGCAGATTGCTTCATAGTGAGTTGCTTAACCCCTTGTGCCACCAAGGAGGGCCAAGGGATATCTCTTTATTTTACTTAAATCTTCCTTGGTCATTTTGTAATTTTCAACATATACTTTGTGTAGTTAAGTATATGACCAAGTAATTTTTGTGCTGTTGTAAGTTGTATTTGAAATTTTATACATTTTTAATAATTTATCGCTGCCATGTAGAAATGCAGTTAGTCATTTTTTTTATAATTATGTGATTGACTAGTAGCCTGTATTCTTTCTGAACTTACCAGGAATGGCAACTTTTCATAAATTCTTCAAAATTTTCCATATAGACTCTTATATGAACATGGATAGTTATATTTATTTTTTTCTATTCAATGTGTTTTTCATGTTTTTTTCTTGCCTTATTGCACTAAGACCTTCAATATGATGTGTAATAGATGTGGTGAGAGATGAATTCTTGCTTTGTGTCCAGTCTTAAGGGGAAATCTTTGGTTTTTCACCATTATAGAATGATGTTATCACAGGATTTTGTTGTTACCCTTTATCATGTTAAAGGAGTTTCCTTTAACATTCCTACTAAGATTTTTCTTCTTCACTCTGTTTATATAATGAATTAAGTAGTCAGATTTTAAAAAGTTGAAAGACCCTTGTACCCCTGGGATAAACTTCATTTGGTCATAATGTATTATATTTTGTTGAGAATTTTTATGTGTTCTGTATGAATATTGTTATTTTCTTATAATGTCACCTGGTTGCTTTCATAATGGATGGTTCTCTCCTCATAAAATGAGTTGGAAATGTTTCCTTGCCTTTTTTCCCAAAATACATTCTGTAGAATTGACTGTAGCTCTTCTTTACATGTTTGGCAGAATTTGCCAATAAAAAACTGGGCCAGAAATTTTTGTCTTCACAGTTTTTTCTTTCTTTTTTTTCTTTTAATTATTTTCTTTTATATATTTTTTACATAATTTTTCATTTTTGCACAATGTATGCATTTTCATCTTGGTTATATTCCCCATATAATTCCCACCCCCCTTATTTTGACCCTAATCCCTCCTCCACTCCCCCCCGCCAATAGTGTGTCTCTGGTTTATAGTTGCTTGTTGATTTTGTTTTTAGACGACAAATTTATTTATTTTTTTTACAAGACATAGACTAATGAATTTTTCTAATTCTCCTTGATTAAGTGTTGGTGTATTATATCTTTCCAGTAATTAGTCCAGTCAATCTGTAGGTTATCTTTGTATAAATAAAATTGCCTATACTATATTTTCATTCATTTTAAGACTGCTAGACAAGTGGTAAGGTATTCTCTTTCATCCTTGATGCTGGAAATTTGTATATTCTCTCTTTATATTGGTCTATCTGCCTTAAAGTTTATCGGTTTATTCTTTTTCTCCAAAAAGTTAATTTCATTTATTTTCTCTATTTTTCAAATTTCAATTTCATTGATTTCTGTTATTTTCATTAATTCCTTCTGCTTTATTTGGATTCAGTTTGCTCTTCTTTTTCTGTTTTTTTTTTTCCCCCCAAACTCCAAAAGAAACACTTTTTTTTTTTCATTCAAGATAATTTGGAAAATATGTACACGTACATACAAAGAAGTTAAATTCACCCATTATTGTATCATCCCATAATAGTCAGTGTTGAATGTATTCATGTGCTTTTCCCCAATATATTTTCTTTTCAATGTCCTTCCTTCCTTCCTTCCTTCCTTCCTTCCTTCCTTCCTTCCTTCCTTCCTTCCTTCCTTCCTTCCTTCCTTCCTTCTTTCCTTCCCTCCCTCCCTCCCTCTCTTCCTCCTTCCCTCCCTTCTTCCCTCCCTCCCTCCCTTCCTTCCTTCTCTCTCTATCTACCTGCTTCTATGGGCCTTTGACTATTATTATTATTTTTTATTATTTTAATAAATTTCTTTATTTTGAATTGAGATAATATTTGGATACTCCCATAAGGCATTACTACTGTAATGCACCTACGACCAAGTCAACCATAGTCCTTCACCATAGTCCATTGTGCTTTTCTCCCAGTTTGTTCATACCCCTCCCCAATGACCTCCCCCACTTGGGGCTTCAGTTCTCTAGTCAGCTATCAAGGATTTGTTTTTAAGCTTGTCTTTATCTGACCCTTAATTTAGTTACTTTGTATTCCAATATTAGTAACACCATCTAGTATATATCTTTCTCCTTCTGACTTATTTTATTTAACATAGTCCCCTCTAGCCCCATCAATGTTGCCCAGATGGCATGAGTTTATTTTTTGTTGTTGTTGCTGAGTAGTATTCCATTGAGGATATATGCCACATCTTCTTGATCCACTCATCTGTTTTAGGGAACTTAGGTTGTTTACATAATTTGGCTGTGGTAAATAGTATGACCAGAAGTATGAGAGTGAGAAGAGATCAACACGGTGGTGGGGAAATGCTGTGAGTAAGTCCTCCCATAAAAAAAAAGTTAATAGGGAGGAAAAGTGGCAGGTCCTCTGAAAACCAGGACATGGAAGATAAACGGGCAACTGTGGCAAGCTGCCCAAAGAGGAAAGTTGCCATAAAAGAGGATGAAAAGAGAAGAAAGCTCAGAACCCTGCTACCCTCCCCCACCCACAAAGCCAGTACATTCCAACCAACAGAAAGAAACCAACAACAACAAGAAGAACAAATTATGGATCAAGTGGGACTGTGAGTGGAAAGGAACTATTACAAACAGCACAGCACCCGGTGAACAGGAACTGTGGAGAACCATGCAGGAATTGCCATGGAGGTGAGCGAATGGCTCTGGGCACCATTAGAGGAAGATGAGGACTCCATGGAGAGACCTACAAATTGCCCAAGGCCAGCTAGTAAGCTTGTGCAGAAAAGCATGCGTGTGTGCTTGAAAAGCATACATGGATCATGGCTGCCCAGGTCCCTGTGCCCGCGACCTACGTTTGTCAGGGAGACGTGTGGGAACCATGGCTGAGGTGAATGACCTTCACTGAGTAATCAAAAACCAGGTGTTCGGGCATGGGAGAAGGGTGCAAAAGGCGCCATTTCTGTGGGCACTGAACAGGGCTACCTCCTGCATCCCAGATCTGAGGACTTTTGAACTGAGACCCAGAGCACGAAATTCGCAGTGTGGGATCCCCACGATGCATGACACAGGACAGACACAGCACCCCATGCCATTGAGCCATTCCACGCCACGCCACCCCCACTTGGTTCCCCAGAGACCCATGGTGGAGGGGAGGGGAAGCCCAGCTCTGGAAGGATACTGGGAAAGATCTCTGGTGCCACCTAGTGATCAGAACAAATTCACCATCCTTTTTTTTTTTTTTTTTTAAAGATTTATTTATTTATTTATACAAGCACTGGGTACAGTCAGAGGCTTGGGAGGGTGAGAGAATTCACCAGAGCCAGAGCTGAAAGCAGAACAGGCAGAGTAACGAAGTACACTGCTGAGGGGAGCAGCGGGCGGCAGGGGAGGTCTGCGAGCCATGTGGGACCCTCACCCGGCAGCCGGGGATCGAACTGGTGCTGCAGAGGCTGCGGGCAGCTTCACAACCCAGCGCTCAACGGCTGTGCCACCGGGGAGGCCCAACCAACTTCTTAATAGTTGGAAACCAAGGATCCCAAAACCATGCTCAATCTCTGAGAGGGGGTGGGCCATGCAAACAGGGGTAAGAAAGGAAACAAGAAGTGGAGCAAGACCCCTCTCTGGAACTGAGAGCCAAGCACAGGATTCAGGGCGTGGGACACGCCATAACAGTGGCAGCTGTCATTTTGGATGTGAGACCCTGAGATTGAGAAGTAGAGCACAGAATTCAGGACATGGAATCCACACCGCAGTGGGCACAGCAGTGGGCACAACACCAGATGAATACGGGGCACATACAGCACCCAGGTTGAGCAGCAGCACCTGTGTTGAGGTGCTCCCCTGTCCCCCTAGGTTTGTCAGAGAACTAAAGGGGAAAAGCTCAGGTCAGCAAGTACAGGTCTCTAGTGCCACCTGGCGATCAGAGCAAAATCACCAACTAGCTGATTCCCTGTTAGAACTGAGGAATTAAGGAGGGAGGGAACTGTAAGAGACAGTGCCCAGTAACACAGCCACATCATCAACACCCTAGTGGATATTGGCCTACCAGTGCCAGTCTCAATCTAGTAAACAATTTCTGACACCCCTGAAGGAGCAATCCAAAGAGATGCCTGCCAACACCTGTGGCACAATGTCCAATGCATAGAACAAATTAGAAAGCAAACAGCAGGGAGAAGGAAAAATACAAAAATAACCAAGCAAGCCCGCAGGAGAGGGACACACCACAAAAAGAAAATCAGTCACCAGAACTCAACAACAATGACATGGAAGAACTTCTCTGCCTGTCAGATAAAGAATTAATAATCATCATGATTAAAAAGTATGAGATGAGACAAATAATCAGTGAACTAAAGAATGAAAATGAGACCTTAAGAAAGGAAATAAAAGGAGGAGACTAAAAGATTGCTGGAGGATACAAAGAGCTCTTGGAAAAGCATTGAAAACAGAACCGAGGAAATGGAAGAACAGATCAGTACCCTTGAAGATACAGAAATAAAAAGAACCCAAAGAGAAAAAGAGAGAGAAGTGCAAAGCAAGAAGAATGAGAATACCCTTAGACAATTATTAGACTCCATGAAGAGGAAATAGAAGAGTTATAGGCATTCCAGAAGGTGAAGAGAGAGACAAAGGATCTGAGAAATTACTCAAGGAGATAATTGAAGAAAACTTCCCAAGCATGAAAAAGGAGACGAATATAGACATACAAGAAGTGAAAAGACCCAATTACCACAATGAAAAGAAACTACAGCAAGACACATAATGGTAAAGCTTGCAAGAGTCCAAGACAAAATAAAAATAATGAAACAGGTAAAAGGGAAGAAACAGATAACTTATAAGGGAAAATCACTCAAGTAACCTCAGACTTTTCCAATGAGACACTGTGGGCAAGAAGAGACTGGAGTACCGTATTCAACAAACTTCATGACAGCAAATGCCAACCAAGAATACTTTACCCTGCAAAGCTCTCCTTCCTCTATGAAGAAAAAATATGAACCTTCTCAAACAAACAGAAACTCCAGACATTCATTACAACTAAACCCCCACTCCAAAAAATTCTACAAGAAGTCCTAAAGTCAAAACCAACAGAGGAATGATCAAGAACAGAATAAAGCAAGGAATAAAATCACAAAAGAGACGAACAAACTGGCAAATACAGATGCCAACATATCATATTAACTCTAAATATAAATGGATTAAACTCATCAATAAAAAGACACAGAGTAGCACACTTGAATAAAATACAAAATCCATCCTTCTGCTGTCTCTGGGAAACAGATTTAACCACAGAAGATAAACACAGACTGAAAGAAAAAGGTTGGAAAACAATCCTACAAGCAAATAGACCAAAAAAGAGGGCAGGAACAGCTATACTTATATCATATGAAATAGACTACAAATTAAAAAAGGTAAAAAGAGACATAGATGGACACTACATTATGATCTAGGGGACAATACATCAGGAAGATATAACACTCATCAACATATACTCATCAAATGAAGGAGCACCAAAATATATTAGACTATTATCAGCTCTGAAAATGGACATTAAAGAAAATACATATATAGTGGGAGACTTCAACACCCCACTCTCACCAACGGACAGATCAATGAGACAAAAAATAAACAAAGACACTAGAGCACTAAATAAAAACATAGAGCTCATGGACTTAACAGACATCTATAGGACACTGCACCCCCCCAAAAAAAATCCGAGTACATGTTTTTCTCAATCGCACATGGATCATTCTCCAGAACTGATCACCTACTGCACCACAAGACAAACATCAACAGATACATGAAGATCAAAATCATTCCAGCCATCTTCTGTGATCATAAAGGCATCAAATTAGAAATAAATCATGAAAAGGAAACAAGGAACCCTACCACTTCATGGAGACTGAAATCCACACTACTGGAAGACCACAAAGAAGAAATTAAAAAATACTTAGAGTTTAACAAGGAGGACACCACTTTCCAGAATTTATAGGATGCAGCAAAAACAGTAATAAGAGGAAAATATATAGGAATACAGGCTCACATCAAGAAACAAGAAAGAACTCAAAGAAACAACCTAACCTCACCTCTCAAAGAGCTAGAAAAAAACAACAAAAAAACCCTAAAGCCAGTAGAAGAAAGGAAATAATAAAAATCAAGGCAGAAATAAATGAAATGAAAGTTATTAAAACAATCCAAAAGATCAGTGAAACCAAAAGTTTGTTCTTTGAAAAAATAAACAAAATAGACAAACCTTTAGCTAGTTCACACAGAAAAAAATGGAAGAAAACACATATAAATAGGATTATAAATGAAAGAGGAGAAATCACAGCAGACTCAGTAGAAATCAAAAGAATAATCAGAGATTACTGTGAACACTTATATGCAAATAAATTCAACAACCTAGAAGAGATGGACAAATTCCTAGAATGATATAATCATCCAAAGCTGGAGAACACCTAAACAGACCAATTACAAGCAGTGAAACTGAGGCAGTAATCAAAGTATCTCCTAAAAACAAAAGCCCAGTTTCAATATAATACTGGAAGTCCTAGCCAGGGCAATAAGACAAGAGAAAGACATCCAAGGAATCCAAATAGGAAAAGAAGAAGTCAAACTATCACTATTTGCAGACGATATGATATTATACATAGAGAACCCCAAAAACTCCACAGAAAAGCTAATTCAACTCATCAATCAGTTCAGTAAAGTGGCAGGATACAAAATCAACATGCAAAAGTCAGTAGCCTTCCTATACACAAACAATAAATCTGAAGAAGAAGAAATCAAAAAAACCATCCCTTTTGTTATTGAAACAAAAAAAATCAAATATTTGGGAATAAATCTAACAAAAGAGGTAAAGGACCTATACAAAGAAAACTATAAAACACTGTTAAAAGAAATAGAAGAAGACACAAAGAAATGGAGAGACATCCCCTGCTCGTGGATTGGAAGAATAAACATTATTAAAATGGCCATCCTTCCAAAAGCAATATACAGATTCAATGCTATTCCAATCAAAATTTCAATGTCATTCTTCAAAGAAATAGAACAATTATTGATGAAATTCATATGGAATCACAAAAAACCCCGAATAGCCAAAGCTCTCCTGAAAAAAAAAGAAGGGAATGGAGGCATCACACTCCCAGACTTCAAACTATACTACAAAGCCATAATCATCAAAACTGCATGGTATTGGAACAAGAACAGACATACAGACCAATGGAATCGAATAGAAAATCCAGAAATAAACCCACAGATTTATGGTCAACTAATCTTTGACAAAGGAGCAAAGACTATGCATTGGAGCAAAGAAAGTTTGTTCAATAAATGGTGCTGGGAAAACTGGGTCGCTACATGCAAAAGAATGAAGCTTGACCACTACCTCACACCATACACAAAAATCAACTCAAAATGGATTAAAGAACTAGACATAAGACCTGAAACCATAAAATATATAGAAGGAAATATAGGCGAAACACTACGTGATCTGCACATCAAAGACATCTTTACAGACACATCACCCAAAGCAGTGATAGTGAAGGCAAAGATAAACAGCTGGGACTACATCAAATTAAAGAGCTTCTGCACAGCAAAAGAGACAATAACAAAAACAAAGAGAAACCCCACCAACTGGGAGAACATTTTTGCACCCAACACTAATGATAAAGGACTGATCACAAAAATCTGCAAAGAGCTGATGAGACTCAACAACAACAAAGAAAATAATCCAGTCAAAAAATGGGCAGAAGAGCTAAAAAGAAACTTCTCCAAAGAGGAAATGCAAATGGCCAACAGGCATATGAAAAAATGTTCAACATCACTTGCCATCAGGGAAATGCAAATCAAAACTACCATGAGATACCATCTTACACCAGTGAGAATGGCACATATTAAAAAAACTAGCAACAACAAATGCTGGCGAGGGTGTGGAGAAAAAGGAACTCTTCTGCACTGTTGGTGGGAGTGCAAACTGGTCCAACCACTGTGGAGAGCTGTGTGGAGATTTCTGGACCTACTAAACATAGAGCTTCCATATGATCCAGCAATTCCACTCCTAGGTATTTACCCAAAGGACACAGAAACATCAATTCCAAAGAACACCTGCACCCCTATGTTTATAGCAGCACTGTTTACAATAGCTAAGCTTTGGAAACAACCCAAATGCCCAAAAATAGATGACTGGATCAAGAAGATGTGGTACATATATACCATGGAATATTACTCAGCATTCAAAAAAGATAAACACATGCAATTTGCAGCAACATGGATGGCGCTGGAAGGGATCATGCTCAGCAAAATAAGCCAAAAAGAAAAAGAAAAATACCGGATGGTCTCACTCATAGCAGGAATCTAGAAAACTTAAATAAGGGACCAGGAAAATGAATAACTATAAGAAAGTGAAAATCAAAATCAACAAAAAACTATGAACCAGAGACACTTTTAGGGGGGCGGGGGCGGGAGGGGAGGGATTGGGGTGAGAATGGGGGGGCTGCAATTGTATGGGGAATATAACAATAAAATTTATAAAAAAAAAAAAAACAAAAAAACAAAAAAAACAAACAAACAAAACAAACAAACAAACAAACAAAAAAAAACAAAAGCCCAGGCCCAGACAGCTTCACAAATGAATTCTACCCAATGTTCAGCAGTGAATTAGTGCCTCTGCTAAACAAACTCTTTAAAAAATTGAAAAAGAAGGAATACTACCAAATATGTTCTATGAAACCAACATTACACTAATACTAAAACTAAACAAAAACAGCACACAAAAAAGAAAATTACAGGCCAATTTCCCTAATGAACACTGATTCAAAAATTCTCAACAAAATCCTTGCTAACAGAATCCAATAATGCATCAAAGGGATAATACACCACGATCAAGTGAGATTCATCCCAGGGGCACAAGGATGGTTCAACATACGAAAATCGATCCGTGTAATTCAACACATCAACAAAAAGCAAAATAAAAAACCATATGATCACATCAATAGATGCTGAGAAAGCATTTGACAAAGTCCAACATCCATTGATGATGAAGGCCTTGAAATTCTCCAGATAGAAGGAACATACCTTAACATTTTAAAAGCCATATACAACAAACCCACCGCTGGTATTATTCTCAATGGCGAAAAGCTGAAGACCTTTCCTTTAAGACCAGGAACAAAACAAGGATGTCCTCTCTCACCACTGCTCTTCAATATAATACTGGAGGTCCTAGCCAGGGTAATAATAGAAGAGAAACACATACAAGGAATCCAGATAGGGAAAGAAGAAGTAAAACTATCACTATTTGCAGATGATATGATAATATACATAGAGAACCCTAAAAACTCCACAAATAACTACTCAAAATAATCAACCAGTTCAGTAAAGTAGCAGGACACAAAATCAGCAAATATTGCAAAAATCAGTAGCCTTCCTATATACAATCAATCAGTCTGAAGAATAAGAAATCAAGAAAACCATCCCTTTTATAATTGAAACAAAAAAAATCAAATACTTGGGAATAAACCTTACAAAAGAGGTGAAAAGACCTATACAAAGAAAATCATAAAACACAGTTAAAAGAAGTAGAAGAAGACACAAAGAAATGGAAAGACATCTCCTGCTCATGGATTGGAAGAATTAACATTATTTTAATGTCCATCCTACCCAAAGCAGTATACAGATTCAACTCTATTCCAATAAAAATCTCAATGACATTCTTCAATGAAATAGAACAAATACTGATGAAATTCATATGGAACCACAAAAAACCATGACTAGCCAAAGCCCTACTGATGAAAACAAAGGAGAAAAGAGGTATCACACTTCCAAACTTCAAGCTATACGACAAAGCCTTAATAATTAAAGCAGTTTGGTTTGGTATTGGAACAAAAACAGACACATAGACCAATGGAACCAAATAGAGAGCCACACTTATGTGGACATCTGATCTTTGACAGAGGAGCAAAGAATATACAATGGAACATGGATAGTTTGTTCAATAAATGGTGCTGGGAAAACTGGACTACTACAAAAAAAAGAAACTAGACCACTATCTTTCACCATGAACAAAAATAAACTCAAAGTGGATAAAAGAACTGGACATAAGAATTGAACCCATAAAATATGTAGAAGAAAATATAGGTAAAACACTACAAGACATACATGGCAATAACATCTTTAAAGACTCATCACCCAAAGCAAAGATAGTCAAGGAAAAGATAAACACCTGGGATTACATCAAACTGAAAAGATTTTACACAGCAAAAGAGACATTAACCAAAACAGAGAGACAACTCAATGATTGGGAAAAAATCTTTGAACTCCAGTCAACTGATAAGGGACTGATCACAAAGATATACAAAGAACTGACACAGTTCAACAAAAACAAAATAAACAATCCAGTCAAGAAATGGGCAGGGCCTCCCCAGTGGTGCAGCAGTTGAGCGCTGGGCTGTGAAGCTGCCCGCAGCCTCTGCAGCACCGGTTCGATCCCCGGCCACCAGGTGACGGTCCCACATGGCGCGCAGACCTCTCTTGCTGCCCGCTGCTCCCCTCAGCAGTGCCCTCCATCTGTCTGCCTGTTCTGCTCCCCGCTGTGACTCTGGTGAATTTTCTCACCCTCCCTCGCTTCTGACTGTACCCAGTGCTTGTATAAATAAATAAATCTTAAAAAAACAAAAGCAAAAACAAAAACAAAAAAAAAAAAAAGAAATGGGCAGAAGAACTAAAAGGAAAAATGCAAATGGCCAACAGGCATATGAAAAAATGTTCAACATCCTGTATAATCAAGGAAATACAAATGAAAACCACATTGAGATACCACCTTACACCAGTAAGAATGGCACATATCAAAAAATAAGCAACGACAAATGTTGGTGAGGATGTGGTGAAAAAGGAACTCTCCTACTTTGCTGGTGGGAGTGCAAACTGGTCCAACCACTATGGAAAGCTGTCTGGATGTTTCTCAGTCCACTAAATATAGAGCTACCATACGACCAGGCAATTCCACCACTAGGGAGCTACCCAAAAGACGCAAAAACATTGATTAAATAGAACTCCTGTGCACCTGTGTTTATTGCAGCACTATTTACAATAGGTAAAATGTGGAAACAACCCAAATGCCCAAAAATAGATGACTGGATCAAGAAGATGTGGTACATATACACAATGGAATATTACTCAGCAATCAAAAAAGATAAACTCATGCAATTTGCAGCAACATGGATGGAGCTGGAAGGGATCATGCTCAGTGAAATAAGCCAGAAAGAAAAGGAAAAATATTGTATGGTTTTACTTATAGGTGGAATGTAGAAGAACTAAATTAGGGATCGGGGGGAAAAGTAATTATAATAAATTAAAAATCAAAATCAGCAGGCAACTATAAAACAGAGACATTCTGCAGGGGAGTTGGAGAAAGAAGGCTCAAAATAGGGGTGGGAAGAACACAAGGGACTATGGTGAAGGTACACCGGTGAATTGGTGGTACGGATTTCATGGGGACTATACCTGAGAGGAGAAAGCATACATTGTACAAAAATGAAGAATGATAAAATATATATAAAAAAAAAAATTGCTAGGGCCTCCCTGGTGGCACAGGCGGTTGAGCACAGCACTGTGAAGCTGTCCCCAGCCTCTGCAGTGCGGGTTTGATCCTGGGAGACTGGGGATATACCCACATGGTGTGGCAGAACTCTCCTGTCTCATCTGCTGCTCCCCTCAGCAGTGTATTTCAGTCAGCAATTTTGCCTGTTCTGTTCCCCGTGCTTTCTCTGGTGAATCCTCTCACGCTCCTGCACATCTGGCCTGTACCCCAGTTCTTGTATGCATGAATAAAAATAAATTTAAAAAAATGCTAGAGTTTGTGTTTATAATTGAGTACTTGCTGTGGGACTAGCATCATGGCTAATAGCTGAAGGAAAGGGAGGAGTATTAGCAGGTGGTAACAGAGTCCTGCTTGCACAGTGTGGAATAGATTACAGTAGCTGAGTCCACCTATCACATGTATACCTAAAGAAGGGAGATCAGTTCACTTTCAGGGCTTCCTATTATTGCAGAATTTGGGGAAGGTGGAAACATCAACAAATGAGAAGAAATGGTTTATAAAAAGAACAGTTTTGTAGTCTGTGCTATCTGGGAACTGTTTTAAATATACAAGTCCAGGAATGACTAGGATTGCCCCATAACCTGCTTGAAGCAGGGATATGCCTTGTGTTTTTTTCTTTTGTCCTATTTAGACAGAGTAAATATGTATTATTTAGAAGAGAGTAAATATGTATTCCTTGATCTTGGGCAGCATTGTATGAAATTGAGTACTACATTACAGACATTGTCATTTATTAGCTCACTGATTTAGTAAATATTTACTGATTGCCTCCTTTGTGTCAGAAACTATTCTTGGAACTGGGGATATAGCAATAAACAAAAAATCAAAACCAAAATTGCTGCTTCATGGAGCTTACATTGTTGAATTCTGTTTACAGTACGGATGTTTAAATATAATGAGTTTCTAAATGTCAATTCAAAGATGTACTGTGTTCTAATATTATAATTTTCTCCTGCATGTAGAGATATATCCTTCTTTTGTATAGAAATCTAAAACTTTCCCTTCTCCCCCCGTCTTTGAGTTTTTGCCCTGTGCACCCTCGTTGTGGTCATTTGCTTATTGGTCATTTTAAAGTGTATGATAGGTAGGCAGGAAAAATTCATTGCTTAGTGAATTAACATCACCTAAAATTAGCACTGCTAATTATAATCCTACAAATAAATTTGATGTTTTAGAACCATTTTACAAAATGATGTGGTTTATTAGTGTAAACTGAGTGATTTTGTTGGTGGGGTACTAGAATTATACTATTTCCCTGTGGATCATTAGAATAAGGAAAAGAGCATTAAAGGTTCTTTGTTTACCGTCAAATTTATATAATGACTGGCACTAGGAGAGGGACCAGATTACATAAATTTGAGGTGTGTATGAAGAATCCATATGAATATGCCCTGAGAAAGGGAAAGAAATGTGGGTCTAGTATATAGATCACTGATTTGAGCTGTGAATTTGGTTGAGGCTTTCCAGGGAGAAATTATTGTTTGAGAATAAATTATTGTTTGAGAAACAATAAATTATTGTTTGAGAATAACGGGTCCTGGGGACCCGTTCTTAGTGACTGTATAGAGATTCTTCTCCAGATGTTTGCCATGTTATATTCTTTTTAAATAACTGATTTTGGTATTGATTCTCTATATTTGAGCTATAGTCTATTTTATTGATTTTGGTTGTTATCTTTATTATAGTGTTTTAATTTTTTCCTTAGGCTTGTTCTGTCCTATTTTTGACTTTCTGAATTGGATGTTGGGCTTATTTCTTTCTAGGCTTTCCTAAGAAAAGATCGATCAATTTCTCTTTAAGAATTGTTTTAGTTGTAGTCAACAAATTCTGATATGTGTGATTTCACTGCGCAGTTCTAAGTATATCTTATTTTCCATTAGGATTTCACTTTGACTCAAGTACTATTTAGAAGTTTATTTTCAATTTTGCAAGTATATTGGGTCATTTATTGTTTGTGATTTCAGTCTTCCTTGCATTGTAGTTAGAGAAAAAAGTATATATGATATGAGTCCTTTGAATTATTGAAACTTGCATTATAATTTAGTACATGGGAACTTTTTATAAATGCTCCATGTTCTTTGAAAGTAATGCATCTTTTCAGTCTCATTGGAAGCTGGGCTCTATGTGTCCAATAAATCAGGCTTATTAATTGAGTTGTTTATTTTTTTCCATGTGATTATTGAATTTTTGCATGCTTTATTAATAGTTGTGGGGGGGGTGTCAGTGTCATACTGCAGTGGTAGGTGTGTCTGATTCTCAGAATTGTTAATTTTTGCTTTTATTGTCTTGCTTTCTATATGACATTTTAGGTCATTTCCTTAACTGTCTTCCTGTTCATTAATTCTCTCTTCATCTATGTTTATCCTGTTGCTTAACCTATTCAGTAATTTTATTTATTTTTAATTTTTAAGTATAATTTCTATTTTATTTTTCCCAGAGGACAGTTTGTCTTTAGTCCTTAAGAACTTAACTCCTTTATATGGGCTTTGGCAGAGGTCATGTGGCAGCACCCACAGGTCTAAATTGGGGTGAGGGTGTTCAGTCCTTCTGGATTTCATGAGAATAATTCCTTACCGCCTTGCTCTGAAATTACTGCATGAACTATAGTTCATGCAGTAATTTCACATACAGTAATTTCACATACAGCTTGGGAGCCCATAGGTATCAAAGAAATGTTACTGATGCTGTAACCTGTCCTGTGTTTTGAATGATGAAACTATTAGTTTTCTTGTCCTTGGTCACACACTGGCTGGTAGTAACTGGTACAGTAAGTAGGCAACATGTGGTCACAATCTAGTTTTTGGTGTGGCCATTGTTTTTTCTTGACCATCTTGGTGGCAAGTATCCAAGAACTTAGTCATTTTGTTTCAAAATCTGGTGTCTAAATGTTCTAGTTAGTGATTCTTCTTGCCTGCCTTGTCTTTCTGGGTTTGATTCCTTTGTTATTCTTTTTATTAATTTACACATAGCTTATTAGGTGATCCTATTTTTCAGTTACACAAAATTCTGGGCTTTGTTATCTGATCCTGGTCTTACTTCTGTCTAGGTGGTTTCATCTGTTTCATAATTTTGGGTTGTGACTTTTTCCCTGGGGCTCTTTTCTATGAAACCAAAACCTCTTTTAGCAAATATCCACCCAGAATATTTTTATGTTTGTGTTTATTGGGCTTATCTCTAGTCTGAAAGCAATTTTTGTATTACTTCTTAGCTTGAGGGTATCCAGGGTATGATATAATTTTGAAAACCTGGAAATTCAAGCTCCTGAATATGAATTCACATATAGGTTTACCTCTCCCTTCACCCTTTGATTTCCCCAGTTGGCACTAAGATCAAAACATTCTTTCCCCTTGTTCCTCAGCAGATGGATTTTTTTACTTGTTTGCCTATCAGTTCATTGAAAATATAAGCCTTTGAGTATCTTGCCTTTATCATAGTAGTCTTGATCCCAACTCCCTGAATCTATGACCCATGTTTTCCTCTCCTCATGAGAGCATTTGAACTCTCTATCCAGACCACCAAAACATACTTCACACTAGATAGTCATAGCATTACTTCAGTGCTGTCTATCGTGGCTTTCAGCTTCCTTGCTTGTTTCACCTGGGAATCTTCTTTACTTTTCTGAGAGCTCAACCATTCATGATATCTCCTGCAGAGGAAATAGTTGTAGGTTTCCTGGTACATTATATTGCCAGAACCAGAAGTCCCCATCAATTTTATGAAGGAAATTTCTGTTAACTTATATACATTCTCTCAATATACCTTTTTAAAAAATTTGCCATGAATTTGCCTACTCACCTTTGTTTTCAGGGTTATATTTTCTTTTTAAAATTTCTATTGTGGTAACTATTGGGGAAATATGATAAGGGGGTGCTATTTTAGCTGAATTCTATTGTAGGACAAAGGTCAGTTTTCAATAAGCCCACAGAAAGAGCAATAAATACACACACACACACACACACACACGCTACCTTTATAAATTCATCAGTTGTCTTTTCTGAATGGGAGGCTGAATATAATATTCATATCATATTGCCACAGACAAGCCTTATATTAGACATTGAGGGCCAGATTACTATTAGTTTTATACTAAGTAACTACAAACCCACGAAAGAGATCAAAGAAGGAGCACTAAAGAAAATGCAACTTGATTCTTTTAGAAAGAAAACAAATTTAAAATAAAATGAACTAATGTTGACTATCACATATAGAATTATAAATTTTTCTTTTTAAGTAAGATTCTATTTTTGTCAGGGACATAGATAATGAGAAGTAATTATGTGGATAAAAAAGGAATCCATGAAGATAAATATAGGTTTCATTATCACAGATAAAGAAACAAAGTTTCTGCTTAAAAAGATAATCATTTGCACTTTTAAAAATAATTATAAAATTTATTTGAAACTGACTAATTCCATCCTGCCAAGTAGAAATAAAGATAAAATATAGAAGTTTACTTTAGTATGAAATCCAATTGTTTTCTATATATATATAGCTAAATAAAACAAATATAATGTAAGAATATTGTATACTACGTATATTATTTAAGTAATTCCAGTTTTTTATGAGTCTTCAGAAAATATTTTTTTATTGAGGTAGCATTGATTTACAACACAGTATATGATTCAGAGGAATAAGATCACACCTCTTTAGATGTATGTTACCACACCCACACACCTACACACACCACACACACACCGAGGAACCACACCCATACCACCAAAGTGCCCACAGTCCTTCACGATAGTCCATTGAGCCCCATCCACTTTCTGCTCTCCACACTTCCTCCTAGCCTACCGTTGCCTCAATTTTATAGTCATTTCTAGGGTTTGTTATTGATTTGGCTTTATCTGACCCTTTTTTCTTTGTCTGTATTTGATATATGAGTGAACTAAACTGTATTACTTGTTCTTATTCTGACTTATTTCACTTTGCATAATCCCTTCCAGCTCCATCCATGTTGTAAAATGCAGGAGTTCATCTTTACTTTTAAGCTCAACAGTATTCTGTTGTGTGTATATACCACATCTCCCTGATCTACTCATCTGTGTTTGGGCACTTAGGTTGTTTCTGTATCTTGACTATTGTGAATAGTGCCACAATGAACATCTTCAATATGGAAACACACCATGCATTTTTTTTTGTCATTCCATGTTCTCCCTACCTGCAGAGTTTCCTCAAAAAAGTCTGATATAAGTCTGATGGGAGTACCTTTAGAGGTTACCTACATTTTTTTCCCTAGGCACTTTCTTTTTTCTTTTTTTTTTAAAGATTTATTTATTTATTTATTTATTTATTTATTTATTTATTTATTTATTTATTTACACAAGCACTGGGTACAGTCAGAAGCGCGGGAGGGTGAGAGAATTCACCAGAGCCAGAGCGGGGAGCAGAGCAGGCAGGCTGAAGTACACTGCTGAGGGAAGCAGCTGGGGGCAGGAGAGGTCTGCGCGCCATATGGGACCCTCGCCCGGTGGCCGGGGGTATGGAACCGGCTGCAGAGTCTGTGGTCAGCTTCGCAGCCCAGTGCTCAACCGTTGCGCCACCAGGGGAGGCCCTCCCTAGGCACTTTCAATATTTTTTCTTTGTCTTTCGCAACTATATATATATATATATATATATATATATATATATATATATAGTCTTGTATACTTAGTTCCTTACCCAGGTTTGGGAAAATTTCCTCTATTATTTCTTTGAATAAGTTCTCTGCTCCCTTCTTTTCCTCTTCCTCTTGTGGGATACCCATTATCCTTATGTTGCCTTTCCTAATGGTGTCAGATAATTCCTGAAGTGTCTCTTCATTTTTTACTTTATATTTCTCTTTCTACTTCTACCTTTGTTTTTGCGCATTATTCATTTATTCAGTTCTCTGTTTGGTCTGGTCTACTGAAAAGCAGAAACCAAAAGGTTGGCATTACAGGCGCCATGACAGGCTTACCCTTGGCCGCTTCCCCCACTAGGCCTGAGTTTTAATCTCCTTAAGTACCAAAATTCCTCTAGAGCACAAACAACTCTGAGAAATGGGCTGTAAAACTGTCACGAGCAAGACCAACCCATCAATCAGTTACTGGCCAGAAACCCCTGCAGTAGATAGATAAGAATGGAATGCTTAAACCCTGCATGAGCCAATCTTAAAACGCCAGCTCCGACTGCTGCCAAGGCCACCCAATCATCCCTTAGCACTGTTCAAATTTCCTGCCGCTATAGCAAAGTTCTATAAAAACTTGGTGGAAAAAGGAGCTCGGGGCTCTCAACCTAAACCCGCTGCGTCGGTGATGGTGGAAGCCCAAGCTCCAGCTTGTCAATAAACGACCCTCTTGTGCTTGCATCAGTGACGGCTCTCTGGTGGTCTTTGAATTCCGAACTCCGGCACAACACTAATTCCGCAGCTTGCTACAGAAACTTTTCTCTCTTCTATTAATCATATTACATCCTGTACCTCCCTTATTTTCTTATTTAAATCTTAAGATTCTATTTTCTATTCATTATTGTATTCCTCATGTCATTCATTTCTTAGTCTGAATTTTAGCGTATCTGTTTTAGCTTTTCAGAATTCTCTTGTATCATTTCAGCTTTCATTTTCTTATTTTCTTCTATATCCTTGAATTTCTTTATCATGACAGTTTTGAACTATCTGATAAGAAAATAAAACCTTCCATATGTTTGTGTCTGGACTCTGGAGAGTTGTTCTTTCCTTTTGGTGTCACAATCCCTTGAGTTCTCAAATTGCCATGTGTTATTTTTTTTTTGTCTTCCCATTTTCCTGTTTCAGGTCTTAGAGATTAGAACTCCTTTCTCTCTCCAGCAGGTGGTGCTCTGGTTTTTATATTTTGGATATTTGTCCTTTCCAGGCTTCCATAGGTCTGAGATATAATCATGCTGCTGCTGAGACAGAGGGTGGGAGAGGGGCTTGAAGAGGTCAAGCCAGTGATGCAGATGTTCTACAGGAGGGACAAGTTTATGTTTGTGGCACAAGCTGTCCTTGTTCCTGCTAGGGTCATCCCAGCAACTCCATATGTATTTCTTCTCAGTCAAGGTTGTGTGCCTCCACAATATTCGGATTTCTGTTCTCCAAGGACCACCAGAAAACAGCATTAGTTTGTACAGCAGCACCTTCCCTTACAACTACAGCCTCTGAGCATCTCTCTCCTCCTACTTCTTGTTCACCGAGGCATGTATCTCCTCTATGTTCCTTCTGGTGCAGTCTGCATAGTCTCTGATGTCCAAGAGGTGCTCCAGTTTTTCCCCAAGCTACAGGACTCATTGGATGCAATACTCTGCTGCTTAATTGAGAAGATCCTCTAGGGAACAAAGCAAGGAACCTCATCTGACCCCATGTTAGATCCATCCTTCATTTATTCAGTTATATTTAACACAAACTTTTCAAAATTGTGCTATACTTAAACTGTAGGTATGAATGATTTCTTTCACTTTTTGGTTTTTCCTGTGGATAGATATCAAGTAAAGATACAAATAACTGTTGCCTTGATGATATTATTCCTGTTGAAAATACTACAAACTAATTTTACAGTGAAATACAGACATATACATGGTTGCAAGTGAAACTAGTTTTATATTTAAACAAACCTGAGTTTTCAAAAAATGAGGATGTTTTCATAAAACTGTGATTGTCTTCCTAACGAAATACATTGAATGTAAATTGTTACTTTAGTCATAGCAATTACAGTGTTTTTACTAAAAACATCCTCTTAAATTATTTTCAACAAGAGATTTTATTTTACTTTCCATGTTTTCTTCCTAAACCTCACAAGGAGACTCTGCCCCTGCTCTCTACTCTTTTGAAAACTGTTCCATCATATTCAGGTCACTGATGGAAATGCATTGCTTATGTGTTCAGTATAATGACAAAAAAGTTATATAATCTAAATTTTGTAGTCCTCTGAAAGTCTCAATTCTCAATTGTAATTTGAAGATATTCTTCCTAATAAGTGATCTTTACAACTGCTGTGATCTTGTTGCTGAGAGTCCAAACGGAGCTACTTGCCATTTATAATCCAAATATGAGGGGTAAGAACGGGAATTAGGAAAGCTAGATTTATTCAGAAAATTGGTATTCTGCAAAGATGGTACCTCACATTTTCAAGAAACCATTGAGAATCTTGGAGCTTGGGGTAGGATTTTTATAAGGGTATCGAGTTTTCACTGGTCAGTGTGACTGTTAATGTTCACATTGTTATGTTCAGTTTAGTTTTTTTTTGTTAAATAAAAAAACTTTGTTAAATTCAAGTCACACATCTTGCTCATCAGAAATATTACTTAGAAATATAGTTGCTACTTGCTGGCTCAGATAAAATTAATTTGGTTTTTTTTTATGTCAAACATTTTAACCTAATTCTAAATAAATGATTTCATAAAAGGTGCTCACTCCCTTTAAAACTCATTGGAATGAGGATGGGGATAGACACATCACCAGGACAGAATTAAGGCAGGTGCCAGTTGGGCCATTCCCTGTGGTTACCCTGAGAAAGGACTGCTTTTTAAAACAAACAACAATAATCCTTGTAACCTTGACATCTAATCCCCAGGAAGTAACATTCCTAAATACTGTCTACATTGACTTTGGAAAATTCTCTCTTTATTGGCTATAGTTTGTTCTAGGTTATAGTAAAATTCTTTTTAGGATTTGTAATATGCTTTTTAAAAATACCCTTACTGTGTTAAGAAAAAAAATGGACATAGTAGTTGCTGGTGATATTGAAAACTGTTACACTCTTCCTTTTTTCTTGACATATAATAATTCTATTTTTGTATGTAATTATGATGTCTACCTCCTGAAAAACCTTGACATAACAGTCCATTAACCTGATAGAATTTTAAGATTGTGCTCTTGGAGGAAATAGTGAAGAGAAACTAGTGGTGTTAGAGAGATTAACGTAAGAGGAACTGGTTAGGAACTAGAAAGGACCACTGCTAACAGACAGGCTTTTTTGTGTGTCATTTCCATCTTCACCTTGAGAATGAATTCCTTTCTGCCATGATTGCTATAGAATTTTAGCTTATTTGTCTTTTCATCCCAAATCTTTCCCCCCTCAAACTGGCTAATAGAATTATGTATATAAGATATATTAAAGCTGAAGCCTTCTGATTTAGTTTTTCTTTTTTTCTGGAAAGCAAATTGAAGATTGTTCCCAGATCTATTGTGATAGCAAATGTCTACTCTCTAGCAATAGGATGCCTACTAAAATGCCTGAATTGATTTTTTAAAAACTTGAAAGTTTTTTTCCCCATAAATATATTTGTTTTGGAAAATGGAGTTAGAGTAGACTTATTGGAGAGCTAAAACATGGCGGGGGTGAGGGATGGTAAACAGGATGTGAGTGCTCATCTGGCTTCCTTTGCCTGGGAATTAATTATGGAGCACATTGATTTGCTGTGACTGAGCACGTTTTTTCAAACAATCCTAATGAGTTACAGGTAACTTTTACTGATAATAGAACACTGAAGTTTATAAATTACTTTTAAAAACATAAGTTATAGGTACAACTTAAAAGTTAAGTAAACTATAAACCATCATTCAGTTTCTTCCTTTTGAGAAGGGAAGGGAAAAGGGAATGTTTAACTTAACCCTGCATTGTTATCTGATACTGCCTGAGATGAGTAAACTCCTTTTGATGATGAATAGATGTGATAATTGGGAACTTACATTGTGATTTAGTTGTCCCCAAAGTTCTGTTTTGTTTGTCAAAATCATAGTGAGCTTGCTGACCACTGTGGTTGTACATGAGAACACTGTTTGTTATGTGTGGTGCCTCTGCACCACCTCAAAAATAGTCACCACTTGGAAATGCTGTCAAAGTTTCATCAAAGGACTCAAGATAATTTCCTTTGGTTGTGATAGAATTTTTGCTAACACTAAACATTTGGTGGCTTTCTCTAGAAAGCAACCCTGAAACACAGTCGTGATAGAGTACATGGTGGTAGAGTCTCACCTGGTCATATGACTGTGGTTTAGAGAGAGCAAGGCCTCTCGGCAGCTAGGTTCTCAGTTGTCTCTTTGATATATGTGTTCCTGCTTTTTCTCCCAGCCCCCTTAGGGCAAAGAGACTGTAGCTTCTCTTAGCTTTGTAATCAATCCCAATGATGAAAGTCCTGATTATTAGTATTTCAGACTCCTTTTCTCGGTCAAGGGGTGTTAACTCCTGAAAGAATAGCAAGGAAATGAACTCAAGGGTCAATTTGGATAGGGTCATCCTAACACTGGCCCAGCAATTCAAACACAGTTGGCTTACTATTAAAAACAAGAAGACTTCAAGTAAATGTGCCATTAAAAATTCTTATATCATTGTAGCAGGTTTGGGTTTCCTCTGGTTCAAGTTTTCTTGCCTCTTTGATAATCAGACAATCTGAAGAAAGGCATAGAATTTCAGGGGAGAATCTGCATGAGAGACTTACAATAAGGCCATTCACAGGATTCTTTTATTAGCTTAAACAGTATCTGCATCGTTCTTAGTCTCTGGCTTTACTACAAGTCTCCATTTAAACTTAACCCAACTTGCAGACTTAACTGATCCAGGAATTACTCAATACAGCCAGTCAGCTACTGTAGCTCTTTTACCCCTTTTGATAAGAGAATTTAACACAATGGGCTTTACAGTTCTTAAATGACTCCATTTCTCTCCCTGTCTTTGAGATGTGGTGCTTATACGACATTTGTTCTTAATAAAATTCTCATGGCTAGATTATACTTTTTAAAAGTATGAACAAACACGATCTTGACTGCCTTCCCCTCTTAGAATAAAACTTAAAGACTTGTAGAGGATATAGAAGTGGTATTCATGTGTCATAATGTTTACACAGCTGATTTCAATATACTAGACATTATTATTAGCTATTTAATATTAAATCAAACATGAAAATACTTTCTTTATTCTTACAATTACTACTATTGTAATTATTAGTAGTCTTTCATGAAAGGTCTATGCAGGAGACCGGAATGCAAAAACCCACCAGGAAGCCCACCTGGGGACAGGAATGCGGAAGCCTGCCTAGAGGATTCAGACAATGAGCCTCCCTCCTTCCCCTACAAATCTTTTCTCAGACAAAGAACCTCCACCCGCCCTATGAATCTTTTCGCACCTTACAAACTGCCCCCCCACCATACAAACCCAGTTTCCCACCTGACCTCTCCTCACCCTATAAAAATAAAAGCCTGCCTCCCCTGACAACATGCGGGACTTCACTGACCCCCCGCCTTGGGTCTGTGAATTCTGCCCGGGAGCAATAAATTTTCCCTTCCTTTGAGGAAGCTTGGCCTGGCTCTTCTTTATGGCTCCGAACCTTTCACTTCAGCATTGCACTTTCTCTTTGCACACTTCAGGTTATCTGCTGGTATTTATGAGATTTCTGCCACCACAATGCTAATATACTAATCAGGACAAACTTGGTTGATCCATTAATAGCTGGGAGGAGGAAGGAAGGTGAGACCCCTGGCATTAGAGCGGAGGTGCCTTGAGGATGTATTTGGGAGCATTGCATACGTACAATATTGACAATCCACATTTTGGAGCTACACCTCTAAACTTTAGCAGGAACAAGAATCATCAGAATGACTGATGAAAATACCTGGATCTCTCCCTTAGAGACCAATTCAGATAGTCTTGGCAGAGAGGCCTGAGAATTTACACTTTTAGTAAGCATCCTATTGATTCTTGCGCTGATGGTTATGGCAGAATCATTATCCATATTCACCAGACATTGTTGGGAATTCAATATTAACTGTTGCCCCATGAGACCTACTTTGAGTAAAATGAACCCTGGAATTGTTAGAGGGAAAAGGATGTCCTAAAGCTAATTCCATACAGGCTTTGTGGACTCCACCCCCATTCCAGACCAAAGCCATCAGGACATTGGGAAAGACAAATCCCATCACCACCAAAGGGAACGTTGCTGGAACCTGAGGGTGGGGTTAAGCAGCCAGGTTTGGTATAAAACCAGACATGTGGGCTTTGCGGGGGGGGGGGGGGTCCCTTTTTGGCTCCCCGCCAGCTCACAGTGCTCAGCCAACTCTGAGAGTGCCTTTGGGTTTTCAGGTGGGCGGATTGGGTAGGACGCATTTATTTCCCTATTTTCTCCCTGAATTGTACATTTCCTCATTTCCCTTTCCCTTGTAAATAAATCTTTTATTAACCTTTTGTGTGTGCCTGTAGTGGAGTATTAATAAGTCCCTTATAAGTGCGCGGGTGAGGACCCACAGCAGGGCAACCCGTTTTTTATAGGGCCTGCTCCGTAACAGTATGATTTCCCAGAGGCAATGGTGGCAGAAGGGGATAGACACCACCGGCATTTCTAGTGTTCAGCATCATTCTTCAGTCACCTATCCCTCTTTGGCACTGAGTATATCACTTTCCCGGGACATGCCTCACCTGTGGGCGGACCTGGGTATTTGGGAATGTCATCTATTTACAAGGCAACTTTGTATGTGATTAGAATTTCAGAGTGATTGTTCCCTGTAGTATTTAATTCAAAATTTCTTCCTTCTCCTCCTCTCCTACCCCATTAAAGTAACTTTAGATTTTTAGAAACAAAGGTCTTTTTCAAAAGGATTTCCAATTAGAAATGGTTTATTGGGCCTCCTTGGTGGCGCAGGGGGTTGAGCACAGCACTATGAAGCTATCCGCAGCCTCTGCAGCATGGGTTCGACTCCCTGTCAGCCAGGGAGAGACCCACATGGTGCGGCAGACCTCTCCTCCTCTCAGCAGTGTTTTCAGTCCAGTCTGCCTGTTCAGCTCCCCGCTCTGTCTCTGGTGAATACCCTACCCTCCTGCACCTCTGGCCTGTACCCCAGTTTTGGTAAGCATAAATAATAAATCTTTAAAAAAAAAGAAAAAGAAATAGTTTCTCAAGACGTCTTTTGCAAATTAGGGTGTAATGTGTTTGTTCATTTTATGGAGATGAGAAATTTCCTTGAAGATAAGTTGAATGATGGTCAGAAAAGATAAAGAAAATATGTGGTGATGACAACAATTTGATGTTTATAGTACTTTGCCTGAAGTGCTACTGTATATTCTGTTTGTGGAATCCACCCTCATTTACTTGGCAGATTTTTGTATTTGGGAATTATATTTTCTAGTTTGTATAGGTCTAAAAAGTCTCAGTCTACCAACTGAAAATTCTTATAACATATGTATCACCCAGTTACCAGAGTTTTCAAGATATGTCCTATTTTGGGGGCAGCTTTTTTTTTTTTTTAACTTTTGTCAGAGGGTTTTTTAATCGGTTCATTTTAAGAAAGAATCAAACACAAAATGCTTTGTTTGCAGCTGATTAAGGGCAGGGATCACGAACAGTAATTGAGTATGTCCTTTTTAGGAATGTGTTCCAGAAGACCTAGAACTGAAGAAGAAGATTTTTACTCAGTTAGATCAGATCGTCGATGAGAAAGTTGTCTTAAGCAGCTCCAGCTCCTGCCTCCTGCCCTCCAAATTATTTTCAGGTTTAAGACATGTGAAACAATGCATTGTGGCTCATCCGGTGAGTATGCTACACCTGGAGAAGTATCTCAGTGGGTGATTGGAAGCAATATAGTTTGAGTATTAATACACTAGTATTTTTTAACTGCTTTATTGGGTTATAATTCTCACATCACACAATTTGCCAGTTGAAATTATACAATTCAATGGGCTGTTGTAGTATGTTTAGAGAATTGTGCAGTGCCAGAATTTATTAAAAGAATTTTATCCCAAAGTTCCTTGGATTATATATGTATATTTAATGCATAATGGGATAAAATGAGCAATACTTGCAGGCTTTCACTATCAAGTAACTCCCTGTCTGAGGAAACAGACTACTAAATAAATAATTTCTCTACTAAGGAAGCGGGGCTACATTTTAAAAAATGTATACAGTGAGTAGGATTTTGCAGTTTATCTGCTTATATTATGTAGTTTGCTAAACCCAATTCAGAGCAGAATCGTTTTTGTTAAAATGCAGATTCCAGGAACCTACCTGAGATTCTGATTAGCAGTCTCACTACAAATACCTCCTTTCCCTTGTTTTTCTCTTCTACCCACTCTCTATAATTAGCTGGAGTACATTAGGAGGCGTATTGGACAGTGAGTTCCAAGTTGGCAAACAAACAATAAATCTTTTTGAGATTGAAGTGTTAATATGAGGGGGAATATCAGAAAGGAGATTCAAGGATTACTCGGTGGAGGACATTTGAGTGCTGACGTGAGCTCAGGGTGATGTTGGAGAACTGGGACAACCTGTTAGTACAGAAAAGCTAACTCCGCTCAAGTCATAATAAAGATGACAGTACACCAGGCTGACCACACCCTCAGCACCACCAGACCAGCAGAGATTATGGTTGGAGACTACACTGAGAAGCCAGGTCAGATTGGACAGGATCAGGTGGGCTGAAGAGGAAGGAGGGTGCTTGAGACTGGGAAATAGCATGAGCAATGACCCCAAGCCAAGAGCAAACATAGAGAGTCCCGCTTGACTGGAAGAACCAACACACTTGGGGAACAGAGAGAAAATGTGGACATGGAGAGCCACAAGAGTCATGGAGAGTCATGAGTGTTAACCCCAAAGAACTGGGATTTGCTTAGGTAAACAGCAGTATTGTGATATACATGAACATGGCTCTTGGAGGATAATAGAAAAGTCTTTGAATTTTGCAGATAGCTCAGAGAGAAGAAAAATTGCTCACAGGTCTTGGGAGGACAGTATTCCAAGCATGACTGAAGGGTTCTAGGATTGAAAGAAGGGATATTCTGCTTTCTGTGCATGAGTAGTTTAGAGTGGGGAGAGAGCAGGTTAGCTTAGGGAGGTGAGCAGATTGTAGATGGCTACCAGATTTTATACTCTAAGAAGGGGTCAGCTTGGATCATGATTCACAAGGCATATGGTTCCAACTGTTCTCATACTAAAATATGATGTACATTGTGAAAAATGGTTATAAGGAAAATTAGACCCATAGAACATAGAAGAAAGCCAGTCATGTTTAGTTACCACACAGACACAAATGAAATTTACCACCAAAATAACCTTAAGTGAAGCAAACACCAGGTCGCATGAAGCCTGTGGTATCTTCACTTATATGTTTACCTTTTTAAAAAAGGATCTTAGAAACTGCAGACCACTTACTAGATTGTTATCAATTGTTTTTGAGAAAACTGTAAGACTGTTGCTTAAAAGCTTCCAATTTCTAACCAGTGTTTTCTGAGTTGGTTAAAATAAAACATAACTACAGTTGTTCAGAAAATACCTCCTAAGTACTTTGAAAAGATTTTGACCACATATCTTCAACTTTAAAGTACCTGGTGAATGAGATCACAACTTATTTACTTTCTCTCTGTCACACCCAATACTGTGCCTCCAATCTGGTAATAACTGTTGAATAGTCACATTTCTCTCCCTCATACCATTCCAGTATTAACTCTAACTTATTGAACCAAAGATGAACAGCATAGCAAAGTAAGTTCAGACCTTATTTTAAAAATTATCTCACATTACTCTTATAAATTATTTTTAGCCAAAACCAATGTTATCTAAAGCAAACCAAATAACCCAAGTTGGCTGTCTCTGGAATTTTATTTTCTTAAAATTCTTCTATGCTTGTGCTTCCTACCTTTTTCTCATTCCACTGACCTTTAGGGGAGTTGAATAAAAGCATCTTGAGTAATTCAATCTAAGATGGAAGGACAGTTCTTAAAGAATCCAGAGCCATTTATAATCTTTGAGAAGTTACAGGTTTTCCATTTAGCCCTCCAGGGCAGACACAGGGACTCAGTGCATCAACTCACTTGCTGCCATTGCTCAGTTATCTGGGATTCTTTGCCTAGACAGGAAAAGGACAAAGGGAAAGGATGCCTTAACCTGCTTCTGAAAGACTCTTGCAAAAGTGGATAGTCAGCAGTTACAGATTTCTGTCTCCAATCCTCTACAGAAAAGCCATCAGCCACCAAGTTTGGACCTCACCTATGTTCTCTTGGGCACCTTTTCCACTTCAGGAGTTGGAATTTAGGGTATCTCAGCCATGGAGCTTATAGTGGGCTTGTGTTCCCAGTACCCAGGTGGTTTGGATGAAATTTCAGAGTGGGTTCCATTAAGTAAGGCCAGGAAACATGACAGGCTCAGGAAGAGGGTGTTAATATACCACCTCTCTTTGCCTGGCATTCTGTCTCCCATATGTTTGCATGTTGCCTTTCCTTGTGTGCCTCACCTCCCTGGGGTGGTGTAGGGATGACTATTCAGTAGACGGGACTTGTTTATTGGTGATTGTCTGGAAGCTAAGTTTGGCTGCAGCCTCTCTTGGTTCTTAGGATCTGTGTTAGCAATCAGTCAGAACAACCATTTTTTTCAATAGTTTCAGCTACTTTAAAAGGTTTCCCCTTTTTTCTTCCTTATTTCAGTGGAGGAAGTGATGGTTTGATGGAGCCTGTGGGGGCCCCCTTAGACCATCAAGTGCTCTTGGTGTTTTTCCTGACCATAGATGAGGCTGCCTGGGAAGAGGTAGAGGGATTGAAGCCTTGAGTGAAGGAGTTCCTGAAGGCACAGCATGCAGGTGGCCAGGCAGCCACAGGTTAGATGTTCTCAGGAATCATATGGGACCCTGTCTGCAGAGGCACTAGGATGCCCCCGCCTGCTAAACCCAGTCTGTGCTCTCCACCTGACCCTGAAAGCATATGCCTTAATGCAGTCATCATCTTTGGTGTTCTAGTCATGGACTTGGGTTTATAGGGAGTGTCTCTCTGCCCCCTGTGCCCTGCATGGTGCGGCCTGTTCAGTTCCTAGCACCCTCATTCAGGAGCTGCTTCAGCTCTGAGCAGGAAGAGTTCAGGAAGGGATTCAGCCCTCTCAACCAGCCATAAACCAGAAGTCTCCTTTATATTTATGCCCATTTTATAAAGAGGAAGAGGAATTCCCCTGGACTGAGTGCCCCCAGCTCACACCCAGGAGTGTGAGTAAATGAATTGCAAATTCTCTTCAGGAAATAGGGACAGTTTGCCTTTCCTCTGTCTGCCGAACTTTGGTTAATCTGTGGCAGAGAAAATAAAGAAAGCCTCTGTGTTGGGCCTGCTGAGCTATCACCCTGATCACATGCCTCCAGGCCATTCCCAACTCAACAGCCTTTTCACTGAAGTGAATGGAGAATGCCACTCTTGTGCCACCCGCCTCAACCTGAGCTCCCGAAAGGCTGCCCAGGCCACAGCACTCCCTTGTGCTTCCTGCAACACAGCCCTGCTCTCCAGCCATCCCAGAGATCATCTTGGAACCTTGAAGAATTTGCCATCCTTTCTCTGTGGTCGTTTTCCCCACTTCTTGAGGGCTCAGTCCTCAGTCTTCCTTATAGACTTTGGCAGCAGATGGCCTGACCTTCCATCTCTGTTGGAAAGAGAATGGCTTTTCAGGAAGCATCTAGTTCTTTAACCTATCTAACAGAGTACTTCTTGTGCTCTCTTTTCCCCTCCACCTTTCCCTCCTTTCATCTTCACTGTGTTAAATTTAAGGGGCATCTGTCATGACTGTTAGAATTCTTCACTGGGTCTCTCAGGACCCAGGAAGTCCCTACCTTTTTTCCTCATTCCACTGGACTTTTGGGTCTCTCAGCCCTGGAGCTAAAAGTGGGCATGGCTCTCAGCACTTAGGTGGTGCAGACAAGATTTCAGAGTGGGTTTGATAGACTATAGCCAGGAAAAGGACATGTCTCAGGACTGAGGAACTCTGGCAAGAATAGCTTCCATCTAAGCCCAAAACAGCTGGAGGCTCTTTTCTGGTAGCTTGGGTCTATGTACACAGAAGTGTGAAAACTTTATGTTAGGAAATACAGGGCAGAACTACAAAGGGCCTGCACCTGTAGTTAGCTATGTGTTTTTCATAGTGGGTGGTGAGCTATCACTGCAGGTTTTTAGGAAGATGCCATGACCAGGGTCCTGCTACTAATTTAAAAAATGTTTTAACTGTGTTAAATACACATAACATTTGTTATCTTACCCATTTTTTAAGTGTACAGCCCAGTGTTACTTAGTCCATCGACATTTTTTTTCAGCCTTCATCATTATCCATCTCTGGAACTCTTTACCTTGTAAAGCTGAAACTGTCCCCATTCAGCAACTATTCCCCACTCCCAGGCCCTGGCAACCACCATTGTCCTTTCTGTTGTGATGAATTTGACAGCTCCTGTCTTATAAAGACTCCCCTTGAAACAGCAGGGGAATAAGTCTCGATGGAAGGCTGCTGAGGACAAGTACCACACTAGGCCGGAAGTGATGAACTTAGCTAAGCTCCTGGCAGTGGGAATGGGTATTTTGAGAGGTGTGGATTGTAACCCATGGGACTTTTGCCATGAAGGAAAGTGGGGGGGGGGGGGGCGGAGGTGAAGGAGAGACATGGTACTGAATTTGGGAATGTGACTGTGATCTCATCAAGATGGGATTGTTGAGGAGAAAAGCATTTCTCTCTACCCTATTAGGTTCATGGCTGAGACAGCCTCTAAATAAAGGACAGATAAACAGGAGGAAAAAGCTAATTTACTTTCATGCACATGGAGTCCCATGAATACAAAGTGGAAGATTTATTTACTTTCTAGACAAAGATTCAGTAAATTTCTGAGGAACTGACAACTGAAAGGAACTGTCAGTTATATGCTAGTTTAGTGAGCTCAGCCTAGCTAATAATACAGGCCCTTACAGACCTTACCTCTCCTGGTAGAGTGCCTGTCACACGGAAGATTACTTCCTGAGACAGACAGAGACAGTACATTTCCTGCTTCAGCTGTTTCTCAAGTAACTCACTTTCATCATAATCAGTAAAATCATGCGTTGCCTAACTATGGGAGAACACTCTGAGAAATGTCATTACGCAATTTTGTCATTGTGTAAATGCAACACTAGCAGTGACTTTGTACTCTTCGGGCCCTGTATGAACAAAAAGACACAAAATTTAATCAAGCACAAGTGAATATGATGCTATCAAGAGAGGAGGTAAACATGGGACAAGTGAGGCGGCTGCTGGTGTCACATGCTACACTGTCAGGGGCTGAGATGTCACTGAGCAGTAGGGGTTTCAGGACTACCATCTTCTATATATTCTGTTGTTGATAGAAATGTGCCATTTATGCAAAATTAATGGGCAACTGTAAATCAGAGACATTCTGCAGGCGAAGGGGAGGGAAAGGGATCAAAACAGGAGGGAAGAGCATGAGGGACTATGGTGATGTTTCACAGGTGGATTGGTGGTAGGAAGTTTATGAGGACTACAGCTGAGAGGAGAAAGCATACATTGTACAGAAATGACCAGTGACATAAAACATCTATATAAAGAAATGTGTCAGTGATGATTTTCTTCAAACAATTGTATGTTCAATTTCCCTCTTTGTCTCCTTTGTGAATTACTTTATTTCTCAAGTTTATGATTTGGTACCAAGTCTTATGGGGCCTTTCCCAAGATAAATCAACCCATAGGACAGTTCGAGATAGGGGAACCAAGTCTGTAGAGCAGCAACCCAAACTTCAGAGCCACCTTCTTGATTTCCCTTTTGTCTCCCTCTTCTTAGGTGAACCCGCCATATTACTTGCCGTTGGTTGAGCTGGTCCCTCACCCAGAGACATCTCCTGAAACAATGGACAGAACCCATGCCCTGATGCGGAAAATTGGACAGTCCCCAGTCCAGCTCATGAAGGAGGTGGATGGCTTCGCTCTGAATCGCCTACAGTATGCAGTCATCGCAGAGGCCTGGAGGCTGGTGGAGGTACGTGGAGGCTCCCACTCTCTGGTCTGTGCAGAAGGCAAGGTGGCTCCTGGGTGCACCATGGGGTGGCAGGTGGTGCTCAGTTCTTGCCCCATTCTGGAGATGGATGGCAATGGCAATATTTTCTCTCAAGTGCAATCAAAAGGCAACCAAAACAAAATGTTATGCAGTAACTTATGGTATAGTCCGAGATTCCCCTAGTACAATCATTTGATTCCAGACTTGATAGATAGGCTTCCTGTGTCCCACCTATTCATGTCATCACCACATAAGCCACACAGATTTTCTGTGTGACACACTCCTTTTACCGAGTCTCAGAACTGTCCCCCCATGTTATAATTAAGCAAGAAGGAAAAAAAGCAAACTTACGTCTTTTAAAGAAGCCCAACTTATTTCTAGAGCTTGAGGGAGAAGCAATGGATAACCCTAAACTTGTCTAACATATAAATAGGAAGCCTTATCCTATAATTAAAAGATTTTACATGTGATTTTACAAATCACCTTATTCCTGCCTACATTTGTGCTTGGGATCTGGTACTTGACAGGGGGAATGTCAGAGCAGGACTTGCAGTGATGAGGGTCTTTCCAGGCAACCAAGAGGAGAACAGAATTCAGCTGAATTGTTTTTCCCTAGAATGGGTCAGTAGCTCCTTGTCTGAATACCCAGGGGTACCTGCCCTTCCTACTCGATGGGAATGTGGAGTGGCCTGTGGCTCAGCTTCCTTGAGCAGCATTAATACCCCAGCAGTTCTAGGTTCAGCAGTGTGCCTGGGTCCATGACCCACCCACTTCTTGTTAGGATTTGGCCACAGCCCGTCAGGTTCATCCTGTGACCTGCTGCTGTGAGTATTTGACTTGCAGTAGCTGCAATTTTGCATCCTCACGCTTGAAATCCACTTAATTATCCTGCATCTTCAAGACACAGTGCTGGAATTCCCACTGTTAAGTTTGCACTTCAGATTTCTTAGTAATTATAAAATGCTTTTGAATACCAGTCAGTGGTAGAATATTTTTTAAAAATATTGAACTAACATGCTCTACCAGAGATCTAGTTAATGTATTTCCATTTGTCTAGAGTTGGGGGACTATTTAATAGACCACAAAAAAAAAAATTCAATTTTGCATTGAAACATTGTGGAAGGTTTTAAGCTGTTTTAACTTTTATGTTTAAGGTGTCTTAGTGCCCCTACAGAGATTAAAAAAAAAAAAAAAACCCAGTTAAATTTTGCTTTCTCCAAACTGACTCAAAGAGAAATTTAGAGATGATGGGGTAACAGAATTGGGTGGGAGGCATATACAAAGAATTCTCTGTTTTTTTTTTTAAGTTTTTTTTTTTTTAATTTATTTATACAAGCACTGGGTACAGTCAGAAGCGCAGGAGGGTGAGAGAATTCACCAGAGCCAGAGCAGGGAGCAGAATAGGCAGAGTGATGAAGTACACTGCTGAGGGGAGCAGCGGGTGGCAGGAGAGGTCAG